>NW_022103896.1:9477543-9492532 GCF_000313985.2 Echinops telfairi
CCATTGCGGTCACCACGTGTTCTGACTACTGGGGCTTCTGAAAAGCCCTAGGTTCCAGGTCCTATGGCAATACACATGGCTGGAAAGATAGTTTGTAAAATCCAACTGTATTTCTCTTGTAGGCTCCTCTCATGCTTAAGACATATTTCAAGTGTGAAGTTCTCATAATACCCAACACACATTCAAGTATCCAATTCAGGATCCATAACATTCGTAGGAAAACTCACAGCTCACTGCCATCCAGTCAATTCCCATTCAAAGCAACCCTGAAGTACTGCCCCTGCCTCTGTCAGTTTTCCAAAACTGTAAATCTTTATGAGAACAGCCAGACTCATCTTTCACTGTTAGAAAAGCTGGTGGTTTTGGATCACTGACCTTGCAGCTAACTGCCCCTGTGGTAACATGCTGCTCTACCAGGCCACCTGGAAAACTCATAGCAAGTTCCCTCCAGCAAAATCGGATCAGTCATAGAAGCTATTGGAATCGCCACCTGTCTTTTAAAAACTGTACTAAGCGCTACAATAGACAACGGATGACAGTGGTATTGCACCATTTAAAGGGGGCGGGGGAGCGGCCCTCCTCCAGTGGCTGCTCTTCTTGCTCTCCTGTCTCTTTCCCCTCCTTGACCTGCCAAGGCTCTGCCAAGCTTCCACCAGATGCTGTTTGAGAATTTGGAAGATCCCTTCGAAATCTTTTGCATTTGCAAACTTAACATTGGCATCCCTAAACAACTCCTTGGGCTGTTAACCACAAGGTCTGCAGTTCAAAAGCACCAGCCATTCTGTGGAAGAAAGAGCATGTTTTCTACTCCCATAAAGACTTTACAGTCTCAGAAACTCACAGGGGCAGTTCTACCCTGTCTTACAGGGTCGCTGTGAGACAGAATCAACTCAATGGCCGTGAGTTTAGTTTGGGAAAGGGTGAGCCAGCTAGTCAGCACTGTCTTGCTGCAGTTGAAATGTGTAGTGCCTGCACATCTTCCTGTATGTCTCCAATACCAAATGAATGAGCTCACCAGAAGGAAAAAGAAAAGAGAGAAAAAGACATGTTATTACATAATTTCTCAAAATCCACATGTCAGATTTAGATGACTTAAATCCCGATTTTCAGCAATAAAGCCCTCTCTCCTCCGCTTCTATTCCTCGAGGTAATCCAGAGCTACTTGTCCTCATAATGCTGAGTTGCTTCTCAATCACCTCTGCATATGCTCTAACTTGATGCCCCCCCCCACCAAGAATGTGTCTGTTCTCCTGGGCAGATCTCTCCCCCAAGCTGTCTTTCAGACTGCTGGCTATCCTTCAGGTACCTTGTCCTCACTTCTTTGCAACTAGAACCCCAGTTTCATCTTGGGAGATGTGTGCTTGCGTAAGAGACTCCAGACCTTTCTCCTCTTGCTATACCAGAAACCAAACTCACCGCCACTGTGTTGGTTCTGACTCATAGAGAGCCTATAGGACAGGGTAGAGCTGCCCCTGTGGGTTCCCGACACCACCGGTGCTCCTTAATGGGCTCTCAGTGGTTCTCATGACTATAGGGACTTGATGCACATGGAACCACATGCCCGATTCATCTGGGAGGCATGCCTCTTTTCTCCCACTCCTCCTCTTTCAACCACCCTCCTGCCTGGTGAGCGGATGGAATAGCAGCAACAGTAGCCATACTGGACCCTGAGGGGACTGGGAGGACAGAAGCCATACTAGGACGCTGCTGGTTCTGTGCGGCCATAGTCCTCGACAGTATTCCTAGATTGTGACATAAGATACATTTCAGATTCATTCAGTCCACAGACGTACTTCTCAACTGCCAACATCCAAATGCAACCTTCAATCAATACCGGCGCCAAATGCCTCTGTGGCCGGTGTCCGCCAGTAAATTAACATTGACTAATCCTTGAGCCCCTCTTGTAATGCTTCTATCCTGTCATCTTGGCCAATCTGATCATCCAAAGCAAATAGAACATTATGTTTTCGGTTGCTCCATCCTGCTGATCTGGGGGACAGAAAGACCCAGTCCAGAGACTGAGTCATCTGATGCGTCATTTCCAGCACTAGAATAAATGCCAGGCAACAATTCGGGATGGGGGAAACTTGTGGGGCTCTCTTAGGACGTTTTATGCTGTGAAAGTGCAGCAAGCCTTGTGAGGTCAGAGTTCACCTTGGAGGTATTCCTCCCGAGGCCAGGCACCCCATTGTCAGAGGTCCTGGGGCAAAGGGGAAAGAGTTGAACTCAGTGATATTTAAGGTCCCTTCTAAGTTGACTTTGGTGGTGCAAGCTCTCACCCACCCTCCACAGGGTTTGAACCCACTCAGAAGAGCATCAGAAACAAGCCTGGGGGGTTGCTTCCAAAAGGGCAAGCCTGGAAGACACTGAGGGTCATTGTGGAGAAGACCCAGACAGAGCCGTTCTGCTCTGCCCAGGAGGCAGAACTGACTTGGTGGCAACTGAACCATAGCAACTAACACAGAGGTTGGCAATTCCAACCCACCCAGTGGCACCACGGAGGACAGACCCGGTAATCTGCTTCCCTAAAGAGTACAGCCAAGAAAAATCTAATCAAGGTACTCAAACTCTGTATGCCTCAATTTCCTCATCTGTGAAATGAGGTGTTTTCCATGTCTTATCTGGGTGGCAGGAGCCTGGTTGGAGACGATCAAGTGCTCTCTTTGACATTTGAAAAAGAATGACAGCTAAAGGAGCCGGGATTCGAGCTATGTGAAGTCACTATTTTGATGAAATATTGAAGGAGAATATGTATTTCAAAACCCACTCCTATCCCTTGAACCAACACTTATTCTAAATGATCCACTCTCTCAATGCACTCATACCAAAAGATCCTATATATAGTTGGCATTTGTAGTGCAATTGATGTTTTAAAGTCTTCTGATATGTAATGTGTCTGATGGCTTAGTCACTTGGTTATAGAAGCCAAATGACTAGCCCTGCTTCTTACCAGATGAGGAAACAGGCACGCAAGACTTCTTAAAAACCAAACACCAGGCAGGGGACAATCCTGAACTGCTCATCTCCCAGGAGGATTTCCGTTTCCCACTCATTGGTGCCGTTAGCTGGTGGCAAGTTGGCCCCAGCAGATATACAACCCAGCAAAACGTTGCCCAATTCCACGTCATCTTCATGACCAATGGTACACTCATGTCCATTGCGGTCACCGCGTGTTCTGACTACTGGGGCTCATTCAACCTAAGGGGATTCATCCTCCAGCATCAGGTTTCACAGTATTCTACTGCGATCCATCGGGTCTTCATTGGCCACTTTCCTTTGTCTTAGCCTGGAAGCTCTACTGAAACCGGCTCCCAAAGGTAACCCTGCTGGTACATAAAATACCAGACTGGTAGCACAGCTCGCAGCTTCCTATCAAGGCACGAACCTCTACAGTAGGACAAAGTGACAGGTGGTGGATTTACTTTCATTGTGGCATCTTTTGCCAGCATAATTCTAAAACTTGAAGGTGCAGAGAAAATGAGCAGTCTAAAGGCTGTACTCAGCAACCCCGAGATGCCTGGATTACTCATGGGCTCTCTGCATGAAGTGGGGTCATACGTCTGTGGGAGGGTAGAGAAGGACTCTCTGGGGGCTGCTTCACAGAGCCCACAAGATGGGGTGACTCTTCTCGCATCCTCAGCTCCTGTTTTCTAGCTTCTCCATTTCTGACCTCTCAAGACACAGGGTGGTTATGCAAACACGTGTCCTGTACTTACTCTTAGAGTCTCTGGCTCTAGTCTAGAGAAGAAGCGCCCAAGGTGGCATGAGGCGCTCCATTCTGAACGCCTCCTATTACTTAGCTGAGGTTTCCGGCATTCCGCATGTCAGGGGGCTCTGCAGACTCCCAAGGACCTCTTCTTCATGAAAGTAAGAGCTCCTCTCCAGTGTCCCGGATGAGGAGGGGAGGCCACACTTGGGGATCTAGAAATTAGGAGGACCTTCAGGGTGAACTCCAGCGGATGGACCAATGTCTCTTTGGAGAGACCGCCGGAATCGATGGAATCAACGATACCAGTACATCAGGCACGCCCTCTGTTCTCCCCATTGAGCTTAAACCAAACCATCATCCTGATGACACTGTGTTCAAAGAAGCTACATCAGTGGTTCTCAACCTGTGGGTCACGACCCCTGTCACAGGGATCACCCAGTTCATAACAGTAGCAAAATGACAGTGATGAAGCAGCAATGGAAATCATTTTATGGTTGGGGGGGTCACCACCACATGAGGAACGGTATGAAAGGGTCGCAGTGTGAGGAAGGTTGAGAACCACTCTTCGACATGAAGAGAGAAGCAGCAGAAACTGTCTTATCCGGATGCATTTCAAGGGAGCACATACAATTCGGAGTGGGAGACAGACGCAGCCTGGACGTATCCGTAAGGTATGCCAAAGCAGGAATAGTGGGCTCCAGCCTGGGCAGTCCCCTGAAGGGTCATGGTCAAGTCCAGGGCTCCAAGGTCACCCAGGACTTCAGGGTCAGTCCATGGTTGAAACAAGTCAGGAAGGACTTGCCATCGTCGCAAATGCAGCACACAGTCAGAGCCTGGGGGAGTTCGTCTCCAAGCTGGCTGCACAGAAGTAATTCTCCAGAGGAGCCCAGAGCCGGAGGCAAAGCCGTCTTGCTTAGCTGCCTGCAAAGCTCTGGTTTGACCCAAAGCTGATGCCAGCAAAACCAGTTCCCTCCTGGCTCAAGGTTCAAAATGACACCTGAAGGCAAAAGGTGCGAGGTGCTCGCGTTAAGTCCCCTCACTGCCCTCTGATTCCTAGAGAGCCTACCAGACTGAGCAGAACTGTCCCTTTGGGTCTCTGAGACTCTAAATCTTTACCGGAGTACGCAGCCTCATTTTTCTCCTATGGAGCGGCTGGTGGGTCCAAACCATTGACCTTGTGGTTAGCAGCTCAATGTGTCACCCACTACCAATCAGAGCTCCTTCACTCTAACTCCATGGAGCCAGAAATCTGAATTCCTGGAGAGGTTCAGAACCACCAGCCACTCTGCGGACAGAAATGGGGCTTTCTACTCCCATGAAGAGTTAGTCTCAGAAATCTCCCCTCTCCTCTAGGGTGGCTATGAGCCTGCGTCAACTGAATGGCAGTATGTCAGGTATGTCATACCTGGGCCTGTATGTCAGGTCCTCATCTCCCAATGTCTAACCACAATCACAGAAACTTTTCTCTACCTCTTCCAGCCTCACATTTCTCACCTGGAAAGTGGGTGTGGTGATTCTCATTGCTGTGGTTAGCTGCCGTGGTGTCTGCCGGCCCCAGACTCATGGCAACCCCATGCTCAATGGAGCACAATGCGGCAGAGCCCGCGCTCTGGGAGGGTTGGACCGTGGTGTTTCAGAGACTTTGCCCTGTCTGTTTTTCTGAAGTATGTTGCCAGGTCTTGCTTCCTAGTCCATCTTGCTCTGGAAATTCTACTGAAACCTATTCCACATCATAGCAAGAGCCAAGCTCTCACTGACAGACAGTGATGGCTGGACATGAAGTGCCCGAGCAAGAATCAAACCTGGGTGTCCAACAAGAAAGGGTTCACCCACTGAACCACCAGTGTCCCCACACCAACTGGCTACTGCAAGAAACCCACTGCCATTGAATCTGTTCTGACTCACAGCAACTGCATGTTGTGTTGCTAAGGCTGTACACCCGGATGGGAGCAAATAGCCTCGTTTTTCTCCTGCTGAGTGGCTGATTGGTTTGAACCTCTCACCTTGTAGTTAGTAGTCTACCCAATAGGGCCCTTGGTTGTTGTAAGAAATAAGATATTTTTTGTGAAACACTGAGCACTGAGGAGACAGTTAATACTTTTCACTACACCCACTCTCTACTCATCAACATGGTTGGGTTCAAAAGTTCAGGTGAAAAGAGGTGTGTAAAAATGGAGGCTGATCACATCCATTCACAAAGTGAAGCTTGGCCTTATCATTACATAACTGCCAAATTATGTCATGATTATATCTGCCAAATCATATCACGATGACAACTGCCAAACCCTGAGAATCATGGGCCAGTCAAGTCGACACATACCCTTAGCCATCACGGCCACTGTTGTTCATGCCTCATGCCTCAGAATGCGTTACTGCCACGTGTGTGTGATATGTCTCAAATAGTCAGAGGGCAATTTTTAACCACAGTCATAAATATGAAATGCTGTTTGACACGGTGTTTCAGAAGGGAGAAGGAGCTGTTTCATTTTCATAATGGTAATGGCTAGATAACGCTCTATGTAATAAATTGCTTAAGGACCACATATAGCTCAAATTCCAGAGAAGACAATAGGCATATGAGAACTGAGGGTTTAAAATCTCTGGAAATTGGTTCGTTTAGGTCTGTCTAGTATCTTTGACCTTAGCTTTTACATTTATTGATGCGATTGATTGCAACAAGCACTTGTGGTTCATAGAACACGTCCTCCACCTTGTTCCTTTGATGCCGGCCGAGTTTGATGAACTCTCTTGGGTCTCAGCCCAGACCTCACATTATCAGAGCGGTCTTTCCAACCAGCCCACAGCAGACAGCAACTCCCTGCTATCCTCATCCCTCTCCTCTCTCAACTCTTTTCTTTTCCACCATGACACTTGGACCATGGCTCTTACATGCCTTTGTTTTGTTTTGTCATTGTGGTAGATAGAGATGTATCTATATGTAGGATTTGCCATATCAACATTCTTCACATATACAGGTCAGAGACATTAATTATGTTCATCATATTGTCCAACCATCACTCTGATCTGTCTCCAACTTGTTCTATGTGTTCGTTTATTGTCTGTCTCTAAGAGAAGGAGACGGGGGTTGGAGGGGGAGAGAGAAGGGGTTCATGTGTTTTGCTTACTGATATGTCCCCAGAGTCTAAAACTGTACCTGCCCTTCCTGATTGTAGTGACTGCTCTAGAGGCAGTGACCCTCGATTATAGTTCTTCCTTACCCGGTGGCACGTGACATTGGATGGGGGAACCGCATACCCTAGTGTGGCCAGGAAACTCTATCTCATGTGTGTCCCTGACATGTGCTCCCCTTTCACTGAAGTGTCCCTGATTGTGAAATATAGCACGTGGTCACACTTGCTATGGATTCCAGAGAATTAATATGACGCATGAGCCCTTAAGAAAGGAGCGTCTGGTTTGGATGAGAAGAGGAAAGAACCCCTATGAGTGGTTAGAGATAGCTCACTCTGAATGTCCACTGCATGTCCAGGGCCTGGGTAAGTATCCCCATCACGGCCAGGCTATGAAATGGGCACCATTGGAATCCCCATTTCATAGCTGAGGACCTGAAGCTTAGACAGTTGAAGTAAGTTTCCCGTCGTTCCACAACTAGTGAAAGGCAGAGCTAGGATTCAAATCCCAGAACTAGAACTTGTAACTACTGGGTTCAAGGAGCAAGCCCTGAAGCTGAGCTTTTTCACTGTCTAGCCTCAGTTTTACCCTTGGCAACCCTAGAACGTGACTATTAATGAGCCCACATTTTTTAAATTGGTGAAACAAGGCTCAGCTTAGTTTATTGACTGAATTAATATTCAAATCTAGACTAATCATATTTATTAGAAGAAAAGTATGAGCAAGATGGTGCTAGGTCGCCAAGGGCTGGAAGCATTTTTTTGTTTGTTTCTGGATTCAATCACATTTTCCCTGCCTAATGTGTCTCAAGGGATCTATAATATAGCTCAGCATTGTGGCCCAACACACATCCTACTGCATCAGAACCACCGTATACTGACAATTGTGGATGATATTTTATTTGATTCAAAGATTAAATGAAAATGAATGTCCTTGCTGGGGGGGTGGGCACAAGAGTAAATGAACCTTGCTGACATTGATCCCCCACTCTTAATATTGACCAGGCTTCCTTCTCAGATCGCTCTGTGTGTGTGTGTGTGTGTGGTTCTGCAGGAGAATTCAGACCTTCCATGTAGGGGACCCAGTATACCTCATGAGTAGCCACTCCCCATCTCTCAGTGGAGGCGGGAGCATCACAAGCACATCGAACACAGTCAATGGAACCTGTAGAATGAGGTGGGCTAGGAAGACCTGAAGATCAGCCAGTGAGATCCCGCAGGATCACAGCGGCCCCATCTATAAGCCATCTTGGAGAGAGCAGGGCCAGTAGCACTTTGTTCAGCTGTGCTTGGATTGCCAAGTGCCAGGGTCAGTGTGACTCATAGTATCAAGTCTTCACTCTTGTCAAAGAGCCAGAGTACTGGGAGACCAATTTCTCCCCCACCATCAAATACTACCATTGAGAAACTTCATGAAGTCAACCCTTAAGCCACCTTCTTTATGAATTGGGCCAGTGACTCTGGAGCTGATTGGTTTTCACCTTTTCAGGTCAACAAAGGATCCCTGGTGGCACAGCTCAGCATTAGGCTGCTAACCACATAGTCGGCTGTTCAAACCCACCAGCTGCTCCTTGGAAGAAAGATGAGGCTATGGGTTCCCTTGAAGATTTACAGCCTTGGAAACCTATGGCACAGTGCTCTGGCAGAGTCACTCCGTGGCAGTAATTACCAGGTCCATGGGCCCTTGTTTCATATTAATAGACACACTCGTTATGTTATGCTAAAGCAAAGCACATCAGTGGACTCCTTGGAGGAGTCGGGATCAAGACCTGCATGACCTAGGAAAGGGCTCCCATGACTGCTCTATATTGTTCTTTATCAACTCTGAACAACAGATGCATTTTTAACGAAAACATGTCTTGCAAGTTGCTATATTTAGCTCGGTAACTAATGATGAATCAAAATGTTTCTCAAACCCAATTACCCAATAAAAATTGCCATAGTAACCATCACATGACACGACACATCCTGCATGCTCACACCAAAACTTCCTTAGGAACAGCTACTGCCACCTCCTTGACACCGCCATCTGGGACGCAGCTGAAAGGAAGAGGAGATGATGGGGGAGCCTAGCCATTGAGAGGGGTTTCTGATTTGTCCACATCACTGAGGCAACGGGGATGTGGGGCAGGGACTAGAGCAATCACTGTTTATGGGATTCTAGAGGGTTTTTCCACCATAATCTGGAAGTGGCCCAACGTGAGGACTAATCCATCCTAACTTTATGATTTTCGGGCATGATCATTCCCTGGCCTTTGTTTTTGTTTTTTTTAGCCAACGTTCCCTCATTCTTCAGGCTTTGCTTACTTATTTCTTTTCCTCAGAAGACTCTCCTGATTTCTTGATTCCTAGGTGCAGGGACCATCGTCTTCATTCCTGGACCAAAGCAGGGTTTCGGTCACAGTTGTGGTTCCAGGCATTCTGACCCAGAGCCGCCTTGTGTACGACAGCATAGACCATTACCCGCTGCGCTGCCGTCCCCACCATCGTGCATTTGTGTATGTTTGAGTCCGTTTTTGCAGCCACTGTGTCAATCCATCTCCTTAAGGGTCTTCCTCTCTTGCTGACTCAATACTTGACCAACCCCCATGTCCTTTTCCAGAGACGGTTTCGCTCCTGATAACACGGCCAAAGCATGTGACATGGAGTCTTAGCAACATCCCTTCTAAGGAGCATTCTGATTATACTTCTTCCAAGACAAATGTATTCGTTTTTCTGGCAGTTCACAGTATTCTCAATATTCTCTCCGAGGCCTCCATGATTAGAGATCATAGATGAAGCTCAATAAATATTTATAAAGTGAACAAAGAAACTACCTACAAGACAATCATCATCCCCGTCCATATAATGATGTAGAACGGAATCTCAATCACAGTCGGTCTTGTTGGTAGTTGATCGGTCAGCCCCCACTCATGGCAACCTTATCCCTAACAGAAGGAACCCACTCCGTGTTTCTGATTGTTGATACATTTGAGTTCCATACAAGTCATTTAATTTAATTAAATAATTCATTCAAGGGATCCATTGAGTTGACAGATATTGGAGACTGACTACATCATGAAGGGTAGTTAAAGCTTGCTGCTGACCACAGGGAAGACCTTTTGGGAAATGATGAGGAGCTGAGAGGGTTAGATGTTCATTTGAGAATGCTGTTGGCGTCAGTGCTTGGGGAAGGGAAGGGAGCAAGAACGAAATGGCGGGGCAAGTTGGACTCCGATGCAATTTCAACAGAGCCCTCAGTTGGTCATACTAGGGCTTGTGAAGCTGGGATGGCCTTTCTGAAGCAGGACTATCCTGAATCCATTATAAACTTTACTGCCTCCCTGCTGATCAGTCTAGGGGAAGGCTCTTGCGTACGAAGATGCTCCTCAGCTGAAGCTAGAGGAGGCTGACAGCAGAGGGCTGTCTGCCAGCAGGGGCTCTGGGAGTATGTATCCTTCAGTCCTGAAGGGTAATCTGGTGGCTCATCGCAGGCTCCACCACATGCCACCCCTTGTGCTACTGGAGTCCACTTGTTCATATGACCTTTGAGAACAGTCCCTTCATGATCCTGAAAAGCGTCTCTTTGGGGAAGAAGAGGGAAGAACTTACAGTACACTCCTGCAGCTGGTCTTAGGGACCCAACTGACTCCCTCTTCTCCTGTCCGTTCTGGACTCCCTCCTTCTCAGAAAGCACCTCTGCTGTTTCTGATGGCTTACTGGTGACATGATCCGGACTCTCATCCTTGGGATAGTTTATCCCGGGAGCCCCTTACATTTCTCATGTAGGATGTAGCCTTTGTCTGGATAGTGACTCTTCTTTTTACCGGCTGTCTCTTTGCATGAGGAGCCCAAAATACTCAGGTGATAGCTATTATATTATTTATAGTTCAGTGACATTCTTATTGTGTCACCTGTTGAAGGTGCAGAGTCTTGGGCAATGCAAACTTATGAGCTTATAGAGCCCAGAGTTCAGGAGTTTGGAATCCCAAATCCTCCAGGGAGTCAATGGGAGTATTGATGAGGGTGGGGTCGCTCTTTCTTCCACACCTGTGTCCAGACTCATCTATTCCACCAAGTGAGGCTCTTGCACCAGGTGATGGCCTTTGTTGAATACATCCTTGCAGACAATTGACTGCTAGGTGGCCTTTCAGCCTAGCCTTTGCTGGGCGCCCTCTCTGTCTCTTGGGGTGTCAGTTACTAGGGGCAGGGTAAGTGATGCCACCACAGGTCACACCATCTTATTCTCATCCCTCAGGCTTTCTTATTTTCTTTCTTTTTTAACTTAATCAAGGAAAATTTTCTTAGCCGGCAACCCAGAGGAACTAGCATTCTGGAAGATCTGAGCCCCAAATGGAGAGCGAGCATAGCTTAATATTTTGCAGCTGGAAGTGAGCGGGGTGACGGAATTGAAATGGGCTGGGGTTTCTAGTACAGAGGTGTTCCTTCTTAAAGGAGGCAGGGTGCTGGGGGAGGGGTGCACCCCAGGGAAGAGGAAGTGCATGAGATGAGGCAACGTGCTGGTTTCTTTTCAAATGGTTAAAAATTCCCCATTAGGATTTTCCTTCCATGAGATTTTTTTTTTTTACTTATTTATTGTATTTCTTAAGAGTTTCGTTGGCATATAATTCATACCATACAATTCTATCATATTAAGAGGAGTTGTACAATTATCACCACAATTTTAGAACATTGCTTTTTTGTACTCATTGTTATTAGCTTCCCATTTCCCCCCAGCTCCCCCTGCTACACGCCCAAGAAACCATCAATCCAGTTACTGTCTCTATAGATTTACCTATCCTGGATTTCCTGTACCAAAAGAGTACAAGAAAACCCATAACAATGATAACAAAGTAAAACCGCATTTGTTGGCTGCATATTCCGTGTTAGTGCTGAGGGGAGAGTGGTCTCTAAGTGCCAGGCTCTGCATTCAGACGGGGATTCCAACGCTGATGACTTGTGAGACTCTTGCATGAGTCTTCCTTCTTCTAAGGGGGAATAACAGTAACAAGCATCCCAAGGGATGCTTAAGAAACTGTGCATGCCCAGTGCCTGGCTCATAGCTGGGGAGCACGCTCCAAAGAAACTAGATCAGAAAAGGTGCAAGTTATCCATCTGAAATGACTCCTTCTTTTCCCATTAATATTGTTCGCATCGATGTTTAAAATAGTAACCTTGCTAACCCTGCTTTCTGTGAAAGTGTATTTACCTATGCAATCCTAGTTCATTATTTTATTTCAACCTTGCAGTGTTTAATTTTAAATGTTTTCCTTGTTACCAGCATCATAAAAAAAAAAATTCACTGCCATTGAGTCAATGCTGACTCGTAGCAACCCTATAGGACAGGGTAGAACTGCCCCTGAGGGTTTCCAAGACTGTAAATTTTTTTTTGGTTTTGAAGGTGGGTTTTTTGTGTGTGGATTTTTTTTTTTAAGCAGATTTTTTATTCTAGCTTTTTTTCCATAATGGATATCTGACCCAGCTCTGTTGGAGGTACTAGAATCCTGGCGGTGCAGTGAGCTACACCCTGAGCAGTTCAAACTCAACAGTCGCTCCATAGGAGAAAGATGAGGCTGCCTGCTCCCACAAGGATGAAAAGTCTTGGAAACCCTCGTGGACAGTTCTTCTCTGTCCTGCAGGGTCACGCTGAGTCAGAAGCGACTTGATGGCAGTGAGTTGTTTTGTCTTAATGCAGCCACTCCAGGCCCACGGTGGCATTCCCCTTCCACCGTTGTAGTGGAAACCTGGGGAGAAGCGCTCTCCTAGGTTATAGCTGAAGCGGATGCGCAGCTCTTAGGGGCCTTGGGTGTCAGGAACTGAGAGTGTGGGGGAGGTGGGCGTTTTGTCAGGGACCTGACTATGTGAGTCAAGAGCAATTCTCCCATGTCTCCCAGGCCTCATCAAGCCCTTTGCCTCCTGCCCGCCCCATCCATAAAGCGCTCTCAATAAAGGGAGAGAAATGAATCAGTGTCCACTTGGGTCTTCAAAACCTATCTGACTTCTTGCCTGTGATTATTTATGTATAGATTTTATTTCCGAGCAGTGTTGCACAGTGCCCCCGTGTCCACATGATGAGCTCTTTAGGATATACACCGAATGCATTTCCAACCGCCAGTAACACTTTCATTCAACAGGTGTGTGTTTTGGCGTCTCTCCCGTTGCTAGCTTTATTACTCGGGGCTGTGTGCATCTGTCGTAGATCAGAGACACACAGAAGGACGACTTCTAATGTCAACCTCTTGATTGACGACTATGGACCTTCTGTTGTGTGTCACAAATTATCTTGGGTGTTCTGTTTTTCTACTTGGGTGAACCCTATTTACCCTGGAATCATAACGTACACAAGGGTTACGTTTTAAGGTTGGCAGCTGAGCCAACATCAGGCTTTGAAAACCCCCTTGAATGCCCACAAAAACCCCCTTGAATGCCCACAAAAACAAATCAGTAAGTTCAACACGGCCAAGGTTCCATCCAGGAAAGTCAAACTCCGGATGACACGATGGGCTTGTGTTGAGGAGCCAGGATAGGTGGAAGAGGTGTGATTTGAAACCTGTGGCATATCAAGTCCGACAGGCGGGCCTACAAAGCATGAAGCAGACTGCTGGTCCTCCCCTTCCCATAGAGGATCAGATGCCCGATGGATGGTCCTCTTCCTCCAAAACCAGATCCCATGCCCCTGGACTATCCCTCTTCCTACACTGGATCCTATGCCCAGTGGATGGGCCTCGTCTTTCCATACCGTATTATATGTCTGGTGGACAGACAGCATTGCCCACAGTAGCTATCTACAATGTATCTCTCGTCTCTCCCCTTCCATCCATTTCCTTCTTTTTCTCTTCTTTCTCATCCCTTTCTTATAGCCTTCCTCTCCTTAAAAACTGGTCATTAAAATACACAGAGACGGAATTCATATAAAAGAAAAAGCCACTGTCTTATGTCACCTGGTAAAATGAGTAAACCCGATGACATTAACCCTGACTCGAGGTGACCCCAGGAGTGAGAGAGAGTGACGCTGGGCCTCCTAGGCTGCTTGTTGGCTGATTTTCCAGAAGTCCATGGCCAGGTCTGGAGATATGTGCCATAGCCCCTAGAAGGAGTGTCTCTCCCTAAAACTACACTTGTCAATATTGATGCTAATAAAAATCCTGGGATGACGACCTCTCAGACTGCAATGTTTTGGCAAAGTATCTGTGGGCCCTTGGGTAAGGGGGTCCAAATATTCTGAAGTGGGAGATCAGATGCAGTGAGATGGAACATGTTTTAAAATCAGACCAGCTCCTAGCCACAGTTCGAAGTGTATGATTTGTGGCAAGTTAATGGAGCTAAGACCATGTTCTGAGCTGTGCAGTGGGGGCACTGTTCTTTACCGGACTGGGATGGGGTGAAAGGAGGTAATGACATGGCTGTGGGAAGCACTTAAGCTGTAGAGTCTACCTCATTTCCCTGGTCCTTGCCCAGCTGACTCTTCCATTTCTGGACACTCCCCCCCCTCCCCCCACCCTACTCCCCAGCAAGGGCGGCCTTTTACCTACTCTGCACCTGCTTCTGGCTTTTCCGGCCATCCAGCCTTCCCACGTGTTCCCCTTCAAAGCTCTTTTATACCCTATTCTTGGTTGTTTTGAAATTCACATAACAAAATTAACCAGTTTAAGGCATCCAGTTGGTGGTCTCCTGGTACATTCACCGTATCCTACAACCACCACCTCTTATCCAGCCCCGGAGCAAGTTCATCTCCCCAAAGGAAAATCCCTGATCCATTACCCCGTTCATCCCTCTTCCCTTCTCCTCCCAGTTCCTGGCAACCACCAAGGCACTAGGCTGTCATCTAAATAATGGAAAAGGAAGGCTAATGGCCAGGCTCTCAAGGAATGGGAACCCTCGTCTATTGCCAGGGGGAGGGGAAAGGGTGTGTCGTTGCTGTGAGTGCACACCCACTGTTAACAAGAACCAGACTCACTGCCATCTCGTCAATTCTGACTCATCGCCACTCATTGGGCAGGGTAGAACTGACCTGGTGGGTTTCTGAGACACTCAGGTTTTTACAAGAGCAGAAAGCCTCATTTTTCTCCCTGGGAGAGGCAGGTGGGTTTGAACTGCTGACCTTGTGATTCACAGCCCAACCCATGACCCCATCACCAGGGCTCCTGTTCCAACTACAGCAGTATGAAAAACT
>NW_022103896.1:9494319-9519995 GCF_000313985.2 Echinops telfairi
AAAATATTTGATTTACAAATAAGGAATCCTACTTCACGGAATTTCATTTATCACGGTAGGGTCTAGAACCGATTAATCGCGATAAACGAGGGTTCACTGTATCAAGAAAACATCACAGCCCAGTCAAGATCAAGTCCATACAGCCAATATATTAGTCCATATGTCCGATACTAATCCATAAATTCCTCTTCAGACTCATTTAGTCACTCACAATGATTCCGAATGTAGGAAGATCACAGGCCGGTGGGTGAAAAGTCTTGTGGATCCAGTGGGGGTGGAAGCATCTTAGTGTTAGTGCCGGTTTCCACATGGCTCCTCCAGCTCTCTGAGTGTCTCCACCACAGGAAGGTGAAGCAGAGAGAGAGTGTGGCCCACCTACAGTGAGAAAGAGAGGAAGTTCCCTGAATCCTCATGAGAAGGTCATGCCCACAAGGAGGCATTGTCAGGCTGTGACCTGATTGACAGGCTAGACTCCACCCCTTCACTCTTAGTGTCCTCAAGTTGATGCGAGGTTATGTGACTACCACAGTGTCTTAACATTCTTCTACAGTTTCTTTGCCAAGAGATTTGTGGGAGGAATTAAGTGGTGGAGGTATCTCAGGGGGAAGACTCTCCTGGGAACAATTATGACCTCTTGTTCTGCCCTCTCTCTGAAGATGGTGTGTAGTAGTTACATAATCTGTTGTCAATTTGAGACAACAGTGAAGGGGTAGAGTTTAGCCTGTCAATCAGGTCGCAGCTTGATGACCTCATTTGGAGGCACTAAGGAGATAAATAGCTCACTGGAAGTGGGACACAAGCTCACTCCCTGCAAGACATTCCTGCAGACAAGACACATGATGCTACACTCAAGCCCTGGAGCTGAAGGAGCCATGTGGAGACCCATGCCAGCACTGAGATGCCTCTACTCTCACTGGATCCACAAGACTTTCCACTCACTGGCCAGGGATCCTGCATTCAGTGTCATTGCATGTGCTGCGTGAGTCTGAAGAAGAATTTATAGAGTAGGAACAGACTATGGGCTAATATCAGACTTATGGACTTGATCTAGACTGAGCTGGGATGTTTTCTTAATGTACAATTGCTCTTTGATATAAAGCTCTCTCTTACACACATAGGAGTGTCCATGAATTTGTTCTCTAGTCTACCCGGACTAACACATGGTGGAATAAGTTTTTAAAATTTCATTGCTATGGGGTCAAATGCAACCCTTTGTGTGTCAGAGTAGAACTGTTTCTTCGTAAGCTATGTGATGATTTTTCTTAAGTACTTCATCACCAGGGCTTTCTTCCGAGGTACCTGTGAGTAGACCTGAACCTTCGCTCTGGATTGGCAGCCGAGCGAGTTAGCTGTTGGCATCATGCGGGGGTTCCTGCATTGATTCAACCCATTACATATGTGAATGTTGCAAACAGCTCAGCACCAGCGTGCCGGGGACTCCCCATCCATTCCTAGTCCTAGCGACCCTGCAGGCAGACTGCAGCTGCCTCGTGGCGTTTCCTAAACTGGGCCTCACGGTAGAAGCACACGGCCACACCTTTGTCCTGCAGAACAGCTGGGGAGTCCAGCCTCCAGTGACCTCAGGTTGGCAGCTGAGCACTTAACCATTGGGCCACCTGGACAAGCACCTCTTTAAAACTATTGCTGTCACCTGTTACGCAGGGTTCCCTTATTAAAAAAGTAAAAACTCTTGGCTGTTTTTGTAAACCAGTCTCTTAAAGGGTGTAATCACTTAATTGCCTTACGATGTCCTTACTATGTTTCTCCTTCAACCTTTTGACTTCCTTCTTACTCCCTTAATTATTTTAAAATCCCCATAGCCTTGGTCTCATATTCATTTAAACCTGTCTTTCTGTCTTTCCTTCTTTCTTTTTTCAAACTCTCCCATTTGGCCACCTGTCAAAAGGCTACTCTTTCTCCCAGTCACATGATAATTTCTCCGGATATTATTCTTTGAGCTCCGTTTGTTTGTTTTTTTAATGTATGTGGTTTTTTAAATCATTAAGTTGTCCTTTTCATTGTACACCAGCAGGGTTCAGCGTAACTCGGGCGCTATCTTTTTCTTCGATTCTCAGTGAAATTTGTTATTGTATTACTCCATCTATGATTTTACTTAACTCTGTTATTTGTGTGATACTTCAGTACATACTATTTATAGTTTCCCCCCTAAGTCCAGTGTATATATTTATAAAGGATGGGCAGGAAGCGTGGGCACAGGACTGGCAGCTGTGAGTGAGCCATGACCTTGGCAGAGGATACTGGTGAGTCCTGCTTGCCCCTCAAGTTGGCTCTGCTGCCGTCCGTCCCCAGTGATCCCCCCAGCCGCTCTGTCCTCCCTGCTGGAGTCCCTTCCCTGTGTAAACAGGGTGGGAGCTCTTCAGTGGACATCACTAGTGACTTTTCTAAGACTCACACCTGGCTGTATCACTCACCTGCTCCTACCCCTCAGGGGGGGGGGTCACTCGTGAAAGACAAGAGACAACAGACACCACAGTCCTGGTCGTCCCAATAACCACAGTCAACACAGCACCAGCAATGATGTCATACCCTTTGCTAATTATATTCAGGCACTTTACAGCAAGTGGGTATTATTTTCCAGGTGAGGCACATGAGGCCCAGAAAAGGTAGGTAACGAGATCGAATCCGCATACAGAACTGGCCTGTCGAGGAGCCCACGTTCTTAGCCACTGGGCTAGGCTGCTCAGCTTAATGTGGCACGGCGTACTATCTGCTCCCCTTGCTAGGAGCATGACCTGGGCATTACCCTGTACGGGGTAGGGATGCATGGAAACTCCAGCTGACTCCAGAGATGGCTTATCAACCACCACCTTCCCCCCACACTCCCCCCTCGCACTAAAGAAGGGACATACATTTTTGCTGTAAACTGCTAGGAAATCAGAAGAGTTTGCAAGGCATCATGGTTCTCTAAGATGTCTCTTAATCTGGAAGGGCAGAGTCCAAAATGTAGCATTTATTCGGAAAGGAAGTCGGAACATTATAACCTTAGGCCCCGACTTTGGGGAAGGAGGAAAAAAGAACAGACCTCCAGTTTCAATACATCCAACAGTTACTGAACATCTATTGTCTGCTAGGCACCATCTCATTGTTGGATCATGGCAACAACTCCTTTCCTTAGGCCCTTCCGCAGCTTTTAAAATACAAGGAACTCCAGGGCCAGAACCAGCAGTCAGTTTCCCAGGAATGGGCTACCCCACCCAATAGCACTTGGCTGCGTGCTTCTGGGAGACCCAGCAGTCTGTGGAGGCGTGTCTTTCCATTGGTCAAGCAGCTTAGGCGTTATTCTCCATCCACCGTGTGACTGATGCATATGCAGGCTCTCAGCTACTGAGTGGAAGGGACCCCCACCCACCCTGGAAGGTTCGTCAGACTCCTTGGTAACTTGGCCAGGAAGGCAGTGGGAAGAGGCAGTGGGAGGATGTCTCTGCTAAGATGACACATGAATCCTGTATCCAGTGACGGAGTTGACTCGGAGTCTTTCCGCTTCTGAACTCCCAGGCATCAAACTGTAGTGCCCCCCCTGGGGCTCTGCTCCCAAAGAGGAAGGACTCGAAGGATCAAGCCTTCACCTGGCGGGGTCAGAACAGAAGGCGGGGGAAAGTGAGATGGATGCCTTCTTCCTCGGGGTGAATTTGTGGAGGGCTTCCCAACGCAGAGTGGCAGCATCCTTGTCTGAGGGACTAGAAAACTGGACCGATGAGGCAGGGAAATGGAATGCACTCACGTTGTGGTGTCACATCAGGCTTAAAGAACATTTATTTTTGTATATATTTTTCATTTTAATAAATCATTTTATTGGGGGCTCTTGCAGCTGTTTTAACAATCCATACATGAATTGTATCAAGCATATTTGTACATATGTCGCCATAAGCTTTCCCAAACAGTTTTTTTTCTACTAGAGCCCTTGGTATCAGCAACTTTTTTCCCCCCTCTCTCCCCACAGAATATGAGATGGGGAGCCAATGGGTGCGGTGCGGCCATCTCCCTTACAGAATTCTGAGCTCACTGATCAAGCCCCAGTATGACGGTGCTCAGTGCTGGGTCATTCCCATGCAGCAGAGAGCCCTGGTGCAGCCCGTGAACCCACTTTGGGCACTTGTTTTAGAAACAGAGCCCCAAGTGGGTCACCTCCCGTGGGTGTTCACGTCATCGGAGTGGCCCCACATTTGGAAGCCTCACGGGTGATTCTCTTGTGCAGCCAGAGTGATCAACTCGAGTCTTCCTTCTCCTTGCCTCGAAGTCCACAAACAACCCATCAGTGGCTTCTGTTGTCTCTTCCTTTGAAATATATTCCAGGACTGGTTATTATATCTCACCAGCTATGCAATAACCACCCTCAGCCAGAGCAAAATCTCTCAACAACTGGATGTTCTCAAAAGCTCTCTAACTTATCTCCCTGCCCCTCTCCTCACCCTACTGGCCTGCATTCTCTCTGCAATGGCCAACAGGACCCTTAAAGATGGTGCCCGGCTATCAAAAGGTATAGCATCTGGGGTCTTAAAGGCTTGAAGGTAATCAAGCGGCCATCAAACTCAGAAGCAACAAAGCCCACATGGAAGAAGCACACCAGCCTATGCAATCACGAAGTGTCGAAGGGATCAGGTATAAGGCATCATCAGAACAAAAAAATCTTACCATAGTGAATGATGGGGGGAGTGCGGAGTGGAGACCCAAAGCCCATTAGTAGGCCACTGGAGATGCCCTTGCAGAGGGGTCTCAGGGAGGAGATGAGCCAGTCAGGGTACGATGTAGCAACGATGAAAAATACAACTTTCCTCTAGTCCCTAAATGTTTCCTTCCCACTCCCACTATCATGACACGAATTCTACCTTGCAAGTCTGGCTAGACCAGAGGATGTACACTGGTACAGATAAGAACTGGAAATACAGGGAAACCAGGGCAGATGATCCCTACAGGACCAGTGGAGTAAGTGGCCATACTGGGAGGGTAGAGGGAGAATGGGTTGGAAGGAGGGAATCAATTACAAGGAACTGTATGTGACCTCCTCCCTGGGGGATGGACAACCGAGAAGTGGGTGAAGGGAGATGTTGGACAGGGCAAGATATGACAAAATAACAATTTATAAATTATCAAGGGCTCATGGGGGAGGGGGGAGAGGGGCGGGAGGGGAAAAATGAGGACCTAATGCCGGGGGCTTAAGTGGAGAGGAAATGTTTTGAGAATGATGAGGGCAATGAATGTACAAATGCGCTTTACACAATTGATGTATGTATGGAATGTGATGGGAGTTGTATGAGCCCCTAATAAAATGATTAAAAAGAAAGTCGACGGTGGGGCTGGTTCACCTGCTGGGAACTCACCAGGGTCTTCCCATCGCCCCCAGAGAAAAGCCAGTGTGCTTGCCATGACCACAAGACCCTCCTTGATCTCGTGCTTCGCTACTTTTGAGACTTGACCAGCGTTGCCTCTCTCTGTCCAGGTCAGTCTTTCTGGGATGCATGGGACCCTTGCTTCTCCTGCTTCCATTTCCCCTCCACCTGGAACAGACTTCCCAAATATCCTCATGATTCACTCACTCACTTCTTTCAGATCTTTGCTCAAATGTCTTCTTGCTAGAGAAACCTTCTTTAAACTCCCTATAAATGAGCGCCGTCAACCCCATCACCTTAAGCCTCCTTCTGCAGCTATATTTTTCTTTATAGCTGTTGTTTCACACGTGCACCCAGCACTAATACCAGCACCACCATGTACTAAAGATTCCTCAGTTTATTTGTTTATTGCCCACCTCTCTCAACTACATTGATAGAAACTAGATTCAAACTTTAAAGGGGCTACTGCTGGTGAATCAAACTGAACCTGCTACATAGAATGTGCTCTACAGATAATTTTGAATGAATAAATTAATTAAGGAGTGAAGGATTTGGAAGACTTCTCAAAGGCAATTTACACCTGTATAAGGGGCAGTTGAACATTGAATAAGGAAGACCAAAAAAGAATCCATGCATGTGAATTGTGGTGCCGGAGGAGAATATTGAAAGGACCATGAATTGCTAAAAAGACAAACCCATCTGTCTTGGGAGAAGTATGGCCAGAGGACTCCTTAGAGGCCAGAATGGTCAGACTTCGTCTTACATCCTTGGGCCATGTTGTCAGGCGAGGCCAGTCCACGGAGAAGGACATTATGCTCGGTACAGTGGAGGGGCAGCGAAAACGAGGAAGAACCTCGATGAGATGGGTGGACACTGTGCCTGCAACCATGGGCTCAGGCACCGGAAACATCGTGGGGATGGCGCGGGACCGGGCAGCGTTTTTGTCCGTGGTGCACAGAGTGGCTGTGTGTTGGAACCGATTCAGTGCCACCTAACAGCCACCTTAACAAGAACGGGAAGGGTGGGTCGTGCCTGGTTCTGTTCTGCTTCAGGTCGTCAAGTGAGCACATATGTGTGGTCCGTTTCTGGACCCCGGAGCCTTCCCTCTGCCGGCCCTTTGAATTTGCGGCCACTCCGCTCTGTCTCTCAGATTCTCCACTGCCTCCTTTGGAATCTACAGATGCCTTAAGGAAGAAAGAAGCTCAAGTGTCAGGCTCGCCTGCCCTTCCACTGGACCTTGACCCATTCCCTCTTGCATTGACTTCTTAGAACTTCATAAGTGAGCTGTTCTGAGAAGCCTACTTCTCCGTGGCACTCTACCTGCACACACATATGCACACATACATGTAAATGTAAGTGTGTGCCAATGTCATGAAGGAACCCTGGTGGTACACTGGACAGGCGAAAGGTTGACAGTGGACCCCCACCAGTGACTGCAGGAGGGAGCGCCTGGTCCTCTCTGTCGGTACACAGCAGTCTCCACAGTCCTATGGGGCACTTCCACTCTGGCCTGGGTGGGGGGAGAGTTCTATGAGATGGAATCGAATAGGCAGCACACACCATTTTTATGATCTTCTATTTGAATTAAAAGATTAAAAAAAAAACACTGCCATCGAGTCAATTGCAACTCATAGAGACCCTATGGGTCAGGGCAGGACTGCCCCTGTGCGTTTCTGAGCTCTGGTGGCCTAGTGGGTCAAGCACCAGGCTGCTCGCCACAAAGTCAGCAGTTTGAAATCACCAGAACAAAAAGATCCCGTTTTCTACTCCCACGGGACTTGGGAACCCACAGGAGCAGAATGGCACCGTTTCAATGTGGCTGTTATAAAGAGAGCATGTCCTTGGCCTTCACATGCCATCAGGGTCGCCGCTCCTGGACAGCTTTTAGCAGAGCTTTCAGATAAGGCAGATGATGCAGAAAGGTCTGGTGACCTCCTTCTGCATATTGGCCAATGAAAACCTTCGGAGCTCCACAGAATTTTGACTGATGGAGTGCAGAGAGAAGCACACCTCACAGTGGGGGCACTGAGCAGACTCGGATTGCAATCCCAGGCTCCGGCAGAGCAACGATGGTGGAGCTGGCCCAGAACTAGGCATTTTCCTCTGCTGTATGGGGTGTGTTTGTGTGTGTGTGTGTGTGTGTGTGTGTGTGTCCACCAGGCAGAGCTGACTCAACACAATTAAACAACAACCAGCTCCCTTCTGTGCAAACATTAGGGCCGCATTGGATTTATGTGAAAATGCCGTTTTAAATATTACGTTTTTACTCACGTTACTTCCAGAATCGCTACCGTCTTTACATACCTGACTTCCCTGGTATGAACACAGCACAATTCATTCAGCTGTGCCCTGTACCGGTGGAATGACTCAGTCGGCCCCTGCTCTTTCCTCCTTGGATAAGTTGCAAGGAGCATCCCGCCAAGACATTTCTGATCCTGCATCTAATTATTTCCTTAAGCTAGATTGCTACAATTCACTTCAGTGGGTCAAAAGAAATGAGGGGAAATTTGTAACCTGTTGCCAATTTGCTTTGTTGGCATTTTCCAGTAAATTATCTTCCTATCAACAATGCACGTGCTTGTGTTCATTAATCCAAAGGATGCTCCTTGCCTGGAATCAATTCCAAGTGGCAGAGATCCTGTACAGCTGAATAGAACTGCCCTGCATGGTCCCCTGTCATCCTCACAGAAATAGATGGCTTCTCCATGGAAGCAACTAGTGGGTTTGAGCCACCAACCTCTCAGCAGCTGAATGCTTACCCACTCTGCCAGCAGGGCTTCTCCAGCACAAAGCTGGTGCCGGTGCTGCTGAGTGAGTCCCAACTAAGCTGCTTTATGTACAAAGGAACACACACAGGCAAAAATAGCTTAAATTGGAGACTTTACTCATGGTTTGCTGCTTAGCAAATTTGAGCAATATGGTCTCATTTTCTACATGATCTGTTTGGTCCACTGGCATTTATTTTGCGCATGGTGTTGGGTTGAGGGCTATAGAGGGAGCCCTGTTGGCTAGTGGTTTCAAGTTGGGCTGAAAACTGCAAGGTCAGCAGTTTGAAACCACTAGTGGCTCATCAGGGAGAATGATGTGACTCTACTCCCGTAAAGAGTTGCAGTCTTGCAAAGTCATGGGGCCAGTTCTCCCCTGGCCTCGAGGGTCACTCTGAGCAGGCCTCGACTCGATGGCAGGGAGTTTGTTAGTTTGCTGTGGGACACACACCTACCAATACTTTCCCTCTCCTCTAACCAGTGATGGCAGGCGCCCTGGTGGCATGATGACATGGAATGTGTTCTGGTGAGGACTGGCATTCTGATCGTGAGGCTGTTTTCACCAGTTCACCGTGGTCCTAGAGCACTGCTTGCTTCCAGGGTACTGTTTCTTGTCCTACAGGAAGCTCACCTGCGTCCTGATGAAGAAAGTTCAATTCTAATCTCAGTTTGCTAGAATCTTTTTTTTAATTAGAGGATCTTCAGTTTAATATTAGTTTTCTCGATGCTTTTTCTTCATAAATGGGATGATACCTCTATAATTTCGCCCCTTCCATTCTTTCTTTCCCTCAAAGCAGAAAAGGTGAGTTACATGGTTATTGTCAGGTGCCGCAGTGTGTTTCCACCCGCAGTGAACGACAATGTACGGCAGAACGCACTGCTGCCTGGGGCTGCGTCAGCCGCACCATCTCTCCCATGTTTGAGCCCATTCTTGCAGCCACTGCGGTCCTGTCTCCTGCGGGGTCTTCCTGGATTTCACTCACCCTCCACCCTCTCCTTCTTGAAGGGCTGTCCCTCTACATAAGGAGACCAGAGGCTTGGAGAGGAACTCAACTGAGCTGCTAATGAGCATCCTTCTTCTGGCCAGGCCCGTGTTGTCTACTCCTTTGTCTGTACCAACACTGTGAGTTGGTTTCATAATGCGAAAGTCACATTTGGGGTCAATACGATACAGTCAAGTTGTATTATCGTTTTCTACTCATTGATGAATTTGACCTGCTAATCATATTCCGCTTGGGGACTGTTCCTTCTATCATCAGTGAGATTTGCCCTTTGCTTATCTTTATTACGTGAACTAAATTGTTTGGGGTATTGGGGTGATGCTGCCCTTGTAAACTGAGGTGCAAAGTGTTTTTTTTCTCTTCTCTTAAAAAGAATATGAAAAATGCAAATGATTTCTTCCGGAGTTGTCTGAGGAATGCTGAGCTGAAGCCATTTGGGCCCATTGATTTCCTGGTGCAAAAATGTTTAATGACGATTTTCACTTAGCTAAGTTCCCTTCTTCTCTCTTCTTGGATTCATTTCAGTAAAAATATGTTTTAGAAATACATAAATTTTAAGATTTTCATTTGCATTAAACAGCATCATTTATTTTATTATCTATCAACATCTTCTGTTTCTTCAATTATCTCTCATTTTCATGAATATTTGCTTATTTGTTCCTTTTTAAAAAAATCTTCTATGTGTTTCTTTTGATTAGTGTTTTCAGAGAAGAGACTTGATTTTATGGATCATGTTGTATATTGAAATTCATTTTATGTTCATTAATTTCTGCTCCTTTTATTGTTAACATGTCCTTCTTTAGGTTTGCTATGTTATCCTTTTGCTAAATCCATAAATCAAAGGACTACCACATTCAGGAAACGTCAAATGTCGAGTTACTATCACCATAATCCAACTTTTAGAAACACTTCCATTGCTCCTAAAGAGCCTGGACTTGTTCCAGTTGATCCTTGGTCCTACTTCTAACCCACCTCGCACCACACCACCTTGCAAAAAAAAGAAAAATCAACAACTTCATGGCCATCAAGTAGAACTGCCCTTGTGGGTTCCCAAGGCTGTAAATCTTTACAGGAGCAGGGAACCTCCGCTTTCTTCTGAGGAGCTGCTGTTGGGTTCGAACCACTGACCTTTCCAATCCTCTTCTAGACATTTTTGAAATAAATCATTTAATAGGGGCTCGTACAACTCTTATCACAATCCATCCATCCATCCCTTGTGCCAAGCACTTTTGTACATGTGTTGCCATCAGCATTTTCAGAATATTTTCTTTCTATGTGAGTCCTGTTCTTTTCTGTCCGACTTCCTTTTCTTAGCATTTTTCTGGACGCTATCCATGTGGAAGCAAGTAATCAGTAGTTTTGTTTCCCTTCTGATTGCTAACTATGAAGATGCTTCCAAAAGTTCATGAAAAAAATTCCATCATCTTTCTATTCTATTTTCCCATGAACCGTTTGAAGCTGCCTCCTACTGTTCCCTGGTGTGGATTCACCACGTTTCTCATCCAATCACCAGTTCATGGATATGTGGGTGGTACCTATTCTTTGACCACATGACCAGGACTGCTGTGGGTATATACAATCCTCTGCAGGTGTATCTGTCATCTTACTGGGAGGTTTTGTCTGCATTCTTAAGGGTTGTTTTTGAGATTACAATATAACTGTTCTTAGTCGACTTTGAATTAATATTATATCACATTACGTAAAATGTAAACAGGTTGAAATGATAAAAACTAGTCTAATACATTGTTACACTTTCCTTTGAGCTGTTTTGTTGTTCAGTGCAATTGAGTTGGGTCTATTATACCTCACAGCAACTCTGGTGTATCACAGAATGAAACATAGCTTGCTTCTGCATCACCCTCACGGTCGTTCCTGTTTGGGGACCCATTGTTGCAGCCACTGTGTCAATCCACCACATCAAGGGTCTTCCTCTTTCTGGTTGACCCTCTGTTTTACTAAGCATCATGCCCTTCTCTAGGGGCGAGTCTTTCCTGATAATGTGCCCAACGTACGTCAGATGAAGTCCCTCCACCCTCCCATCTAAGGAGCATTCTGGCTGTACTTCTTCTAAGACAGATTGCTTCATTCTTCCGGCAGTCCATAGTAGATTCAATATCCTTGGCCAGCACCACCATTCAAAGGCAGCAATACTTTGGTCTTCCTTATTCATTGTCCAACTTTTGCACACATTTGGTGCGACCGAAAGTGCCATGGCCTGGGTCAAGAGTGCCTTATTACTTCAAGGTGACATCCTTAGCTTTGGACCCGTGATAAAGGACTCGTGCAGCAGATTTACCCCATGCAGTCCATTCTCTCATTTCTGTCTGCTCTTTCCATGGGCATTGAGTGATGATGCAAATAATTGAAATCCTCAGCGAATTCAGTCTTTCCGCCATTTCCCATGATGCTGTCTCTTGGCCCCGTTCTGAGGAGTTTTGCTTTATATGACCTCAAATTTTTTTTTTTCCCTATTCCATTCAATTTGCCTTCTGTTACTGAAAACATAACTGTAATCTGTTGGCTGCTTGACTGTGACTTCCCAGGATCCTTTTTATTACAGTTATCATAAATTTCCTTGGCACTATAAAACCTAGCAGATGATGTTGTCATTTTGCCATTTGACGTGTCACGTGTGTTTCAAAGACAAGAAGAGGAATACGTTGTCTTCTTCCTATCGAAGCCGGCATTTAGCATTTCTCATGTTCTCCGTTCCATCAGAAACGCTAGGTTTCCATCTGGCATTGCACCTCTTTAACCCAAAGAGCGTCCTTTAGCATCTCTCCCAGGGGGAATGAGGGAAGAGCGAGGAAGTTGACCGTCATCCCTTTCTTAGCTCAGGAGTTCAAGTGCAGACCCTGGCCCAAAGTTGGGGAGGGGAGAGGCTTTACCTAAAGTGGTCAAGGAGGTCGCTCTGAGGTGGCGCCATTGCCCTCAAACTCAAATCAAGGGATAGTTTTATGAAACTGCCACTCGACGTTTGGGTTACTCTGTAAGAAGGATGGAATCTTCAGGGTTTTTTGTTTTGTTTTGTTTCTCTCTGCCCCCCACCTTGCTCTTGTCTACACCGCCTGACCGGGCTGTGTGTGTGCTTCTGTTTCAGGTTCTGGCCCAGGCAGTGCTGTTCATGTGCATGAATACTGCTGGAATCTTCATCAGCTACCTGTCAGACCGGGCCCAGCGCCAAGCCTTCCTGGAGACACGGAGGTGTGTGGAGGCCAGGCTGCGCCTGGAGACGGAGAACCAGAGACAGGTACTGAGTGGAGGGGCAGTGTGATCCAACCATCTCATAGCCAGTCTCTGAATGCCATGAGGTCCTTTGCCTCCCCAAAGATACCAGAGGTACAATGTGTTCTCTCAAAATCTGTGTTATGAGATTCAGTACTTCATTTAGAGTAGTTACATTAGACCTGACCTGATTCTCCACACTCAGGTACTTGTTCCCCGTGAGAAATGGAACCATTCTAGTCCTCGAAACTGCTTTCCCCACATCTTGGACTGCTGACATCTGTGTCGTGAACCACGCTAAGGTTCCCCCAAATTATCACCAGTCTCTTCTTTGAGATGGGCCGCAATGATTGCAAATAAAAACATCACATCCCACGGCAATTCAGACTGTAGTTATCTCATAGAACAGTCTTACCCATGTCTATTCCCAAATCCTCATCTTGCCCTTTAGAAGAAATGATTGTACACAGCCAGGTCCATGACACATGGAGGCATTCCCAGAAAGGGGGGTGGTGCAGTGGGAAAAGCAGGTGAGTGGGGTGGGGGCAGTGATGAACTTTAGTTGGAAAAAGTCAAGATCAAATGGTTGCTTGGGCATTCTGACATAGCTTTCCAACAACGTGTTTCCTGAAAATAGAATTAGCTGTCAAAGAATGAAGATTTGACCCAAATAAAGCTATTCATATAATCATGGTTTGTACCTACCAGTGGCCCTGAAAGCAGTCTTCAAGGAGGAATCTAAGGACAGTGTTTTTCAAAGTGACTTCAGAATCAACATCCAGTCACCTAAGAGAATATGGGCTTGGGACACGTTGTGCTCAGTGGGTTATGAGTGCTGCCCCACTAGTGCTGTACTGGTGGCAGAGCGGAAAAAGAGCCGAGGTGGTGTCAGGGATTACATGCACTGTAAGGTCAGCAGTTTGAATCCACCAATTGCTCCTGGAGAGAAAGATGAGGCTGCCTCCTCTGGTAACGATGTAAAGTTTCGGAAACCCACAGGGGCAGGTCTCTAGGGTCCCTATGAACTTGGTGGCCATGGGTTTGGGGTTAGGGGGAATTTGACCATACTAGGACTGATTATTCCCCCTCCTTTTTTTTGAATATACACATACTTTTTAAAATTAAAAATATATATTTTGGGCCTTAGGTGATTAGCAAATTAGTCTTTCCATCAGCCATTCATACACACATGGTTCAGTGGTTGCAAGTCCCACAACAGGTCAACACTCTCTCCGTTATCTTCCTGGGCTCCGTGATGTTCATCTACTCCCCGCTCCTTCATGGCTTCTCATCTCCGGGCTTGGGCACATGCTGCCCTTTGGACCCCCGTAGTGGATCAACCTTCACAGATGTTAAACTCCAAAACCAAACTTCCTAACATAGAGTCGATGTTGACTCATAGCAACCCTATCGGATAGGGTAGAACTACCCTGTGGGTTTCTGAGGTTTTAGCGCTTTCTGGGAGTAGACTGCCTCATCTTTCTCCCAAGGAGCAGCTGTGGTCTTGAACATGCAATTAACAGCCCAAGGAGTAACCTCGCCACCACTAGGGCTCACAGGTGTTACTGTTTATTATTTAAAGGCCACTGCAATCAAGTCCGCGCCAACTCATGGGACAGAGTTGAATTCCCCCGTTAGGTTTGTGAGAGTATACATCGTCCCTGAAACAGACAGCATCATTTTTCTCCTGCAGGTTTTAGCTAACCAACTCACTGCCCCCCAGCGGATCCCCAGTATTGTTTGGCTGAGAGGCGGTCTCTGCAAACGGCTGCGTTTCAAGTTAGAACACTATCTTAGGGCACTAATATCAGGGATGCCTTCAGTCCCTTTCAAACCTTTATTAAATTAAAAAAAAAAGAAAACGATTTTTGTGGTTGTTCTACCTTTTTATGCTTTCTAAGCAGAACTTTGTACTCTGCTCCTGGTCAGCCTGAGTCATCTAGTGGTAGTCGGCACCATCGATTTCTTCTGGTCTCAGGTTAGAGGAGGCTCTGGTTTGTGAACCGTAAGTTCTTCAGACGAAACGCTTTGGTTTTCATCATGCTCCTGTGCTCCAGGTGGAACCCGCGTGCTCTGTTAACCTTTCTGTGATGATGACTGAGGAAATTACGTATGTGGGCATATCTAATGGATATATACATAACTGAGTCTTTCACAGCAGACCTATCTCTATATATCTATTTATACATAGGGGTAATAATCTAAGGAAAAAGTATCCACCTTCACACGGGCCTGAGTGTATGTCCTTCACACAGTGCAGAACGTCTAACAGTTATGTCAGTATAATTAGCTCTGGTAAGAGATCAATGGGAATGACTTCCTTAATGACACACATGATACTTTAAAAGATATGGCGCTTCGTGGTGAGTTCTATCCACACTACACCTTAAGAGACTCACCATCTTGAATAAATAGAATATATTTATTCTATTAATATATATATTATATGTATTAATATATAATATATAATATAATATTATATATATATATATATACTGCAAAAGACTCATGCTCTGTTCGCCTTCATCTGATCAAATCCTCAGAAAAATCAGGATGACTACAGTGCATAGAGCCAGGTTTGTGTGATAATGGATGAGGAGGACAGGTAAGGTACAACTTGACAAGACTCAAGTCCACAATCATATATTATTGCCAGATTTCTAGGTCTTATCCAGGACTCACTGGATTAGGAATCCGAGAACTATGGAACCTCTAATATATAGAATCATTTGGGGGGGGGGCTCTTACAAATCTTATAACAATCCATCATTCAATTGTATTAAGCACATTTGTACTATGGTGCCATCAACATTTCCAAAACATTTTCTTTCTACTTGCCTTTGGTATCAGCTCCTCTTTTTTTCCCACCCTTCCATCCTCATGAATCCTTGATTAATTATGTATTATTGTTGTTATTTCATGTCTTACACTGTCCATTGTCACCCACCTTTCTGTTGTTTGTCCCCCTGGAGAGTGGGCTATATATTCAACCTTGTAATGGGTTCCCCCTCCTCCCCCTCCTCTACCCCAACTCCACCCCCCCTCCACCTTCATGATATCACTACTTCCACTACTGTTCCTGAGGGTTGTATCTGTCCTGAATGCCATGTGTCCAAAGTTCTGATCTGTGCCAATGTGTGTACGCCGGTCTAGCCAGATTTGTAAGGTAGAACTAGGTCATGGTAATGAAGGGGAGGAAGCATTCAGGAGCTAGAGGAATGATGTGTGTTTTGTCGGTGCTATACTGCACTCAGGTTGAATCCTTCCTTCCTTGTAACCCTTCTGTGGGGGGATGCCCACTTGTCTACAGATGGGCTTTGAATCTCCACTCCAAACACCACCCCCCTTTCACATCGATATAATTGTTTGTTTTGGAATGAACCTCTAATATTTTATGCTGGACTTTTCCCTGGATATCTCTGTGGACTGATTTAGACAAAATCACTTTAAGAGAGAAAGTGCTGTGTAGCGTCGACGTGAGCTTCTCCAGGACTGAGTATGATGTTGCTCTGCAAACCAGAGCCATTGCCAGACGGGCACGTCACTCTTTCCGTGGGCTCTGTGCCAGTTCAGAGAATGCTACCATATTAATAATATATCTCTCCAGCTGGTCTGGATGCTCCATCTCCCCTAGAGCTGCAGTTGGGGGTGAGGTGTCTGGGCTGCTTGGTCTCTTAGTTCATGTTTGTGAAACATTGGAAACACTGAGAATGATTCCCTGCCTGGGACCGTGAGACTCTGCTGCTTTTCCATGGCTCACCGTGGATTCTTGGCTTCCGTGCAAACCTGTGATCTTATGTGGCAGAGAGCTCTTCCCTCACCTTTTCTAGTCCTTTATGTTTGCTTGTTCTTTAAGTTGGTGAAAGAATGGAAGAAAGTAATTACTATACAGAGGTAAGAATGGGCTGTAACTAAAATGTCCCTTAAAAACACGAGTTCATGCCACGGGTCTCTCGCTTCCTCTTTGCGTCACTTAAGTCCCTGCTCAGCGTCAGATTCCTCATATCTGGGTGGGCCAGTATCTTCCTCTCTAGCAGTGTGCTTGCCTCAAGCGGGATGATCTGTACCAAGCAAACCGAACCTCAAAAACAGCCTTGTTGTTTCCATTAAGGGAAGACCATCCTGTTCTTGGATGAAGGATTCTTGGGTCTGGAGCTGAAGTAGAAGAAGATGTAGACTTTTGAAGACTGGCCTGAAGTTCACAGTTACAATAAAGTATTGTTGGCATGTCGAACACCCAACTTTCCCCCGAGAGCGTGTCTGCCACAGTCACCCCCTGTATCAGTCAGAGCTAAAGTTACTTTCCATTGACATTGAATCTTTGCTTCAGGTTTCCCAGTATCCCAGAATACTTCCTGGTGCAGTCCAGCAGAGAAGTCCCGCAGGGAAGGTGTTTGAAGGAGACTGCCTGTAATTTGAAATCTTTGCTTAGTTATTTACCAGCCTTGTGAGTTTTGAGCAAGTGGTTTGACCTCTCTGAGTGTTAGCATCTTCAGCGGTAGCCCGGGAGATAATGCCATCCCCACAGTCTCCTCAATGGCTAGAAGTAAGTGTGTGAAATGACCCGAGGTTCAGTGAAGAGTGGCTATTAGCATTAGTGTGCATAATGATTTCTATGAAGCAGCCAGCGGAGCCCCGGGAGAGCTCGTCGGAGAGGCCATGATGGATGGACGGGCCTGGACTGAAAAGCCAACTTGAGATGATTTTCGTGGACAGAACTCAATGGCGTTCTCTTCAAGTGTGCGACCGTGGGTGGGACGCACCACAAGCGCCCTATCTTTTAACGTATTGTGTGTCATTCAGGAAGTTATCCCTCCTTCCCTCTTGTCAGAGCTAATTATAGTGACCTAGCTGTGAGACGTTCTACACTGTGTGAAAGAGATACTCTCGGGGCCAGAGTTGAAGGGGGATACTTTGTCCTTAGATCATATCCCCAAGGAGACAGATGAGTAGCTTCTTTTTTGCGCTTGACAAATACAGAACCAAAGAGGTCATATTCCACTGGTTAAATTTTGGGTCTTTCGTTCATGGTTGTATATAGAAAAAAAAATGAAATGATCAACGTACTCAAGTATTCATTGATTAATTGATGGAGGGCCTACTATGTGCTGGGAGCACTGATGTCCATTGGAACTATCAGGATGACAGAGTTTATAAAAGAGGGAAGGTGGCAGGAAACTCCAAAGATACCTGTGACACCAGTGTCTGGACCAAACCGAGAGACCCATAGATGATGAAATGATGCCGCACTTGATACTCGAATCATGAATAGGATTTCGCATAGGGTAGAAGAGATGGTATCCAACAGAGAATAAAGAACACGTCAAAAACCTCCCCAAGAAAGGGGAGGTCGTGTGCTGAGGCCGTTAAGACCACTCCTATGATCCGTCCCTCAACCCATCTATGCAGGTGTTTGTCCTGGAGCTAGAGAGACAGATCAGACTTGATCTCTGTTCTGGTTTGCACCCGGAGAATGATGAAGATCTAATTATTGGACTAGATGGAAGAAAAGGCAAAGTAAAGATTATGATGATGAGACGCCTCTGATCCATCAAAGGACACTGAGCAGTAAATCCTTTCTGATGCCCCCTGCAAATTTATGTATTTTCTCCAATCGATTATCTCTACATTTAACGAAAATATGTACTTAATATTAACTCTGCAGCAGACAATTTTCAAAGTGCTGTGCATTCCAACGTGAGAAAAATATGTGGGAAAGCTCTGTCACATTATGCAATCCTTGGCAACTTCCCACTTTTTCTCCGTTTGTCATGATGTTGCTTACTAGTCCATGTGTAAGAAGGTTTGTTTTCTCTGTGTTAGGCGGCATCCATTCTGAAGGCTGTAGTCTTTGATCTCCCTCCGTAACTGCTTCAAGTCCTCTTAGCCTTCAGCAAGCCAGGTTGCGTCCTCTGCTCATCCAGGTTGTTACTTAGTCTTCCACCGATCTTGACGCTGGGTTCTTCTTCATAATGAAAGACTAGGAAATGTTAAAAATCCTTTGTTCAGTGTATCGTCTAACTACGGTTTCTCATTGACTTAAAGCTAAAGATGACTCTCAACTCTTCAACACCTCACTTCCGTCACGTCGTAGTTGACACAGTGTCAGGAAGAAACTGCTGAATGGGTCCAAAGGATGAGATGCTTCGTTTAGATGGCTAGCTTCAACGAGAAGGTAGAAGAACGTGTATCGGTCCTCTCTTTCCAGGAGACAGGTCTTTGGGGCTTGTTTGTTTACTTATTTTAACAATCATATCCCCAGTTGAAACTGGCTCAGGGCAGACAAAGTGATGAGACTCTAGTCGCTTGGCCTTCACGTTCTCTCCCTCCAATCTGGTCTCTGTCCCCAAAGCTTGGTCTGGTTCAGAAGCAGTAAAAGAGAGTGAGAGAGAGCAAGACATTGTGTGTCAGGAAGATCCAGGTAGCAGAACCCTGACTTCCTACCTGAGGCCAACTGCCCCTCCTAGGGACCTTGATTTCATACATGTAAGGCAAGCATGATAACCTTTCTCCCAGGCTTGTGGTGAACATTAAGGAGGCACGGTGCTGGGCTCATGGCAGAGTCAGTGCCCCAGGCTTATTACAGAGGGTGTGGTGATGGCGTTGACCGTAATACCATTCTTCTCTGCATAAAACTCCCCAGTGACTTTAGCCCTCCATGATTAAAGTCCAAGATCTTCCACCCTCTATATCCTGCCCTGCCCACCCCTCCCAGGTTTTTCTCCCACCACCTCACTCCTTACACAGCACCAAATGACTTCCAGCTCCTTAAATGCCCTAGCCCTATGCCAGGTGGATTGTTCTCCTGCCTGGAAAGCCCACCTCCCTCACGATGTGTCTGTGCTCCTGGAAAACCAGCCTCCACCATCTCCTCTCCCACCAGGTTTTCTCTTACCTCCCCAGGTTGAGCTGAGATTCCTCCTTTGTGTCACTCGCATGCCATTATAGCACCTGTCATCTTTCATGGCATTTACTGGTTTGCATTTCTCTCTCTGCCACTACTAAAAACTGAAAGCATCTACTCTAAGTCATCTTGGATGCCCTGGTATTTATCTAGCACAGTGCCTGGCCTATCGACTCTTCTGATTAATGTTGATCTAACGGCGTTACATTGAATTTAAACGTTAGCTCATTCTACTGGCTTCATTCTACTGACATGAGGATTGTGTTGTAACAGTTCTGTTGTGTGAAAGGAAAGAGAACTTTGCCCATCATGACTCCCATTAAAAAGCTGGAGCGTTCACGCGTGTCCGACTCAGGAGAGGCCGGAACAAGCTGAACCCACATCGGATCCAGACCTGCCAGGGGAACATTCCGTCCAGATGCCACGTCTTGGAACATCTCTCACGGGGAGTTAGACTCTAATTGTTATGGTTTCTTTGGTCCCGCTTCGCCTCCCAGATGATCAGAGTAGCAAGTATTTATTTTAAATATTAAAAAGAATTAATGGGTTGGTTGGATGTCCCCTCCCCCTCGCTTTGAGCAGGGCCTAAACCTCCTTATGGTAATCATGGCATTTCGAGGTGTCTCAGAAGCTCTGGGACTCTGGAATAAATTTCTGATGATGCCATATGTTGCAGCAGCAGGAAGATTATTTTTAAATGCAGCAGATGTTTTAGCTGTATTAAAGCAATTCCGCTTAACTGAAATAACTTTGTTAGACAATATTGGTGTAAGCTCGTGTTTTGGACCGTGGCGTGGGTGAGAAAGGTAGCTCCTGTAACGAGCTCTGTGTTGATGAGTCTGGTGGATCTTGGTGCCCTGCAGCATACGGGCAGTTGCTATTAAAGCTATGGGTGCTGTTGAGTAAGAAGGCAGTCTTTGTGTTCCTTCATTGGTTCATTCATTTATTCATTCATTCATTCAAAGCAGCGTCAAGGTTGACTTGGAAATGGCAGACCTCAGAATGTATTTATATTGGCTCTTTCTTCTCCAAGGAGATGGGTCGTCTCATGAGATTCCCGAACTCCCTTAAGCCATTTTCCATCGCTTCGACTCCACTATCCTGTTCGGTGGCTGTGAAGCAGCATCAATTGGATGGCAGTGAGTTAGGTTTGTTGGTTTGATACTCAGCATAGCCCATGTACCAACTTCCAAGCCCAGCATGATCTGTTATGGACATGTTTCAGATTCACCATTCTCTAGCTCCTACTGGAACATTCCCAGTTTCCTACACACATCTCTTCCCTTCTCACATGCAGGCATTGCCCTGCTCTCCTCAATCACCTTTCAAAACTCGGTTCAGTTGTCACCTCCTCTCCGAAGCCTCTCTCTGCTCTCCCCAGCTGTGCGTGCTTTGAGTTTGTCATTTGTGCCTTTCTTTATGGTGTGACTCCCTCCCTACAATCTGTTACGCCTTTTCTTATTGTTGCTTCTATACTATGAACTCTTCTGAAATCAGATGCACATTTCATTTGGGTTCTGGATCCAGAAAAGAGAAACCCAAACAGGGAAGCAAAGCCACACAGAATGGGCGCTGCTTAATCAGGTTTTGCTAATCTTCTCATGCACAGTCATATTTGAGGAGAAATCATTTGGGGAAATGTTTTCCTCTACCGACTTCTGGGGGTTTTGTCATGCAAAACTAAGAATCTGATCTCTCCCCGACAGCCACTCACATTCATGAACTTCTTCCATGCACTAGTTCAACGTTGTACCTTCTGTAATTTCTTTACATACGTGACTTCAGCCTATGTAGGTTGTTGTCTAAGCCAAATTTTACAATCTAAACAGGAGCTTCACCGAGAGAGAGCTTCCTGATCGTCTTACCCCCGCAAGCATCTCTACTGCTGCACATCATTTCCTTCATAGTCGGCGTTTCCAGACTAACGAGTAAAATGTCAGACGTCGCACCCTCCTCCCCTAGTATACGATGCTCTGTCACAGCCCTGTCCAATAGGGTGCCCTGTGGTGATGGGAACATTTTATATCCATGACCACAGAGCAGTCGAGTAGCACATAAAATCACATTCTCCGTATTTTTTTCCTTCAATAAGTTTCCATTTCAATACAAATATCCACATGTGGCTAGTGGCTCCCTCTTCCCTCTTCACTGGCCTACCTCTATGTTCTAGATATTTCCATGCAAACGTACTGTTCTAGGTTATATCTGTTTCAAGCAAAACCTGGGAGCACTGGAATTTGGCAGGACTGACTTGTTTTTCTGGGGCTCACACATTTTCTGCCTTTGAGAAGTGGACACTTTTACCATTTTTCTTAAAAAAAACCCTTTTAATGGAAAACATTTGAATTTTCCTTTTCTGACAGGCTCCCACCTTACACAGGTCCCAGCTGCCATGAGTTTTATATAGGACCCTCTTCTCAAGGAGCCTGGTAATAGACCAGGGCTCCAAACACAGCCATAGCTGCCGAAGAGCAAGCTGAAGCTGTCTGCTCTGATAAAGAGTTGCAGAATCCCAAAGGGGCAGCTGTTCCCTGCCTGTTAGGGTCTCTGTGCGTCAGAATCATTCAATATCCATGAACTAGAACCCTCTCCCCACTCACTTAAGGGAAAAAGAGAAGAAAACGGTATTGGGAGGTGGTCATTGGAAAGCACCTTGCAAAGGTTCTCTGCTGCTCAGGTTGTGTAGTGGTGAGCTGCCCTGAAGTCAGACCCTGGTCCCAAGTCCTATACCAGTCCTGTGATCAGATCACAGTGACCCATAGCATTTCTATTGGCTGTTTTTCGGAAGTGGGTTGCCAGGCCTCTCTTCCTAGGACATCGTAGGCAGGAAGCTCTGGCGAAACCTGTCGGCATCATCAACTCAAAGCAAAACCACCACCATGAAGTCAACCCCAACTCGCCGTGATCCTACAAGCCAGTGTAGAATTCTGAGCTTGCAGGTCTTTACAGGAGCCAAAAGGCTCATCTCTCGCCTGTGGAGTGGTTCATGGTTCAAACGGCTGCCTTTGACACTAGTAGCCCAAGATGTACCACACTACTCCACCAAGGCTCATTGAAAAACAAAAACCCTCTCTGCCATCAAGTCGATGCTGACCCACAGCAGTCCTATAGGATGGGGCAGAACTGGCCTCATGACTTTCCCAGACACTAAGTCTTTATGGGAGTAGAAAGCCCCATCTCTTTCCTGAGGAGTGGCTGATGGTTTCCAACTGCCGACCTTTCAGTTAGCAGCCCAACATGGAACCACTGGGCCACCAGGGCCCCTGTCTCATAACAACACGCACTCCACCCCACAGATGGTGCCTGAGTTGCATTGCCTGGAACCTGAGACGATGTCTCTCAAATGGAGGAGGAGAATTCGACCACTGACCTGCAAAGGCTCTGCAGGCGCTACAGTGGAAAATGGCCGTGACACAATTCCCTGACCTTAACTCTCTTCTGATGCAGGGAAGATTCCAGAACAGAAAAACTCTCAGGCTCACCTGGAAAATAAGATAAGCCTGGCTAATCTTGGGCTAGGTGTTCGCTCAAGACCAGTCGTGGGAGGAAGTGCCCTACAGTAGCAATATGGCCCCTGGGAGCTGGCACAACCCAAAGAAAGACTGCACAGTCCTGCACCATCCTCGCAATGGTCCCCATGGCTGAGCCCATTGCTGCAGTCACTGTGTCTGTCCGGCTGGGGCTGGGTGAGGGTGGGGCTTCCTCTTTTTCACTGCTCCTCCGCTTTACCAAGCAGGATGTCCTTCTCCAGGGACTGGTCTCTCCTGACAATACGTCCAAAGTCTGCAAGACGAAGTCCTTGCCTCTGAGGAGCACTCTGCTTACTTCTTCAAAGACAGATTGGTTCGTCCTGTTAGCCACCCGTGGCACTTTCAGTGTTCTTCTCCAGCACCACGATGGAAATGCATTGATGCTTCTTCGGTCTTCCTTATTCAATGTCTAACTTTCACACGCACACAAGGCAACTGAGAATACCATGGGTAGGACAAGTGCACCTTCGTCCTTCAAATAAGGAACACCCTTGCTTTTCAATACTCTAAAGAGGTCTGGTGCAGCAGATTTACCTAATGCAACTTGTCTTTTGATCTCTTGACTATTGCTTGACTGAGCATTGAATGGGGATCCAAGCAAGACAAAATCCTTGACAACTTCAATCTTTTCTCCACTTATCTGGATGCTACCTATTGTAAGGGCCAGTTGTAAGGACGTTGGTCTTCTGTACACTGAGTCCTAATCCACACTGAAGGCTGCCATCTTTGATCTTCATCAGTAAGTGCTTCGAGTCCTTGTCACTGCCAGCAAGCAAGGTTGTGTCCTCTGCATACTGCAGTTGATAAGCCTTCCTCCAGTCCTGAAGCTATATTTTTCTTCATAGAATCCTGATTCTCTGATGAGTTTCTCAGCATAAAGATTGAATGAGTGTGGTGAAAGTATACAATCCTGACATGCACCTTTCCTGATTTTAAACCCTGTTCTGTTTACACAACTGCATCTTGATCCATGTACAAGTTCCACATGAGCACGATGAATTGTTCTGAAATCCTTATTCTTCTCAAAGTGATCTATAGTTGGTAGTTTGTTATGATCCACACAGTCAAAGGGAAACACAAAAATATGTATTAATTTTCCCCAAATTGTCTGCATTAATAGCTTTTGGAGTAATTCCTCTAAATTCTTCCTTCTACCACCAAAGAATATTCTACGCCCTTGGAGTCCTTCACCCTAAAATTCTTCTTGTGCAGGTAGCCGTCTTTCCCTTCTCTTCTTCTTCTGCATCTATGAAGTAGGAAGCTTGTGTTAGTCCAGGTAGACTAGAGAAACAAATCCAGGGAGACTCGTGTGTATAAGAAAGAGCTTTATATAGAAGAGCAATTGAATATTGAGAATTGAATATTGAATATTGAGAAAACATCCCAGCCCAGTCTAGAGCAAGTCCGATATTAGCCCATATGTGCGCTACCAATCCATAAAGCCCTCTTCAAACTCACAAAACACATGCAATGATGCCAAATGCAGAAAGATCACAGGTCAGTGGGTGGGAAGTCTTGTGGAGCATCTCAGTGCTGCCAGGGGTCTCCACGTGGTTCCTCCAGCTCAGGGAACAGGCTACATCAGGATAGGTCCATGTGGCTTCTCCTTAGAGATGTCTCGCGGAGAGTGAGATGAGAGAGAGTGAATCTCGCTCCAAGTAGGCAGGAGTTCCCAGAATTCTCAGGAGAAGGCCATGCCCACACAGAGGCCTCATTGGCTATATCCTGATTGACAGCCTAGACTCCACCCTTTTCTCTTAATCCTCAAATTGACACCATATTATGTAGCTACCACAGCTGGCTACACAGCGCACCTCTTGGAAACGCCAGGGGAGTGAAGCCACTTCTTTCTCTCTACCTTTTCTCAACTTCCCCATCTTCTTATTAAGAGAATGTGGTAGACAGCCATCAATCTTGTTTGCCCAGAGAAGGGAGCTCACACGTTAAGGGTAATGACATCCTTGTTATACATACGTTTTTGTTGGGCAGAGTGTGGCTGATCTCCTCCCTGCTTGTCATCCCATCCGTGCAGCCCCGTGGGATGGCAGAGCCCTTTCCCTGCTGTGGGCCCAGTGCTCTGGTTCTGGGCAGCAAGGTATAAATCATTGCCAGTCGCCCTGAGTTGACTACAACTCATGGAGACTCATGGACATTAGAGTAGAACTGGGCTCCATGGGTTTTCAATGGCTGAGTTTAGAAAGGATATCGCCAGGCCTTTCTTCCAGGGCACTGGGGTGGACTGAAAACCTCTACCCTTTCTAGTAGCAGCCGAGCATGCTAACCTTTGATCCTACCCAACAACATGACATTCGTATCGTGTTGTCGTTAGGATAAGCCATAGACTTCATCTCTGGCATTCACAAAGTTTTGATTCCTATCTGCCTTCTGAACCAGTTTCTCCAGTGGTTCCGTTGAGAGGTGAAGCATGTGACTCACTCAGAGCCCCACAGAGTGGAGCCCTGTCAGAGTCTCAGTACCCGCTTCTGATGATGTAACACTCCATACCACAGCCACCCAAGGAACTCCGCTGCCCAGGGGACATAAACCAAGCTCACCAGCCTGGACACATCCTGTCTGTCCACATTTTCTTTCTTTCTGTCTTTTTTATAAATCGTTTTATTGAGGGCTCTTACAGCTCTTATAATAATCCATACATCAGTTGTTTTGAGCACATTTGTGCATCTGTTGCCATCATCATTTTCAAAATATTTTCTTTCGACTTGAGCCCTTGGTATCACCTCCTTTTTTTTACCTTCCTCCCCCACCCTTCCACCTTTGTGACCCCTTGATAAATTATAATTATTATTGTTTTTTTTTATATCTTACGCCGTCCACTGTCTCCCTTCACCCACATTTCTGTTGTTCATCCCCCTGAAGTGGTGGGAGTAGGGTTATATGTCAAT
>NW_022103896.1:9520296-9538391 GCF_000313985.2 Echinops telfairi
GCTGACTCGCCCCTTCCTTATGACTCTTAAGTGAGGGGATGTCCAATTGTCTACAGATGGGCTTTGGGTCTCCACTCCAACACCACTCGTTCACATTGGTATGATTGTTTTGGATCTTCTGATGCCTGATACCTGATCCTGTCAACACCTTGTGATCACACAGGCTGGTGTGCTTCTTCCATGTGGCCTTTGTTGCTTCCCTGCTATATGGCCACTTGTTTAACTTCCCGATTTTAAGACCCCAGATGTTATATATTTTAATAGCCAGGCACCATGAGCTTTCTTCACTACATTTGCGTATGCACCTGTTTTGTCTACGGTGATCAAATCAGGAGGGTGAGAATCACAAAATGCCAGGTTATTAGAACACAGTGCTCTTGTGTTGAAGGAGTACTTGAGTAGAGGCCCAATGTCCGTCTGCTTCCTTAATTCTTAAGATATAAATATATGTACCTAGGCCTATATCCCTATCGTTATATATTAATATATTGACATAGGTACAGCCACGTGTTCAATGTCACTTCCTTGTACATCAACACTCCACCCCATCAGCAGCTCTGCCCAAAGTCTGCACTCCTAGGCAGTTGCTCCCTCTGTGCCTTCTAGATTTAGTTCCCAGCCTTCTTTGCCTTTTACTTTGCTCCAGAGACTGACCTCTATGGCTAGATCGACAGGAAGCTTCTCCTCTGGTTTCTGATTGGGTTTGGCCACTGGAAGGCACCAGAAAGTCATTTGAAGGTAAAGGACAGGGGGCTCAGGCTCACCCCATGCCCCCACCCCACTTCCCACCCTGCCAGGCTGTGGGTTAACAGTGGCTGCATATCTCTACCAAAAGCCACCACTATTGCCAGGTAGCTCACTACAGGATTTGCCAGGTTCCAGGGATGTCTGTGATTTCCCATTCTTGCTGGTCTTGGGGCACTTTATCATCCATTGCCGGGGTCCTTAACCTCTTCAACAAGTTCTTCTCCATATCCCCTTCCAGAACCCTTAATGATAAGCTCCTACAGTGCAAGGGATAAGAACCCTGGTCGTGTAGTGAGTTATGGGTTGGGCTATCCACCGCAAGGTCAGCAATTTGAAACTACACGCCACTCCACGATGCTTTCGATGTCCATAAAGATTTACAGTTTCAAAACCTCCCAGGAGCAGTTCTGCCCTTCAATCTGCAGTCGCTAGGAGTCAGGATTGGCTCAAGGACAGAGAGTAGTGGGACAAGTGGGACACGGGATTCCCTTCTCCAAGGACTCACTATGTTTATGAGGTTGTTTATAGTGTAACCTAGAGTCATAAACCCTCCGTCGATTCTCAAATTAAAAGAGCAGAGGGAATACACAGGAATAGTCAGGATACACAGAATATTCTAAAAAACAAAACAGGGAGACTGGCTGTATGTGCCAGCTATGAGCGTTAAGATAACACGATAGTAGTTAAGACATCATGATACTTTCTCAGGGTTGCATGCATTCAAACAGTGGATGTTAATAAGAAAGCTCCGAAATATAAACATCCCAACCTGGCCATTGGGAATTGATTTAAGGAACAAAGAGAAAGTTCTCGTTGAAGGGGGTTGGGACAATATTTTTATCTTCTTGGAAACTAAAGTCAGAGGACAACTCTACCAAGTGTCACCAGCCACATGTGACTTTGAGCCTTGAAATGTGCATTGTCAAAATTGAGTTGTGCTTGGGGCATAACATAGGGACCATACTTTGGAAAAGAGTGCCCACCTCGCCCCACCTCACCCCACCCCCAAAAAGCCAACAACCCCAGAATATAAAAAATCTCATTTATAACTTTGTACATGCTGATGACATATTGAAATGAAACAATTCTGGGGTGTCTTGGATTCAATAGAACATGCTATTAAAGTGAATATCAGCTATTTATTAACGTGGCTCCTAGGGCGCTCACATTCAGTTTCTGCGGCTCTGGATGCAGGACTCGTCTCTATTTCCAACTCGGGAGTGTGACTCTCAGCAAGTCCTCAAACCACTGTGTGTGTGTGTGTGTGTGTGTGTGTGTGTGTTTCCTTGTCTCACAATTAAAGATGATCATTCCTGCTGTAACCCATGGGGGTGTTTTGAGAGACAAGTAACATAATGTTGGGAAAGTGTGATTTCAACTGTAAAGAGCTATGCAAATGTTAGGGCTCTCTCTGTGAAAATATCACCAATTGGTGCCCAAGGGTCCCCCTTTAGGCAGCTCCCTTGAATGCATCCAGTCATAAATTCTTCATTTTTCCTCGTCCCTTGGAAAGGTTTCGTTAACAGGGGATTTTCACATTCTGCCTTATGTCACCGTGGTCCCTTCCAGTTGCCTGTGAGTATCTGAGTGGGCAGAGACACCAATGTTACTGCACTGGGACCTTCATGTAACAACTGATTTCACTCAAAGGACTGTGCTTACCCAACGTGGGTGGGAGGCCAACTCGTGCGTTCCATCTGGCTTCTGTTCCTTTGCACTCTACCCATCACATGATTTGTGTTTTCTGCAATGGCGGAAGGAACAAAGGCTTTGAAGAAGGACAAATCAGGATTTAATGCCCAACTCTGATTCCTGGGTCTGGTTAACCTTGGTACACCACTTATCCCTCGGGAACTTCCAGTCCTTCATTGTCAAAGATGTTGATCCCTACATCTCAAAGTTGCTGTTAAAGAGCAAGCAATGTGTGTGAAGCACCAAGCCCATTAGAAGGCCTAGTAGGGCCTCAGTGGATGAGACATGGGTCATGGTTGGTTCTTCAGCTGTGGGACCATCTGAACCATACCCTGAGTTTCACCGCTGAACACACTGTGCTGCTCCTGACTACAGTTTTCCTTCCTGCTATTTGTGTTTTTATTCCGCTTTAACAGCCATGGGCAGAGCTAATTTTAAACACACTCCCTGATTCAGAGAGGCCAGCAGCCTCCGCTACTTTGCATAAATTAACATTTCTGGAGGCAATCCAAAAAGAAGAAATCAATTACTATCCTAGCCTTTGATTCATATTGGAAAAAACTAGGAGCAGCTGAGGTGACACCTGGGGGCTTTTATCTCATTAGTCTGCCCAGAGAATTTTGACTTAAAGCATTAGAATTCGAAACTGAACACAGGCCATCCACAAATACTAAAAAGAAGCCATTCTCTGTTGCCGGAACACAGTAGAAGGCATATTTCACAAGTGACCGGGCACAGGAGAAGGATGTTGTTGATGATGTCATTAACGGGGTTAAGTCCACCTGGACTCAGGAAGACTTCATGAGCAATGGAACAAGACAGGGCCTGGTCCTACATCATGCCTGAGATGGGTTGTGGAGCAGACCATGTTCTGTTCTGATCCATACGATTGTCACTGGCTGATTTTCAGAAATAGATCACCAGGCTGTTCTTCCTAATTCATCTTAGTCTGGAAGCTCCACTGAAACTCAGCATCATAACAACATGCAGCCTTGTTGACTGCACATAAGCTACGTTGTGGTTGTTGTGGTTGTTGCTGGTGTTGGGTGCCATTGAGTCCGTTCTGACTCGGTGCTCTGAACAACAGAAGGAAACACTGCCCTGTGCGGTGCCTTCCTCACAATTGTTCCTGCATTAACTACATCCACCGGGAAGGAAGCCTGGTCTACCGCATGGGACCACCCAGGAGGGATGCCCACGGTTTGCAATCAACTACTGAACTAAGAGTTGGCAGTCGGAACACACCCAGAGACACTGCAGGAGAAAGGCCTGGCTGTCTGCTTCGAGAAAGATTACAGCCCAGAACGTCGCATGGAGAAGTTGTACTCTCGAACCTGTGGCCTTGCCGTGAGTGGCAACTGACTGGAGGTCAATGTTTTGTTTTGGTTTGGGCTCTCTCACGTGGAAAGTGAGACTTCTGCTGTTCAACTACAATGCCCAGTAAACCAAAGGCCAAACTCTGCCATCGAGTCAATGCTGACTCATAGCGACCCTCTATGGACAGGGTAGAACTGTCCCTGTGAGTTTCTAAGGCTAATTCTTCATGGGAGTAGAAATTCTCATTTTTATCCCATCTAGGTAGAACTGGGAGGGAATTAAATTTTTGTTTGTAATCTTTTTTAAAGGATGCAAACTTAAATATCATACCTTTGCCCAAAGCCTGGAAAGGTACATTTCCAAATATGCCTTTGCCAATTCTCCAGTGAAACCTTTGAGCTTGGGGTCACCCAGGAGATTCCTTTATTTTCCATAAATTCTTTCAGAATAATCTGAGTAGAGGGTTCTTCTAGGTTTTTCCTTTCTTTCCCAATTCTTGGTCCACAACTAATTTAAAAGCAAGTTTGTTTCGGGTCTTGGTTTTTTCCTGAGCCATGAAACTTTTGAGTATTTCCAAAGCATTCAACTTATTTCTCATAGAAACCAAACTCTCTTTGTTGGCACTGGAATTTTTATTGTTTTCACCAAACACAAATCAATTTGGTGATAGCAATAGCAGGTACAGCTGGCAACCCCAGGCTTGGAGACCGACAAACACTGTTGCCTCTTGGTAAAGATACCGTACAAGGTGGAGCAGATGGTAGTGGGTGGAATCTCCAGGGGACAGCTAGCTGGGAGTCTCCAGTGTGAGGGGGACCTCCATCCATAAGATAAGCTAGTGAATCAGCAAAATGGTCTCTGTAAGGCCATGTTGTTCTGTAAATTATTTATGAAAAAAACCCCTGCAAATTCACCATCTAAAAATGTCGAAATTATTCTGATTTTACAGACAGAGGCTAAAGATTCTGATCTCAAGGTACGGAGAAACCCAGCAAAGGTTTTTAAAAAAGTCATTTGAGCCTCCCTTAGCTCAGCAAAGTGGACCCTTGCTGGTGTAGTGATAAAGCATAGGACTGCTAACCATAAGGTCAGCAGTTCAAATTCACCAGCCACTCCACAGGAGTAAGACAGGGCTTTCTACTCCTGTAAAGAGTTACAGGCTTGGAAACACACAAGGACAGATCAACCCTGTCCTATAGAGCTGCCAGGAGTTGGCATCCACTTGGTGGCAGTGACTTTGTTGGGTTTTGGTTTTCCCTCCACTAACAGCCCTCCTTTCCTAAGTCATGTGTCCCTTCACTATTAAATGACGTCAACTGTCCACCAGTTCGCCAAGCCCATATGAATGTGCCCTCTGTCCCCCAGCGCTAGAAGCCAGTGGCCACCGAGTCCATTCCCACACACGGCAATCCCATGGGTAGTAAAGTAGAACTGGGCACCATTCGACAGCTGAAGTCATCTCATTTTCAAAAGTAGATTACTCCAGCCTTCAGTCCCCTTTCTGGTGCGGAACTGAAGTCGGCCCCAGGTTAGAATAATCAATCAGTAAGACCCAGAGGGCAGCATTTCCCCCAAGGGCACAGTTCCAAGCGCTAGGAGAGGTGAGAACATGGGGCAGTGGGATAAGAGATGGTGCGTTGAGGTTGGCAATGGCTTTGTTGAAACAAAATGTGTCTGAGTTGTTGAGTGGAAGATGATGATCTGCTCGGTCAACCGTCACGCAATTCACCGTAAAACGCAGTCGGTGACTTCAAAGCTAAAACCTGCGTGCCTCCGCAGCACTCTAGACCTGACTCTGAACGTTGGGGTCATTCAGCTCCTACCTCAAGCCTTTTACTGCCCTCTCTGCCTTGCCCCAGGGATCCCTGGTGGCATAGTGGTTACACATTGGGTTTCGATCCACATGGTAGGCAGTTTGAAACCACCATCAGCCCCTCAGGAGAAAGACTGAGCTTTCTAGTAAACATTGACAATCTCAGAAACCCACACAGCAGTCTCTCTGAGTCAGTGTTGACTCAGTGGCAGTGAGTCTGGCTTGGTTTTGGTTTTTTACTTCCAGAAAAAGTTAAAGTCTAGGAACTCCCCTAGGATAGTTCTCCCTGCTCTTCAGGGTTGCTATGAGTTGGAATTAATTCAAGGATGGTGAGTGAGTGGCATGGCCCGCAGGCCTGACATTCCCCATCCTTGCTTTAGACACCTGTCCATCCAAAACATGTTCTACAAGAGGAATCAGGCTCCCTGCTCTTTGTGGCTGACTTATTTCGTACAGTAGAATGTTTGTGAGGTCCATCAGTACTGTCGCATGTTCATTTCACCAAATTCTTTTATTGCACCAAATTCTACGTAGGCACCAAGTTTTGGTCATCCATTTTGCTGTGGAGAAGTATTGAGACGGTTTCCACCTAACTATTTCCAGGGAGAGGGGACCCTGAGATTGTCAGAGACTGGCTTGAGTGTATGTAAGTAATGGAGGGAGTAATTTGAGACATTGGGGATGTGAAAAGACAGAGGGAACAATGAAATTGAATTACCCTTTGTCTTGTGCTAGGATAGCTGGTGTTTGTGGATGAAAATCATAACAAAGAACTAATGAATGGATGCTCATGCTGGTATTTTGGATTGGTATTTTGGGGGAAGCAGTGAAGATTGTGCTGTTTGCTCCTTTCAGATGTAAACAAGAAACACTTTGGCTGATCATAGTTTTCCTCTGGAGCAGAACTTGCCCTTGAGCACCTGTGATAAAAGTCCTACTGAACTCCTGAGCCAGCTGGTGTTGCAGCTTCGGCAGAGAGAATCCCAAAGCCCCTGTGCCCACACCTGACTTGCTGCTGTCTCCAGTTGACTCATGGAGCTGTTGTGGCACAAGGTTCCAAGAGTCAAGGACCTGGTTGCCCATCTGGCCCCGGTAGTCATGCTTTTGTACCCGTGGAGGTGTCTGAGTTTGGAATCCCTGGGTGGTGCACTACTCAGGGGCTAGCCCACAGGCTGGATACTTGAAGAAATAGCCAACTTGCCACCATTCAGTCCCTTCACCAAGATGGATTGACCCAGCGTGTGCAATCAGGGCTCAGACCTAAGAACTAGTGTGAGGATGGCATGGGACCGGACCAGGTATGCTTCCTGTCGCTATGAGTCAGCTCAGAACCAACTGCACAACAACAAGGTGGCTTTAGCAACTCCTGCGTCACAGAGCTGTTTTGAGGGTTCAAGGGACTAGCCCAGGGCAGCATTTTTTAAACTAACCACACTAGGAATGTAAGTTGCTGTTAGGGTCCTGGAGGCCATTCAACAATCTCTCCATAATGCTGTGAGCAAAGCGCTCTGAGACTTTGGCTCCATCCCTTGGCTCCAGAATCAGTGGCTCTGGTTGCTATAGAAGTGGGAGGGCTTGAACATACAGTGTGAAAATCCAGCACCACATTATATATATAGTCAATGGACATGTGTATGTAACATTTTTCCATGAAAGAAAAAAGACAACAGGAGCATAACACAATGGAATTAGCAACAAAGCAACACAATGGAATTAGCATCAAAGCGTTCTTTTTACACATCGTGGCATAATCACCATCAGGTAGTTCTAGAAGTAGCTGCATATTCATACTTGAAATTTGCTTTGCCTTTTCACAAGCAGACACAGGCTAGGTGTCATCATCGCCGCCTCCCCACCCCACCCCCCAGGTGCTGGCATCTTTCAGCACTTACATTCATGCAAGAGTGTTTCCCTGCTGAGAGGCAGGTTTTTCTAGACTCTCTAGTGCAGTGCTGTCGGGTTGGATAGTTCAAACCCACCAGCTGCTTCCAGGGAGAAAGATGAGGCTGTCAGCTGCCATACAGGTTTACAAAGCATTGGAAACTCCAAAGAGGACAACTGTGGTTGAGAGTTTGGTTCTGGTTTGGATCAGGGTTTTCCAAAGTGGCAATACCATCCTCTGGGGGAGCACTGCAATGATGGTGTGTGTGTGTGTGTGTGTGTGTGTGTGTGTGTACACAAAAACAGCTATCTACACTTTATCCTAGATTTTGAACTATAGTACAAACGTTTTTCATTACCACCAGGATGTTGGTTTTTTTGTTTTGTTTTGTTTTTTCTGAAAAGGGGCGATAGGCCAAAGTTCAGGAACCATGGTTTGGATGGAGCTTAAGCTTTGGGTCCCCTTGTCGACAGGGCCGTTGCCAAGCCCCCTGGCAAGGTGGTGCGCTGACTTTGCCTTGTTTTTCTTCAAGTTGTTCTTGTCGGCTGCCACTGAGCAGCTCTGGTGCGTGGAGACGCATCTACAATGGAGGAGGGCGTTGCCCAGCCTGCGCCAGCTTCATGACCACCAGTCGGCTCAACCCCGTGGTAAATGCTGAGTGCTTTCCAACTGAAGGTGCTCATCTGCCAGCCACCCCAAACTCAAACCCAACAAACAGCCATTAGGTGGATTCAGACTTCCCTATGGGACAGGGTCGAGCTGCTCCTTTGGGTTCCCAAGGCTGTAACTCTTGATGGGAGCAGACAGCCTTGTCTTGGAGCAGCCCCAGATTCAACGAGACTCCTTGTTTTAGATCCTAGAGCTTTCAATGGCTAGTTTGCTGGGATAGATGGCCAGGCCTTTCTTCCTAGTCTGTCTTAGTCTGGAAGTGCTGTTGAAACCTGCCCACCATGAGGGACAGGTTGGTATTTGAAATCCCAGGAGCACAGCTTCCAATGCCATAGCAACACTCGAGCCACCACAGTCTAGCAAACTGACAGACGGGGCTAATTTTTAAAGAGGACCCATAATAAGTTACACGTCGCGAGGCACAAACCATGGATTAGACCTCTGTCCCTGCCCTTTGGAGTTGATGGCATGATCTAGACACCTTTGGGGCGAAAGCCCTCACCTGGCAAATACCCAGGTGCTCACCTGTTGTTAAGGGCAGAGGCCAGCTTCCCGGTGCCTCTCTCTGTAGGTTGATCTACAGGGGAGGGCACTCTGGGCTGTCGGGGTAGGGGGTGCTTACACTGTAGAGGCCTTTTGTACACCAGGATTTTCCCTAGTGAAAAAATGCCTGCCTCGTTCGCAGACAGAGATAGAGTTTAGTAGCCCTTAGCATCTTACTCCTGTCCCGACGACCAATGACAGTAATTTTACAAAGGAGTTCTACGATAATCTAAGGTCAGTGGCACCGTGAGTTAAGCTTTGAGCTGTTAACCATAAGGCCAGCAGCTCAAACCCAGCAGCTGCTCCAGAGCAGGAGGGTCAGTCTGTCTGCTGTGTAAGGAGCTTTAGTTTGAGCAAGCCAAAGGAGCAGTATTCTGCCCCGTGGTGTGGCTAGAGTCAGAACTGACTTTTGACAGTGGGTTTGGGTTGGCTCGTTGGTTGGGCAATGTGGAAAGAGCCCCTGGCTGGTGCAAACTGTTAACACACTCAGCTATTAATTAAAAGTTGGGGCTTTGCTTCTACCAAGAGGTGCCTTGAAAGAAAGGCCTGGAAATCTACTGCGGAGAAGTCAGCCATTGAAAACCCTCTGGAGCCCAGTGCTGCTCTGCCACACAGCGGTCACCATGAACTAGAACACGGTAACAGCTTTGGGGTGACAGCATGGAATGAATTTATCAGGATGAAAGGAAGGTAAACAGGAAGTGGCCAAAAGCTGAAGACAATTTGGACAAAGTTTCTATGATTTCTCATCTTTCAGTGTTAGAATTTTACTGGAAAGTGTATTTCTGAGAGAATCCTAACTGTACTGACAGGCAACTTAGGCACACCGACCGACCTGGGTTTGAACCTGGATTTTCACCTGGTGGCATAACGGTTACAACTTGGGCTTCAAGCCTCAAGGTCATCCGTTTGAAACCGACAGTCCTCTGCTGGAGAAAATGAGGCTTTCTACTTCCATAAACAGTAAGCATCTCAGAAGCCCACAGGGCAGTTCTACGCTGTTTTATAGGGTCACTAGGAGTCAGCATCCATCGCATGGCAGTGGGGTTGAGTTTGAGAGAGGCTGACATAATAGGTACCAGCCTCTCATCTGGAGAAAGGTGGGGCTTTCTACTCCGGTAAAGAGTAACAGTCTTAAAACCCGCAGGCGCAGTTAGTTCTACCCTATAGGGTCGCTATGAGTCAGCATTCACTCGATGGCAATGAGTTTCATTTTGAATTAGGAACAGAGAATGTAGCTTTGTGTGTCCTGTTTTCCAAGCCCTTCCCTTGGGCTAATCCGAGTTAGCATGTGGAGCCCTTGTGAAGTGCATTTTCTCTAAGTGCCTGTCTTTGGGTGGTGGAATTTTCACCCTCATGGCGGAAGCCCTGGGTTCGATTTCCTGCCAGTCTGCATTCTGCACGGCCACCACCTGGCTGTTGGGAGGACTCGGCGCACGGCATGGAGCTCAACAGGTTTCAGCAGAGCTTTCTGACTCTGATGAACTAGGAAGAAAGCCCCGTGGACTTCCAGAGACTCAGCCAAGGCGAGCACTAAGGGTCATAGCGCTTTCAGCTGAAACCAATCCTGAGATTGGGGACACTTCATGTTCCTGTGAATGGGGTGCCCTGTCCCCTGCTAACAATAACAACAGGGGGACCAGAACTGGCACTGGCATGAGGCGGGCACCTCTGGGGTTTCCGAGGGTCTCGCTTCCATGAAGAGCTTACCTAGCCCTCTCCTAGGCGCCCCTCCAGCTACATTTCCCCCTTGTGAGGCCGGGTTGACTAGAGAAACAAATCCAGTGACACGCATATGTATAAGTAAGGGTAATTATATATCAGTGATCTATATGTGTGTGTGCATATAATCCCAGCCCAGTCCAACTCGAATCCATAAGTCTGATACTAGTCCATAAATCCCTCTTCAGACTCCTGCAGCCACAGGCAACACCATAGACTGCAGGAAGATCACAGGCCAGTGGGCGCAGAGTCCTACGGGCCCAAGGTCAACGGGAGATTGGTCGGGCTCCAGCAGTTCTCAAGGTCAGCAGCGGAGATTCCCAGTGGGCAGGTAGGCAGAGTGCAGAGAGGGAAGGAAGGGCCCAGGTCCTCATGGGAAGGCTATACTCCCAGGAAGCACCATCAGGCTGTGACCTGATTCTCAATCATGTCTGACTCCTCCGCCCCTAGCCGCCTGGAGTGTCTAATTGACATGAAGTCTTCTAACGACCACAGCCACCCACCCATCTGCATGGTCACAGGGTAGGGGGGTGGGAGGGTTGGTGCAGAGCCTGGTTCAGCACCCAGCAAGGGGCTCAGAGCCTGGCACATCTCAGTCATGATCACTGTCTGTTGAAGGACATCGAATAGTCAAAGAGAGCCCGAAGGCGGCATGCTCCGTTGCAGTGGAGTGGAACAGGAGATGGCTGAGTCAGGAGAACTTTGCAAAGGCCCTTCGGAGGCCCTCCCGCGCATGCGTCCTGTCTGAAGCCACGCTGGATTTTAGAAAGGGTTTGTGGAGAATGCTCAGGGAATTACCACACACCTTCCTGCTCACCCTACCTGGGCCCCAGTGAGGAGAGGACCTGGGGTTCTTGTCTAACGGCCTTTGGAGTGGATTAAATCCTCCCTTGGGAGATGGGTGCTCCTCATGTAGATGTTGTGGATTCTCCATTGGTTGTCAGTCCGGGGCCAGGAAGCCCCCATTGCCACAGTTGTCACCTCCCCAGCCAGGCTCACCTCCGAGATCTGGCTTGGCCAATGTGGAAAGTGGCTGCCTTCTTAAGCACCACAGAACTCCTTAGTGGACTCCGGAGTGCTGCTATTTAAAAGCTCGGTGTCTCCATTAGCGTGGAGGCCAGGTTGAAAAGCAGGTCAGGAGTATGTTGTGGGGCCTAGTGGTCATCAAGTTGCCATGTACGAAAGAACAGTTGTACCGCCCGCCCCCTTCTGAACTGCCAGCCTGTGTGAGCCCACCACGGTGGCCAGCATGGTTTTCTGCTGTGATTCACAGGGTTTGCCTTGGCTAATTTTTTGAAGTCAACCACCAGATCTTTCTTCCTTGTCTGTCTTAACCTGGACACTCCACTGAAACTGTCGCCCATGGGACACCCTGCAGGTATTTGAAATCCCAGTGTCCTGGCAATGTGTAAGCACCCCACAGCCCCATAGGACAAACTGGCAGATGGGTGGAGATGGGAGGACACTAGCCAGTGGACCTATTGGGCTCATGTTTGCCAACAACTTTGGCTAAATTTGGATTGTCCACGCCTTCCTTCCAAGAAGCTGTACAGACAATGGATTTAGAAACCTCTTAGGAAGAAAGAGGAGAGAGGAGAGCCCAGGTGATGTAGTGATTACACAGTGAGCTGCCACTCCACAGGAGAAAGACAGGACTTTCTACTCCCATAAACAGTCGTAGTCCCAGAAACACACAGGGGCAGTGCTATTCTGTCCTACAAGGCACAAAAGTCAGCATTGACTTGGTGGAAGTGGCGTTTGGCTTTGATTTTGAGTAGGAAAAAGACGTGTCATTAAATCAGACCATTGTGACTGATCAGAATGGATTGGTGATTAAAGGTGGGTGCTCGGATCTGCACTTGCTTTTCTGGGAAGTTCCCCTCTGTAGTGCAGGGGTCTGTCCGGAGTTGAAATTGGTAGCAGTGCCCTGGCTTGGTTTTTGGCTTGGGAGAAGCAAGTTTTGTGTAGATCACTGCTGTTGCATGCAAGACCTGCCCACCCCCCACACACCATGCCAAATCAGTCCAACATTACCCATGAGGAAGTTGAGGGTGGCGGTTTGCACAGACGAACAACTAGTCCAAGAGGGACAAGCGCTCTCACAGAGGCTCTTCTTGTCTTAAACTCATGTTCTCAATGCCCCCCTCTTCATCCCCCTTGGAGAACTGGGAGCTGATTGTGCTGTAGTGTTCGTCATTTGGGAGAAGGAGCAGGTGACGAAGAACAAGACAAAGAGCTTGGAGCTGCCCTTCTCGGGTCACCGAAAGATACTCTACTTGTGGCTGCTCCTTCACACCCTTGCCCTTGGCAACCCCCAGAGCACGCTCTTCCTTTCTCAAGACCAGGAGCAACAGCTTGTCAGATTCAATTGGGGCCAACTGGATAGCGCCAGACAACAATAGCAACAGCAGTGTATTATATAATATGTGTTATGTTCCATTATATCGGTTATATTTATTAAGAACATTTACTTATGTATGTATGCCATTGTGCTTATGGTTTTGACTGCTTGGCCCCTTGCAGTATTTGGAAAACTCCTTAGAATCGTTCTGGCCCATTGACAGGGACATTTCTTGGATTATCTTCCTGTTCAATGTACCTCCTCACTTTCAGAACTGTCCACTTGGATGTAAACCTAGAAACCTAGCAACAACCTCCTAACTAGTCACCCCAACTGCCAATCTCACAAATAATGATGTCTGTCCCTCTCACTTCCCTCCTCCACTTAAACAATAAGCTACGTAATGATGTTCTACTCCTTTGTGGGCCAAGGGCCAAACTCCTTGTCAGAGCCCATAAGGGCCATTCCAAGCGATTTCTCATTCTCGGTTCTCACCAGCCCACCTCCTTCACAGGAGAGCCTTCAGAAGTGGATGAGTTGGCCCGCAAGCTTTCCACCTGCCACCTGTGCAGTGTGTTTGTGTGCTCATGCCCAAGTGCTCTTTCCTGATGTCATCCACAGAAGTGATCAGCCGAGACACCCAGAGATACCCAGCTGTCATGTCCCATTCTTAGTGGAGCTCCTCAGGGCAGTAGGCAGGTTAGGTGGCATTTCAAGCCAGCCCTTTATCCCCAAGGAAACTCAGAGTCAGCGATGGACAGTCATTGCCCAGGATCACACGGTCCATGAGTGCCTTCTGTAAGAGGTCTCAAGTCCAGTCCTCCCTCTGACATCTCCAGTGAGTTTCCCCCACCAAGTATACCACTTGTATGTCATTGTCCTTTTTCTTTGTGTCTGAGAGCAGTTGCAAAACCTGTGTGGAAAAAACAAACTTTTAGCACGCTCTTGAAAGGCATTCTCCCTGGAGAAGCGCATCGTGCCTGAAAGGGTCAGCAGGAAGAAGGAAAGCCCTCCGTGAGATTGAGATAGATCGGCACAGTGGTTGCACCAACAGGCCTCGGACGTAGCCATCCTGGTGAGGCTGGCGCGGGACCGGGCCGGGTTGGGTTCTGTTGGGTATACACAGGGCCTCTGTGGTCGGAGCTAACTTGGCAGCATCTAACAACAACCACAGCAGCAAGAAAAGAGGCTTTGAAACCCTCAGGCCGTAAATGTGCTCAGAAGGAAATGTTTGAGAGAGGCTAAGAAGCAGCAAAGTCAGTGCCTAATGTTTCTGAAGCTTACCATGTGTGCTTTTGAATCCTCACACTCGACTAAATCAATGCCGTTCAGGGCACTTGGCATCTCTCGGGAGTGCCCTGATGCCTTTGAGTTGTCTCCATATCCCAGGGCAAAGGTGGCCCCTTCTTTATGTCCTAATGTTAGAGGTGTTGACGCAGGAGGCTGTGATACAGTGAAGATGTCCCTGGGAGCACTGCGCCAGGCTGAGGGTCCGGCCTTCATCGGTGTTTCTGAAAGCAGGCAGTGGGGAGGCAGCGAGACAAGAGAACAACCCTTTATCCTGGATTGTGGGCTATAGCACAAACATTCCTAATTGCCAGGAGGGTGCTGAGTAACTTTGTGTGTTTTCCTGCAAAGCGGGTGGTACCAAATGAGTTTGCAAGCCGATGGGGTAGACGGAGGGCAGAAGCAGCCCTGACATGTGGGGATGGTTCCATGAGAACGGAGTGCATGCAGTGTGCCAGATTCTCCAGCACACAGGTACCTGGGACCTTATCACCGAGATTGTTTAAAACTGCCCACGGATGGGGATAATAAGAAGGAAGCAAATCAACTTTGAATCAGGTCGTTCTTACCTTAAACATCCTGCACGCACCTCCTTGGCCTTGCTGTGAAGTCACCTCTGACTCAGGTGACCCCATGTGTGTCAGAGACAACGTGTGCTCCATAGGGGCTTCAGGGATTTTTTCTCAGAAGCAGATGGTCATCCTGGCATTTCCTTAAGATGAACTTGAACCTCCAACCTTGGTGTGTTCGATGTTTGCAACAGCCAGACAAAGGATGCCCCTCTTACCAGCATAGGAGGAGCCAATCCCACTTGCCCCCCACCCCATCCCTGCTGCAGAGGGGCCTCTAGCACACCTCCTGAGTGTGCGCAATAATCCCAGGAAGGAGGCACCCTCACCGTGTCACAGGTAGCAACCAGGAATGAGGCTCAGAGAAGTGAAGTCACTTACCCAAGGTCACACAGCTAAGTTGCAAGCAGAGAGCAGTGGTCTGCCAGGTCCCTGGGCCCACAGTAGGAATTTAGTGATGATTAAACAAATGGATGGACTGGATGTGACTGACCTATGGAAATAATAGAATTAAATCCCAACTAATAATGATTTTTAATAGTTTTTTTTAAACGGATGTGTGAGGGAAAAGCTTTGTCTCAAGGTTTTCCATTTGAAAGACTTGGGAATATTAATGCAGGGAGGGAGCCTAAGAAAGTCTTAACTCCTCAAAAAGCAAAAAAAAAAAAAGGAAGAAGGAAACTGTACTTTGCAAACCTGCATTTGTAACTACACTCTGTCTCCTGAGGAGCCCCTGTGGTGTAGTGCAATACACGTTGGGCTGGTAACAACAAGGTCAGCAGTTCAAACTCGCCAGCAGCTCCATGTGGAAAAGGGGAGGCTTTCTGCTCCCACAGAGACATACAGCCTTGGGAACCCAGAGGGGCAGTCCCACCCTGTCCTCCAGCACTGCTGTGAATCAGAATCCAGGGACTCAAGAGCAGTGAGCTTGGCTTTGGTTGATTGCTGCTGGTTGATAAGGAATCGACTTGAGTTTGGTTTGGTGTTTTGAGTTAGTATATTCAGGGAGGTAAATAGATGTTCTGTCACTGAATCTTTACAACCAGCCTGGGTGGCAGGTGTTCTGATTCCCAGTTTATAGATGAAGAGGTGGAGGGTCAACGAGGTCATGGAAGGTATTGGGGCCTTACGCAACCAGTGGCTCAGCTCAGCCACAATTCATCCCAAGCATTCTTGCCTCCAAGACCCTTTAGTCTGCATTCTGAGCACAACCAGAGCTCCTGGCCTCTGAGAGGGGGATCAGGGAGCCCTGGGCACTATCCTGACCATGAAGCACCTGAATGAAGCAGCATGGGGTCTGAAAGGCAGGACCGACTAGAATATATTATTAGGATCCACTCAGACCACAATCTCAACGCTGTGTAAACTCACAGAAACAGCTCAAATGCCAGAGACAAGATTTTAACATCCAAAGTTAAAAGATAAAAATGGTAAATTCAGAAGCGGACTAAAGGCTTGTCACTCGGCGGCATAGTTGTCTCTGCCATCTTCTGTCTACTCATTCTGCCCACATTCCTGGTGTCTGGGAGCTCAGTGCATTGCCCAACATCAACACTCTCTCTTGCAAGGGTGCCCAGCATGGACCATGCCCACCAGGGACTAGAACACTCACCTAGGCGGTGGTTTCCATGTGCTGACCACCCTCTATGACCTCTACAGTTATTAACTCACGGGGCCCCAGAGCACCCCTCTGAAGGAAATGCTATTATTATCAACTCCACTTTGTAGTCAGGAAACCTGGGTCTGGAGAGGTTAAGTCCAAGAGTCCGGAGGAGGCAGAGTGACGGCTGAACAAGCTCAGGACTGGCAGGTTCTTTCTGAAGCCACCCAGAACTTACTGCTGGAGGCCAGCCCTCCAGTGCCACCTGCATCACACACCTGCCCTGGTCCCCTTGTCCTCCCCACTAGGAGCATTTGCATAAACTAAGGATCTTGCATCCAGCAGGGCTTTTACCATGATGCCCCCCCTCCCCTCCCAGGGTATGCCTAACAAATGGATATGCTGGAAACATAAATAGAGCAGAGCAGGGGAAATTCAGAAGTTCTTGGAATTTGGTTTCCTTTTAACTAAACTTAGAGTCTCTTTGCATGCAAATAGGAAAGCAGGGCAGAGGGAGAAGGCAGTATGGGGACTCCAAGCCTCCCTGGGCCACTCTCTGGTTCCTGGAGAGAGTGGCACCTCTGACCCAGAGCTGGGATGTTACAATTCAGCGGGAGTGGGAGAGTTCATTGTCTGGATGAGGCTACCTTCCCATTTCCTTTCAGATGATCTTTCAGGGGATGTACAGAACGGTTCTCCAGTAGGGAACTGAGTTAGTTAATTGTGCCAGCCTGGCCGATAATCACATGTGGGGCTAATTGAAGGGCAGAGGTATAAATGGGTGGTGAGCCTCGCCTTTCTTGTTCTCAGGTCTCTTGCTTTGTGATGGTCGCACCAGGGTGCAGCTGCCTTAGCAGTTCCCTGCTTTGGCTTGCAAGATTGACTTCATATATCCCCAAGGACAAGATATCCCCAAGGAGAAGCTGCATGGACATATCCCGATGCAGCCCTGGGTGCTGGAGCAGCCGTGTGGAGACCCCTGCTAGTGCTGAGATGCTTATTTGTTCACTGACTCAGCTTTCCTCCTGCAGTCGGCATCATTGCCTCTGTTTGTGAGGTGGAGGACTTTGTGGGCTAATATCTGACTTACGGACTTGGTCTGGACTGGGCTGGGATGTTTTCTCAGTGTTCACTTGCTCTTGTATATACATCTCTTTCTTATACGCACATGTGTGTCCATGGATTGGTTTCTCTAGTCTACCCAGACTAACACACAAGGTGACCCTGGAGTCCTGGGGCATGGATGAGCCTGTACGCAAAACCATATCTACATACCTGCTCAGGTATCCAGTCCAGAGTGTCACTAATCAGACCCCTGGTTAGCACCCACTCCAACCCTGCAGTGGTTACCTCAGGAGGGTCTCAAGTACCTGGGAGGTTGGCAGGTAGCACGGGTAGACGTGGAATGGACATCATGCACTGCTCTCAGGTAGCAAGGGGACTTCACAAGTTTTGTGGGAAAGATCTGTTGTCGTTTCATTCTAGTTTTCCATGAACTTCTGTAGTTAGTCCTTTCATCTTTTAATATGTAAATCAGTTCATGTCACCCCTCAGTGGCTTACAGTGATCCTTGGGATTAGATGCCAATACCTGCTGGCCTATAAATCTGTGTCTCCCATCTCATCTCAAGGAGCCACCTCCACCCCCATGACTACTCTCCAGCCCTTTCACTTTTTGCCTCAAGACACTGGCACATATAGTTTGCTTTTCTTGGGGCTTTCTCCCAGGACACGCTCATTCCAAGCAGAGAACGTTTCCGTGTACAGGTCAGTCCTCCACCTCCAAGGTCATCAGTGGCATCATTAAGGTGCTTCAGACCACACCAGGTGACACTTCAGAGAGGAGGAACCCCAGAATGCTGGTCTATACAATTTTTTTTTTTTTTGGTTTATTTAAATCATTTTATTGGGTCT
>NW_022103896.1:9539384-9566720 GCF_000313985.2 Echinops telfairi
CTTTTGATAGCCGGGCACCATCAGCTTTCTTCACCACATTTTATGAGTATTTCAGTAAAAGTTTTTTTAAAATAAAAATGTTCCTGTAGTTGAGCTCTAACAACAAGAGCACTTTGCGTGAGCCCGCTTTCGTGCATCAACACACCTACAAACCCAAACTCTATGCTCGTGCACTGTTGACCCTCTCAAGATACTGTAGGTGCAGCTGTCCTTACTACACAACGACACTGTGACTCTCATGGCCTCTGCTTAGGGTATAGGTACGCACTTTGGTTTCCTTGCTACCTGTATTTTTATAGCCACTGATTTTGTCTAATGTTCTGATGTTTTAACTACAATGTTGTGGTTCTGCTTTGGGCTTCTAACTGCAAGGTCAGCAGTTCAAAACCACCACCCACTCAGCAGGAGAAAGACAGGGCTACCTTCTCCTGTAAAGAGTCATGGTCGTGGAAACCCACAACGGGAATTCTACCCTTGTCCCGCAGGGTCACTGTGAGTCGGCATCAACTTGATGGCACGAGTTTGGTTTGGGGGTTGATTGCGATCACTGCTAATTTGTGAACCTACTCGTAGGTCCCCACATTTTTTGGCCTACTGCCTCCTTTTTAGAGTACTCATCGGCCCCCTGGCAATTAAAAACTCTTGTACCATGGCCCCTCATCCAGGTTCAAGTGCCTTTATCTGCTTCTGCAGCCCCCTGGCATCTGGTGCCACAGAGGTTGCTAACTGCATGGTCAGCAGCCCAAAGCCCCGCCTGCTCCAAGGGAGAAAGACAGGCTTTCTACTCCAGTGAACAGTCGGGAATCAAACAGAGGCAACCCTTCCCTGTCCTGTAGTCCCCATGAGCCAGCCTGGACACAGTGGCAGAGAGTCTAGATCATTCCAGCACCCCGAGGAACAAATCATTAACTTCTTTGAGAGGGAAGTTGCAATTAAAAGAAAAGCAGGAGAGAGGTTTTAAAAACGGTTTCTGCTAGTTCCTAATAGTGTAACTGATAATGAAATTCCATGTAGAAGCATCTTACGGTTTTGTTGTTAGTATTCGTGGAATCTGGGAAACAGTACAGGTAATCAGTTCAGAACTGTGCTTATTATGTATTATTCTAAGACCAAAATTGATCATAAGCATTACTAAGGACTCCGTATGTATTATATGGGAAGGAGTCCATGGGAGGTGGGAGGGAGAGAGACATCATGAGCTACTGTGAGGAGGGGGTGATGCCAACCCCAGTGGCACTCTGGGTGGTGGTGGGGTCTCTCCTGACTTCTGGCTTGAATCATGCCACCAGCCATCATACTTGGGTCTCTATCTCCTGTTGCATGGTATTTGTGTGTGGGCGTGTGTGGGTGTGCTATGCTTAATGTAAGCTTCACCAGGTGGAGCTTCACTGATGACTCAACAACCATCTCCGTGCCTGGCGAAGAATAAGGTCCCAACAAGTATTTGTCACCATCCTGCAAAGCAATCCTTCGAGAAGTGCATCGAGGTTGCACTCCTTCACCCTGTGATGTTAACAAACTACTCCCTCCACCCCACCCCCGCCCCAACACTCCCCATTCAAGAGTCACTGGCCATCCTCAGCAGACTGCCCCTCGCTTTGTTGCAGGAGCGGCTTGTGCTGTCTGTGCTGCCCCGGTTTGTCGTCCTGGAAATGATCAATGACATGACCAACGTGGAGGACGAGCACCTGCAGCACCAGTTCCACCGGATCTACATCCACCGCTATGAGAATGTCAGGTGAGAGGCGCCCCTGTGCGCATGCACGCCCACTTCCCTCTGCCAGCGCCTTCCTTCCCTGGCTGATGAATTCATCAATGAGGGTGATTCAGCGCAGAGTGCTACATGGCCAAATGGGGGCTGGGACAGGATGTCGCAGGAAAGCCATTCAATTTTTTGCCAGGTGACTTACGGTACCACCTGGCTACCCTGCAGGAAGCTTACTGGTGGGAAAAGCAAACGTCTTTTAGAAAAACAGCCCCAGAATGTGCTCTGGAGGCTTCAGGGTTGAGCACATAGGTCTCCCTCTTTCCAGTCTCATGTCCTTAGCTGCCATCACTCAGTTCCGACCCATAGCAACCCTGTGCACAACAGAACGGCTAATGCATTCAGTGTACCTTGAACTTCGTCCTTCAGCACCACTGGTTCTCCCAGTCCTCACAGGTGTCTTTAAAGAAAGACCAAAGGGAGCACTTCCTCTCTTTCCTTTACAAACGGTGATTTGCCCAATCAGTCATTCTTTCATCCATCCATCCACCCACCATCTATCCCTTCTTCCTTCCTTCTCTCCCTTCATCCATCCATCCATCCATTCACCTTTCCATCTGTCCAGCCGAGCATCTCTCAATGCAATCTACATACTGTGCCCTGAGTAGGACATGTTCAAAATTGGCACGTGAACTTCAAGGGGAAGCAGAACAACTTTAGAATCCGGTGCTGTCTTCTTTACTGTGGCCTTGGGCATTTACATACCCGTGTCTCAGGATCTGATTTTAATAGCCACATTGCAGGGTTTTGTAAATATAACTTTGTGGCTAAGATCCCAACACTTCATCCTGGGCACCACCAGGGACTCCTCAAATACTGTACAAGTCAGGCGAGACACAAAGCAGAGAGCAAAGCTAAAAATAGCACCCATCGTCTTGTAAGTTATTTCAGATATATGACTGTGTTGCAAACGCAAGCTCTGAAGCAACAGGTATCCAAAGATGACATGGCGGGGGACAGAATGATGGGGAAGATTGACATCTTGTGTGGGACCCGGTCTGCCATGACGAAGGCCACAGAATCCGAAGCACAGCCAACATCATTTGAGAGCAGGGCAGTGAGGATGCTGCTGCCCTGACCCTTAAAAGTCTATTGCCCTTGCCACCAATTCCCTGTCCCTGACACAGCATGCCCTGCCCCCACTCCCTGCACTTGCATCCACAGCCCAGAAACTGCAGGTTGCTACCTTTGCCTGGTTCCCATTCTCTGCTGCCCCTGCTTCTTTGCATCATAATGTAAAGCTGTGGGCAGGTGTGTCTAGTTGGCTGAGTCCAGTCATTTGGTAGTGTTGTTGTTAGCTGCCATCAAGTTGGTTCTGGCCCATAGCAACCCTATGCACAACAGAACAAAACATTACCCGGTCCTGTGTCCTCCTCACCCATAGTTGCAGCGACAGTATCAAGCCATCTCATAGCGGGCCTTCCTCTTTTTCACCATCCCTCCACTTTTCCAAGCATGGTGTTTTTCTCCAGGGACTGGTCTCTCCTGACAACATGTCCAAAGTATGTCAGATGAAGTCTCGCCATTCTTGCCACTAAGGAGCACTCTGTACATCTTCCAACACAGATTGGTTTGTTCTTTTAGCCGTCCCTGGTACTTTCAATATTCTTCCCCAGCACCACCATTCAAATGCTTCAGTCCTTTGGTCTTCCTTATTCAATGTCCAACTTTCACATGCATATGACACAATGCAGAATACCGTGGCTTGGGTCAGCAGTACCTTAGTCCTCAAAGTAACACCCTTGCTTTTCAATACTCGAAAGAAGTCTTGTGCAACAGAGTCGTCTAATACCATGTCTTGATATCTTGACCACCACTTCCATGAGCATTGATTGTGGACCCAAGCAAAGCAAACCCCTTAACAACTTCAACCTTTTCTCCATTTACCCTATTGGTCCCATTGTGAGGATTCTGAGCTCCCTTACATTGAGTTTTAATCCATACTTCGTCTCCATCAGCCAGGGCCTCAAGTCCTCCTCACTTTCAGCAAGCAAACTTGTGTCATCTGCATGTCACAGGTTGTTAATAAGCCTTTCTCTGACCCTGATGCCACACTCTTCATATAACCTAGCTTTTCTGAAGATTTGCTCAGCATACCGATTGAACAAGTCTGGAGAGAGGACACAACCCTGACGCACACCTTTCCTGATAGAAACCATGTCGTTTTCCCATGTTCTGTTCACACAACTGCCTCTCGATCCACGTGGTCTCTAGCATCTTCAGCTTGTTCAGTAACAATGGGCCATTGCCGCTGAGTCCACTCTCACTCATGGCAACTTGCAGGGGTCCCAGCAGCACTGGCGCCTTAAGGTTTTCAATGGCTGATTTTTTTCCCCCCAGAAGTAGATCACCAGCCTTTTCTTCCAAGGTGTCTCTGAACAGAGTCAAACCATCAACCCCTCAGTCAGCAGGGACCACCTCAACCATTACCACTAACTGCACTGACCAGAGCCCCTGCTCATGTAGCTTCGCTCCCACTGCCATTGAGGCAATGCTGACTCCCAGCACCCCTACAGGAGAGGGTAGACCCGCCCCTGTGCATTTCAGAGAGAGTGACTCTTTATGGGAGTAGAAACCCCTGTCTTCCTCCCAAGGAGTGGCTGGTGGTGGGAAATGCTGACCTCGTAGTTAGCAGCCCAACGAGTCACCACCGGGCCACCAGGCTCTGGCTTATACAGTAGAAAGTTGTCTTTTCCTCCCACCAAGCAGCATAAAGTAAAATGCCCCAAGCATAGGAGAAAGGCCAGAGGTTAAATGTTTCTAAACATGGCAAACATCTGCTTATTTCTTCCCACTTCTGAAGAAGGAAGGTCAGATGTTCCCCTCCTTCAGGAACTCTGTGTTCTCTGCCTGGCATAGAGGTGCCCAGCAGACAGCGTGTGGGAGTCGGACACTACCTTTGCTGTGTACCTCAGTCCAAGTCATTCTTGGGAGCCTCTGTAGGACTTGGCCCCCTTAAACAATTCTTCCCAAATGTCGCTATGAGTCAGAATACAATCAGTGGCAGCTGGTTTTGTGTGTGTGTGTGTGTGTGTGTGTGTGTGTGTGAGAGAGAGAGAGAGAGAGAGACGGTGCTGTCGCTGTTGGACTGCTAGCCACAAGGTCAGCGGTTCAAACCCACCAACCTCTCTGTGGGAGAGAGATGAGGCTGCCATGCCCTCATTAAGATCTGCAACCCCAGAAAGCCTACACAGGTGTGCTATGAGTTGAAAGCAACCTGCTGGCCTGACCGGGAGTTTGGTCTGTGGTTTTGGTGGCATCACATGGAAGCGCTTGATTGCCAACAAGGTGATTCGAAGTTCAGTCCCTCCCAGGACCCCTGCGGGAACAAGACCCGGTGATCTGCTCCCATGACAATTAGAACCGAGAAAGCCCTGCTCTGTGACACGGGGCAGCTAGGAGCCCAGTGATGGCCTGGAAAACCCGGCAGGGAGACAGCATCCACACCAATACACAGGACCCTCGGACGAAAGTGCCTTTCTCCATCGAGAAAGGGGTGGAACTGAACTGTATGCAAAAGACAAACAGCACATCTACACCTCACCAGACACTCGACGTCCAGAGTCGGCTCTGCACCACAGAGGGCTATCTCTGCGCTGCTCCAGGGTCAGGGCTTCCCTGGGTGTGAACAGCCTGTGGCCGCTCCTCCTCCCCACTTAGTTGACATTGTCACACTGAGCTCTTTGTCCTCTTGGCACCTGTCCCCGCAAGCTCACCCCATACTACACCAACATGTTGTTGACTGCCCTCCATTCCTCAGCATCCCCACCTCGCGAGCCATTTCTAGAGGGTGGGGAGGCACACAGAAGCCCGCTGCTCCCCTCATCTACCTGCCGGCTGGTCACAGCAGCTCTCAGGGGGTTGCAGAAGATGAATTCAGCTCACTGCCAGGCTACTGGGTGCTGAGAGAAGATGAGAAACAAAAAAGGTGGAATTAGACTGCACCCTGCTCCATTCCTTTCCAGTCCCTGAAGAGAACCCACTATGGGGTTTGGAGCAATCGTGGAAATCCCTTCCAATCCTGTCACGTTCTTCTTAGCAGCCCGCATGCTGTGCCCTGCCTCGCTCTGCTGTGTCAGACGGTACAGAGGACGCACACAGAGTCCGCCCAAATGTCTAAGGTGCCTCACATACCAGATTGTCTGTTGCCACCCATGCATCAAGGCACGGCATTTGTGTGCCCACATGAACAGGGCAGGGCCTCATTCAGAATTTTCTCTGGATGTCATTCTGACAGGCTTTAGGCTGAACCATTCCATCTTTCTGAGCCTCAGTTTCCCAATTCAAAACCTGAGCTCTTGGAAAAGGACAAAACCCGTGGCCTCTTGGTCTCAAATTGGTCTTCCCATTCCATCTGCCCAATTCCCTTTGTACTTCCTCTTTTATTTTGTTCAAATACCGAAGACACTTCTTGTACCGGTGAGCACCATGCTAGCAGTTGTAATAAAATCACCCCTACACACACACAATTACAATTATTTTACTCAGCCATTTCTTCTCGGACAGTAACTCAGGGACAGGGGCCTCTGTCTCTCATGGCTGCTCCGTCCCCTTGGCCCCAAGAGTCTCTGCATTCCTCTTTGGAAGACGACAAGAAGAGAGTAGGCATTTGTCCCCAGGAGGCTGCAGAGCCATTCCATCGATAGGGCCATGCCATATCAACTCTCAGCAAGCCTCCTCGCCTCCGTGAGCCTGTCTCCCCATCCCCATAGCACAGCAGCAGTCCGGCCTCAGCTCTTCTCTGGGAAAGGTGACTGAGACCCGTGCTCTCAGTGCTCGGCTTTCAGGAGCTTAAGGACTGCCCCTTCCCTTGTTTCCCCTTCCCTGGGGCCAACCCAAGTGACTTCCGACCCAGGGAGCCCTGGTGGTACGAGTTCAGTGGCAGACTGCTCACCTCAAGCCCGTCCACCCAAAGGGAATAATAGGAGGCTGCTTATTCCCTTATAGGATCCCTGGTGGCATAATGGTTGCTCATGGAGCTGCTAACCAAGCTGTCAGAGGTTTGAAAACCACCAGCCACAGCGCTGGAGAACGATTTGGCTTTCTACTCCTGTAAGCGTGGCAGTCTCAGGAGCCCACAGAAGCAGTTCTACCCTGTCCTACCAGGGTGGGCATGAGTCAACGTTGACTCGAGGGCAGTGAATGGTTTTTGTTTTTGTTTTGTTTCACAACCCCTTAAAGATCGACAGTCTCAGAAATCCTAAGGACCAGTTCTACTCTGTCCTGTAGAGTCACTCTGAGTTGGAATTCAACTCAGTAACAGTGGGTTTTTTTCCCTCACTATCCTGAAGGTAAGGATCGCTGGTGGTTCTGTGGGTTAGGCATTGGGCTGCTAACTACCAGGTTGGTGGTTCAACCCCACTAACCACTCCTAGGAAGCAAGATGGGCCTGCCAGCTCCTATAAAGAGTCCACTGTTGGAAACCTAAGGGCACAGTTTTGCCTTTTCCTAGACCAGTGGTTCTCAACCTTCCTCATGCCACAACCTTTTCATACAGTTCATGTTGCAGTGACCCCCAACCATAAAACTAGTTTCATTGATACTTCATAACTGTAATTTTGCTACTGGTATGAATTGGGCAACCCCTGTGAACGGGTCGTTCGACCCCCAAAGGGGTCATGACCCACAGGTGGAGAACCGCTGCCCTATGGGATCACCATGGCAGTTGGGGTGAAAGCTAACAGCTGGAGGTTGGAACCCATGCAAAGCACCTCTGAGGGAGAAAGTCCCCCATAAAGATGCTCATCAGCCAGGAAACCCCCCTGAGAAGTTCTACTTCATAATTCCCGGGTCGCCATGAGTCTGAATCTGCTCAGTGGTGGCAGCTTTCAATCTAAACTATATTCTTTGAATCAGGCCTCACCTGGAAGGCTAGGTGAATGAGAGAGCTTGGAAAAATGGCTCCTTCTGACGGAGGCCTCCCAGCTAGTCTCACCATGTCTTGAGAGGAGGGGGGGTGCCTAACTCGATTTGTGCCCTTTGGGGTGAGATGCTTATCATTGGAGGAACCCTGAGGTGAAATGATTTTAAGGACTTGTTGGCAACTGACCCTGGAGGGAAAAACACAGTGACTTGCTCCCTTTAAGAATTAATAGCCCAGAAGGCCCACTGGGGAGTTCCACTCTGCCCGTGGGGTCGCTGTGAGTCGGATTAATTCGACAGCACCCAACAGCATTTATCACTGGGTTTCGTTTCCTGTTTTCATTTCATCTGCCTGCTTTTCCCTGTGCTTTTAGCATCTGCACTGCTTCATGTGGTGAATATTCACCCTGTTTTTTGTTGTAATGGTTCAGAGCGGCACAGCCGTGCTTGGGCTGTTAACGGCTCCCACACTCCACGCCCCTGCATAGGAAGGAGGGCTTTCCGCTGCCCCCTTGTCCTTCCGGACCTCCTCAGTGGAGGGAGTCTGAGATGCCTCTGCATTCCCCAGACTCCCGTGGTGGGGAGAGGGACAAGCTTAGTGCCCAGCCAGGACTGGTTGCTTTAGCTCTTGTTGCTGTGCCTCCGTGGAGCAATGGCAATGTTAATACGTTTTCTCCCCACCCCCTTCCCTGTTGTTTAGTATTCTTTTTGCAGATGTGAAGGGATTCACCAACCTCTCCACGACCTTGTCCGCGCAGGAGCTGGTTAGGATGCTCAACGAGCTCTTTGCTAGATTTGATCGACTGGCTCATGTGAGTGGCATGTAATTCCCTCCGAGTGGTTTGCAGGGGTGAGGGGCCGCGTGGGGAGTCGGGGAGCAGGACTCAGCCTTCATCACACAGTCAGCACCCTTCTTGGCCGCGGACCTCAAGCCCCACGCTCGTTCTGGGAATGATGTGACTTATTTACAGGCTCGGGAGGGGAGGCTTGTCAGACCAGTTTTCCCACCAGGACAGCTGGGAGAGCGACAAGTGAACCACCGTCTATTTCATCTGTGTGTCACTCCCAGCCAGTATGGCCCCTGCATGTGGCCAGGTGCCATCACAGCTCAGTGCTTGGGCATGCAGTGGTGGCCGCCTGCCGTTTCCTGGCCAACCCCAGCCATCTGGAATGAATGTGCCCGTTCTCAAAAACCAGCCCTCAGCGGTGCCAGCCCGTCGCCATTTTGTTTCCTAACTCAAGAGTTCCTTTTGTGTTTCTAGCCCACGAGACCCTGCCTCCCCTTCCCGTGGGGTCACTAGGCGCTCACCGGGAGAAGCGTCAAGGGGGCTAGACCTTTGCTGTCCAAACACAGAACCCTAGTCTTCAAGGCCCTCAAAGTACAGAGGAATACTGTCATCAAACTCTATTTGCGAGTGAGCAAGCTGCTCATTTTTAGCCAGTTTCTCCATAGATGCTGCCGGCTAACAGCAGTAGGCCGTTCACCCACAAGTCCCTCCGCCAGAGAAAGACGTGGCAACCAGCTTCCCTGAACAGCGACGGTCTTAGAAACCCTGTGGGCGATTCCACTCTGTCTTGCAGCGTCTCTGTGAGCTGGAATCAGCTTCGTGGCAATAGGTTGTGCCTCCTTATAGGGCCTCATAAACACGATGGATTGAAAACTTACGATGTGAGAAGTCTCGATGCGTGTGTATGGGGGGGGAGGATGATAGTTCATCTGGCTCAATAAAATTTGCCAGGTGACCATCGCCTACTTTCTTTTTCTCTTAAAAGTCTCTTTTTGACAAGCGGTCTAACTTCCTTCCTAAGAACTTTGCAAAGCAGCTCCTGGTAGGAGAATGTTCTTGGCTATGACTGCCAAGGTGTCTGACAGCTCCTAGGATTGGATCAGAAAGATGTGCCTGCGATTGACAGAACTCGGTGGAGAAGAAAACAGAAGACAATTAAATTTTTTTAAAATTATTTTTTAAATGTATTTAAAACATTTAAATACATATTCAGCTATAGATACATGAAAATACATACATATACAGACAAGACTTTATTTTAAAATTTTATATATATATATTTTGATATATATATGTCACATACCTACATCTATGGATGAAAGACAAGCCTTTATTTTATCATTCTAAAATATAGATGCATGTATATACACATGCATACATACACATATTTATATAGATGTATCACAGACCATTTATTCTAAGGGGCCCTGGTGGCACAACACTTTAGTGCTGAGCTGCTTCCTGAAGTTAACAGTTTGGACCCACCCAGAGGTGCCATGGACTTTGCCAGCTATTCCTGTGTGGACAAGAAAAATGGACTCTGGACACAAACCCCTTCTCCACATTGTTCCGTTTTTGCTCCAGAAACGAACAAGCCATTTCATCCTGTCTTCTCCCCAAATACATTTCCACACCCCCAGCCCCTACCCCAGGAGCTCTGCCATTTAGGACTTAGTCATCATTTTGTAGTCTGTCATGTTCGAGAGAAAATACCATGGAAGCCCCACGTCAGACATGATTTTGAATTCCATCTCTCCCCCTCACTTACTCTGACCTTCACCTGCCTCCAGCCTCCCATGCCTCACCTGCAAAGTGCAGAGGACCCCCACCCACCGTGGTCACAATAAACAAAGGAGCCTGACGCAATGCGTCCGACAAACCTGGGCACATCGTACGTGATCAAGAAACACCCGTTCCTTTCCTGACTTACATTTATCCAAAGTGTGTGCCTCTTTCTGTTTTCCTGGCGGGGCCAGTGGTGTGCCAGGGCTTGGTGCACGTTACAACTGGCCAGATGATTGCTTTTAGCCAGCAGATCCTGAGCGAAGAGTTAGAAGGTGTTCAGGTTTGCTCACAAACTTTTGGAAGTCCCTTCATATGTTTCCTGTGCCCCAGTTGTTCATCGTCTACGAAACAGCTATGAGCCCTACCTGCCTGCCCGGTTCAGGCTTCTTGTAAGACTCTGGGGAAGAGAGGTAAGGAGTGGCACCTGGCCTCTTCCTGCTGTTGAGTGCCATCATCACTGTGAATCAGTGGCCAAAGCTGCACTTATCTTGTTACGTCAACTGTTGTAACTTGTCAGGGCTGTTGTAAATGAGTCGGGGCTGGGGGCGAAGCGGGAAGTCATAGTGGTATAGCAGTTGGCAGAAAGGTTGGCAGTTTGAACCCACCCGCCTTTGGGAGGGAGAATGACGTGGAAGTCTGGAAACCCCATGGGGCAGCTCTGCAGGGTCTCAAGGAGTCAGGATCAACAGCAATGGGTTTGGGTTTGGGGCATTTAGTCGCATTCGGGGAATTGAAACCCATCGCACTTAAGTGACTACCCAAGGTCACACTACTGGTACATTTCACTAGAATTGCTCCATTTCTACTCCAACCTTGCCTCTGCTCCCTCCCAACACCAGTACAGAAGCAGAGGCAGGTACTGAGTGCTTGAAGGGTTTGGCGGCAAAGGCCACCCCAGCTTGAGCCACTCACAGCAGGCTCTGTCCCAGAAGACCATTTGCGGATGAAGTAACATGGCTGATTAGTCGCCAGCCCTGCCTCCCGGCCTCAGTTCTTATCTGCAAAAGCAGAAGAGAAGCAGAAGAGGGCATTGGCTCAAAGGTTCCCCAGTGCTCTTCTAGTGTCCTGGTAGCATGGTGGGTTAGGAACTGGGCTGCCAACCGAAAGGTCAGCAGTTCGAATGCACCAGTCAGCCCCACTGGATGAGAAAGATGAGAGTTTCTCCTCCTCTACGGGTTTACAGCCTTGGAAACCCACAGGGGCAGTTCTGCCCCATCCATATTCTAGGGTCTTTATGAATCAGAATGAACCCAGTGTCAGAGAGCTTGTTGTTGTTTTTAACTGGTGAATGCAAGATGAGAAATATTAACGATCGGAGTGATGCAGTGAATGTTCATCAAGGTGCACTTATTGAGTAAAAAGAAGCCAGTTGTCATCCAATTGTCTCCTACTCCTGGTGGTCCCGCATGCTCAGAGGGTTTTCAGTGTGCAAGGTTAGAGGCACAAGCCCTGCCCGGAAAGGTGGATGGTTTGGACATACCTAGAAGAACCACGGAAGGAAAGGCTGGTGATTTGCTAGTGCCACGAGTACAGCCAAGACACCAACCCCCATGGAGCCATCCCCTGCTCCAGCCCCTGGGGCCAGCTCAGTGGCAGGAGGCTTCGTTTGGATCTCTCAGGCCCTCCCCCATGCTGCCTCTGGGCGGCCCCTGGCCTCCAACGTTGCAGTGAGCACCCCCCAGGGAAAATCCCCAGGGTGCGTGATTTTCCTTTATTCCAAAAATATGCCTGCTACTTTTTGTGGCATTGACAGTGACCCAAAAAGTGCTGTGGCTAGGGGGTGGGAGCTGAGCTGTTACCCCGGCTGGCTGGTTGTTGATCGGTGGATTTGGGGTTGTTCCTTGGCAAAAAGCAAACATTGCAGCCAGAGGGAGTCCCTCAGGCCGTTTGGTTTTCGAAGGGAGAAAACCAAAAATCATGTTCCCATGAATTCTGCTCAAAAAGACCAGAGAGACCGAGGGCTGGTCCGAGGGTTTTGTTTTTGTATTCTGGCAAGGGAGCAATGGAAGACCCCAGCCAGCCACAACAGTACCTGTCAGGATTGGCAGACAAAACGCCCTCTAAGATCTAGCCTGGCCACCACCCACAGGAAGCCTTCAAGAGAGCCCTGGAGGCTGTGAGCCTCCCTGAGTGGATCAGAGCCCATCTCCAGCTCTACTGCAAAATTAGCTGCAGTGAGCCAGCCAATAGACAGAAACCACAGGTCCTAAAAATAGCCCCAGGAAGGTGGTGATGCCATCATGGTTCCGAGGATGGCATCTGTGCCCACTGAGGAAGGTTGGCAGGGCCCCAGAGACATGGTCCAGACGGGGCATCTCCAGAGCCAGCTCTGAGTCTCTTTTGCCTGGTCTGATATGTGCCTTTTATTGGGAGGGTGATTACAATATGTCCCCCAAACGCAATAGCCCAACTCCTGATGTGATTAGGGGAGCCAGCTCGGTGCAGCCCAGCTTGGCATCGCAGCCATCGCTGAGTCCAGCTCCTCCTTCCAAAGAAATTAAGAGGCCTGCCCACAAGCCCCAACAGAGGTGGGAGGGCGTAAGGACCCGAGCGGGAGTCATGCTCCCGTAGGCAACAGGGACTAAGCCCTCATCCCATGATCCACAGCGTAAGGTCCTCCCAGCCTAAGTCTCACTCTCCTCTTCCCATTTTACAGACAGGGCCTGGAGGCCCCGAGGTCCCAGGAATCACCCAAAGATGTGTAGCGAGGGTGTGAGGGGTCAGCCGCTGTGCTAAGCCCCTAGGCTGTACCACATCCAGGTCTCCTTCTGGAAAACCTGCCGCTGGTGGCCCCTTCCAGCCGAACACACAAAGAAGCGCATTTCCTTGGTGCTTCCAGCTCTTTTTGAGAATCCCTAAGGGCCGTCTCTTTCACATGACCACTCCACCAACAGGACTGTGTCCTCCTGCCACCTGAGGCTCCAGGCGGACAAGCCCTCACAGGTGGTGGTGAAGGTGAGCAAGGCAGGCGCCTCAGGGCAGTTAGTCTCCATCCGCCTGTGTCCTCAGCCCCAGGGGCAACGTTGGACTGTTCATGGGCGTGAGAGTAGACGTTTTTTCTCTTCTTTCAATGAGCAAGCGAAGGCATTAATAAATGAATGACAGGATTATACAGTACAGTCCCTCCTTCTTCCCAAGGTCCTGCCCCTCGTTAAGGAAGAACTTAAAATAGAGTTGAGAAGATAGGGGATCCTGAAATGAGCTGATATGATTAAGTGCTTATTGTGCTAAAGCATACTAAAAGCTGTTACATCAAAGATATGTGAGCGTGCAGGTTGAAGACCCACTTTTCACCTGGCCCCATCTAGGAGATGGATGTCCGGGTCATAGAGTGAGGACCTGCAGGTCAGAGAGTGAGGACTGGCCGAGCTGAGATGGAACAGGACTTGTCAAAGTCAAGAGCCAGTGTTTTTCCATGATACCGAGGCGCCTTCACACCCCCCGGCAGGCAGGGCGCATCCCAAACTTCCAAGGAAAGCAGTAGGAGAGCTGGGTTTCCAGGAAGATGTTCCTGATCCCAGAGTGCAGAGGCCTGACCCTACCCTCCCTTTCCCAAGACGCTCGGAAGTACTGAGCGCTCCGCTGACTTGGGCCTTTCTCCGCCCGCTCTCTCCTCACAGGAACATCACTGCCTTCGCATTAAGATCCTGGGAGACTGCTACTACTGCGTGTCCGGACTCCCCGAGCCCCGGCAGGACCACGCCCACTGCTGTGTTGAAATGGGCCTCAGTATGATTAAGACCATCAGGTAACCCATTCCTGGCACCCTTGGGTGACTGCACTCATAGTGAGCCCTCCCACCACACCTGGGCCTGCACCGTGCACAATAGCAGAGGCAACTGGAGCCACCGCCCTGAAATCTTTCACCAAAATTGCATTCCATTCACTCTCCCCCAGGAGCCAATGCACCTGCTAGCTTAGTCATTTTCCAATTATACCTCACTTTCAATTATTTATACAACAAATTTGTATTGCAAATTCCCTTGCTGAGCTAGAGCAAGGAAGCAGACGAGCAACGACTGTCCTCGTGTTCAGGGAGGTTACAGAGCACACGGGGAGGTGAACACAGAAGCAGGAGCTGTCGGCTGGGTGATGAATTAAATCCAGGCCATAAGGGGAATGGAGGAGGAAGGAAGCGCTACCTCTGTCCGAGGTGTTAGAGGAGATTGTCTAGGGGTGTGTGTCTACACTGCTTCCTGGGGGGTGGGGGGTGGGGGTGGAGTGTAATCAGAAGTTACCCAGCACAGACTCCACTCTGAGCTTCAGTGGCTGCAGGGGGCGGTGGACAGGGCAGTGAGGAGCAGCGGACTGCAGAGTGGGGAGCAGCCAGGTCAGTGTGACCTTTGAAGTCGCCTTAAAGAATTGCACTTAATCCACTGGGAAAATACTGGAGGGCTGCCCCCCAGGGCCAGCTGAGAGGTGACAAGTGTGCTAGTTTGAGGCATTCTGTCTCACAAACAGCAGCTCACCCAGGCGGCAGGGTCTGGAACTAGACTGTGTCCGCGAGAGAGGGACGCCGTGTGAGCAGAGCTCCCCTTGGGCCTCCAGCATGCCTGCAGAGCTGCGCAGTGCCGCACCCTCAGCCCACCACAGCAAAGGCAAGAACAGGTGGCATGGGGCAAAGAGATCTTTCCTTGGTGTATGCCTTTGTCTTCCGAGCAAAGAAGACTCTTCTCCCTTGGGTATATCAGATTGAATTTAAAGGAACAAAGTCAAGCAACAGCCACTGCACCAACACACACACACACACACACACACACACACACACACCCCTTAGTCTTGACTCTCCTGCTGCTTTTAAGCCTGGAATGGCCTGGATGGATTTAGGCAACTGGAGCCCCCTGTTGCTGAGCCTGGCAATGTCCAGGTCGGTTCTGACCCCTTCTACTGGCTAACAAATCCCTGCTTCCTTCACGTCTGGAGAATTCCGTTGACCTCAGGAAAGGTGGCTTGGTTCCCAGTTAGAAGCAGACAGTGAGCCCCAGGCTGGCTCGAGTAGTTAAGCTAAGGTCGGCATGTAAGTCCATCTCGAAGCCCTTGGAAGAAAGACCGGAGATGTACATTCAAGAGCTCACAGCCACTGAAAATCCAGTGGAGCAGAGGTCCAGTCTGCCGCCGCGCACGGGCTCACCGTGAGATGGAATCAACGTAATGGGAACTAAGTAGGTGGGTTGGTTTTTTGCTTTCTTCAAGAAGAGGGCACACAAAGGCATCTCCAAATGTGGTCCTGCTTTTTTGTGCTCCACTGACACGACCCTCCTAACTGCTCTGTGGATAAGCCCATGGCCACGTCAAGCCTCCATCTGAAACTACCCTCCCGGGCAATAGATATGAGGATGGGAGCTCATTATCACGCCTCTGTTGAGTTATTGTAGCTTTTGAGAGACATCCTAGGCACTCACTTATGTTACTCACAGCTACTCTATGGAAAACCAAACAAAACACAAGAATCTCCCTTGGCAATAGGGCAAGCTTCGGCTTTAGGGGGTTAAGGAGCTCAACAAGATCACAAGGACAGTAAGTCACGGTCCAGAGACTTAGCTAAGATCTCTGTAGTTTCAATGCTGGAGAAATCCTTTCTGCTTGGTCATTTGTTAGCATTGTGACTTTGGCCCGCCGTCCACCTCTTGGTTGGCCGCCATTCGATTGTGTGGTAGCTCCTGTTCCCTGTGGCCTTTCCCTTCCGTAACCAGCGGGAGGCATGAACATGCATCTCGGAGATTCGCGTGCCTCCAGGTAACCCCAGAACCTCCTGGACTGAATAACTTCTGGGGAACATATATACTACCAACCCCACATGCTAAGATGTCTGCAGACTCGGTTCTGAGACAGCCAAAGAACAAATCCCAATTGGAAATACCAAGTGTACCCCCACCTGTCCGTCCCCCCCACCTCTACCCTCCCACAGGACCTTCCTTCTCTTCTGCTTCCTTCTCCCTGGCTCCCACACTCACTTGGTTTCCCTTCTAGAAATATCGTGCCCACCTTCCTGGTCTTCCTTCCAGCCTGCTCACCTAACAGAGGCCATGTGCAGGGCTCCCCTCTTGGAGGCAGCATGGTATAAAGGCAGGCACAGACACTGGGTTCAGGCAGATGCAGGGATTCGATCTCAGTCCCACCACCATTTGCCGTGTGACCAAACCACTGGGTCTCAGTTCCCTGTCCAGGCCTGGACTGACATAGCATTATCCACCCGGAGGGTGATTGCAGGACTGGAAGGAGGTGACCTCCACACTGGACCCGCTCAAAGTAAGCTCCATTCAGAACATCAGCCTCTCAGGAGAATGGCTTATGTATCCAAACCTTGCCTGTACTGCCCTCTTCTGGGGACCCCGAAGACTTTGCAAGTTGACAGCTGAATTTGCAAGAACTAGAAAAATAGCAAGGATCATTTTTCTCCGCTGCTTGCTGCTCTAATTTGTGAGGGGAGATAGGGCCCTGGTCTGTGGTTCTGCCTCCTCCCTCGCTTGGCAGAGAAAGAGAAAAACAATTGAAATGCAGGAGAGATGTGCTCCCTCAGCACCGATACCACCTGGCCCCCTCCCCCCACCAAGCAGGCTATCATTGGTTCCGAATCAAAGAGAAAGAGATGTTCATGTCTGGGAGATACCCTGGGATGCCAGGACGAGGAAGAGCCCACAAAAGCCCTGTTGCTGCGAAGAGCTGCAAGAGCCCCCACCCCCGAGTCATGCTCCGGGCAGCAACCTCGGAGCAGAAACCTACCAAAACGGTATGTCCGGCAACAGGCTAGGCCTTGAAACATCGCGGGCCCATTGAGTTCTCACAACAAGCTGGCCGAGCTGAGTGGGTGTTGTTGAAGTCACTTATTTCATTGACAGGAAAGTTGACATTCAGAGCATCCAGGTGGCTTAGCCCAGAGGCCCATCCTGGTTCATCTCACTTTCATCATCCGATGTCTTAAACAACCCTGTGCCGAGCCCCCTGAAAAACGCAGGGACACGCACATGCATGACCAGCATTGGGGATCATGTCTCTTAAGCTCATCTCGTCCCCTGGGTAACCCACGATGGATAATTTGACAGTGGTTACACGGGGCTGGCCGCCTCTCCCTGGACACATTCCTGACCTTCACCAGCTGTTCGTCATTCATGGCCACTGAGTTGGCTCCAACTCTTGATGACCAGGTGGTGCCCTGGTCCCACGCCACCGTCCCCCACACCAGCATGTTGGAATCCATTGCCTGGGCCCACCCACCGAGGGCTTCTCTCATTTGTGCCGACTCTCTGCCACACCTGAAGTCCTGGTTGAGAAATTGGTCTTTCCTGATGCTGTGTCTAAAGGAATCCGTCCCACCACCCTGCTTCCAAGGAGGAGAATGTTGTTGCTACTCCATCCAGCCAATTTCAGCGCACCACAACCCCTTTCCGTCAGGAGAGGCTCCTGTGCCCACAGCGCCACCAGCCGTCCATGCTTGGAATAGAGCACTTAGACCTCCATCTTAACTGAGAAGAATGTGTGATTGTCACAGGCTGATTGCCCCACCTGCCCTTGTGGAAAAGTCTCTGATAGCCATTCCAGCAGGCCTCCTTGAATGGATATCCCTGAAGATCCCCTATAAGACCAGGAAACGGCTTTGGGGAAAAGAGTGAGGTGTGATAGGAATTTCTACTGGTTTGTTAGCAAAGTTATGACAAAAAAATCCACTCCTTCATCACCCCTCAGACCAAGTTCACAGGTGGAGCTAGATTGGATGGGTCCAACCTGCTGATGCAGAAGTCCCTCCTCCCTCTCGGCTCCCGTGGAGAGGACCTCAGGGTTCCACCCTGAAGCGCCATGTTGACCAACTGTGGTAGAACAGAAAAGAACTCGATACTTTTCTCAGCCTCTGATTTGACCGCTTGAGGGATTTGCCAGTGAGCTAGGATGAGTGCTGAGTTCCTACGTTCACTGGTCTTGGTGGAGACCATGAGGCTGAAACCCAGAAGATATGGGATCTCGTACCAGCAGCTCTCAGGGGAATTCGGCATGTGACCTGTTTTGTCAGTCACTGGTAGACCAGTCAACGGTTTCGAAGCTCCTTCTGTGTGCCAGTTCCAGTGCTCAGCCCTGGAAATAGGTCCCTCCCAGGACCTTCTCTTGATCATTGGTACCCATTAAGGAGATCCCTTGGGCAACTGCCTATACAATGAGTCAAGGGGGAAGACCAGCTCTAAAGTCCATGCCGGTTCTAAGAATCTGTGATTGACCAATTGCATAAAAATTAAGTGCCCGCAGCAAACCTTTCCATGGGAGCTTGTATCTTGGGCATAAGCAGAAGATGGGCCACAGAGAGGACATACCAGAAGAAGTGAGCATCTATTATTGAAATGCTTAAAGATACGTAGAGCATTATCCATTCTCTTTCTGGACAGAACTTTACCCTCCTTGACCTTGCTTTTCAGTGGAAGTGCTCCTGTCTGGATGCTCAGAGCGGGAGTGACAAGTGAGATGGAGTAGGTTGAAATGACTCACGGGCTTTCTCTTGAGAGTTTATTAAGTGCTACTGTTACTCCCTTAGATTAAGACCATTTAGTGGCATTTTTTTAATGGCATGACTCAGAGTCTATTAATACCCAAACAACTCCTTGATTATCATGTAGGTGGCTTTAGGTCCAGCATTAATTCTTCCAGCTAAAAAGGGAAGCATTGTGCCAAGGAATAAACAGGAGCTCAGAGTTGGGTATAATTGACCTGGGTTTCTAGAGTTTTCTCAATGACTGGTCAAGTGTGGGACATGAGGGATCACTAGTAGACATTGTTTCCACCTTAATGTGCGTGGAGGAAGGAGAGTCCACTGACAGTTTGGTGGAAAAGGTAACAGTCTCAGGCGGCCATCACTTACACACAATGGACTCTTTTCTTTAGCCCCCAAAGGCTCTCATTCCAACTAGGAGCCATAAAGTCCAGAAGCCTAGGAAACAGTACATGGCACATTGTGACATAACATTCATAAAGCATTTCTTGACTTGTGTCTCCAGGATTTACAGCCAACCTGTATATTTTGTCCAAGGTCAAGCCCTGATTGAGGTATCAGAGTGTCTCCCTGACCTCTGCTCTTCCCCACGCCTCCTCTGTGCAAAGAGCCCAGCACCCATAGGCCGGTGCTAGAACGGCAAGATGACCCTCCGGTCTGGGCTCTCCAGATCCAGAAACACCCATGGCTCCTTGGGTACGATGTATCATTTTTGCAGAACTGTCATCAAAGTGAACTGACCCCTTGTATACGGATCAAGCCAAACTAGTGCTGCAAAGCCTCCAGTCAGACAAGCCAGGACAGGATGAGGACATCCAAAAAGGCCGGGCTTGTCTGCTACTCGCTGCATCGGCATCAGCAGGCTGGACAAGTGGGCAGGAGTCAAGCCAATCCTAAGTGCACGTGAGGGGGAAACAGACTTCTCTGTTTGGGGTGTTACTAAAGTATCCCCACTGCAGGTTTCTGACCAAGAACCAAAATGCTCACCCCGGAAGCAAAAGTGTGAACGATGGTACCATCTTAGCTGATAGGAATGGCAAAAATCCATGTGTGTGTATGTGCACATGTGTTTTAGAAAGTCGGCACTGACTCGACAGCACCCAAAATATCAGAAGCCACATCAGAAATAGGAGCTTGATGAAAGGCTACAAGAGAGAGATGGAGTGCACCTGTATGTCTAATGCAACATTCATACCTTCTCATGCATGTCCGCTCATAAATAATTGAAAAATGCATTTGAAATAAGAGCAGCCAGTCAACACCAGGGTTGACATGAATATTCAATAGCACAAGGAAATGCTCGTGAGTTTACAGAAGATTACTTCATTGAATATATACCCCTGCAGTTCAAAAACAAACACTCTCTTCTTATAGAAAGGAGGGTGGTGGTGATTGGTAGGTGCCAACCAGTCAGCCCCAATGCATAGCAACCCTGTGTACAGCAGAGCAGTGCACTGCCCAGTGCGGACCATCTCACCATTGTTGTTCCTTCTGAAACCCTGGTTTTACCCATGTATCCCTCCATCTCCTTGAGCAAGAAGGATATGAATCCCTGCGTGGAACAAGGCAGATCGTAAGCCTCTTCTTTGTTCTTCCCAGCATCCTGGAAAGGAAGCAGGCATGACTGCGGTAACTAGACATAGCAAGCTATTTCACAAAGGAAGAGAAGTGTCGGCAGGTGGAAAGAACAGGGGAGTGTTCTCCCCCTCTCCGCCTGTAGGAGCACAGAGGCAGGGTCCAGAGAACTGGGTTTAGGTAGCAGTGCTAATGCAGTGGAAGTGAGATGGAGGTCCGTGCTGGCTGAAGCAGCAGCCCTGGGTAGAGAGCACTGAGAAATGCAGGAAGCAGTGTCATTTCACTGCAGGCACTCGGATGGCCTTTGGAGGGCGGTGGCTCCTTCTGAGAACAGTTCTAGAATACGTGAAACAAAGTCTGGCTGTCCTCAGTCTAAGGAGCACTCCGACTGTGCTTCTCCCAAGACAGATTGGTTTTTTCTCTGGGAGTCCGTGGTGCTTCCATATTTTTCCCTCGCACCCTCATCCAAAGGCACTGATTCTTCTTCATTCTTTATTCAATGTCCACTTTCACATGCGTATTAAGGGAAGGAGAATACCGTGGTTTGGGTTAGGTGCATGTTGTTGTTGCTGTTAAGTCCGTTCCCACTCATAGCGACCCTGTGTGGAACAGCACAGAACAGCACCTGGTCCTGCACCCTCCACACAATTGTTCTGATGCGAGAGCCCTTTGTTGCAGTCACTATAGCAACCTTTATCAACACTAGGTTTTGCTCTGCCCTTCGACTTTACCAAGCATGATGTCTCTCTACTGGGACTGCTTTCTCCCGACAACATGTCCAAAGTGGGATGAAGTCTTGCCATCCTTCCTCTAAGTAGCACTCAGGCTGTGCTTCTACCAAAAAAGTTTTGTTTGCCCTTTGACCAGTCCATGGGACCGTCCATCTTCTTCCCCAGCACCCTGATTCACAGGCATCGATTCTTCTTCGGGCTTCCTTATTCAGCGCCCAACTTCCACATGCAGATGAATCCGTGGAAAATACCATGGCTTGGGTCAGGCACACCTTAGCTTAAAGTAAGGATGCTTTTCAGCACTTTAAGGAGATGTTGTGTGGAAGATGTACCCAATGCAATGCGACATTTGCATCTGGAAGCACTCGTTCATCTGTGCCAAGAAGTGTGGACGACAGCTACTTGGCCAACTGACTGAAAGAGATCCATATTTGCAACCATTTCGAAGAAAGGTGACCCAACAGGATGTGCAAATTATAGAACGATAGCCCCGATTTCACATGGAAGTGAGATTTTGCTCAAGGTCTTCCAACAACGGTTGTAGCAGTACATTGCCAGGGAGCCGCCAGAGGTTCAGGTCAGACTCCGAAGAAGTTGTGGAACAAGGGATATCGGTGCTTGTGGACGCCATTACAAGATGGCGCCGGACCGCGCCCGCATCGTCAGAGCTAAGCTGTAAACAAGCTTGTTGCGCATGCGCTGCCAGCCGCTCACTACGCATTATCAAATTGCACCAATCCTGGTAGGACACGTCACCGAGCAGGGTATTTATACCCGGGGTTTTAGGAGCTTGGAGTCTTCCGCAGCTGACCTCGGAGCAAGAGGCAGCTTAAATAAACTTCGCAGATTGCATCTACCAGAAGGGTCCTGACCATTCTTGTCTCGGTCCGTGTTGCGCCGTGTCATCCGCGCGCGACAGGTGCTAATGTCAGATGGATCTTGGCTCAAATCAGAGAATACCAGAAAGATGTGAACTGGTTTGTGTAGATGCATGTTGAAAGCTGTTTATTCAGTCTCGAGAAACCGCTATCATCGTCATTTTACAGAAGGACAGGAGGAAGGCCTGTGGTCTGCGCAGCTCCGCTGCCTGTGAGACAAGTACCCGCAGCAATGCAGCTGGTGTTTCTGGGGGAGTGGATTGTTGTCTCCCCCATGACACCAAATGCTTCTCTGCCAAAGCCTTCCTCTGTGTCCATCCATCTGTGTCCATCCATCCCTTTCCATAAGGGAGGAGATTCTGGTTCACGGATTGGTGCCCGCACCACATCATCCCACCAGCAATTTCTGTAGCAAGATTAAGTGGCTCAAAGAGAGCCATCTGAGGAATGGAAACTGGAAACCAGGGAGAAAGTGGCATGAAGGATGGTACATTGAAGGAGGACTCGAAGCAGGATGTGTATGAATTGTTGAAGGTAAAACTACAATGTACTCTATAAACCTTCCCCTAACTCAATAAAAACCGTCACCGAACTCACAATAAAAATGTTTTTAATAATAAATAAAAAGAGCCATTTGAAGCATTTGTATTCAAAGACAAAAATCTTCAAGGTCTTCATCTCTTACCACATAACCATTACGGTCCGAGTTTGATAGAGAGCTGCCAACACGTAAGTTTCAAGTTCATCTTTTCTTCACCATCAATCTTACAGAGAAGTACATCATGAGAACTTTGTTTAATGGGAGGGAACCTGGAGGGTCGTTCCCCAGCGATCAGGTGTAGGTAGGGCACCTGTAGGTGGGGCAGGCAGGGGCCGTTGGAGATCTGAGAACAGAGGAGTCCTGCATGACCAGAGCTGTTGGCCTTATGAGAGCCACGAGCTGATGAGAAGAAAGTGTGGTGCTTGCGCCACCAACTCAGATAAGCACTTTGAGCCCTGGCTCTGCCCATGCACCGGGCTGGGTGTTCACTGCCATCAAGCCAATGCTGGTTCTTAGCCACCTGGAACTGAACTGCCTAGCAGAAGCTCAGAGTCTATGGAAAAGAGGGACAAGATGCAGGTGATTATAATGCAGGTGAGGTCCAGCGTTTTCTCTGCGTGTGTAGCTGATGGCGCGCAGTGGCCTCTCTTTTAACGGTCTGCTCTGGAAGAACCGAATAGGACGGGTAACCCAGAAGTCCCGCCACTGTAGCTTCAGGAATACAAAAAGTCCTGCCCCTCCAAAAGGGATGGTGTGGGAGGGGGAGGGGCTTATACAACAGGAGGCAGCCTTTCTAAACAGGATCAATAGCCCTGGTGCCGTGGTGGCTGCGCATTGGGCTGCTAACCACAAGGTCAGCAGTTTGAAACCACCAGGTGCTCTGGGGTAGGAAGATGAAGTTTTCTATTCCCATAAAGAGTTACAGTCTTTTTTTTTATTGTTTCTGTTAGGTTTCTTAGTTTATGAAGGAGTGGATGCCTAGAGACAATAACTGATGCAATGGTTTATTGGGGACAGGGAGTGGGGAGGGGGAGAGTAATTGGAGAGCAAATAATGGATGCAGGAGGAGAGAGGGAGCATTAGAACTGATTTTGATGATGTGTATTCAACTTTTTTTAAAATGACTTAATTATGGAAGCGTATGATATGTGACTTTTATAGCAATAAAACTATTAATACATACATATATTTATGTCTATATATGAATTATAGTCTTGAAAACCCGCAGAGGCAATTCTGCCCTGTCCTGTAGGGTCACTGACCGACGGCAGTGAGTGAGTTCACATACCGTCAGCTCTTGGTCTTTATACATCGAATCCCAGGCATGGCAGAAAGAAAAAAATGAAAAGCAAGGCAGTGGATAAATAAATGTAAACTCCTTTGGTGATGAAATATCAAGATATCGTTCGTTTGGATGCACCAGTGCATTCCTGAATATTAATGGCCAGCAGCTAGCCCAGAAAAGCCAGCAAACTGGAAACCCTTACCTTTTTGTCCAAAGGAGAGAAATGCATAAGTGATCTTTAAGTTTGACACCCCTTTTAAGCATTTGCAAATAAAATTGCTATTGAACTTCCACGTGGCTGTGAAGATGTTTCTATTACTTGCCTCACCATTTCTAGCTAGAATAACTTGCCATTTGAATTTTCACGTTGACAAAGTTCCCTATAATACATCATATCATATCATATCATATCATATCATATCATATGGCCCAGTCCTCTGCCATAAACTGGTGTTGCTCATTAAGAGACTCTGAGTGTGAAGAGAAGTGTGTTTGCCCCGTTGGTAGACATGCACCTCTTACCTATAGATGGATCCGCCATGTTGACATTCAGCCCGACTTGGACCTTGTGAGGTCACCAAGGTCATCCCACAGGAGATAAAGCTCTTCTAAGATTAAAAACAAAAACTTAAACTCTATGAATGGATGTTTTACACCTTCCTGCCTCCCAGTGGTCACCCCAGGATAGAGCATTCTACCTTGGTGATTGTTGCTCAAAAGGGCAGAGGCTCAGTAATAGTTTTAAACAAGGGAGAGATGCGTGGCATGGTCACATCTGTGTTGAGAAAGGGTGAGTCCCTTGTATCCACATAGAGTCTGGACCAGGAGGAGGAAAGGGGAGACAGGAAGCGCCAGGCGTAATGGTGGCCTGACCTAGGGCGCTTGGCTGGGGGAATGGAGAGAAGGAAACAGAGTAAAAGTACTTAGACTGGAAAGGGAGTACAAGATGAAAAACAGACTCCCTAAGAATCCAGATTGATGCTTCATTGAGTAGAAAAAGATTCGGATGCCAAATGATGAGCAGGCTTGGGGGTGTTGGATTCCAGGGTCCTTGAAAGTTCAGGTAGAAGAGAGAATCCTCCCTGTAACAGGGAATCCAAGAGGCCTCGTGGACAAGATGCCATCGGAATAGGGAGTAATCGACAAGACTGAGCTGCTGCCCGGGGCCCCAGATACCTCCTCTGACTTCACACATGTGCCTGCATTCACCTCTATCAACAGGTATGTGCGGTCAAGGACGAAGCATGATGTTGACATGAGGATTGGAATCCATTCGGGCTCAGTGCTGTGTGGCGTGCTCGGCCTGCGGAAGTGGCAGTTTGATGTCTGGTCATGGGACGTGGATATTGCAAACAAACTCGAGTCTGGAGGAATCCCTGGGTAAGCCAAAGCAAAACCTCTTTCTTGCTTAACCCTCTGATTTGCAAACTTGGTGACAGTGTATCCAGATTTAAGTAGCCATTCTTGGGGCACGAGATAGGACAGTGGAACATCATACAAATGTTGACCCTCAAAGTGGAAAGAAATGCACGATAGGCCTTGAGGAAGGCAGGGCGTCCTCCAACTGTTCTGGGCTCAGCCCTGGGCAGCACTGACCCTCAGACTTAGAGCCATCAGAGGGATTTTTCACAAAGGCTGGTGCCCACTCGCCATGCTGATTCAACTACCAAAGCAGAATCTGTGCAGGTGGGCGCAGGTGTGTAACTATATAACCATACACTCCTATCCATAACTAAACGGAAAACGGAAACAACATACACGAGGTGGGCTGCACAATGCTCGTGGAGATTTTTATTATTTTTAATTCCATTTTCCACAAACTTCTGGAAGCCCCTCATCTACATGGTGGTGTAGATATAGCTATGTGTGTGTATCCACACACATCCATGTACATAGACACACACACACACACACACACACCAGCGCTTCAAAAGTTCACTGAAAAAAAATGGAATTAAAAGATCATGGAATTTTCCCAAGAATGCATACACACAGTTCTATTCCTTCTTGATCCCTTAGGCTCTGCTTTCAAAAAGCTTTGTGTTGGGAATTAGACGTCGACCGCTTACCAAGCTGATCGTTAGTTCTGCATTCAAACACATTTTGTTTCGAGGCGTCCATTGGAATCCCCTGCTCAACCTACGTCCTCCCTGTGTTTCCAGTTTCCCTTCCTCCTTTTCAGTAAGCCTCTGAGCTCTGTTCTTGGGTAAACGCTGTCCTTTTGATCTTAAATGGTTAATTAATTCTAGCCTTGAGGTGGGTTCAGACGTGAACAGATGACTCAAGGCCATGGTCTTGGGAGCTCTGCCAGTTTCTCTATCACATCAGCAGGCCTGGTCTGTCTTATGATTTTGAGATCTGATCCATGAACTTTTGGAAGCCCCCTTGTATATTCTCTCTGTGTGTTTCGCATTTGCACACACACACACACACACACACACACACACACACACACACTGTTAAAGCAATTCTAGTGCACAGCTAGAGTTAAGATCGACCAGCCTTCCATATGACCTTAGGCTGAACTGCGGAAATCCAGGATCCTCACCCACTCTTAAAAACTCTGCTCTTCAAATTTCTCTGGAATGGGCCAGTGAGTCTGTGAAGAATGTGTGAAGCCAATGAAGAATCCCCAAAGCACGAGTAACCTGAAAGACTAGCTGAACTAACAGAGTGATTTGAAGAGCCAGTTAGCCCATCCGTTGGGACTAGGAAGAGCTCAGCTAGATGTGAGCCAGGGAGGAGTTGTACTGACCGCTCTCTCTCAGCTATGATAGAGAGATACGGGAGATAGCTAGAGAGAGAGGAAAAGAGAGTACAGGAACAAGAAAGCTAGCATGAACAGACAGAGCACTTATATAAATTCTCCCCACCCACTCGCCGTGCCTTTCGAGTCACAAAGTTCTCAGCTATCACTCCTTGCCAATTAGATTTACCATCAGGTCAGACGCTGTCATGAGGGGAACCGGAAAAGAACTACAGGGTGTGGAATCGGGAAACCAGGATTTCCATTCTCCTCCTCGTAAGCATGTGGCATGAAGCAGGTACAACACCTGGTATGTCGCTGTGGTGCTAACTTGGGCTTTCACAGCCGCACCTGTGTAATCTCAGGTCATTACATAACTTCTCTGAGTCTCGCTTCCCTCACTACAGAAAGATGGTGATACTTAAGACACAGTGAGTCTTATCCCCCCTCCAGGAGAGTTTGTTTTCTTACTTGCCATATGGGCACAGCCTACCTCACATATGTCTTCTGGGCATCACCAGGGTAGTGGGTGTCAATTGCTTTGTCAGCCATGCAGCGATTCCCCATGCTGACTACTATTCTCAGGGGACACCCACCCCCTCTTCCTCACTGTGCAAGGTGTGTTACCTGCTTCCCATGCAAGTGTGGGACTAAGGTGAGCCTGACATACACCCACTGTGTCTCTATAGCCTATAATTCTTTGTGATTTTGCTACAAGTAGCTCCTAAGTGAGTTCAAACCAACTAGGCAGCAGAACTGTCTGTGGTTCTGAACGTGTGGCTGAATGGAGAACCATCCATAGACTGAACAAATGCTATTTGTATCTGTTACACATGACATCCAATATGGATGCTAGAGATAGCTGCATGCTACGGCCAGTAGGGAATCATCCATAGACTCACCAATC
>NW_022103896.1:9567250-9568700 GCF_000313985.2 Echinops telfairi
TCCAATATGGATGCTAGAGATAGCTGCATGCTACGGCCAGTAGGGAATCATCCATAGACTCACCAATCACAGAGCATTGCCTGGAGGTCATGGAGATAATGCTTGGACAGTTCAGAGACCGGGCGCCCAGTGGGGACAACTCCTGCCACAAAACCAACTGTGTCTGAATTGCTGGACGGGAAACCAATTTGCTCTCTGAACTTTCACCAAAGTTACAGGAAAAGCTTTTTTAAATGTTATTTTTAAAGCATTTTACAAAGAGATAAACAGAAGATCGGGTTCGAGTCTTGAGTCATGTGAGCTGGAAGCAGGGGTTATGAAAGAGTTAAACCAAGTTTCTTCATCTCTCTGTCCAATCCTGTCCCTGGTACATGGGCCTGAAAACACTGACAGCCTCACCACGTGGGCTTTACATTAGATAGAGCTGCGAAAGTGCTTCCTCTGTCCTCTAGACAAGGTCCCAGGGACCCGAGGGGTGGGCTGGGTCACCCACTGACTGCAAAGATCAGCAGTTAGAGCCCATGAGTCACTCTGTAGGAGAAAGGCGGCTGTCTACTCCCAGAAAGATGTACAGCCCTGGAAGTCTTAAGGAGCCGTTCCACTCTGCCCTGTAGGGTTGCCGGCTCGCTGGCAATGCGGTGGGATACAAAGTCTAGTTCTCTCGAGGCACCAGATATGCAGACATGCTCCAAGCCTCCATGGATTGAGATGACTTAGATTTATACTTCCCTGTCCTATCAGTGTCTGGTATTGCCCCTTGTTATCAATCAGTGCGTTTGAGGGATCAACCCAGCTTCACTTTTCTTTCAACAAGAGACTGAGTTCCCAATCCTGGTTGCGTTTTGAGGACCAGCCAATACTAGAGGACCCTGTGGCATCGAGGGTCACTTGTTGTTGGGCTGCTAAACTCAAGGTCAGCGATTCACAACCACCAGCTGCAGCTGCTTTCTACTTTCGTCAAGAGCTGCCGTCTCAGAAACCCTCACAGGCAGGTCCGCTCTGCCCTAGGGGCTCCCTCAGAGTGGAGTCAACTCAATGGCACTGCACTTGGATATTTGAGCCCTACACCAAAGAGTCTTCTAAATATCATTAATGCGTGACATCAGTTGGTCTGACAAGTAGGAAGGAACTATCTGCTTCCATTTTCTAATGAGAAATTTAAGGCTAAAGAAGTTAAATATGATACGTTAGTACTGCCCAATCCCTCACTACCCGTCTCTGTCTCCCATCAGCAACTTATTGGTCCAGTTTGCCCGGGGCTGCCCTCTTGCTATGAATCCCCGGACGCTTTGGGCGTGCCCAGGGCCAGCACACAGCATGGGACAGAGGAAGAAGGGGAAGAGAGAAGTCTGTGATTCAGCAAGCTTCTAACTAGTCCTTCCACCTCCCTGAGCCCAGGTCCTGAGAGCAGGGGTCACATACCAGTGCTTGCATCTGAATCTCCTGGAGG
>NW_022103896.1:9570789-9594800 GCF_000313985.2 Echinops telfairi
TTGGATCGCTAACTCTTTATGGGAGTAGGACGCCTCACCTTTCTTCCTCAGGGAGGCTGGTGGTTTCGAACTGATGACCTTGTGGTTAGCAGCCCAGCTCGTAACCATTACCCCACCAACGCCCCTTTACTGAATGGTAATAAGATGCATAGAGTTGATCCTGACTCCTAGTGACTGTATGTTTGTCAAAGTATAACTGGTGAGCTCCATGGGATGTTAAGTGGCTGATTTGTGGGAGTGGGGGGGCGTGTAGACTAGACTTCCAGGCCTTTATTCCAAAGAGCCTCTGGGTGGACTCAGACCACCAGGCTATCAAGCGTGTTAATCACCGGCATCATCCAAAGGGTCCACGTGCATGGTTGTTATATTGTGTTTGCTCTCATGATCCTTATTATATACTGGCATTTGAAATGATGAGTAAATGTTACATTTACCTGGCGCTCAATATATGACAATATGGTCTGAGAGTTGATTCGTTTCCTTAGAGGGAAATGTAATCGCCAGAAATCTCATCTGCAGGCACCTCGCTGCAAAGTGCAACTTAGTAACAAGGATGAAAAGGAACGCCTAAGACCCGGCTTTCTCAGAACACTTAAGTGTGTATTGATCATACTTTAGCCAGGGAATCAGTAATAAGTGAGAGTGAGCATGCTTCCACTGCAGAACACGGAACATTGATTTAGCGCATGCAAATATTAGTCCCCCGGCACTGACAGCAGAATAATAAAATGTAGAACCCAGAGAAAATGCCAAACCGGGTTGGTATTTAACTTAATTATGTTATTGAAAAGGCAGCCATTGGACTTTATGAAACCCTTCCAAGAGGATTCTTTGGCCTGGGAGACCCAGGCAGCCTCCGGGGCAGCCTTCTTGAGCTGAAGCTGAGAAGGAAGGCTGCAGTAGCTACTTCCTGGAAGGTCCGGCAATTTAGGTGAATCTTCCTGATCCACGGGGCTGACCCTATCTGTGGTTGGTGTCCAGTGGCATCGAGGTGGCTGCAGCTCACAGTGACCCGCCCCGTCCTGTGACTCGGTACAGACTCACAAAACCCAGTCTGGGAGGGCTTTGCTCTTCTTCTCATTTCTCAAGGTGCTACCTTTTATTTTTAAATCCTCATCCTTGAAATCCATGGCTACACACGACGATCCATCACTAGAAAACAGGGAGAATCTCCCAGGTGTAAGCTAAGTTGTTCTCCCTTAAATCCATTTGTATAAATTGACCGTAAAATAAACCAAAGCATTGCTGGGGGCGGGGGTATTTACATGCCCTTGGCCGTGAGTGATCTCTCCTGTACACAGGGGTAGAAGGCCGAGAAGAGGAGGCAGAGGAGGCAGCTAAAAACGACCAAGCATTTGGAAATGCCCCTCGAAAGAGAAACTGGAAATGCCCCATGTTTTCTTGACTGTATCATTTCTGGCTTCCTTCATCCCCAGGAGCATCCACGTCAGCCTAAGGAAAGGGCGTTTGAGTGAGATCTCAGAGTAGGAAATGGTGATATAGACAACTCAGAGAGAGCATTCTAGGCAGAGGGAGTGGTTTGTGCAAGAGTGGTGGCTGTTGTCAAGGAGATTCTGCGAGCGACCCTGCGCACCACCGAACAAACCCTAGTTCAGTTCGTGCCAGCGCCATAATCACTGCAATGGTGAGCTCACGGTGCCAAGACTAGTAGTCATACAACAGCACATTGGCTTTAGAGAAAGGTCAAGTCCTTGAACAGCTGGAAAGAGCATCATTCATGACCGTGGGGTGTCAGAAGATGAGCTTCAATGCAGTAGAGGCCACATCGTGGAGGTCTTGGAAGCCATATTTGGAGTTAGGTTGTATCCACTATGAGCACAGAACATCTTTGAGACTTTGCTTTACGTGAGCATTTGCTTTTCTAGGGTGGGTGGTGTGCTAGGTACTGTGTTGAGTATTTTACATGACTTAGGCCTGTTTAGGCAAGTCGTGTAAAATGCTCAGAACAGTACAAGATGCACTGGCCCAGTGGCTGCGCAGCGGCTGAAGCACAAGAGCAATGGTGAGGATGGTGCAGGACCAGGTGGTGTTTCTTGTGCTGCACGCAGGGTGCTGTGAGATGGAACTGACGCCACAGTCCCTAACAGCAACCACCACCCTTTCATTAGTTCATCTTCACGGAGAAACGAGTACTATGATTACCCCATTTTCTGCGTGAGAAAACTGACTCTTTGAAAGGTAACTTGATAGCAAGAGATACAGCTGGGATTTGAACCCAGGTGACTGGTTCTTTCAGCCACCATGCTAGTCCGCCCGAGAGATAAAAATGCCCTGTGGGTATTCTGATCCAGTTAGACAAGGCTGAAGACCGAGCACGTCTTCCTTGGAAGAATTTACTATTTGCCATTTTGTGCAGTTCAACTTTGACCCTTCAGGCTCTTGAGGTCATCTCCTAATTTGTTAGAGGAGAGCCTGCAGGTGTACTTTGGAGGCTGGTAAGGACGAGCATTAAGTCACCTGTCTTGTGAGTGAGCCTCGCCGGCCACCAACCTGCCTTCATCCACAGCTTTGCTCTCTGCTTCTTGCCATATACATGCTACAGGGGAAATTGTCTCCTGTAATAGTTTGCCCAAAGGCCTCTCCACCCCCCTGCCAATGTAATCCTATGGATATAAAAGATACCTCTATGCTTTTAAGAAGGTATAGCTACATTGAAGAAGCCAGGCACCAAGACATGAAAAGTAAAACAAAAGGAAAAGATGCAAATAGAAGGTCCTAGAACTATTGTTGCTTGTTGTTGGTGTTGGTGTTGTCTTGGTGACATTAGGTGCCATCAAATTGGACTCAAAGTTACCCTCTGTGCAGCAGGACAAAAGACTGTCCTGCCTCTATGCACAATCGTTGAGTAATGATTTGGAAACAAAGTATTATTGGGGTCCAAAAATATTGGGGGGATCTACTTTTTCAGTATAAACAACATAATTGGAAAAAAAATCATTGATTCAGAAAAGACAGGTCTGATAGGCATAAGACGTCCACAAGAGCTGCTTAGCTACGGCTCAGCTGGCTGCAGTTTATTCCAGGCAGCGATGAACACTGGAACGACATCAGTTGCCCTGTGCTCACTGACTTAGGCTGGTACTTCGGCTTTCTTCCGTTATCTCTTCTTTTGCAAGGGGGCAAGCACTGTCCTTGAGGGCATGCCCTCAAACCCCCCCCCCCCATGTTGGTCTTACTCCAGATAAACCCGCAGTGATTGTCTTGCAGGCCCTCTCAGTCAGGGCTACTGACTTCTTCTGCTCTGTGCACACAGGAGGATTCACATTTCCAAGGCCACGCTGGACTGCCTCAGTGGTGACTACAATGTGGAAGAGGGCCATGGGAAAGAGAGGAATGAATTCCTGAGGAAGCATAACATAGAGACCTATCTAATTAAGCAGCCCGAGGAGAGCCTGCTGTCCTTGCCCGAAGACATTGCCAAGGAGTCGGTGAGCCCCTCCGAGAGGAGAAACAGTGGGGCGACCTTCACAGAAGGGTCCTGGAGCCCCGAGCTGCCCTTTGATAACATAGTGGGGAAACAGAACGTAAGTCCTCGCTTCCTTCTTCTGCTTCGCATGCTCCTTTGAGTCCATGCTCAACTCCGATGCCTGCAGAAAACCAATTCATCTGGAACCTTTTCTCGGTTGAGCGCCTAATTGCAAATGATCAAACATATCTCCTCGGGAGAGAATTAACCTATGCATGCAGGTTCCAAACATGCCAGAAGGCTCCCAGCAACCCCTCCCTTTTAGTTTTAATATGAATTATTATTGGTAATTGTTCTAACCTTTAGAAAGAAACCTGGAAGCACACCTGGTGGCACAGTGGTTAAGTGCTAACCAATAAGGTCAGCGGTTCAAACCCACCAGCGGCTCCAAAGCAAAAGATGTAGCAGGCTGGTCCCAGAACGTTTTCCGAGTCTCGGAAACCCTCTGGGACAGCTCTACGGTGTCCTATAGGGATCGCTGTGCGTTGAAATGGACACAGCACCAGTGGGTTGCTAAGAATGAATGTTATTAAAGCAGAAATGCGATGTTACAAAAATAAACACAAACCACGCCTGTTGGAAAGCATCGAGGAGATGGCTGAGCCCTGGCGAATCCCCCGGGTGGGTCTCGGTCCAGAGGAACTCCCAGAGGCCTCTGTGGATCTGGGAATAACAAAGCCACGCAGCAGCATCTGGGGCTGGGGTGAGGGTGGCAAAGGAGTCAGGAGTAACACACAATGTCAAGGCTAGTCACCCCATGCTGGTCGCAAAGGAGAGGATTTGCATTTTAGGTGAGGGCCAGAGTTACCAAGTCAGCACGTGGGAAGTGAGTCACCAACACTCAAAATTGTTTTTAATTTTTTTTTCCAATTCTGGTATCACACTAAAACCCAAAGAGGTGCTCAGACTCTGAGGGGCACATGAGAACTGGGGTTCACCAAGGGAGGGCATCCCCATGGTGACAGACCCCATCCTCTCTGGCATGTGCTTTCACCTGAATGAACAGAGCACCCAAGGAGCGGCAGGGGGGGAAAGTCACCCGCTCCAACTTGCACTTCCTTTTAATCACCTCAGACAAACCTAGACGATGGGGCTTCTGAAAGTCCTAGCTCCATTGTTTCAATCCTATTGCTCCGGAGGACTTTACTGAAGCCCCCTTGTGGAGTTGACTTGGTAGAAGCTAAGTGGTGTGACTCCACTCTACACATCAAAAGAAACCACAGAAAGAGGGCTCTTTAACCAGCAGCTTCTGAAGTCCTCCCAGTCGAGCAGAAGCTCGGGGGACCCAGCATAAACAGTGTCTCCAAGCTTGATGGAGACCCAGAGGAGATAAGTTCTCTAATGCCTGGACCTAAACAGAAAAATTGGTCTGCTTAAAGACATTTTCAAGGGAAAAGGTTAAGATGCTGAAAGCCTTCCTCCTTTCTTTCGTGTGTGAAAGACGGATGGGGCCCTCCGAGGCCAGATTGATTTCAGCTTCCTTCCAATTCTGTGAGAAGTGGATTAATGGAATGGATTGGAATAATCCATGGACCAGATTCCGCAGGGGTGGTGGTGGGGATAGCAGATGGAGTTAGCTTTGTATGTCTTGCAGAACTGTACCCTTGGATCCTCAGGACTCTTTTGTGAGTGTTGGCGGGCTCTCAAATTATTTTGAGTACACAACCACCCTCAACCTCAATGCCTTCCAACCTGAATTGGCTGGAGTGCTTGACCCAATTTGCTAGTATGTCAAATAGCAGTCTTCTCTCATTCCTGGGGTGGATGCATGGCCTGCTGGTGATGCTCTCTGCTTCCTATGCCTGCCCTTAGCTTGAGCATGGATGAGGTTATTTGAGAGGAGGAGATGCTGCCTACCTGCCTCTGAATAGCTGTGTAAAGTTCTCTCTTTCTTGGTAACCTTTATTTGATTTTCTGTCTTTTGGAAAACTCTGCATTGACATGAATTGTAGAAATTGAGAGAATTCCTTATTGTTTAAATCTCAGTTGTACCTAACATTGCTACAAATAAATGAAAGCCAAGAAGAGAGATGTGGAGATGCTTGATTTTATTCCATGGTTGATTGATCTGGTAATATTGGATGGGAATACTTTACCTTTTTTTTTTTTGCTGATTCCCAAAATCTATTTGCTGATGTCATCGAGCAGCTGTTATACAAAGATGTCATTATCACTCAAAGATGATTACCGTTGATGTTCAACCAGACTCTACATTTCTTATGATGATTGAGTTTTACCTGGATACAATCCATCTGTGCCATCATCAGCATGAATAATCTCAACTCGTTCTGATGTCATCAGACTTAAGAGCCAGTGAGCGTGTGTGCAGAATTTGTAAATAACCATGTAGATGGACACCAGTGGTCAGAGTTTGTACCTTTGCTTAACTCTAGAGGCCAGTGAACCCTGTGTGCCAATCCAGAGATGCAATGCACCCCTGGAAGATCGAGACTGGTCTAGTTAAGCATGTGCTGCACCCAAATTCCCAGACCATTCCACCGGGAGTCTAGACCATCTGAGTGTTTGTAGAACACAGATGCAACATGCCAATGCCTCACAGGGGATTTCCCATTACATTGGCCAGATGCGTTGGCTTCTGTTGATTCATAATGTGTGCTCAGAAATATTTTTAATGACATGTTGGTGCCATGTCATCTTCCGTGCCATCTAGACAGTAGATATTCTAGTAGTTACATTCTCATGTATTCATTCACTCAATAAAGGTTCAGGGAGCATCTATCACATGTCAACTACTGCTCATGATGAAGGAGAAAGAGGGCCAGAGGAGGGTGCTACTTCAGAGGTAGAGAGAGCCAGTCACTCACATGCTTGGCAAAGGCGGGAACGAATGCTCTTGCACCTACCGTGGTTTAGCTTACAGTTCAACCCAAACCAAACCAGCTGCCTGGAGAAGGTTCTGACTGTGGCGAGCCCGGGTGTGACAGACGGGAGCAGTAGCACAGAGTGCTCAAGGACTGATTTTTCAGAAGTCAGTTTCCAGACCTTTCTTCGGAGATTCCCCAGGGTGGACTCAACCCTTCCACTTTGGAGTTACCAGCCAAGCACATGAATCATTTGCACCACCCACAGGCTCCCGAAATTAGGATAGCACCTGGTAAATAATAGGGCTTGATTTGAGCTCGCTTACATGAGTTAATGAAACGATGATGTGGTGGGTAAGCGAAAGGAACCATCACACTTGATTTAGACTTCTCTCGCTTGGGTGGCAGGGTGAAGGGCAGAGTTGCCAACTAAAAGAACCAATTCTGGAAGGAGATTGGGAGCAGGAAGGCTGGAGTTTGTGACGTGTTGGATTTAAGGTGCCTTGCCATTTCCAGGGAGACAGATCAAGACTGGCGCATGCCCTTCTGACACTCAGGCGTCAAAGAATAGGGTGGCCACAGAGAAGTATGTGGAACGCATCCGAATCTGAGTGCCAGCTGAAGCCAAGAGTGTTAGTGATCTCTGTGGGGACCCTGCGACCAAAACGGGGGGGGCACTGAGCAGGAAGTGAAGAACCCCCGTTGAGAAGTGAAAGAAAGAATTCCATGAAAGACGGAGATAAATCCCTTTGAGTTGTCTTCAGAGAACTAGAGAACGCGAAGTCCTGAAAGCCAGGTGAGCAGAGCATTTCTAGAAGGAGGGGGCAGTCAACAAGGTCAAATGTAGGCCGAGGCCCAGGGAGGTGAAGAGTGGAAATCACCTTTTTGGATTGGATTGAAGAGCACTATTGCATCCTTGGCCAGAAGCAAATATGGCATGTAGTGACGTCAGAAACTTGAGCCCATCCTGCACCTTCCCCTATTCTGACCTCAGAAGTCTCTCAATGGTTTGGAGGAACAAGAAAAATCACTAAGGATTCTTTCTGTCCCCTTGGGTGAATCTCCCTGCCCTGCCTAAGCTTGACACTCTCCCCTTACTTTTGACACAGCACACTCTCCCTGTCTCTGAGCCTGCATCCCTTTGGGTTTAGATGGCTGGTTTGAGCCAATCTGGTGTCCAGGTTTACCTTGGACTTGCTTTGTTTCTCCTAACTCCTGACTTGCTCATGTATTCTTGGCTCCCTGAGCCCTAGTTCTGTTACTATGGAATCCTTCTATGTCCTGAAGTTCTGAGTTGAATGGATGTAAGAAAATGAGGGCGGGTGGGGGAAGCAGATTAGCTGGGCTAGGCTATTTTAATTTTAAAATTTAAAGTAGAAGAACATCATTGAACTCTAAACCAAAGTAAAAATCTTCTCATTTGGGGAAAGATGGCCCCAAATTTCAAGGCTAGGTTTTTTGACAAGTCATCTACCTAGTCATTGACACTCAAAGAATCCTAACAAATGAAGAGGGGGGATGAAGAGGAAGATTGAAGAAAAACGTGTTCTTAATAAATAGTAAGATCCATTACATTTTCTAACTAAAATGACTGTCTTGGCTTGAGCTAGTCATTAAATTAATAGGCACTCAGTCTTCTACATGCTGGGGGTTCAGTAATGAGAAAAAAAGGCAGTCTTAATCCATGGCCTCAAGGAGCTTACATTTTAAGGAAGCAGGGAGCACAGACCATTAGCCACACACCCCCTAATATTTCCTTCACCACACCTAAAGGAAATCAGGAGAGGTGTGTGAGTTAAGGTCTGATAGAGGTACTGCAGAGAGAACCATCTGAGAAGACTCGCTGAGGACTGAACTCGAGTACTGAAAGGACGCCGTGTGCAAAGAACCTGCGCACATTCAAGGCAGAAGGAAAAGCCGGGACCCAGGAAATATGTCGGGTTTTAGAGGAAAAGCCGAAGGCCCAAGTTGGTTCGAGCAGAGCAGAGTAAGCAGGGCAGGATGAAGTCTAAGAAGAAGACCCCGGAGGAGACAGGCGCTCTGTCCATAGGGCTTGTTGGGTTGGAATTGTATTCCTCAAGGAGTGATGGAGAGACTTAAAACAAGGCAGTGACATGATCTGATTTAGAGTTTTGAGAGAGCCCTGTGGCTGCCTGGTGCAGAATAGATTGTCGGAGGCAAGAGTGGACTTGTCAGGCAAATTGCATCTTTAGACTAATGATTTACCAGCAGACCCCACGGGGAGAAGCTTTTATGCGGCTATAAAATGTGGAGGACAATAATTACGTTAGCTCGATTGTTATGACAAGGAATATGCTAAGAGACTTGGGGCCACTCTCTGGACCAAGGACCCTCTCCAGAGTCTGGGGTCTGTCCCTACTGTGTTGTGACAGCATCACTGTCATTTCACCCGCCCCATCCATGCGAACCATTGCATCACTACCCAGGCATTTCTGTTGCCCCTTGAAGCCTTAGAAAGGAAGCCCATAAGCAGCAGAGAAAAGTACACTTGAGAGGCCTCCCTGCTATGGTTCAGTCATTTCCATACAATAGACTGACTTTGATATCATGGCTCTCCCGACATTCCTAGGGGCACCATGAGGGTCATGAGCATAGAAACAATTCTTCCACCCCAGGCTAGGGCAGTGAGAAAGCAGATGTGGATCTCGGCCTGGCCTGTCTCTAAATACCCTCAGGGTGACTGGCCCGAGTAAGCGTAGAGTGCTTCTATTTTCAGGTTGTGGCACACTTTCTTAACATTTCATTCGCACACCACCCTTACAGGTAAGCTTCATGAGCTGAGATTACAAGCGACAGAGCTCAATTAAGTCTTCCAAAACGCCGGCGACAGGGGTAGAATTAGCACCCAGGCTCGTCTGACTCCAGAATCAGCCTGCTTCCCATCAATCACGCCCCCTCCATGTGGCCTACAGATATCTGCGGGGTTTACCTCATCTGCTACCTGTTGAGCACAGCTCTCCTCTGATACCCATGGGGGCCCACATTGACTTTACACCAACTGGTTTTGTTCTACCTTCTGCCTTGTTTTCTGGTCAGTCTTATAAGACAGAAAGTGTGTGTGTGTGTGTGTGTGTGTGTGTGTGTGTGTGCACACGCACGCTTGTCTGCTTCTGTGATAAGCTATCCAAATCTCATTGACCACACTCAGTCTTCACAGGTAGCAACTCACAGGCAAGTCTTTCTCCCTATGTCATTTGTTTTTAACCATGTTTCCATCAGACTCACTTCTGATGTTCACTGACTGGGATACCCACCCTCTTTGAGTTGGGAACACAACATGCCCCTGTACTGAATCTACACGCTTCCGGCAACTTGTCTTTTTTGCTAGCAAACTCCCCAGGGCCATCTTTAACTCTGATGTTGACTGGAGGGCTGAGCTGAGCCAGGCAGCGTTCCTGACAGGATCTGGTTTTTCACTCTGTTCAGAAAGGCAAGTGGATTTGAAAGCTTCCCGGGAGGGGTGAGTGGATTAAGTAGGCAACTGGCTCCATTAACTCTGACTCTGAAGTCCCTGGGGGAGACTAATGTGGACGAGGCAGGTGTGACGGTGTGGTTTCTGTAGCATTATTACAGGTCAGAAAACGTGCATTGATGCTGGCCAGGATACACCATGCCACCTGTGGTGACCCCTGACCAATAACCAGCTGAAACTTCTAAACAAACTAGCCGGGCTCTTCTTCTATCCAGGGTTTATTGGGAGATTCATAACATTGTGGCCAAAAAAAACAGAAAGGGTGCACAAAATATGGATTTCCACCTCCACCCCCTGACTTTAGCATTGTGTTTCCTCAAGTTGAAGGAAAGAACAGGGGTGAATTTTACACCCACGTTGGAGCCAACTTTGCCGGGTGGGGATGCTGCACTATGCAATTTCTTCACTGAGTGACGTCAGGGTGTCTGTCCTTGTTTCACCGCCCACGATGCCTGTTTGCATCCAGTGCCATTTACAAGGGTTTTCCTGTCCAAACAGCACACCCGGGCCAACACGCCAGGCCTGTTGACCGAGGTGTGTTGTTTGCAGAGGGCAGCTCATGTTGCTGACAATGGTCCGGCTCTTGCACACCCATTCCCAGAAGAAGAAAGGATGGTGGCCTGTCAGTGTCAGGGTAGCCCCGTGTGGATATGTCCCCAAGAGGTCCTCCAAAGTGGCATGTTACCCAAGTGCCACTTGTGTCTCCTCAGCAGGCAAAAGGAGTAGTGCCTCTCAGAATCCGAGGAAATCTCTGTTCCTGATTGCCAGATTTCAGAAGAACAAACCTGCTGTTTCCAGATAACCACGTCCACGCTCCCGAGCATGTGTGCCTCCAAACGTTTCTAAGAGCTGAGCTTCTTGAAAAAGACCACAAAGATAACTTTGATGAAAGTAGGAGCTTTCCCCTCTGGAGGTTGGATGTTGGCAAACACTAGCAAGGGAAAAAATTCCTCTAATGCAGGCGTCCTCAAACTACAGCCCACGGGCCACATGCGGCCCGCCCAAAGACATTTATCCGGCCCCCCGGGTGTTTTTGCCCCGTTTGCTTTTTTACTTCAAAATAAGATATGTGCAGTGTGCATAGGAATTTGTTCATAGTTTTTTTCAATTAGTGAGATAATGCCTTTTACCTCATCCCATTCAGAAACTATGCATTTAGTTGACTAGTAGGAAAGCAAATAGAATTTTTATTTAACAAAAAAATTGGAAAAACAGAATCTTTCCAAATTTAAAGTCCACTAGGGTAGAATGGGGTGAAATAAAGAAGGTCTTGGTAAGACTAGAAAGCACCGCCCTAGGTGTAATCTTATAGAGCCACTCCCCTTTTACCCATTCATCCCTCCATCCTTTCATTTATTCATCATGTATTTATTGGGGACCTACCAGATATGCTGCTGTTAGAGAATCAGGCCTGGATCAAACTCAGTGCCTGACCTCCCGGAGATCAGAGTCCATGAGGCGGGTACTAGGCAGTTACAAGATAGCTCAGTGATTGTCAAGCTAAGCATAAGTGCAGGTCCAGAGCAGGCTCCTGGAAAGAGGTTAGTTTGAATTGGTTTGTAAAGTAGCAGGAGGCCAGGTAACAGGGATGCTTTAGGTCCCTGATGCACAAACTATGGTGCGTTGAGTGATTCTTCCAGACGTCAAGTTGTGTCCAGTGCCTGAGCCTGAGGACAATGTCAGATGTCATTTGCATGGGTCCGTTCTGAGCAGGAGTGCGCTCGGCATAGACAAACTGAAAAACATGATGTTCAGAGATCACATCACCCACGGAACCTTTGGGAAGTAGAAGCCATTAGCTGGGAGAATAAAAACTTCAGGCCTCAGAAGTCAGCCACATGGAGAAAGATAAATAGAGGCCTTATTTAAGAGTTCCAAAACTGCTCTTGCGGGCTAAAGTTGCCAACAAAATCAGGGGAGAACCTTATAGCACGGTTTTCCAAGTGATAGTCCCTAGAGTATGTGTAGGTAGTTCAAGAAATTAGCGTTTTATGGAAGGAAAAAAATATATAGTTAGAGGCAGAGTTTCAAAGTTTTATCCATCTCACTGCTATAGGACATATGGATGTCTTTAGTGCAGTTATAGGGACTGTGAGGCTCCAGGAGGAAGATATAAGAATTTTCTATTCAACAAACATACTGGACATAAGAGAATACACAAAAGAGACAATGCCTGTGTTCAATGGGGTTCTTCAGAGACACAAAACTAGGACACTTAAGATGATAGATACATGATAGATGATAGATAGATAGATAGATAGATAGATAGATAGATAGATAATGAAGGAATATAACAGCTAATTAGTCCACACAGCAGTACAGAAGGTTCAGTTCAACTCACTTCCATGAAACAGGTAATATACTGGAAGTCCTTCAACTCACAAGGGCTGCTGGGTCCAAGGTCAAGGAATCAGACAGCTGAGTCTTTGGTAGAGCAATGCAGGCAGTCCAGCCACAGGCAGCAAACAGCAGGGTGGGTCACCAACAGTCAGCCAGATGACAGGATCTGACAGTCCCCATATCAAGCGATAGATACACCAGCAGTGTGATGAAGCAGGACTTGAAGGAACCTCAAACTCCAGCTACACAGTCTTCTGGTTGGGTGTCCCACAGGTACTGTAGCTCGCAAGTTGAAGCAGAGAATTAGCTAAGGAACACTGGTCCAATCACCAGACAGCAAGAGAGAGAGAGGTGGGATACACTGAGGCATTTATCTCTTTGCCCTTCATTCAAACAGTGACCTTATTAATCCCACATGTTCTTATTGGCCAGGTTAGCACAATAAACCTACCTGTCACACTATCTTTCTCTCAATATGTGAATTTTTTATGGAGAGAGCTGACAGTCAACAAATGATGGCTTTACATTTCCTACACTAATTGGTCCTTTGCATGACTTTCTAATGAAGCATTTCTTCATTCTCATGTTCCTTGAAACAGAGGGAACGATGGCACTAGGTATGGCGTTTTGCTATCTTGTTTGTTGGGTTTGGGGAGAGTCATGAAATAGAGAGGTGCACCCCACCCCACCCCCCAGCATCCCAGCACTGAGTCTGTGTACGCTGATTTTAAGTGTTCTGTCAAGGGTGCTTTGAGATTGGAATGTGTGGTCCATAAGAGCGAAGGTGTTTTTGATTCGACCAAAGCAATGCACCTTGGGGCTGAAATCTGACTGGGGAGACTTTATTCATGGCCTGGGGTGGGGCAAACTGATCAAGGATGATCAACGCGTATGGCCCCCGAGATATGGTAGTCGCTGTAGGAGAAGGCGTTTTCAGGGAGTAAATAGATGAGAGAAGATTCCCAAAGTGTGGTTATCAGATCGAATAACAAATGATGAGATTATGAAGGCTCATAACGTCCCTGCTCAAATGCGGTTTGCAAACATTGATACTGATGCCGAAGAACCTCTGATGATAATTTCCACCAGACCTCAGACTTCCAAGGGAGACCCTGTGTTCAGAAATTTGGGCTCAAAGGAGACTCTGGCTCTCATTTGGGCTTTGATCTGTCGTAAGCTTCTGTGCGTGGGGAAGCAATTTCTGAAAAGCCCGAGGGAGCTCCACTTGGGAGAAATCTGGAACTGGCCAGCTGTCTTTCTAGTGGAAAGACTGAGACATGAGAGACCAGCTCAGTTTTGACATGGTCCAACCATGTGGTTCCAATCTGACCTCCAAGATTTTAAAGAGCCTGAGCTAATGTAAATAAACATACATATTATTTTATATAAATATAATATGTATTTCAACTACACATTGAAATATATTCAGATATATGTATTCGGTTATATATAAATGAATATATATTCAATTACTTTCATGGCATTTCCCATTTCCTTCCATTCCACCCATCTGTTTCTCCTATCTTCTAATCAGAAGACTTTTCGAGGCTGTTGGAAAGGCCAGTCTCAACCATTGGAAGGCCAATTTAAGATTGGAATCATATTTGAAAGCTTACACTGTTTATAAAATATGATTGCAATCTAGCTATCCCTGATGTGGTAACTCTTAAAAGGAGAAAATCATGTTTCATTAAAAAGAGCGTGTTCCAACATGACTCTGACCAGGTACGTAAGACAAGGTACACTGTTTCCCAAGATTGCATGCAACTGTATCGCTGTGTAGATGTCAGAGTATGGATCTTAGGGTTTGGTCGGACCCCACTGAAGGGTAAACCGTTCCTAACAGAAGGAGAGGATCGCAGAGGGCCACTTGTCATAGTGACCCCCAAAGGAATGGATGCTTTGGGGCTTAAACAGAAGCCAGTGCTTTCCCTTTGTAATCCAGCGAACTTGACTCCTTGAGTTGATATGCCCTGAGAGCGTGAGCTGGGTGTAAGAGGAGACTGCTAAGTATATAGAACTGTCATAAGTAATGGAGGGAACTAATGAGCTGAAAAGGGACCACTGACAAGTGACAAGGTGCAAAAACAGCAAGCAATGGACCAAAATAATACCTTGGAAGAGAAAAGAATTCTCCAGCTGAGCACCATTGGCATTTACATGAAAAGAGCCCCCTTCCCACCTCTTCACTAGAACAGTGGAAATAAGGAAGCCAAGAGACAGCCATCTACATCTCACTTGCTTGAAGCAAACATACAGCCAGCCAGTAGACTTGGGTGAAGAAGGAGAGCTCAGGGGGCTCTGGAGGGGAGATTTAGCTGGTTTCTGCTCTATGTAAGTGCCCAATGGCAGCAGAGTCTTCTAGATGGACCTGTCATGAAGCACATGAACCAGCATCCCACTTTCCTAGTTTCCCTAATGCCAGACTAATGTCTGTCCCTGATGGGAAGTCAACAGGCCACATCAGCACGAGCAAACTAAAGACAAAGAGGCAAGCTGGCCATTAAACAAATCCAATGTTGAGGAATGCCCTTTATTGGGAGATGACGCCATTTTTGAAGCATGTCCTTTCCTTAATGGCGTACTGATCACACCACAAAGTTGACGTTGGAGTCATTTCTGCTGATTGCAGGTGTTGGGTTTTGTATAAATCAGTCCCAGTAGTTTTTCAGTTTCCCTTCTCTATGAAATGTCAAGTCTGAGCCCCACTGAGAGCAGTGGGAAATGACAAAAAGGACGAACCCCGTTCCGTTTACGAAATTTAAAACTCCAGGAGCTGATACCAAGGGCTCAAGTAGAAAGAAAATGTTTTGAAAATGTTGATGGCAACATCTGTACAAATGTGCTTAATACAATTGAATGATGAATTGTTATAAGATTTGTTAAAGCCCCCCAATAAAATGATTTTTTTAAAGAAATTTAAAACTATAAGGCAAATAAATATGACCAAGAGGGAGTTTTGTCTAAATGCATGTGAATAGAGAGAGTCGCTGACATCTCCGGCTGTTGTGGGGCCCAGCCGAAGCATTAGATGAGACTCAGGCTGGCCTTGCTCCGCCAGAATGGATGCCCAGACAAAGACAGTGCCCTTCCCACTCTCAAAATTAAATAGAAAATTAAACGTTTTCATTCACCAAACCTTGGAGAAAGAATTTTCCACCCAGGAACTGGGTAGGAAATCCATGTGAAGTGGCCCACTGCCTAGCCCTAGGCCACTCTAATAGCTGGGACCCAAACCCTCTGGCCTCCGTGTGGATGTAGCTGTGTAAGTTTCTGGAACATTGAACCTCACTTCCTTCTCTCTGCTTCAGCCCTCTCCTCAGCCCTCATCTGCAGTACCTCCCTCTTTTGTCTAACACCTTTTTCTCTGTGGGAACCACATTGGTTCCCAACACTGCAATTAGCTGCTTCACTGTCCTCAGAACATAGACTTTGCCTTCTCGTGTTGGTTCAGCCAACTCCATCCTTTCTCCAAGGCCTGGAGATAAGGGTTTCCATACATACCATCAGTGATGAGATCCTGGCTCTAGAATTCTTTAATGACCTCAAATTTAGGATGCATTGACTGTCTCCACCCATGAAGGCAATAAAAAGGAATGGAGTGAACTTGATGGCTGTATTGAGGACCACGCCCCTGGCTCTATTCCTGACTCTAGAATCAGAAGATCTGAGCCTTTTGCTAATAAGCTAATGTCTCTTGAGCACATCTCTCTGAAGCTCATCGATGCAGGCTTGGGCAGAAGGAGCTCCAGGAGCTTGGTTAGTGCTCATATGCTGCCATTAAAGGACGCCAGAGTCTTAACTAGACCTGTCTGCGGTCTTAAACTTGCCCAAGGTGAGAAACTGGCAGGATGTCCTGAATCCTCTACCTCCCCAAAGAAAATCTCTTGGGTAGGATAGCCTTCTGAGTCCCTACCTCTCCTCGCCCCAGCTCCACCCTTTGCCAAAGACTTGGTCTGACATCAGCGTTATGAGAGAGCAGTTCATTGGGCTAGAGGCTACCGGTAGACCTGGTCACTGGCAACCCAGGCACCGGATGTTTGCACACCCGCCAAGCCTGGTGTGTCCTCACCAACCAGTGTTCATTTCTACATCTGGTTACCCATACCAATGGCAACCGTGGTGATGGTGCCTCTCCCCAACCCATTGCTGTTTATCTCTGGGACATGGTGGAAGGCTGCAACTGCTTGCATTTGGGGACCTAAAGGAAATTGCACACATTTATCTATATGGACATATAGAATGTCCTCTCATGGGCGAGGGTCAGGGAAGCATATATGTGCAAAGACAACTTGAAGACTCTTTGTCAAGTGTAAGGAGCAGATCCTGGCACTTTGGGCTGGCTGTCCCTGAGGAATCCCCCCGCCCTCTAAAAAAAAAGAATGCAAGCCAGAGGTGCCCAGGTCTCTCCACCTCCAAAAAATGAACCCAAGGAAACTGTGGGCTCCTCTTGGTTGGAGATGAGGATTCCCGTGAGCTTGGCCGGGAGATTTTACTCTCCCTTCTTGATAGCGGTTGCTCTTTCTCTAACATCAGGGATGTACCTGGATAGAAAAAAGCTTTTATTAATTTCCCTCAGCCTACAGCTCTCCAAGTGTCTCAACCAAAGGAATGCAGTGCACCTACTTAGAGGTGTCTCCCAGGACGTGATGTTTTCCCAGGTTGTGTTTCTCTGAACCAAACTGCTGCTAGTCGTGTCAACTCCTGTAGGTTTCACTGAATATAACTGCATGGAACGCTATGACTGTTGGCAGTGCAACATGATCGAAAAAAAACATTGCATTTCTTTTTTAATCCAACGGGGACTAGCAGGTTTATTGTGTTTGCATGTGCTTTCCCCCTAGACTCTGGCTGCCCTAACAAGAAACTCAATAAATCTGCTTCCAAATCATCTTGCACAAGCTTTGCATGTCCAGTCTGGGCCTGAGGAAATTAACAAGAGAATAGAACATACCATCGACTTGCGGAGTGGCGATAAATTGAGAAGAGAGCATATCAAACCGTTCTCACTGATGTTTAAAGACTCCAGCCTGGAGCACAAGGTAGAGCTGGGTCTCCACGGCGCCTTCCTCTTTTCTTTTCCTTTTTCTGAAGTCAACTGTTATCAATGTTCGTGGGATAGATCGAGTGCCCAGGGGTGGCTGTGATTTTTGGTGTGTGAGTGTGTGTGTGTGATTTCTTTGGTTTGCTTTGGTATTGTCCGTTCTTTTTAATCTTTGAAAACCATGAGTAGACTAAAGACCATGAAAGGAGACACAGGTCAGAGGTTTGCTCTCAGAGGGAGCAGGCTCTCAGCCTTCAGTAAGTCTCAGAGGGCTTCCATCCAGGGCTTTGCGGGTTCAAACCAGGTCACGCGGGTTCCAACCCCTGCTGAGAATGTGCATTCCCACCCCAGGTTATTGGATCAGAATCCACATTTGAAAAAGATCCCCAGCTTATGGTTCTTATCCATAAGACTCTCCTAGAGATGTGTAAGAATCCCTGAGAAATCTTGTTAAAATTCTGAGTCAGGGTCCCTAGGGGTTGGGGGCCGGGGGGAGCAAATTCTCAGCAGAGGATGAACCAGTCTGAAACCATGAGGAGCCCTGGTTTCTGCCGCTGGGGATTAGTAGCCATCTGAGATTTGCAGCCTTTGCTTTAAGGTGAATTGTCATCCGTTGCTGTCTTTATAGCGTCCTATGTGAACGTCCCAATAACAGAAGCCCAGTGGGCACTGACGGTTCCTATAGATTGCAGAGAACGCTTCCCCCATCTGTCGGCTGAGCTGCTGGCTCTGCGCCAGTCAGAGTAGTAGAAGTAAGGTGGGTCAGGGCTTTAGAGGCTGACCTGACAGCAGCTCTGTCACTTCTTGCTCTGGGGCCTCGGATAAGTGAGGTCACCCTTCTGGGCATGAGGATAGTGAATGTGCCCATGTCCAGTCATGAGGCTATTGGGAAAGTCTCCAGGCCATGCTTTGATGAGGTCAAGTGTTCAACATGGCAGCCATGATGATGCTGGTGGGATTTCTGTCTGAAGCTGCCAGGCCTCCCCAACCCCACCATGAAGGGGAGCAGGCAGGGAGGGACCGGCCTGGTGTCACTGGGCTGCTCGCTTGTTTGCACTGAGAGAAGCTGACAGACCCTCTTGGCTGGGCACAGAGGGCACTTGGCATCTGCAGGAACCTCGGGTAAGAACAGCAGGGAATTTGCAAGCCAATGTCAGGAGTTTTGATCCAACGCTCTGTAACGCTCCCACAAGCAATTTGCTGTGACTTTGCTCAGCTGCCTGGAGAGATGCTGCCTTCTTCGGTGTGTGCCGTTCACACGCCATTCCGTGCACGCACACCATGCCGGCTGAATTTCCTTGATAACTGGCTGAAGATTGCAAACCTCAGAATTAATACTGTCTCCTGCAATCCCCAAATGCATTGAGTCTATGTACTTCGAAAACAAAAAGGAAAAGAAACGTTTTGCCTTGCTTATGCGCTCCCCTCTCCCCACACACAAACAACCAAAAGAGCCACCCCCGCAAAGAAAAGATTTGCTGTTTCGTTCATCACAAAGGAGCCCTGGTGGCGGCCGTAATGGTTACACGTTGAGCTGAGGGCTGCAATCTGAGAGGTCTGCGGTTCCAAACCTACAGACGCTCCCGATGGGAGTGGGGGAAAAGGCTTTCTACGCTTGTTCCCAGCTCAGAAACCCACAGGGGCAGTTCTCCACTGCCTTGCCGGGTCTCTGTGAGTCTGTACCGACATGATGGCAGAGAGGGAGGAGGGAGTCATTCTAACTCATGGCAACCCCATGTGTCTGAGAACCGTGCTCGGTGGGGTTTAAAGGCTGTGACCTTCCCAAGGAGATGGTCAGGCCTTTCTTCTAAGGAGCCTGTGAGTGGATTCAACCAGCCAACCTTTGAATTAGTGGTCAGGCACTTAACCATTTGCTCTACCCAGAGCCTCCTCCGATGGTGGGGTTTTCCTATTTGTCATAGGAGGAAGGCTTCAAAAATTTGGTACGAAAATGCCATTCATTATCTTTTCACTCCATTTTCTCACCAGCTTTTGAACCCCCCTTGTATCATTAAGGACTGGCACTCCAAATGAAGTGCATTTTCTGCCCCAACTGCCAAGGTCAAGGAGCTCGGAAGAATACGTGGTCTTACAAAGAATCTCCTCAATTAGCCCATGTAACCCCTGTGCCCAGAGAGGTCCACAGCCTTGGTGCTCATCTGCTCTGATACGCTGCTTCCTTCCCCAGGGAAGTACTGCAGACGACGGGGCAGGCCCGTGTCTCTCTGTCACGCCTGCATCTCATCTGCAGGCCCGTGTGGGGGCCAGAGTGGATCTAGGGCAGCTCAGTGCCTTTGTGGCTGGATTCTGTGACCAGGGCAGCTTCCCCCAGGCAGGCCAAGGGCTGTGCCATCAGCAAACGCGTGTGATTCACCCACTGGAAGTGCTCCAGGCTCAGGTCTGCTGCATACCAGGGCCATGCTTGCTCTGCACACCATGGGTCCCTCGGTCACAAGGGTGATGGGAATCACCAGAAAAAGATCACAGCAACCTGCCCCTCAGGTTCTCACTCCGAAACCCCTCTGGAAGAATGACATGACTGCCTGCCAGAAAATACCATCAGAACGTTCCCTGCATATTTGCTATGTCCGGACACCATTCTAGGGGTGCTGGCAGTGTTGTGGGTTAGGCCTTGGACTGCTAGCACAAGATCCGAGGTTCAAACCCACCACCCGCTCTACCAGAGACAGACACAACTGGCTACTCTTGTCAAGATGTAGTCTCCGATACACTAAGGAGCAGTTCTACTCTGCCCTGCAAAGGGTAGTGGTCAGTCAGAATTGATGTGATGACAGTTGTGTTAGGCCGGGTTGACAGAGAAACAAATCCAGAGACATTCATGTATGTATAAGAAAGAGCTTTATATCAAGAAGCTTTATATATCAGGAAAACATCCCAGCCCAGTCTAAACAAGTCCATAACTCTGATACTAGTCCATAAGTCCATGTTCAGACGCACCAAGCCACATACAATGCTGCAGAATGCAGGAAGGTCACAGGTTGGTGGGTGCAAAGTCGTGTGGATCCAATGGTGGTGGCCACATCACAGGACTTGCAACAAGGGGGGTCAGCCAACAGGAAGGTGAAGGCAGAGAGACGGGGCAGAGCGGTGCTGACCCTTCTGATGAGATGGGCCACGCCCACAAGGAGGCACCATCAGGCTGTGACCTGACTGACAGGCTGGACACCACTTCTACATTTTTATATATCTTCAAGTTGACATGAGAGTATGTAACTCCCACAACAGTAGGCTTACATGTGGAAGGAAGAGGGAGATGATTGTAGCATGAAGAGCCCTGGTGGTACAGTCGATTAAAGCTTGAGTGCTAACCACAAGGTCAATGATCCAAACCCAACAGCTGTTCTCCGAGAAGGTGAGGTGGTCTGCTTGTAGAGAGATCTATAGTCTCAGAGACCTTATATTGGGTTTCAATAAGTAGAAATTGACTCACGGGTGGGTATTCTAGAATGTTCACTAATAACAACACAAGTTGATACTATCAATTAATAACAACACAAGTTGATACTATCAATTAATAACAACACAAATTGATACTATCAATTAATAACAGCACAAGTCGATACTATCAATTAATAACAACATGGTCGATACTATCAAGAACCTCATTTGGGCATTGAGGACAGGATGGCAGGGGCTGTCCAAAGGCGAACAGAGGCTGAGATCTGAGCGCATGTTGACCTCAAGTCGGCCCTCTTGTCTGTTGACAATGCTGCCATCAAGTTGGTCTTGACCCGTAGCAGCCTTATGCACAACAGAACAAAAAGACGCTGCCCCATCGTCACAACTGTTTCAAGGCTTGAACCCATTGTTGAAGGTACGATGTCAATCCATCTCGTCAAGAGCCTTCCTCATTGTCTCTGTCCTCCAGTTTACCAAGCACGGCGTCCTTCTCCAGGCTCTCTCCTCACAACGCATCCAGAGAATGGAAGACAAAGTTTCACCATCCTTGCCCTTCAGGAGCACTCTGGCCGTACTCCTTCCAAGACAAATCTGTGTGTCCTCTTAGCAGTCCATGGTACTTTCACTGTTCTTCTCCAGCACTGCCATTAACATACAGTAGTATCCCATTTAGGAAGAGAACACTTGGGTCTCCTGGAGGCTCCATCAAGGTCATAGATCTCAAAACCCAGCTGCCTTACTTCATGGAAATGAAGCAACCCGCCTACTCCCTTCAGCAGCACTTGCACTAAACTGGAACACGTGAGATGAGCCTGGTCCCTGCGTAAATCTTTTTAGGAGCCCTGGTAGTGTAGTGGGTTATACTTTGAGCTGGTAACCACAAGGTCTGCAGTTCAAATGCAATAGCCTCCCCGCAGGCTTTCTGCTCCTAAAAGATTTACAGCCTTGAAAACCCACAAGGGCAGTTCTACTCTGTCCATAGGATCGCTGGGAGTTAGAATTGACTCCCGAACTGTGGGTTTGGTATTTTAATTTCAAAGAACCATCAACTGTGAGATGCTCAATATTCCAAGAGGAAAAAAAATCACCCAATGTGGGGAGTCTTAACAGCCTCCACATTTGTGTTGGGCTTACATCCTCAGGTTAGGAGTGACCAGGGAAAAGGGCACCCACCACCCAGGCAGAGTGAGGCGCTGTGCATCTCTATATCCTGGTATCTGTATAGGTTGGACATAAGGGTCCCACCGGGGTTCCATCGGCAGCCAATGGTGTGATGCAGAACAGAGCTGAATACCTTCTTGTTGAATGGAAACAGGGATGGGCCGGAGGGGGTGTGGGGAGTGGAACTGTCTGGCTCCCTGGAGCTGGTCCCGGGATGTCCTTTGAGAGCTCTCACGGCCCAAAGACATGGATCTGTTTGGGCCTGACCCTTTTCCATGGCGTTTCAGGAGAAACGAAGAAAAGTTCTGTTTACTGTTTGCAGTGGGACTTCAGGGAATCTTTGGAGTGAAGTTTTAGGAAGGAACACTTACAGAGCAGATGGCTTAGACCAACGTGGGCAACACATTTCCCCTTTCTGGTCATCAGTTTCTCGTCTGTGAACCCCCCATGACCCTGCAGCCCTATATTCCTGCTTTGCCCAGGATAATCTTGGCTGATGACTATTGTCCCAATGTGATCATTAATAGTGTCCCTTTGCCCTCAGAAATTAGCCAGTGTAGATGACGGATCATGTGATCCAGGCTTTGAGCTGCAGCATGATGGACTTAATAGTTCCCAACCTTCTTACCTCTCAGCAACTCTGAGGGGACTGTGAGCTGACTCCTGGATAGCTGAGAGGGAGACAGAGGGGACTCGTAACACACACGGGGGTGGGGACACAATTGAATCTATAACAGGCCCTGATGTACTTACAGAAAACCAAGCACACTTGCATTGAGTGAATTCTGGCCTACAGTGAACGTATACAACCCTTCTGAGGCTATTAGGAACATAATTCTTTGTCATAGAATGTTAAAGCGTTCTTGGCTCAACAGTAAGCTTTGAACCTTTTCCCACATTATTAAATATTCATTTATAAAATAATTACAGTAACTTCATTACATTCTACCAATTTAAATCTTTCCCTATTTAACCCAGTATCCGAAACGTGCACTCTTTTTTGTTCTTGTTTTTGCATAAATTATAAACCCTATACCCTCCATACCATAGGTAAATCATACCTCTGTGCTTAAGTATTTCCTTAGGATAAAATCTGAAAATCATATCAAAGAGAACACGAATTTGTAGATATTTGATACACATTCAGAAACTGCCCTCGGGAATTATGCCAGTAAATGACTTCTCTCAGTAGCGCTGTTTAAGAGCATCCGTTTCTATATGCTTTCCAACTGCTTATTGACTTTCAAGAATTGCCAATTCGATAAGCAAAAGACAGCATCTCCCTTTCCTTTTTGTCTTCCTAAGTTACATTGATGTCAAATCTCCTTCCTTGTGTGCTCGGGCCTCTGTGCTTCTCCTTTTGTGATCATCCTCGGCCGTAATGGCCCCAGTTTGGCTGCTCACCGCAGCCGTATTGATTTGTGGACATTCTTTCTAGAGTTCAGACTTGACCTCTTTGTGGAATCATTTGTCTTGGGATCTCCCTTTGTAGGAAGCACTTACACAAAGCGCTCTTTCTCAATCTTTGGCTCTCATTTTCTCTCCCAGGACCACTCCCAAATGGACCTTAGCATGGGGAAGACAACAGGTGTTTCCAGGTCAGGGAAACCAACCCAAACCCTTTAATGCCTTAATCCATTGCCATCCATTTGATTCCTGCAGGACAGAGGAGAATGTTCTGAGACCGTCAAACCTCACAGAAGCAGATAGGCTCATCTTTCTCTTGAACTCTTGGTGGGTTTGAACACCTGACCTTGTGGTTAACAGCCCAATGATTAAACCACAGTGTCAATGCCTTAAGAGAGCCTAATAATAGAGGAATGCTTCCTTGGAGTGAGCTCATTAATCTTAATAGTTCCAAAAAGAATATCATCAACTATGAATGAGGAAATGTTCTCATCTTGAATAAAAATTATTAACCCACTATTATCAAGTTGATTCTGACCCGTAACCACCCTATAGAACAGACTAGAACTGCTCTTTGGGTTTCCAATGCTATAACTCTTTACCGAAGCATAAACCTCATCTTTCTCCCTCAGAGTGGCTGGTGGGTTCGAACTGCCAACCTTGCAGTTGGCAACCCAATTCATAACTCATTATGATTAGATTATACCTAATAGATGCTTCCAAATTAATTGGGTATTTGTGCTTTTGATGTAGGTATTTTAGTAGGGTAGGAATTAAAATCCAGCCATATCAATAAATAATTCATTTAAAGTCATTTCCTTCTCTAATACTCGCATC
>NW_022103896.1:9596425-9597420 GCF_000313985.2 Echinops telfairi
TCCCTCCCTCCCTCCCTCCTTCTTTCCCTTCTTCTCTCTCTCTCTCTCCTTTAAGAAAGAAAGAGCGCATTAAATTGAAGCCTAAAGATTTCAGGAAAATGTAACAAGCTGAATTTTTTTTCATGTATTCCCATCAAATCCTATGACAATGATTGGGGAAAAAAAGACAATAAGAGGAATTTTACAAAAACCATGCCGACCAGGCAAATGAATGCATTGTTTTGACTGTTTAGGATGTTGGACTCTGAAAGTAACCCTAAATAGGTAATTTGGGGGAAACTGGACTTTTCCCTTGGAAGAGAGAATATTCAGATTATACTAAACGACTCCATTTCTTATGTAACTGAATACAAGGAGCTCATCATGACTCCAACACGTCCTAATCATTCCTGCGATTTTCTTTTATTTTTACATTTAAATGGATTATTCATTTATGTCAGAGAGTCATGTTACTCTTGAGTTTTTACTGCTATCCAGAAAAAAAAATAAATGAAATCACAACTGTCGCATAGACTCCACCTCATAGTGAGCCTATCAGATAGAGTAGAACTACCCCTTTGAGTTTCTTTACATCTTTAGGGGAGCAGAAAGCCTCATTTGTCTCCCGTGGAGTGGTCCCTGGGATCAAACTGCTGAACTTGTGGTTAGCAGGCCAAAGCATAACCCACTAGGCTACCAGGCCTGCTTTACTACTACAGCAAACCCCCAAATGGTGTGTGTATTTCACCCACCTCCTTCAGAGGGACAGAAAACACCACTCAAGGGGGCCAGCTACACAAAGGTAGTAAGTATTTCAGTCAAATAAGTATAAAGGATTGGTTGGTTGGTTGACTAATAATAGCGCACTCTTCCGTGGGGATTGTCATGTGGTATCAGGAGCTGATGGAAGCACTGAGCAGGTCTCATCTCAGCCTCCCCACAGCCCTGCTGAGATTCCAGTCTGATTGTCATCCAGTTGGTTCCCATTCATAGAACAGAAGAGAACTGCCCCCCCC
>NW_022103896.1:9597520-9626612 GCF_000313985.2 Echinops telfairi
TTTCTCCCACACAGTAGCTGGTGCATCCCAGCCACCAGTGTTTCCGTCAGCACAACCTTTCGCTTAGCAGCCAAACCCTTAATCTCAACACCACCGGGGCTCCAACCTGCTGTGATGAATCCTTTGATTATACCCATGTGCTCTGAGAGGACAGTAAGCATAGGGCGCTAAGGAAAGGTATCCAAGGTTACACTCCAAGCAAGCGATGGGGGTAGCTTCACATCCAGCAGCCCTCGCTCTGTAGAGGAGCCCATGCTCACCACGAAGCTATACACAAAGCCGGGAGTGGGGGGTGTCAAGTGAGGACAAGACAGTGCCCTTCGGACGATGGGAGGAGGTAGTGTGGGTTTCACTTCGTGTATCTTTAAGCCCCAGTGCTCAGACCTTCACAAGTAAAGAGGGGGTGAGGGAATCACCCCCACCTCGGTCCATAGTCAGTCACCAGGAGCCAATGAGGCATTTTCTCTCCACAGACACACTCCCTTTTCCTCTCCAGAGCAGTGATGACCTCCATTCTCCACATCGGTGTTCTTGTGTATGATTAACGTCAGTTTTGGGGGGGAAATGATCGGTTCTTCCTGTGTGTGACTGTGCCAGGCACCAGGGCTGTGGAACATAAGAGACTACTTTAACAGGGCAAACATCTCCGCAGTCGAGTGATTGCTTTAAAGTGAGGTTCAAGGACATTGGCTTGACTCACTGTCAGACACTGACCACGTGGAGCATCTGGTGGCCAAGTTTCTGAGCCTTACTGCATCGCCCACCTCTATCTGATTTGCTAATGGAGGGATCTGACACCTAAGCACTCAGACACCGTTAGTCAGGAGTCAGAAACACGCAGGGGAAATGTCTGAGATCCTCGAGCTTGGAATCTGTAGGAAATGCTTCTTGCACAGTAAGAACTTGCCAGCAATGGCAAGGAATCTTGGCAAAAGAGTAAGCTCTTGGGGTCTGGGGATGTTCACATGGGGGCTGTTTAAATCCTAGGATACCCTACCCCAGCTCACTTCCCTGACCAAAGCAGAGCAGGCAGCCTGTTGGAGTCAAGTCAGGAATATTAGAGAGGATCCCTAAATTGGGGAGGCAGTGGTCCCTTATAATCCTAAGGGGCTAGGATGATGAGGAAAAGGATGAAGGCCACTAAAAGTTATCATTGCTGTTTATAACATCCCCTGCCCAAATCCATACAGCCAAGCCTGCTGGAAAATCAAGGAGCCAACCAACAAAGAACAAATTCACTCTTGTGCCGTCTGTTGTTAGAAGGTGCACAGACATCTCTTGGGCTCCGAACAGGTGACTTCACGGCCGATGCCTTTCTTTTCCCGCAAGTCTGTGTGGCTCTCTACACCTGTACCTTCTCACGCAGCACTGTTTGTCCTTATGAGCACCATGGATTTTCTGTGGTTTAATCTGAGGGGAGAATGCTTTGTCGTGTTTGGAAGGCGGGGGCTTGTCCTGGTTCTCCTCTGGACACTGGAAAGTCAACCAACTGAAAGAGGCCAGCCTCAAGGTCAGAGAGTAGAGAAGCCCAAAGCATTCAGTGTGCACATCCAAGCAGGTGCTGCTCACAAGCAGAAGTTAGTCCTCCAAGTTGCAGCCATGGCCCTGAGCAGTAAGCACTGGTTCAAGACCCAGGCCACAACAAGACATTGGCAAGAGAGTAAAAGCCACGTAACTGCTGATTGTGAGTACCCTACCAACAACCAGTTATGCCAACCCCCTTCTCTTGGCGCCGTGGACATGGAGTCTGTGATCCAGCCAGAGTTCTGGTTACACCTTGCTTTATAGAGAAACTCTATGAAAGCCAGGCTTACAAAACCCCAGTCCTGTGGCATTGTTGTTTTCCAAAAGCCCAGTTTCCAAGGGAAAAAGACAACATGATTGGCAAGCTGGTCAAGTTTCTCAACCTCTCTGGCATTCGAAGTAAAAAGAGGGGCTTGGTTTAGGCTAACTCTAATACCTTTTCCCCTTTTAAAAGCCCTCTTTTCACCTCTGCAAGAACCAGGTCCTTCCTTAGTCTAGTGGCGCCCAAGATCTTGCAGAAAGCGAGGCAGGGCTCAGGCCAATTATACATTCAATGCTGACCTCCCAGAAGCTTTTAAGACTGAACAATCACATTACGGAGTACTCTGGATAATCAAAATAAAGTTACCGCCATCCCACCGGGCCGATGGCAGAAGGGCATCAAACATATTGGTCCATCCATCTCGGTGTCTCTCCTGTGAACCGAGAGAGCCGCATTAGCTGGAGGTCTCTGGGGCTGCTTTCTATCCTAAGTTTCTGCGAATTTAGGGTGGGGGGGTTTCTTAATAAAATGAAGGCAGAAAGACGCCCCTCCCCTGCCCAGGAAAACAGAGCCCCGAGTCTCCAAACCTAACAGCAAACAGAGCACAATCCTGAAATGACTTCAGTTTACTCATGAGGCCAGTTCATGTGGGTTTGCTTTGCTGCGGATGTGGGTTGTGTGCCCCGTGTCGGGGGAGTCTGAGGGGAGTTCCACGGCATCGGGTGCTGCTCGGTGTCTTCGTGCAAAGCCCCCTTCCAGTCTCATGACGGTGCTCAGGCCTGCGTTCTTGGTGGCAGGCTGGAGGGAGGGAGAAGATGTTTTGAGAAGGGTTGATTGAGATCTGGATTCCTCTTCATTTGAAACAAATACGTAATTGCCTATTCCTCCTTGCTGGTTCTCTCTACCCACCCACGTTGCAAAACTGTAACTCTTCCAAAACTCAAGCTCTGCCTTGGGATAATCCACTCTCTCTCTTTTGAATTACAGTATTCTCAAATGAGGGATGAAGTATTCAAGTCAAACCTGGTCTGTGCATTTATCGTTCTTCTATTTATCACGGCAATCCAAAGTTTGCTGCCTTCTTCCAGGTGAGTATGGAGGACTGAACGCTCAGGGGACGTGCCTTCGGGACATGATGGGTCCTTCACCGGGAGCCAAGCAGCTGCTTTTGCCAGGGATCAAGATGGAAATAACTGGGTGTAGGGCTCAAACCAAACTGTGGGACAAGTTGGGTCTGCTGTAGTTGTCTTTCATTGCCTAATAATTACTCTGCCGAGGCAAGAGTCTTTTCTGCCAATCTTAACAAAAACAACAAAAGCCAAATTAGGATACCTTCATATTTGACACTGTACCCAGTAATGCACAGGGAAGTATAAGCACGTCCATTGCCATTTACTCCTCCCTCTGTTAATTCCTTCTGAGTTGTGCATAGATATAGGATCTCAGATGCCTAACTCAAAGTGGCCCTTTCATGGGAAGGCAGAACACCTGTGTGTGTGCCAGGTACTGTCCCAAATACTTTACTGATGGCCACTCATGTTATTCTCTTAACAACCCAGTGAGGTAGGTACTGTTTTTGTCCCCAGTGGAAAGAGAAAACTGAGGTTCTGGGCCGTGAAGTAATTTGCCCACTGTCTCAATGTGGAAACATATGCAAGTCTGGAGACACATCCAGACTGTCCAGATCCAGAGCCTGTACTCTCAGCACTCTTTGAGACATATACCTCGTGTAAGCCAAAGGAGCTAAAACCAGTTTGAGGCTGGCTCTGGAATAGACTCATGATGGCCATGCTGTTATCTCTTTCCTCCACTGTAAGTAGCTCCTCAGTGATACTCCCTCCTCCACAATCTCACGGTAAGACTTCCTCTCAGAAGATGTTGAGAAAAAGATCACCAGAAGTTTGCTCCGTGTCTAACAGGTAGAAGACTGTGATGGATCGGAAAAAAAGGATCACTTTTCAGTCCGTGTTCCCCATCGGCTAAGCTGCAGTGCAGTAGGAATGAGAGGCCGTACTGATGGCTCCTGGTTACTAAGCACTCATGGGCCCAGAAAATGCAAAATCCTTTGCACATATTGTCTCCAAGAAGTCCCCAGACTAATCAATAAATGAGGGTGCATTTTCATTCCCAAGCCTCCTCACTACATAATCACCGAGTTGGGATTTGAACCCAGAGACACAGTCTGGGTGCTGAACTGCTTGATTGCATTGTGCAAAATCGGTGACTCCTGCTGACTAGGTGTTCCAAGAAAAGATTGCCCTCAAGGTGATATTTGGAGCTGAAAGGGGTGAGGGAGAGAATGTGGAAGAGCATCCCCAGTGTGGAAAACGGCACTGCAAAGGAGGAGAAGCATGGAAGGCCATGTGTTTGAAGAACATCAAGGAAGTTGGAGAGTGCGAAGTGACAACTTGGGCAAAGATGTGTGCGTAGCAGCTGACAGAAATGCAGTGTTCATAATGCCACCCTCGGCACTGGGAATTGGCCCCGCCCTACAAGATCCCGGAGGATTTTCTTTAGAAAGGCTGTGGATTGACAGAGAAAGAGGTACACATTCACTAACACGTAGGGACCACTTGAGTTTGAGCTCTTCTTCATGAGCAAGGGATACTGGGAGTGGGGAGTGGAGATTCTGGAAAGATGATAGCAGAATGTCTAAGCAGCTAGACAGAAAAACCAAAAAGTTCATGGACCAGCTTCATGACAAAAACAAGTACTGTGGCAGCCCCATGAGTTCCAAAACTGTACGTGGATAAGGACAGCCCACCAACAGCAGACTATGCGTTCTCCTCAAGGGGACGTGGAACCCTCACCAAGAAAGATAACCTAAGTGGCACCTATGTAAAAGAATGGGAATGATACAAAGTCAGCTCTCAGTCCACAATGGAGTGAAACTAGGCATCAAAAAGTGAACTACGCATGAGAAAATGCACCCAATAGCCGATAATTTAATAATACTCTTCTACATAGCACATAGAGCAAAGATGCCACGAAAGAAATTTCAAAATATTTTGAACGAAATGAAAAAAGAGCATTTCACAATGTGTTGGGTGCAGTGATAGCAGTGCTTAGAGGGAAATTCATAGCTTTAGAAAAAATAAAGTATTGAAAAATCAGTGGGTCCAGAGGGAAGGAGTTTGTAAGTCTGGTTAAGGAATTGTGACTGATTGGCAGCAGAGGCAAATTTATTGTTATATTTTTGTGATGAGGTTTGTGTTAGAAGGACCACACTGGACATGGATAATGGGAAGATGGCTAGGAGGGGCTAGCTTTAGTATTGGGAAGACAAACTGCATAACTCCAGGTAGGATATGCTACAGCAGATTTGTGGCAATGGAAGTAGACAAGAGAGGAAGGGTGTGTAGACACTTAGGACAAGCAGTTGACAGGATCTGGTGACTGTCGGGATAGGGGGCAGGGGGTAAAGGGAAAGAAGAGTCAGGAGACTAGGATAACCCGAAGGACTAGACTTGGCACTGAGATAAGAAAAGTGGCCTCTGTCCCCATAGGAACCCAAGCATCACCCTCCACAGTTGCCCGGGGTAGGACCCTATCCAGGTGAGGCATCCACTGGCTCTGGAAACCTACGTTCTGGTGGAGTGACCTGGATCCAACCCCAGCAGCCACCTGGGTAGAGTCTGTGACTCTGGGGTTTAAGCAGAAGCCAGTAACCGCAATGCAGCCACTGCCCACCCTCAGCTGGGTCGCGAAGAGCAAAACTGGAAAACATCAAAGCTGAACTCTGACATGGCGCGCCACATGTTGGGGCCCGTGGGCCCCAGACCCCACAAACACTTTTTTGAATGTGTGCTTGCTTCCTCTCCAATGCAGGCTGCTGCTTTGTGGCTGAACAGATGACAGGACCTTCCACTGCCATTTCATTCACGGCGCTTTCAGCTTTCTGTTTGTATGGCCGCAGCACATTCCCAGCCTTCTCTGCCAAAAAGCAACAGACCCTGACAGAGAAAGCTGGAGCTGGCCCAAGTCCCATGTCAGAGAGGTTCCTCTCAAAGAAGGGTAAACTGAGGAAAGAGAAGATGCTGTGTTGTGGAATTATAGGACAATGCATTTCCGCCAGCCTGTGTGAAAGCGAACGAAGGCAGAAAAGAAGGTGAGGAAAGGCAGAAAGAGGGAAGGAAGGAGAGAGAGGAGGAGGAGGAAGGTGGAAGAGGAAGAGGAGGAGGAAAGAGGCCATGAATCATAGTTCTTTGTGTGTATCTTATTAGGGAGATGTCTTAGACCAAGACACTTCACCTCCCGGAAGCCAGTTTCCTCATCTGTGCAATGGGGACAATGACACCCACTTCCCATGGCTGCTGGGAAGTTGGAATGAGCTGTGTCCTTTTTTATTTGGGGTACATTGTGGCTCTTTTCTGAGCCACAGTATTTCCATCCACCGAAGGCACTAAAAATACATCCTTCTTGGTGTCGCGAAGAGGATCAAATGCACTCCTAGACATATCAGCTCGTTGCAAATTCTAAAATGCCCCCACATGTCATCTTCCAGAACAATCTGAGTGTCTGTTCCCTATTGTTCCACAAGCTGCCAGTGGCTGTTCACTCATCTCCTTTGATTTCTGCCTTCCCAGGAAACATCAAATCATGATAGCAGCTCCAGGCTGGTTTCAGAGACAGACTGCAGAGAGTAATTAGAAGCTAATGTCTGGAAATGATGGGGATAGAGCTGTTTGCAAATCCCTTGTCATTCTTTCTGAGACTCGATTTCAGAAATGAAAGGTTTGCTTGCCTCTTACACACACCAACGATACAAAAGCCAATGCAGAACCCCTTGGCCTCCTGAATAAATCTAAAATTAGATAAAAGTTACCGTTTGATGCTATGATCATTGTGTGTGCAGAAATCAATGAGCGCTGAGAAGCTGCGGCCGACACTGCCCCCGAGTTCCACGTGCAGTGCCAGGAGCTGGGTTAGGAAGCTCATCTTCTAAGACGTACTTGGGTCATGAAACTCAACACCCAAATCAAGGCCATTGAATCCATGCCAACTCAAGCAACCCTATAGGACAAGGTAGAACTGCCCCTGTGGGTTTCCAAGACTGTAACTCTTTATGGGAGTAGACAGCCTCATCTCCCTCCTGCTGAGCTGGCTGGTGCTTTCAAACTGCAGACCCTGAGGATCACAACACAGAAGCACTACATCACCAGGGCTCAGGTGGATTCTACGTGCATATCCTCTCAAACAACCCTCAGCATATATTTATTTTATTTTATTGGGGGCTCTGGCAGCTCTTATCACAATCCATACATATATCCATTGTATCAAACGCATCTGTACATATGTTGTCATCATCTTGTTCAAAACATTTTCTTTCTTCTTGAACCCTTAGCATCGGCTCCTCATTTTGTCTTCCCTCAGCATATTTTGTGCCCTCCTCCATGCCACCCCAAGAATATACACAAAAGCCCAATAGCGCAATGAACAACAAAGCATCCTCTTTACACATTTCGCAGCAAGCTCTGATTAGTCTGTAAAAACAATGATCAAGCTGGACGACATAAGGTCCCTAAAGACAAGAGACCCTGGGGGCCATCCGTTTGCATCTGTCTTTTATGTCTCCCTGACCTGGGAGACCAGGCTGCCATGCAAGAAGTATGTAAGGTACACAACTCCAGTGGCCGAAGGAAGGAGGGAGGCACACCTGTGCTCACCTGTGCTTAGGACAAGTTAGCTGACGGAAGGGCAGAGATGGCCAGGCCTTCTCCTATAGAGTAGATTGAGGCTCTGGCTTCCCAACCCTCCCGTGGATCTGAAAGAAGGCGGCATCTGGGCTATGTGTGAACATTGGCTTTTAACCATGATGCTCTATGAATGGGGTCCGCTGAACCTCCCAAACGGACTCTGCCGTTGGAGTCAACTGTCCTCCTCACTTGAGCGTTACGAAGAAAAAACCAGGAATGTGGTAGAAGTCCTCTTTCCAGGGAAAGCTGGCAAAGGGAGGAATGGGGTCCAGCCCTCTCTCCTAAGGAGCAGAAGTGAGTCGTGATGGAGCAGCCTTTGGTTCTCCTTCTGAAAATTCCCTCGCTTACTGCTGTCAAGTCCATTCTAACTAGTGACCTTGTGGCTTACAGAAAGTCAGCAGTTCAAAACCACCAGCCACTCCTCAGGAGAAAGATGCACAGTCTCGGGAGGCCACAGGAGCAGGCCTACTCCCTCCTATGGGACTGCTTCACATTTGACAATTAGCCAATGGACAAGGAATGGATAACAAAAGAACAGTGTCTGGTGTCTCTGGAGAAGAAAGCCCCGTGGTTCCAAAGGATCCAACCAGAGAAGGAGCCATCGATGTCCTGCCTTCTGTTATATACTTGGAGGTCACCACGATTCAGCGACAACAGACAGCAACTAGCATGGCAGCCACTTGGTGGACTCCGCCCTATGCCAGTTGCCATTGGAGAACCCAAGAGATAGCTGAGCCCTGAAGGATGGGCACATCATCCCCCTGAAAGACGAGAGAAGACTGCTACCGTGTGCCAAAAACAGAGGGGCATGTAGCCTAGCAGAGGGGCACATGCTGTCCCATCCACAGAGTGAAGAACTGTGTGAGAGAATCAGGTCCTGAGAGAGAGGCAGGCCACCACGGAACCTCATCTGCTCCTCCCGGGAAGATGGCCAGTCAAGAGGCTGAGGCTCCTGTGGAGCAAAGGGCACCTCGCCTTTCCCTGCCTTGTTTCTGGCTTACATGTTAAACCAAGACATGCTTATTTGCAGTGGCTCCATTTTGTTATTGAGACACACAAGTCACAGACTTAGCCCCTGGGTGCCCAGGGGTGATGGTGTGTTGTCAGCGAGTGCTTTCTCAGTCTGCTTGGGGGCGAGGTTCATGTCTGCCAGAGCCCTCTGGGAGTCCACTGCGCACAGGCCTTCTGTTCTTATGGAGAACTCCCGGGGAGACTTCCGATCCAGATGAACCACTGGATCAAAGCCGACCATGTCAAAGGAGACAGCAACGCCCACTTCAACGATCATGGCTGAGGCTCTGGGGATTGGAGTCTTCCTGTCGCTCGGCTGAGCTGAAGGATTTGACCTGCTGGGTGACTTTGTCCTTGTAAACATCTTCTCTGGGACTGTCCCGATGCCAGGCCTGTCTCCTCCGCAGCTCATCTAACTGAGCTTCTTAAATCCCCTGGGCTGCCCTCACTTCTTCCAACCCATTAGCTTCTCCCACAGCCTCGTCATTGCTCCTCTTTCTTCTTACTGTGCACACTCTCTTTGAGCAAATGCCTCCCTTTTCAGGTCTTCAAGGATCACCTAGTCATTGATGGCGGTAAGCTCTGTTTTTCCACCCCCAGACTGCCACCGCCATCCCTCTCAGTGGCCTAGATATCACCCACTGGATGATTGCAAAAGCCAGACATTCAGCCTGCGCCAAAGCAAATCCATCAACTTCATTTCCTATACAGACTGGCTTCTCTCCTTATACTTACTTACCCCGCTCACATGGTTAAAGAGTGGTCCACCCTTCATGACTTCTTCTCCAGATAGCTCTTCCTACCCTGCAGTCACACATTACTTCTGTCTGTCTGCTGGTTGTAGCTTACATTTTGCTATGATGCTAGAAGCATCACACCAATGTCTGAAAGACCAGCCGAGTCATCCCTGATGGCCGGCTTTGAGGGGCGCTCCCAGACCTACATAACACACAAAAAAAGGCTGGACTAGCTCCTTCCAAAAACTCCTGAAAACCTTCTGGATGACAATACAACACGGTCTCACTTGCTTGCTTCCTGTATATCCTCAGGAAAGACCAATCTCTGAAGGGGGACAACTTCTTTTTTTTTTTTTCTTCCTGAAAAGGGGCAGTAGAGACCTGTGCTCTAAAGAACACAAAAATCTATGTAAAGAAAACAAAACTCCTCACAATTGGACCAACAGGGAACATCGTGTCAATGGAGAAAATGAAGTTGTCAAGGAGTTTGTCTTGCTTGGATCCACAACCAATGCTCATGGAAGCAGCAGAGAAAAAAGGAATGATATATTGCATTGGGCAAATACGTTGTTGTGCAAGACCTCTTTAAAGTCGAGCAAGGAAGTCACTTTGAAGACTAACATGTGCCTGACCCAAGCCATGGTATTTTCCATTGCCTCATACACATGAGAAAGTTGGACAATGAATAAGGAAGACCACAGGAGAATGGATGCATTTGCTTTACGGTGTTGGTTAAGAATATTGAAAGTACCTTTGTGGTAGTTACATAATCTGTTGTCAATTTGAGACTTAAGAGTGAAGGCATGGGGTTTGCCTGTCAATCAGGTCGCAGCTTGATGACCTCATTTGGAGGCGCTAAGGAGATAAATAGCTCGCTGGAGGCAGAACACATGCTCACTCCCTGGGAGACATTCCTGTGGAGAAGACACATGGAACTATCTATGCTAGAGCCCTGTTGTTGAAGGAGCCATGTGAAGATGCTTCCACTGCCACCTGATCCACAGAACTTTCAACCCATTGGCCTGTGATCTTCCTGCATGCAGCGTCATTGCATGCCTGTGTGAGTCTAAAGAATTTACGGACTAGTATCCACATATGGGGTTATATCAAACTTATGGACTTGATCTGGACTGGGCTGGGATGTTTTCTCAATATTCAATTGCTCTTGTATTTAAAGTTCTCTCTTACACACGAGTGTCTATGAATTTGTTTCTCTAGTCAACCCAGACTAACACAACATTGGATTACCAGAAGAACATACTGGCTTGTCTTGGAAGAAGTATAGCCAGAATGTTCTTTAGAAGCGAGGATGGCAAGACTTCCGTCTTGTGTACTTTGGACAAGTTACCAGGAGAGAGCCGGTTGCCAGAGAAGGACATTACACGTGTTAAAGTTGAGGATCACGAAAAAGGGGGAAGACCCGCAGCGAGATGGATTGACACGTGGCTTCAACAGCAGTCTCAGACATAGCGATTATGAGGATGCCGCCAGGCTAGGTCTGTTTTGTTCTGGTTTACACGGGTGGCTGTTAGAACTGATTCAAAGGCACCTAACAACAACAGCTCTCTAAAGTGTGACCACCTAGAGATGGAGAAGATGGGCCGTTGGTCCTCACACACCTTCTTTGCCTAGCACTGTGTCCAGGAAGAAAGATTGCTGAGGGAAGGGGTAGTGTGATGAAACCATACACGCAGAGATGCCTGCAAGCCCATGGGAGTTACTGCTTATCACACTGATTACATTGCAGAGCGGTGTAGCAGAGTGGACTTGCCTCCAAGCACCAACGCTTACCAACTGAATGACCCCTAGAAGTTGTTTCTCTTGGAATTTGAACTGGGGGAAGTATTAAAAGCCAGAGGAAGAACTTGAGTTGCTAGAAGAAGGAGCTGATGTGAAATGCCTCGCCATTTCTCTCGGGACACTCTTTAGCCGTTGGCTGGCTGAAACAGAGGGGGAGAAATTAGAGAGGCCAATGTAGAACACAAGTAGCTGGGAAGAGAATAGAGAAAGGGCAGCCAAGTCCCAAGGAAAAGCAGCATAGCTGGTGATGGCTTGCCTAATCAGGAAAAGATGCTGACAGAGATGCCTGAGAGATGGGATTTTAGCGACACCGAGTTGCTAGAAACACCCTGACGCCCAGTCTCAGTATCCAATAGACAGGGGGCTACCATGGGACAGATCTTTGGAGGGGAACCTGGAGTGATGCTGAAACCTTGCACAAGGACTAGTTCACCTAGGTGATGTAGTGCTTAGGTGTTGGGCAGTTCTAAACCACCAGCTAGCTCTGTGGGAGTAAGACTGGACTTTCTACTCCGTAAAGAGTTACAGTCTCAGGAACTCAAAGGAGCAGTTCTACCCAGTTCTGTAGGGTCACTGGGAGCCAGAATTGACTCAATGGCAGTGAGTTTGTGTGTTTAAGTTTGCCCAAAAGTAACCAGATGAATTAAATTGTTCTGAGCACGTAGGCATGCCAAAGCTCAGGTGATCTCTCTTAGTCTTAAACCCAAGGATTATTCTCATTTAACAGATGGAAACAGACTTCTGCTACCCAGCTAGCAAATAGCAAAGAAGGCAATGAGCAGGTGGGTCATCACTGATGGACCCGTTGCCTAGCAGTGTTGACCCATAGGAGGTTCTGAAGAAACAGTTATCAAGCATCACAAGGAAGGAGAGAGTTACTGACCCATTGAAGCCCTCTACCTAGTCCCTACGGCATGGCTCCTATGCCTCTGGACCATATTTTTCCTTTACTCCTTTTTCCTTTAGATGGTTAATGAATTCACAACAAAGAAGAAGCCGGGTGGGCTCAGCAGAGCATCCAGATCTAGGTTCAAGGTGTGGCAGCTTGCCTACCTGCTTGTATTTCTGGGAGAGAGTATGTGTTAAAGGGCGACCGGCAGACCAGCATCCGTCTGTTATGATCCTGAATCACTGCCTTGGAAATGCCCGGTGGTCCAATTCAGTAATCTGAATTTTATATCCATCCTCCACATGGGTCAGTGGAGTCCTGACAGGTCACTGGAATGCTTCACCTGGGAGCTTACTTGGACTTTCTTCCATCTGAAATATCATCTCAAGTGTTATCATGATGATGATGATGATTTGCTCAACACCTGGACAGGTGTGATGGGTGAAGAACTGGGAAAAGAGAAAATTAGCAACCCTGGAACCTGCTTGAAAATTCATTACATAAATGTAGGAATTCTGAATGGACCAGAATTAGCAAGGAGGAAGACTTTCAAGAAGCAATAGCTGAGCCAGTGGCCAGGAAATGTCCAAGGAGGACCAGAACTGTGACATAGCAAAACCTCGACTCTTGGAACTCTAGTGTGCTTTTCTTTAGTTAAAATAATAATAACTCCTACCACTACTGGTCAAGAACACCCACGTCAGCGTGGACTCCTCTGACACGCTGCCCTTGCCCAGGTCCAGGTGTCTGGGGGTGCCATTCCTTCCCCCCCAGAATGCCATTCCCCTGACCCTCTCAGCCTCTGAAAGCCTGGTCCTAGCCTCGGTGTCTCCCACTGCCTTCCTCTCATCAACCCATCCAGAACAAGTGGGCCACTCCTGCACAAAGAGCAGCTGAATTTCAATCCAATGGTAGCTGCCCTGAACTTCAACTGTCAATGCCCCTCCACTTTCACGTTTCATCTGTCAAATGGGGCTTCCCGTCAGACCTGGATCTCAAATGAGCAAGCAAATGTAAACTGCTTCACATGGTTTCTGGATCATTCATTTGAGAAAGGATGGTTGATAAAGGCTGGTTCTTATTATCCCCATCATATTGTGTCTCCATCGTCACAAGACCCATGCTGACCTCTCCAGCTAGTCACTCCTCCGGACCCGGCGTCTCATGGCACTCAGCCATGTCATCACTGATTCTAATCATAGTGCTTGGCACATCGTAAGGGTTTGGTGAATATTAAAATGATAGTTCATGAATGAGGGAATCCCATAGTTCTGGGCCCATGTGGCAGTTCTCAGGACACATTGCTGAGTTGGCTTGGTGGTTGAATAAAGTAATAACTAATTAAATGAAGGAACGAGTGAGGAATGAGGCTTGGAGGAAGAAATGAGTGAATGTTGGCCAGGAAGGTTGGGTAGGGGGTGGGGAGCTCATATCAGTGAGCACGGAATGAAGGAAATGTTCTACAACTGATTGAGGTGATGATTGTACAACTCGTATTGATGCAATTGAAGAATTGAATTGTATGATGAGCTATATGCCAATACAACTGTTGGGGGGAACGGAAATGAGTGAGTGAATGAGTGGACAGCAAGCACTTCCACTGTGGTCCTTGCCTTGGGCATAGCTCAGACTGCACCCCGAGTCAGGCAGTGCCTGGCACGTGGCCGATCCCATGTCCCCCATGACAATCACTAGCCAGAACTGAGCCCATCCAGACTAGGGTCAAGTCAATTTCTAGGCATCGGAGTGCATGGAGAGGGACGGTGTCTCACAAAGCCCACCTGGAAGGGCCAAGGGATTTGTGCCCCCTTCACATACTCAGATTACCTACATGAGATCCCAGTGGGGTCTCCTTAGCAGTTGCCTCGTGAGAAAAATGAATGGCAAAAGAGGGAAAATTGGGCAGGAACAATAAATCAAGACAAATATTTGATGTCCTTTGCAAGTTTCTCAATATAGATTCTGGCAATGACTATAATTTGTTTTAAAGCTCCCACGAAGAACCCTTTTATTGAGCCTAGAGAAGTTCAAAGATGTGTGGGGTGTAGGGTGGGGCGGGGAAGCTGGTGGGTGCGACTGCCAGCCTTGCTCCTCGGTGGGGGGTCAGATGACTGCTGAAGGCACTTAGCGCTCTTGCTTTCCCACAGGGTGATGCCCATGGCCGTTCAGTTTTCCACTCTTCTCATGCTGCACTCGGCACTGGTCCTCATCACCACGGCCGAGGACTACAAGTGCTTGCCCCTCGTCCTCCGGAAAACATGCTGTTGGATAAACGAGACCTATCTGGCCCGGAACATTATCATCTTCGCCTCCATCTTGATTAATTTCCTGGGTGCCATCCTTAACATCGTAAGCCTCCCAAACCTCTGGTGTCCGGTGTGCGGACAGAAAGCATGTGTCTTTAGGCTCTGCAGTGCCATGCCTTGCCCTTCCTTGGTACCACCTATCTGTGGGTGCTTGGACCATCCCCAAATTTAGCATCAGAGAACAGAGAGATGGCTCCCAGGAGGCTGGTGCTTTCCACTGTTGGCAAATCCTCTGTCTCCGCAGAGGCGATGGTTGGCTCCAGAAGAGGTTCTAAAAGCCTGCGGTGGGCCAGGAACTTAGCATCCTCAGAGTGAGTCTGTATGACTGACCTACCTGCTGTGTGCCAGGCACTCAGGGGGGCTGAGGAAACTGAGACTCAGAGACTTGAGCTAACAAGGTGTGTCTGACTCCAGGACCCGGGCTCCATTACATGCAAAGAGGTATCTCTGAGAGTGGGCCCAGTGGGGAATGGAAATAAAACTAGCTTTGGTTTCCTGAGCACCTGCGGTATGCTACAGGGAGGTGTGGCCGTCCCCATGCAGGTCGAGCATCTCACTGGAGTTTGTTTTGGATGTGACACATGGACCTCAGAGGGCACTCTGATCCCTGTGCCATGCATTACTGTTTAGAATTTGGAGACTCGTGTTTTAGGGATTGTGGGGGGTTTTTCCTAGCCCAGTTCTTTGGAACCTGTAGGTAGTTTTTGCGTATAGATGCCTCGTCTGTGTTGTTCACAACTCGAGAAGCTGGCATCCAGGATGCTGTATCTGATTCCAGGATTTGAACTTGGCACCACGGAACACGCTAGTTGAGGCATTGTCTTGTGGCTGAAACCATCACTGTGCCATCTGGTGCAGAAGAAGTCTCCCCAAGCATTCAGGGGCCCCAAAATAGAAGGGGAACTCATAATCTAATGAGATTCATCATTTAATGAATAGTTTACAGATGATGAAAATTGACGTGGAGGTTCATAAGATCATTGATCAACAGCCTGCATTCTCCTAGCCAAAATCATGAGTTTTGATGACCAACTTTAAAGGATCTAGAAATAAGCCCAAGGTCAAATTACCTCAGGGGCGGACCAACCATGTCCCAGTACAAAGATCAAGCTTTGGAGTCAGAGAGACCTACATCCCAATCTCAGCTCCACCACCGATCAGCTCAGGGACCCTGGACAAGTTATACTTTAGTTCTCAGAGTTTTGCCTTCTTCGTCTGTAAAATGGGGATAAAAATAGGAGCTGCTTCACGAGGTGGTTGTGAGGCTTTATTCATTTTGCTTTTTACAAAGTGCCTGGCACAAAGGAGGTATTCAGCTAAGAGGAGCTATTGTTTCCAAGTCTCCAGCAGTTTCTAGTCTTGGAGAAGTCCATCACCCCCTACACCCCTCCCCAAGGCGAATCCTCTCACTGGGGAGCTGAGCCAGCCCTCGAACTTACCTCAGATCTCTCCTGCCCTCTAGCTCTCTGCTGAGCCCAGCTCTGAAGAATGTGACCTGGTCCCGTGACTGGCTTACAAATGCGTTTTCCCAGCTAGCACTTCGAGGTCACCAGAGCTGGCACCTCCCTTCTGCCAGCCCCAGCTCCCAGAAAGCCAGCAGCCGAGAGCACGCTGCTCCGTTCCAGCATCACACTGACTGTGTTGTTGTTGTTTTGTTGTTGTTGTTTTAATCCACAGCTGTGGTGTGATTTTGACAAGTCGATACCCTTGAAGAACCTGACTTTCAATTCCTCAACTGTGTTTACAGATATCTGCTCCTACCCAGAGGTATTTATTCACAAGCTACCCTTGGCGAGACTTGGGCAGAGTATCCAAACGCACAGGACAGCCCGGAGGCCTTAGAAAGTACCCGGGAGACCTGCTCTCCTCCTCTGCCTCTCCCCGCCTGCTTGAGTCCCCTTCCTCTTTTCTGCTTTTCCGCCGCCCTGCTCCCTGCTCTCCTGCTTTGCTTCGTCCTCCCTCTTCTGCCTTCTTTCCCATTTCCACCCTTTCTCTATCCATTTCCTCTCTCCTCTTGTCTCTCCCTCAGGCTTATCCTCCCCACTCATTGCCCCTACCCCTCTGGGAATGCTCGTGCTGTTGCCACCAGTACCTGGCCGGGCAGAGTCACGGTTCAACCAGTGTGTCCTACATTACAAGGGGGGGGAAGGGGGGAATAAAGAAGAGGAGGTAAGGGAGGACTGAAGGGAGGAAGGACGGCAGGCAGGCAGGCAGGCAGGGAAAGAGGAAGGGAGGGAAGTCACGGAGGTAGAAAACCATCACTAATCCCAAGGCCAAGTCCTAGAGATAGCACCCAGAGCTCCCCAGGGTCAGAAGGCAACCCCATAGGACAAAACACCCACCATCGTCATGCAAGTCTGAGGCTCTTTTGCCCAGCGTCACTGGGCACGCCCTGAGTCTTGTGTTCAGCCTAAGGAGCCAGACAGAGGGCAGCCAAGACCTCCGTGTCTGGAGGAAGAGCAGTGGTGATCTCCCTCCTATCAGACCCCAGACAAGCCCCTCCGCTGATCCTGGACAGACCCTTATTCTCTAAGGGGCTGTCAGCTTCAGGGGCCACCCAACCCGTTAGGTGGAGAGCGTGCTCCCCATCATCTCTTCTGGATTCATCGTCACCCCCAAAGTGGTCTGAGAGCCTTCTGAAAAGGGGGTCTTCACCCCTGCCACCCTCATTAGAGAGGATTTACTGGATATGCACAGTTTCGCGGCTTCCTTGGGATTTAGGGGGCAGGCCACTCGTGTTCCCATTTTGTGGGTGGTACCTTCCAGGCTTGGGTACTGACATACTCAGTGCCACTCCTGTCTTTGTCTTGCTTCTGTCCATTTCTCCTTCTTCGCTTCTCTTTTGAAGTCTGTGGTCTAGGCTTGGTGCTCTACACTTGTCCCTCCATCCCTGTCTGCTGCATTGCTCAGTGCCCACTCCAAGTCCAGCCCTCCCGCTCAGCAGGAGCTGGGCGGGGCAGGAGGGACCGGCTCTTGTTTGGCACTTTCGCAGAGGGTAAGCCAGGGCTTGATCTAGACTTTTACCCAACGTGTGAGAGATCTTTAGTAAATGGAAGATTCTTCCCGTTCAGTGGTTCTCAACCTTCCTAATGCTGCGACCCTATAATACAGTTCCTCATGTTGTGGTGACCCCAAACCATAAAATTATTTTCGTTGCTACTTCATCACTGTAATTTTGCTACTGTGATGAATCGGGTGACCCTTATGAAAGGGTCGTTTGAGCCCCAAAGGGATTGCGACCCACAAGTTGAGAACCGCTGATCTAGAAGCTTCTGTAGGATCCCACCTTCCCCAAAGATTCCCAGGCTTGAAGGGCATGGGAAGTGGCATTGTCCCAAGAGGCAATCTGTAGGCCAAGAGTCTGAAACGTAGATGGAGGCAAAGCTGCAATCCATTCCTATGTGAGCTCATTCTCTTTCTAGCACTGGAAACTGGAGTCAGCGTTTCACCTCTCTGCGCCTCAGTCTGCTCATCTATAAAGCGGAAATCACTCCTTGGGTCTTCACACGGTTGCTGTGGAGTGAAGTTCTCCTGGCGCCTACTTCATAGAGGAGCAGCTATTGAGTTTCTAATGCAGTGCCTGGCATGAGCTAGCCGTCAGATGCCCACCCGTGCCTCTGCCTCACTCTGAGTCAGCATTCTTACCCCCTGGTCTCAACCCCAAACTTCCAGACTCCAGACCACAGCACTCATGGGCCTGCCGGCGCTAAGACAGCGGTGGGTGAATGAGTTTGACGGCGGAACAGCACTTCTGTGCCTCCGTTTCTTTAGCCCTGAAATGAGGATGAAATGTATTCCTTGCCCATGTGTGGTTGTAAGGATTGAGTTATTTAGGGAAAGAGTTGAGAGGAAGGCCATATAGAAGTAGCTGCTCAATCAATCCCAGCCTTTATTGTTGCTGGGTATGAATTCCAGTTCAAGAATTTTGAGCTGGCTCTGCCAATATATGTTTACCTCTGTGCCACATATCTATAAGGAGCCCTGGTGGCACGGTTGGCTAAGCATTGGACTGCTAACCCACCTCAAGGCTGGTGGTTCAAACTCCCCAGTCACCCCATGGGATAAAAACTGTGACCCTATGCGCCTATAAAGATTGACAGCCTCAGAAACCTCATACAGGGTCGCTCTGAGTGGGAAATGACTTCACGTTAGTAGGTGAGTTTGTCACGTACCTGGCCTACCTTGTTAATATGTAGTGTACATGATGAACATAGAGACCGTAGAAGGTGAAATGAAGGAAATATGAATTGAAATTTTTACTATCTTCCTCCCACACGCAACGTATCATGTTGCCCAATGGAGTCGGCCAGCTGTGGCCCCAGGCCACATCTAGTCAGCCACCTAGTTTGTAAAATACTTTTATAGGGGCTCAGCTACACCACTGAGTAAGAAGTGTCTGCAGGTGTTTTTACACTACAGCGGCACAAGGCAGCAGCGTTTGCCATGATGTGCTACGGAGATGATCGCATGGCACACGTACTTACTTACCACCTGCCCTTCATCTTCCCTTGATGACAAAGAGCCCATGCATCCAATTCCAGACTCTCCATCCTCAGCTCACACAACCTTCTAGAATCTGGACTCTCCACCCTCAGCTGCTACAACCATCATGCTGAACCACTCTTCACCTGACTTATCTCTAAGGTGGCACCAGGTCCCTCTAGGGTTTTCTCAGTCAAACTGAGGGAATCAGACATTCCAATGAGTGGAAAGGCTTACTCATGGCCCCATCATTTACACATGGTCCCTGACTCTCTGAGTCTCAGCTCTTCCCTTCTCAGGTAGATCTGACCTTTCGGCTTCCCTCCAGGAGAACGGATGCCCAGTCCAACTCTGCCGTTAAAATGGAATGATTTGACAGAAATGTAAGGATCTGCTATATGGTGTAAGGCACAAACTATGGCCCTCGGGCCACATGCGGCCCGCCGAGGACATTTATCTGGCCAGCCGGGTGTTTTTGCCCCATTTTGTTTTTTACTTCAAAATAAGATGTGTGCAGTGTGCATAGGAATTTGTTCATAGTTTTTTTTTAAACTATAGTCCGTCCCTCCAATGGGTCTGAGGGACAGTGAACTGGCCCCTGTTTAAAAAGTTTGAGGACCCCTGGTGTAAGGAATCTCTGTACAGGACGGTCAGACTTTAATTGTAGATGGGCAACTTACTAAAAATGAGTGAGACTGCCGGCAATGGCTGCGAAGAAAGTCATGTCCCAGCTCTAATTGGAGAGGCCGTTCAGTGAAGGAGAAAGACTTTGTGTGAGTGTGCTGGATGAATGTGCATTGCAGTCCCAGTCCCGGCCAGCCCTTATCTCACATCCCCGGGTGTGGCCCAGGAGACCCAGTAGGAAGAACTCTGAGCATTTCAGAATCAGATCCTGTTATTATCTGCTCCCACACATCTGAATAAATAGCTTGTTATATTTGCAAGGGTAGTCAGCACGAGCTCTAATTTTAAAGGGTCAGTGAGAGCCAGTTTTCCATAGAGGTATGAGTTCTGTGTTTGCATCTTAGAATCTTGATACATTCTCCCCTTTTAGCCCCACCTATTTTTACGCTGGGAGAAGGACAAGGCTTTCTACTCCTATAAAGTTACAGCCTCAGAAACCCGCGGGGACAGTTCTACGCTGTCCTATAGGGTTACTATGAGTCGGAATCAACTCGATGGCAGTGAGTTGAGTATTTGTACACTGGTGGCTTAGGAACCCCACTGGTGCAGTGGTTTATACATTAGGTTGCTAACCACATGGTCAGCAGTTTGAACCCACTAACTGCTCTGAGTAAAATGAATGAGGCTCTGTTCCTGTAAAGATCTACAACCTTGGAAGCCCTCTCTAGCAGTTTACCTTGTCCTTACGGTCATTGTGAGTCAGAATCAACTCAATGGCAGTGTGTTTCTTAAAGTTCTATCCAGCTTTCAAGAGTCCCTTTAATGATGTATTATCTGCCACTCATCTTCCTACCAGTTCATATACCGCTCTAGCATCATATTAATGCTCACATGTCACCCTTGGCACAAGCACACAACACAACTGCTTGAATCAACAAAAAGAGAAAGAGCTCTCCGTGGATGAGGCAAACTCCCAGAGTAGCTGGTCACGTACTGACAGAATACATAGCATCCTGTACAGTTACTATTGGCTTTCCTGGGTTGGTGTGTCCCCTTTAGACTGTGCCTCTGTTAGGCCTGGATTGTCTCTTATTTACCTGGCATCCCAGTACCTAGCACCATTCCTTGATTGCAAGCTTTTCTTTAATTCTATGCTCCCATTGATTTTTGCTCAAAGGACACAATATTTCAATGACCTTTTATTTAATGCATGATTCATAATTTACATTGAGAATGCCGTGCATAAATCCTCTGTATTGTGAGGCAAGTCATCATCAATCGGGGACCCCCTCCAATCTAGTCCCTCTTTGCTTTGACTTTGACAAAACAGAGGATCTTGGATGTTTCCATGTGGAGAAAACAAATCTAGAGAATGAACTTATCCGTGGCTCAGCTCATTCCCAGCTTTCTGCACAGAGACGTCAGGATGAGTTGCCTTAAAGAACATGCCCAAAGGAAGGTCTTAGAATAAGTAGAAGAACACCTATTACCCCAGTTTGAGACAACGACATCATTGAATTTATGAGGAAAGGAGAAGCCAAAGTAAAGGCTCCTTGAGGCCAGGGACAGGCCTTAGCTGCGTCTCTGTCTACCTGCAGTACAACAAAGGCATGAGATCTTTGCCCTCCGTGGGAACTCTGAGTCAGGGCCCCATCCACACTTGATGGAAGGATGCAGGAATGAGTCCTTTTGACCTTAGAAGTCACTGAACATCCCTCTGATAGCTACTTGGGGATTTGAGGAGAGTCACCCACCGCTCTAGCCCAAATCAAGACTCTCTCGCCATGTAATAGAAATCAGACATCAAGCAGCTGTCACAAAGGACCATGAACAACACTACCAAGAGGGCATTTCAAAAGGAGCAACTCAGTTTGCCACAAACTTAAGAAGTTTGTTTCAGATCCAAATATCACCCCCAATATTATCCACTTCTTCTTTAGTCAACTCATCCTTCTGGCCCAAATACATACTTTACACTCCTCCTGAGAAATATGAGCTGTGAGACCTTCAGCCTGGTGTTAGATGTGTAGAAACCTTTTCTATTGTGTTGAGATCTTTAAGGTATTTGCCAGTGCCTCACCCAAAATGGTCCCACATTAACGAAGGAACCACACTTCAGAAGCCATTTAATTGGTAAGAAAAGGGAGGCATAGAAAACTAAGTAAGTTTCCCCAGAGCAGAAATAATTCCATATTTTCTCAGTCCTGGTTCAACACCTGTCTAATGCCTAGTGCATCCCTCCGTTCTAGAAGGAACAGTTCTGAGTAGGTATTGAAGGTGCAGAGATGAGTAAGGGTAACCAGATAGCTACTTTTTAGAAGAGGGTGAGGCTTGAGATTCAACCTCACAGCCGGACAGGTCATAAAGGGCATGTAATTGAAGGGAAAAAATTAAGAGACAGAGAAAAGTTTAGGGGTGCTCACCTCTGCCACAGCTTCAGGAACCAGAGCAGAAGAAGTGATTGTATTATCATCATCATCATCTTATATACTCTCAGGGCATGCAAGCCTGTCTAATTACAGGTAACCACATAAGGTAACAAAGTGGGCTGTACCCTAACCCTAAAGGTCCCTGAGTTCATTGGAGGAGAAACCTAACACCAGTGCTGGGGAGAGGTAAGGGGGAGTGACAGTCCCCTATGCAGAGAGAACAATCGCACATGTCTTCTCCTATAGTTGCTGGTCAGATAGCCATCAGCTATGTGCTTAAAAGTGGTCACTTTAAGGCAGCACTATTTGGATAGGAGATTGTGGGGATCAATCTTGGTTTTGAGAATGTGGTTGAGACTCACCTCAAGCCCACAAGTGTGAAGGCCTCCCTCCGCCCAGAATCCTGGCCTGCCAGGTTTCTTAATAGATGAGAATAAAGAATTTCATCTGCATACACTCTCTTCCTGTTCCTCAGTTTCCCACACTTTATTATAAATCACTAAATACTGTCATAAAATATTCAGGAGGCACAATGAGGAAACCCCAAGTGATCCTTTCCTCCTAACCAATGCAGACTTTGCCCCAAAAGTCACATTTATCAGGACTGGTTGTATCCAGGGAGCCCAGATGGCATAGTGGTTACACATGGGGTGGCCATCCACAAAGTCAGAAGTTCAAGACCACCAGCCACTCCATGGGAAAAGACAGGGCTTTCTACTCTCCTGAAGAGTTTCGGGATACCCTGTCCTATAGGGTCAGCCTCAACTCGGTGGCAGTGAATCTGGTCTGTGAGTTTGGTTGTGTCCAGGTGACTGGGATGCCACTCTTCAGCTCTGAGACCTTAAACCATTCCTTCGAACTGTGAGCCTCGGTTTCCTTACCCGTAAAATGGGAATTGTGGTTATTTTAAAAAACACACAAGGAAACGTGTCTCCAAATCCAAGCTCGTTTCCCAAGGGAGCCCTAGCTCATGTGGGTCCTTTTCTTTTTGCCCACTGGATGGCCACAGTCCTTGGCCACCGCCATGATGATAGATAGTGATGGTTCCCAAAGGGGCATCCATTGAGGGGCTTCCCACAGAAGGCAGACGGCTGGCTGTGCCGCTCCAATAGGGCGGCTACTCTCAGAATCCTGCTGTTGGGAGGTTCCACATTTACAAGCTAAGCAGTTCTCAGGTGTTCCCCTGTGCTACTGGGGGGGTGTAGAGGAGCGAGGCAGGATCCAGAAGCACTCGAAGATTTTCCAGAAGGGTTTCCTCGCAAATAACGATACCTAAACTGATATTTGTTAGAGCAGAGTAAGGCTTAGTCCCCTGTATGAGGGTTGAGCAAGAGGATGCTGGCACCACAGAGCAATGAGGCATGGAAGAGAAGGGCATGTTGGGGGGAGCAGTAAGTAGTGAGAGGGGCTAGAACAGGCTTGGGGGCTAAGAGAGTGGAAAGAACTTGGACATAGAAGGAAGGACCTTGTCCGTGTTGCCACAAGGGAACATCTGAGCAAGGGGAGGGACGTGACCCCATCAGTGTTGTAGGACTTGTAGGTAGAAGATGGTAGTGTGTGTTGGGTGGAGGATGGGGCCAAGCAGCAGGCAGGGTGCCAGAGAGCTGTCAGGGAGACTCGTTACAGAAATGGGGTGGCAGGAGAAAACTGGATGCATTTGAGAGCTATTGAGGAAATCCATGCTACAGCCTCTGTGAGGACATGCTGTAGAGTGGGGGGACAAGAAGGGGGACAGGGAAGACACCACACACAGGATGGGGAGCAGGTTTGGGGGTTGCAGTTCAGCTTGGGATCCGTTGACTTTCAAGAGGCCTGGAGACCTCCCTTGGGAGACAAACTCCTATCAGTGCCTCCTGGAGTGAGCCCAACCCTGCTGAAGGTGAGTGCGCCTCCTTGGGTGGCCCTTCGTGTCTGACCAGCTGCGCGTTCCGTCTGCAGTATTTCGTCTTCACGGGGGTGCTGGCCATGGTGACCTGTGCCGTCTTCCTGCGTCTGAACTCCGTCCTGAAGCTGGCGGTGCTGCTCATCATGATCGCCATCTATGCCCTGCTGACGGAGACCGTCTACGCAGGCCTCTTTCTGCGCTACGACAGCCAGCACCACAGTGGAGAGTAAGTGTCGCCAGGCCCCGTGGAATCCGACCCGCTGCACTGATTGGCTACCCACTCCGGTTTCTCAGCACAGGCATCCGCTAGCTTACAAGACCAGGCAAAAAGCTCTCATGTCCAGCCTTATCATTTCTAGGAATTATACCTGCTCCTCGCTCCTTGGTCTAGCCTTCTGCGTTCCATGACAATGTAGAAAACATTCTCAGGTGGTGCCTCCAATGATTTGGGTCCCATGTGGGGCAGCAGCCAGGCCTGGGGCACCCTCCTCGGGCCACCTTGAATGATATGCCAGGGGTCTCGGAGACAGTCAGGAGGCCTCTCAGCTGCAGGACATCTTCTCTCACTCACTCTTGACATCGTGGTCTGATCACTGAGGATGCAGGGTGAGGGTGGGAAATGCAAGGTCTTCGGCAGGTAGGGGAAGGCTACACAAGGGCTTAAAGCCGCTGGAAGGTTGGTGGAGGAAATGGAGGGTGGGGCATGCAGGGAAGATGAGGTGAGGACAGTGGGTCAGTGGATAGTGCCAGCAGGGTCACTGTCCAAGGAGGACAGTGTAAGTACAAGGGGAGTCCCTGCCCAGGGTGGATGACAGAAGTGGTGGGTGGTGGGTGCCACCTAACTGTTACCATCTCCAACCACGGTGGGCTCCATGGAGGTGGGGAGGGCTGCAGAGAGAAGGGGGACAGCCACACCACAGGGCACAGCCCCCCACCCCCCACCCCAATCCCAGAATGCCCATTGTGCTCACACTTCCTGCAGCCTAGTGATGGATGCTGGCTTACACTTCAGGAGCACCAAGAGGTGTGGGATCTAATTAGAATTTGGTGGTAGTAATATTAATCATCGCAGTCCCCAGGAATCAGCAAAGCTAACAGCTCCTCATCCTTACTTCTACATTTTAAAAGAATAAACTACCGTCATATGGTTGCCTTTCCCCATATAACCTTCCAGGAGCACATGACCCAAGAAGCAAGGTAAGCACATGCTTATTTTTACTTCCTGACTGCTCCGTGCTGAACCATGTCCCTTAGATTTCACCACATCAAAGGTTTCGCTTCTGGGCCTGACTGCCACCTGTGTCTCTCCCAACGGCCCTTCACCTTCCTACAGAATCCAAGCCTCTTTTCAAGTTGATAGTAGCTAGAGTCACCAGTTAAGCAGAGTAGGCGTGGCCTTACCTATGCTTACTTACTACTCTCTAGTGAACAATTTTACATGGGTTTTACCACATCAGACCCATGTGAAACGGTTCAGTACGGATTCGGAAGTAAGCACAGATAAGCTCAGGCTGACCTTCCTTCTTGAGTCATTCAGCCCAATTACCATGTTGTTTCCTTCCTTTGTCCCCCAGCCCCAACTTCTAAAAAGTCACATTACAAATGTGAACATCCTCCCACTGCCTTTGAGCCACTTCTGACCCCAGCGACCCTGAAGGACAGAGTCGAACTGCCCCACTGGCTTCCTGAAGCTGCACATCTTCATGGGAGCAGAAAGTCGCGTCAGTCTCCTAGAGAGTGGCTGGTGGGTGCCAGCTCCTGACCTTGTGGTGAGCAGCCACCCACGTATCTACCTACTCCCCCAGAGCGCCTTCACACTAAAAAGAGGGAAGGTCGCACTTGGGGTTACAGAGAGAGAAAGTGCCACTCTGCCCTTTATTTCAGCATCCAGCTGTCCCCCCACCCCATCCTACCCATCTACACCCCCCACAGTGGCTAAAGCCTTTGACATGGTACCTAAGCTGTGTGTTCTCATCCTGTCTCTGACACAAATCGTCTGGATGGCCTGAGACTAATGACACACGTTATCCAATGGCCTTGGGCCAGTGACTTCTCTTCTCTGATCCTCCCTGACCTACCTGCAAACTGAAAGGCTGGCCAAGAACACTCAGTTGTGCACAGTGTGCATGAAATGGAACAGTGTGGATCTACTAAAACTCACCTTACAGAGCGTTGAATCGCATGGACTTTTTCCCACGTTTTATCACAAAGTATAAAAGTCCATTACAAAACAGCATGAACCACGAAGAGGCCTGGGAATGGTGCTGTGTTGACCCAGGAATATTAACTGCGGTTTCCCTGGGTCATAAGCTTAAAGATAGTTTTCATTTTCTTTTTGGTGAACCTTTTCATTATCTTCCAAATTCTCTACAGTTAGCATCAATGTGTCTGTACTGAACAGCAGTCTAATCAAGTGGTAAATTTTCTGAGACCCCAGCTAAGACAGTCTCTCTCCCAGGGTGGCGGTTGCCCTGAGACGGGCATTGTTCTGCTTGTGTTTTCACGGAGCCGCATCAGCACAGAGAGATGGCGGTATTAACTCAGTGGGTTAATTAAGACAAAGACGCCCAGTCAAGCTGCCCTTGGCTTTAAGTCCCTGACACCCAATATCAAACCAAGTATTGCCCATGGGTGGAGCAAATGGTTAATGCACTTGGCAACTAACCAAGTTGTTGGGCGTTCCAATCCACCCACAGCCACCTCAGAACGCAAGCCTACTGACCTAGTTCTCAAACACCACCCACTGAAAACCCTATGGAACGCAGTTCAACTCATAGGATTTGGAATCTATTCAGCACCCACTGGATTATAATACTGCACAGGCCTCAGCCACTTGGCTCTCTCCATGAGTCCCTCAGATTCCATAAAGGCAACCAAAATAAAATAGATAAGTAATCCCTCCTACATTTAGATCACGATTTCATTTGTTCCTTTTTAAAAAATCATTTTATTGCAGGATTGTACAACTCTTATCACAATCCATCCATCCATCCATCGTGTCCAGCACATTTAGATCACCATTTCTGGGAGATGTTCCTTGGCCTAGCTGGTTTACCAGATGCATCTAGCATTGTACCCACAGACCAATTATTTTTTCCATCTGAAACATATCCTGAAAGACGGAAACGTTCTTCATAAATTTCTTCCATGTTTTGTTTTGTTTCTGCGTTGGTCTAGTCTATTCTCTTTAGTTTCAGACAAACAACTCTTTTCAAATGATCAAGAGGTAGTCTTATGTTCTCTTGAATGTGTGTGTCCAATGATAAAGTACCGGGCTTTACAAAGCCAGCTGTCTCATAAGGAAAAGGCTATCAGATGTGCCAGGCACAGTCCGGATGTAGGGCGTGTCCACGAGGACCAAAATGTTGGATTTCTCCCATTCGCACTGTGTGAGCAGGTGGGTCATGTTAATGAGAGCACCGTGCCAGATCGGGTTCCAAAAGCCCAAGCCAAAGCTTATCCAAGCACTCTGAATTTTAAAAAAGATAAAAGGGTTGACAGTCGATGCTCAAAAGAACTCTTGGGAACAGGTTTTGCCATCCTTATTTTGCACCTGGGGAAACTGAGGCAGAGCAAGTTGGTCTGCCCCGTGGACACACAGCCAGCACATGCAAGAGCCCATCTTTGGCCATCAGACTTTATGAGCCTAAAGCCTGTGTTCTTGATGATACAATGAGTGACCATTTCTAAACTGGCAAAACCCAGGTTCTCATCCAGGATCTCCCCATGAGTGGCCGTTACCTTGAGCGGATGTTTCAACAACTCCATTTTCTTGTTTGTCAAATGGAGACGTTAACACTTGAGTGTCCATACCTGGGGAAAGGAACAACAGTGTCCAGCTCATAGATAGGATGTGCGCGTGGAAAAGAGGCCATAGCTGTGGGAGCACATCAACCCGGGAATGACCCTTAGCAAGCCCTACAGCAGTAGCAAAGCCCTGGGCAGCCAACAAGGTCAGGGGCTCCAGCCGCTCCTAGGGAGAAAGATGGAGCTGTCTGCTCTCTTAAAGGTGCCCTCTCCGCGAGAGGAAGGCATCTTACAAAAGGAAAGGGACAGAAGAAGAAACAGGAGATGGTCTTGGTGCTCACGTAGATGTGGGGCATGAGAAAGGGCCAAAGGCTCTGTGATTTCTGGGGAAAGTGCTCCGCAAATTGGAGACATGATTTTGAGCGGGTGTGGGGGGGGGGGGTCACGGGCTTTGATCTGCATGACCTCAAGCCCTTGGGGGTCAGTTGCTTTCCAAATGGTTGCTGTTCGTGGCTGTGAAGTCATTTCTGACTCATGGTGGCCTCTATATACCAAACCAAAGCCCAGCTGCAGTGCAGGCGAAATCCTCTCACAGTGGCCCCAGGGGACAGGGCAGAACTGCTCCTCCACCCGGGGCTGTAAACCCTTAAGGGAGTCAGCAACGTCATCTTTCTCCCAAGAAGTGGCTGGTGCCTCCCACCCTGTTGTGAGTAGCCCATCGCTTAACCCCTGCACCACCGAGCCTCCTTGACCTTCTGTAGAACAGAACAAAATGCCACCAGTGTGTCATCTTCATGACTGTTGGCGAGTCATTTTTTCCAAATGAGACTGGGCGCAGCCTCCCCCCGCCCCCCCTAAAAAGGGCTGTTTCTCTTTAATCCCATTTTTCCAATAAGTCGGCTTGAACTGCGTCCAGGACTGGTAGTAACCAGCCACCATTTTGCCTTTCTTCTTCCAACAGAGATTTCCTGGGGACCAAGGAGGCATCGCTCCTGCTGATGGCCATGTTCCTCCTCGCCGTGTTCTACCACGGACAGCAGGTAACCGGCCCTTCTGCCTGGCTTCCCTGTTGCCAGGTTTCCTGCGGGCTGACTGCAGCCCTGCCATGCTGCTCATCCTGACTTCCATGGTGCTCAGCAGCGAATGACTCCTGGCTGCTGATAGCAGCACGCGGTGCTTCTGCGAATCATTCCCTCAAGGCCAGTGACTGAAACACCAAGGAGACCTGGGTCAGGCCAAGTCAGCTGCTCATGGCAAGGTCTGAAGCTCAAATCTACCTGCCACTCTGACTCTATGTATGTCTACTTCCATAGATATGTACACAGTCTATCTATGTCTACTTCCATAGATATGTACAATGTCAGCAACCCTAAAGATCAGTTCTATGCAGACCGATAAGGTCTCTGGGCATCAGAATTGACTCGATGGCAGTGGGTTGGGTTGGGTTTGGCTTGGTCCCCTCCGTGACCTGGCCTATCCCGTGGACTAGCTAGAAGCCCTCTCCGTTCTTTGCAGCCATTCACACTGCGAGCTGCTCGAGGTGCTCAACTAATCTGGGCCTGGTAAAAACCACCTCGTGAAAAACTAAACTGAAGAAGATGATCGTGATTTTAACACCCTTCAAGAATAACCATTTCAAACAAACCATTACCAAAAAAAAGAGGCGGGGGGGGGGGGGGGGGGGGGTCACGGGCTTTGAT
>NW_022103896.1:9626712-9628497 GCF_000313985.2 Echinops telfairi
TTTCTGCTTGAAGTGAATGGCTCCCCACCAATTCTCTTGCCTGGATAGAATCCCTGCTGTAGAAGTTGTAAGCTGTGCTGGGTACACATCCAGGGAGGTCCGGGGCTCATCCAAGTTCCTCCCCTCCGTGGTGTCTGGCTCTGGCCATGTTACTCATCTCCCTCAGCACCCATCTCTTCATCTCCATAATCAAGGCTGTGAGACCTCAGTGTAGCTGGCACGCATGATTATTTGAGTATCTTCAACACAGTATTTTTGAACAGCCCTGCCCGTATATAGAAAATGCCTCCCTGTTGATCTGTCCGAATTAGATTAAGTGCCTGTCAGATGGAGCCCACTTGTCTATGAGCCTCCTTGCTCTGCCAGCATCCATCCTGGGCATTGTGGGTAGCACCGTACAAAACACCATTCCTGACTCTAAGGGCACCAGGGTCCTAGGGCACCCAGTTGGCCCCTGACCCATGGCAACCCCCCCACACAATGAAACAAACCATCCCCATGATCAGAGCACTTGGGCCACAACAATAATCTTCGCTGGCAGATTTTCAACTGGCCCCTAAATAATATTAGGGGCTTCAAATCATTCATGGAAAATGATAATGAAATAATGGGGTTTTTCTGTGAGCTGGTGGAATTCCCTTTGCACAAAGCAGGGAAAGCTTGGCGTGGAACAGACCCCCGCCCACAGGTTCTCAGCATCCGAGGGGCAGTCTCAGGTGTGAGCACAAGGCCAGGCTTCACTCAAGGGGGATGTGTGCTCCTAAGAGCGAGGAGACTCTCGGGGGAGACTCTCCGGGTGGACACGGATGGGAGGGTGGCCAAGTTTATCACCAGAGCGGACGTCTGTTCCCTGGTAGTAAGCAGAGCCTGCCAGCTTCACGAGTCTGCTCTGGTCTCTGCACCCTCTCTCTGGTCTGTGTGCACTTCGGAAAGTGTCCAGAAAGGGAGCAAAACCAAGCGAGGCTGCCAGCCAGAGCAGAAATAGAAACATCGCGCCAAGAAATCACCATGGAAACGGGGCGAAAACAAACCCTGGAAAACTTAGGATGAAACAGCCAAGAGCTCCCAACATAGGAGGAAAAACAACAAAACTCACTACCATTGAGTGGATTTCAACTCCTAGTGACCCTATTTATGGTTTCCGAAACTATAAACCTTTATGGGAGCAGACAGCCTCGTTTTTTCTCCTAAGGAGAGCTGGTGGGTTTGAACCACCGACCTTATGGTTAGCAGTCTAATACTTCACCCAGAGTGCCCCCAGGGCTTCTTAAAACCTAGATATATAGATAATAGATAGATAGATATTAATAAAGTGATTGTAATTAAAGACCAAAAAAAACAACCACCTTGCTATCAAGCTAATGCTGACTCATAACAAACCTACACCTCACCCTCCTATTGCCATCAAGTGGATTCCAACTTATAGAGACCCAATAGGATAGAGTAGAACTGCCTCCTGTGGGATTCTGAGACTGTAACTCTTTCTAAGAGTAGAAAGCCTCATTTTTCTCCTGAGGAGCAGCTGGTGGTTTTGAACTGCTGACCTTGCAGTTAGTAGCCCAGTGCATAACCCAGTATACCAGGAGGGCTCCTCTAGAAATAATTATTGTCAGGTGCCACTAAGTCAGTCCTGATCCATAGCGCCCCAATGTGCAACAGAACAAACACTGCCCAGTCCTAGGCTAGCCTCACAGTCTTTGTTGTGTTTGAGCCCATTGGTGTAGCCACTGCGTCAATCCATCTTGTCTGAGTTAGTTAATTGTGCCAACCTGGCCGATAATCACA
>NW_022103896.1:9629150-9638033 GCF_000313985.2 Echinops telfairi
AGTTCCCCCTCGCCCTCTAGGTCACTGTGAGTCAGCATCAACTCGATGGCAGCGAGTGGATTCTTCAGTCTTTTGTTTTCTGTCACTTTGGACCCTGTCACAGCCCCTTTCTCAGCTGTCACCCTTCAGCCATGCTGGGTCTGTTTCTCACGTTCTCCACCTAACCTGGGAAAGCAGGTAGCCTGGTCATCTTAGCACTGCATTTGCATAAGCGCGCACCTGCGTGAGTGCGTAGGAAGATGCAAGCTACCATACTAAGCATCATCCAACATATTTTTCTTCTCTTTCTAACGCCCAAAGGGATTTGGAAGGACATAATAGCACCCCCTTTCTGTATCAGAAACAGCCATGGGATTTAGTGTCAGGCAGATAGCTTTCAAACCGCACCCCATCCCCACCTTTGTAGAAACGAGATCTTCCCCAAGATTTCTCTCTCCTTCTGAATCTTTTCCTCAACTTTCAGATGGCTGTAAGAGCAGGCCATACTTCACAGAGCGGTTAGGAGTATTCTATGAGAATACAGAGGTCGTGTCCCATTACAGGTGACTTGCACAGGCTGTAAAGTGCCTGGGTAGCACCAACATGGAAGCACTCAGCTACTGAGAGGTTAGTAGTTCAAATCCACCCAGCGGTGCCTTCAAAGAAAGGCCTGGCAACGTACTTCAGCAGCAATTGAAAACTCTGTGGGCACGGTTCTGCTCTGAAGTAGATTCGGCCACTAAGGATTAAAAGGGACTCAAGGTGCCTGGTGTTGCACACGGACTCAGTGCTCCAAACAGTCCACTATTAATACGAGGGGAGTCCAAAATGTTTATGGGAAAATTCCATTAGGCTTTCATTCCATTTTTTCACAAACTTTTTTGCCCTGGTGGCAAAGTGGGTTATGTGTTGGGCTGCTAACTGCAAGGTCAATAGTTCGAAACCACCAGCCTCTCATTTGGGAGAAAGATGAGGTTTTCTGCTCCTGCAAAGATTTACAGTCTCAGAAGCTGTATTAGTCTGGGTACTTTAGAGAAACAAATCCACATGTAAAAGAAAGAGTTTTATATAAAAGTTAAGTGTGCATCAAGAAAACATCCCAACCCAGTGCTGCCCAAGCCCACAAGTCCAACATTAACCCATTAATCCATATGTCCAACACCAATCCATAAAGTCCTCCTCCATCTCACAAAACATACACTATGATGCCCACTGCAGGAGGAAAGCCGAGTCAGTGAATGTGTAAGCATCTCAGCGCTGGCAGGTCTCCACACGGCTGCTCCAGCACGTAGGGCTGCATCGGGGTAGGTCCATGCTGCTTCTCCTTGGGGATGTCTTGCAGCAAGTCAGCCTTGCAAGCTGAAGCAGGGAACTGCTAAGGCAGCTGCACCTTGGTCTGACCATCACAAAGCAAGAGACCCAAGAACTAGAAAGGCGAGGCTCACCAAGCCATTTATCCCTCTGCCCTTCAATTAGCCCCACATGTGTTTATCGGCCAGGTTGGCACAATAAACTAACTAACTCAGAAGCCCAGAGGGGCCGTTCTACTCTGTCCTATAGGGTCGCTATGAGTTGGAATTGACTCAATAGCAGTGATGACAAGTACTTTACGAGACCACGATGATGGGTTTGTTTGTTTTTTAATTAGGAGAAAGGTTATCAGACCCAAAGAAACAGATTCTGATGGTTATGAAGGTGGGAGGGGAAGGGGAGGTGGAGAGTCACCAGGTAGAGAGTATACGAGTGTAAACTTGGTGGAGTGGGGGTGGGGATAACAGCTCACAAAAGAGAGATGGGATGAAATGTGGGGGCAGAGCAGCCTGCTGAGAGGTTGCTAAACTGTGAAAGTTGTGGACCGCAAAAATGGCGGGATAAGTAACTCCCCACCTAATTCACAGGAAAGGGGTTGTTTTGTTTTTTAATCCTGTGAGGCAAGCAAGAGGCCCCAAACCAAGGCCAGAGGCTCAAGTCCCTTGAGGTTACCAAGTCAGTGGGGAAAAAAAAGCCAGACTGAGCCAGGAGTTCAAAATTTCCCACTCCAAGTTCCATCCCCTGCCCCCCACCTGCCACCCCTGCCCTGTGCTGAAGAGGGCAGTCTGCAGGACAGCATCCTGCAGTGTCATCTCTCTATCCCACCTGCCGGGGCCCTGTGCATCCCGGGCCAAGCCTGCCCTCTTCTGGGCTTGCTGCAGCCTTCCCCCAGCTCCCTCTGTGACTCAGAGCCTCTGTGTCTTTATTTGGGACCGGATTATGTCCATTGATCCCTGTTACACGGAAGCATCCGGTGGGAGCGTGGGCAATTACTCATCCTCAGAGGCACGGTGGCAGTTATGTAACAGAATAATTGGGAGGCTTCATCCTGCCCACATGTGGAAGTGATGTGTCAGGCACGTCCTCTGCTGAGGCAGGTCCGCTGTCTGCACGCTGGAGACCAGACAGGCAGGGGCCTCCCCACTTGCTTTCAGCGCTGGGGAGGCTGGGCTCTGGCTGCCTCCGTTCACAGCCTAGGAAGCCACACCTGTGCACAAGGACAGCGATGAATGAGCTCCTGTCCCCAGGCTTTCACTTCTGGGTCTAATAAAGATAGGCACAGTAGGCATGTGCCTACCAGAGCAGGATGCACATATTAACATTCCATTCCAGCAAGACCACTGCCAAGATGAGTGACCTTGAGCTGCCCTTTCCTGACCAGTAAAACAGAAAAGGTGAGCACTCTCTGTCAAGGGTTGGAGTCGGCTGAACAAGGTCAGGTACAGCAAATGGGAGCACAGAGCATCACCTTTGGAGACAGAATTCCCTGGGTTCGAAGCCAGGTGTCTCCATCTGTGAGACTCTCAGCAGCTGACGTCAGCTTTCCGCACCTCCATGGCCTCACCTGTGAAGTGGGGATAATACAGTGTCCCACCTTGTGGAGTTGCTCTGAGTATCCTGCCAGCCTTCGAGCTGATGCTGACTCACAGTGACGCTCCCTGTAGCATGGAGTGGACCTGCCCCTGTGGGGTTCAAGATGACTTTGAGAGGCCAGCTCTTCCTCGGGCATATTTTAAGTGCCTTCCATCCTGGGGGGGCTTCTCCGACCTGACAGTGATCTGCGGCCATCTGGGAGGTTTGCACTATCTGACACTATTTGATGCTGCCCGTAAGGTTTTGAGCGGCTAAGCCCTCTGACTGTTCGTAGCCTGTTCTTAGTCTGGAAGTGCTGCTGAAACCTGTTCCCTTTGGGTGACCCTGCTGGTCTTTGAAAATAACAGTGACATCGCTTCCAGCATCACAGCAACACACAAGGCCCCAGAGTGTAACAAACTGACACACAAGGGTGGAATCTCCTTAATGGTGACTGGTTATCAACATGAGAATGCTTGGCACAAAATCCCTGAACAGCATCCTTGGTGCCCTTCATGCCAATAACTAGCCCACAGCAATAGAGGCCATTCTGACTCGTAGTGCCCTATAGAGTGTTTCCGAGGCTGTAAGTCTTTCCAGGAGCAGACAGCCTCATCTTTCTCCCCTGGAGCAGCTGGTGGTTCTGCACTGGCAACCTTGTGGTGGGCCATCCAATGCTTATGTAACAGAGCCGCCAGGGCTCCTTCGAGTTCCTTGACAGTCTCTTAATATAACCAATTCCTTAACCATTGGATAAGATTTAAGAGAGTACACTTTTAGATTAACTTTTTTTTCCAAAACCATTTTGTTGGGAGTTAATACAGATATCATATCATTCCATAATTGCAATTTGAGTGAACGTTTACAGGGCACACTGGTTTTCCATCCAGCCAGGCATGCACCTTCTGCGTCGTGGCATCAGTTGCCATCCCCACCATGTAAGAGAGAGGCCGACGTTTTGACATTGCCTTTTGAGCAAGTGCTGGGGAATTTTTACTTTAAATGTCCATGCTCCGGTCTTCTTGCGTGCTTCACTCTTCTCTCCACGTCCCTACGGCCACTCTGTGTTGCAAGGATCTTTTCCCTTTTTATGTCCTTTCCCCACCACACAAAGGCAGGAGTGGATCTCAGTCATCTTCTTCCCCCAGCACCCAGCACAAGGTGGGTGCGAGAGAGCTTTAGTAAATGGGAGAGAGATTCTTCCCGTAGGTGGAGGCCTAGGGAAATGTGCTGCCTGCCAGGAGACAGGGCTGTACTTGGACTAGGTCTTCCGTCTGTGGACATCCCTCATACGCAGTTACCTGCAGTCACCTGGGCAGAAAGACAAAGTCTGTTTCTCGTCTTATAACCAGAAACGTCTCGCTTGAATGACTCCAGCCTTCCAGATGTCGCTAATCTCCTTTCACTGTTCGGCTGTGTGCTCAGTAAGACTCCACCTGTCACGTCTTGAGCGCAGTTGGAGCTTATTCAAGTGGGTCCTTGTTACTGAGCCCCGGTTATTACTGGTAATCTCCGTGCTTTCGAGTGATGGTGAGATGTCTCCAGATCATCTTGTCCATAGTCTGCCCTCGATTTGGATCAGGCCAGGTAAGAGTCCTGGGGTATGTTGGTAGGAACTGATGGTTAGAGACCACAACCTGGACACTAGGGGTGCTCGTGGCTGCTAGGCGTCATTGTTTCTAAGTCTCGCTTTGAGTAGACAGAGCTAGGAGAGATAAGAGGGCATGAGTTCACAGCGATAAGTTCTGTTTCATCCTCAGGACTGCACGCTTTCTTTAATCTCATCAGTTCTACATTTGCCTTGCTTTGCCTCTTACCCCAAACTCCAGTGTTCAATGACATCCGCCCGGTTACTCGTTGACTTATCATTAACATATAACTGTCTAAAGCCAGCTGCCACGTATGATGACTGTAAATCGCTTAAGGTTTGGTTTGGTTTTCAGTTGTTTTTGTTCCTAGAGTGCTCGCTCGGGAAATGTCGACTCAAGAAACTCTTCCTCCCTGTATGGCCTTCACATCGGCCAAGTCTTGAGTGTAGGTTTGGAGAGGGGCGGATTTTGCAGACATTTTGAGGCCCTCGTTAGTCTTATGACAAGGTAAAACATGCCCACAGTCCTAAGGTTGTCTATGGGACGTGGACTTGCCGCCTTCTCAGATGAATGGTGACACACCATCTAGGCGCGACCAGTCTAGCCACACATGTCCTCTGTATTCCCGCTCATGCTCCACTGCATGTATGTAAGGGAGTTTGTTCAGACAATAGGACAGAGATCGGAGGGGCTCCAGCTTCCCTTGTGACACATGGTGCTGGGTCCGTAACCTCGGGCCTGGGCCTTTTCATAGCGTTGATCTTTAACTGAGACGTTGAAGTAAGAACAAGAAATGGAACCAGCCAAATGTTTCAAGCCCTTGAACGGGCCCCCGCTCAACATGTGCCTAACCATGCGGCCTATGGTTCCTTTCAAGACTTTGAAACATTGACATCCCCAAAGCGGTGGTAGGAAGGGGTGGGCAGAGGCTTCGGGAAGGAAGTGTGAGCTGCCTTTCGACGAGAGAAGGGCCCGGGACCAGAAGGACTCGTGGGTATCACAGCCACTGCTCCGAGGGCTGTATCCAGGAGACGCCAAATCGTTCCCCTTCCCAGCCAGTGACGTAGCTGCCGTTCATTCCAGTTTGAGAGGGAGGAAACAGAGGTGGCCACTTTGGCCTAGGCTTGGGTTGTTTCCGTGTGGGCTTAGGGCAGTTAGTGATATATAGCTGACAATTAAAACCAGGATCTTGCCCATATGACCTCAGTGGTCCCCAGAAGCTAAGAGCTCTGTCTCTGAATTCAGACGCTGACTGTCTCCACTGACAAACGGCGAGGACTTGCCCATGTTACATACGGCTTTGCTCCCATTGGCTCCTTTATAGAATGGGGATCGCGTCCAGGTAGGATGGTTGTATGGGTCAAAGGGGTTAAGAAGGGTGTAACAATATGCAGCAAGTCATAAGCACCCTTGACGTGTAAGCTGGGTTTGTACCAATGATAGCAATTTGTTACGTGAACATGCTGGGGAGAGGGGGATTCAAAAAGTTCACAGGAAGATGGAGCAAAAAGACCACGAAATTCATGCATGCACTTAAAAGAAAGCTCTCTCGTGTAGACAGAGCATCTGCCAGGTGCCATGCTGGTCGCTGTGTGGTCAGTCGGTAGGAATGAGCGACTGAAAGGAGCCCTGAGCTCACAGTCCCCACAGGCTAAGACAGGACCAGCTAATCACATCACTAGGAAACCCCAAGTCCAGGCAGCCCCCGGGGTCCACGCAAGATCTCTGACTTGGATTGGTCCTGCCTGGTTCAGTCATGGCCGAAGAAGCACCACGGGGCAGACCTGAAGGCTTTAAGTTAGAATAAACCAGGAAGACAGCCAGAACGAAGGAAATGGCAGGTGGAAACCTTGCTAGGCGCTGCATCTCCCTCTTACTGAAGAAGGACAACCTAAGTAATGCACAGCAGCCTAACCGGTTGCCTGCAGACTGTTATCTGTCTGGACAGCCTGGCTCCCTTCACACAGGGTGGCCAGCCTTGTCCTCTGGATGTGCCCGGCCCTTCAACTATCTTGCCAATAATCAATCTCATGCATTAGACTCTTGAAAGGGCTCACGACACCTCTTTGAAGGTCCCATGCTATTGCTTGGGCTTGGGATTTTTGCAGTTCCAGGTGCCATGGTGAATCTGCCAAATTTAAAGCCTCCGATCTGTTCCTATTTCCCTCTGTCGGCATGACAGAACAGCTGTCAAGAGCAAGGAGGAGTGGCCTAGCAATTGAGCTTTCCTGTCTCGGGCACTGCCTTACCCTAATTGCAGGAAGGGGGAGCCTATGGGAGCTGGTCGTCCTCTGATCCCCAGCTCCAGCCCAGAAGCCCCCACAATGTTCACACGTGGTTCCGTTTCAGTTAAAGAAGATCCCAGAACATTGTACACCTCCCCCGAGGTGCACCTGGTCTGTCCCCTGAGAGACCACCCCCTCTCCCCTCCCTCCTCCCCCACAGCTGGAGTACACGGCCCGCCTGGACTTCCTGTGGCGCGTGCAGGCCAAGGAGGAGATCAACGAGATGAAGGAGCTGAGGGAGCACAACGAGAACATGCTCCGGAACATTCTGCCCAGTCACGTGGCCCGGCACTTCCTGGAGAAAGACCGAGACAATGAGGTGAGCCCAGGCTCCGCCCGCCAGCCCGAGGGATCAGGGATCGATGGGAGGCGTTCCATAGGCACGGCTACCTCACTAGGGAGAACTCCGCCGTCCTCGTGTGAGTGCCGACTGGCCCATGGCCCCAGGCTGCCAGCGGCCCTCACGACAGGGCACGTAGCTCCCCCAGCTCAGGCACCCCAGCCGTGGGCCTGTGAGGTGGATTTCATCTCAAGTCCAGCTCTAGACTGAATTAAGACATTGAAGATTTGCATGTGTGCATGTCTGTATCTCTTATTTATAGGGGTGTGTGTGTGTGTGTGTTTACCAAGGGGGTTCAAAATGCATGGAACATGGCATCAGAAGAGGATGGAAGTTTGACACAAACGTTTTGAAGCCCGCTGTATGCTTAGAGGAGACCTGGTGGGATAGTGGTGATCCGTTGGGCTGCTAACCTCAAGGTCAGCAATTTGAAACCATGCCACGGAAGAAAGACAAAGCTTTCTACTCCAGTAAAAAGTTCCAGTCTCGTCAACTCACAGGGGCAGTTGTACCCAGTCCCGTGGGTCGCTCTGAGTCAGCACTGACTAGGCGGCCGTGAGTTTGGTTGGGGTTTGTGTGTGTAGAGACACACACAGCCATCACCCGTCTGTCTGTGGAAAGGTCTGTGCATGCTGAACACAGTCCCTTAAAGCAGTGGTTCTCAACCTGTGGGTCGAGACCCCTTTGGGGGTCGAATGACCCTTTCACAGGGGCTGCCCAATTCATAACAGTAGCAAAATTACAGTTAAGAAGCTGCAACAAAAATAATTTTATGGTTGGGAGGTCACAACAACATGAACTGTATCAAAAGGTTGAGAACCACTGCCTTAGAGCTTGCAGGCTAAGATGGACTAAGGAGAAAAGAGTAGCAATCTGTTTCCAAATATCAGTCAGCTTAAACTCTGGGATGACAGCAGTCTGTCCACAATCCATCATGGAACGGCACAAGACAGGGCCTCCTCATTTCATCCATTGTGCCCGGGGTAGTACTGCTGTGTGTGTGTGTGTGTGTGTGTGTGTGTGTGTGTGTAATGAGGGATGCATAGGACTTCAAAGAAATGGAGTAAAAAGATAAAAGAAAATTTCCCACAAACTTTCTGAAGTCTTCCAACACATAATATATAGAAATATATGTGTAGGTTTGTGTTTATGGGGGGTGGGGGGCGCTGCATGCGCAGTATAAGGAGGGGGCTTCAAAAAGTTCATGGAAAAATTCCATTACCTTTCAGTTCAGTTTTTCTATGCACTTCTGAAAGCCCCCTTGTGTGTGTGGGGGTGGGTGGGTGGGGGTGTTCATCTGGGCACATGACCCAGCACGCAGTAGGTGCTCACCAACTGTCCCTTATGTAAAGTTGCCTCTTATGATAGACACCTTCGTGGCCACTTGGCAAAGGCGCATCAGCTCACCCCCTACTCTGGTGCCATGGGGTCTGGGGTACTGCGGTGAGAATACAATACATCACAGGCCAGAGGCAGTCAGCACCCTGGGGTCAGAAGGGGAAGGTTAGGGGCCAGCGTAGAGGTATCACAGGGACAAAGTCTCAAAGAGGATTGAGGCGCTTGGGTTTGCCTCTGTGAGCGTTGGGAGGAGCAAATGGGCGTTTCCTCCAGAGGAAGCTGAGGTGCAAAGAAGGAAAGGGTCTATGATCACCGGGCCCCTGAGTCATGAGTGCCCACTCAGACCCAGAGGGCCTCACGCTGAGGTGTCCTTGGCCCTGTCCCCCACTGTGTGCGCATGTGCGGGTGGGGGTGTGCAGCGAGAGAGTGGCAGGCTGGGAAGTAAATAGGGATCCCTCCGTCCCCCCCC
>NW_022103896.1:9638133-9639261 GCF_000313985.2 Echinops telfairi
TGACCCCCGGCCCTGGCTGCATTCTGCCGGGGTCTATTCCAACTGTGTTGCCCCCAGAGGCTCTGGCAGCCTCTGCCAGTCCACAGGCCTGAGGCTTAGAGGAGAAAGCGCCAGCCCTGCACAGAGCTTCCTTCCAGAGGCAGCCAGCTGGGGCCTGGGCCTGGGAAGGGTCTAACCCCGAGGCCCAGGAACCAGCCTGCTCCCTGTGACTTTGTGGAGAGCTGTTGGGAGTCCTTGGACAAGCGTGGCCTGTCTCAGGTCTCTGGAAGGAGAGCCTGCTTCACACGAATCCCATCTCCTCCTTGGCTGTGAGGCCAGAGGCAGGCGGCCCATCGTCTCTGAGTTCAGATCCTCCTCTCAGGAATCGGGGTGGTAATACCGATCTTGCTGCGCTGCTTGGGAAACTAAATTGTCTAAAATCACATCTGAAGGCATTTTCCATGGTTGCTGTTAGGTGTCATGAAGCCGTTTCAACTCCTAGCCACCCAGGTGCCGTGCTTCAAGTGTCCCCCGTGGTATTCTGGGATACCATCTTTACAGGACTAGATTGCCAGTCTTTCTCCCTCAGAGCCACTGGGTGGGTTTGAACCACCAACCCTTGTGTTAGTAGGTGAGCGCTTCAATATCCTAAATTCAATCCTGATCCCTCCTTTCACTCCCTCTGCGCCTGTAGGCAGGTGGTGACCCCAGTTGGACCTCTTCTCAGGCTCCCATCCTAGCGCTTAGGCTTGGGAGTTTTGCAGTTCCAGGTTGTAAAGCCTCAGTCTGTTCCTGTTTCCCTCTGTCGGCATGACAGAACAGCTATCAAGAGCAAGGAGGAGTGGTCTATCATTTGAGCTTTCCCGTCTCGGGTACTGCGTTACCATAATTGCAGGAAGGGGGAGCCCTGTGGGAGCTAGCCGTCCTCTCATCCCCAGCTCCAGCCCAGAAGCACCCCCAATGTTTACATGTGGTTCTGTTTCAGTGGAGTTCAATCACGACATTGGCCTGAGTTGTTCTGCATGAAGCACACTTACACAACGTTTGGCACAGCCAGTGGTGTAGTACTTATGCACTGGGCTGCACTGGACAGCAAGGTCAGCGCTGTGAAACCATCAGCCGCTCCTTGGGAGAAATGTGGGGCTTTCT
>NW_022103896.1:9639586-9641785 GCF_000313985.2 Echinops telfairi
AATGAGGAGGTGATACCAAGGGCTCAAGTAGAAAGAAATGTTTCGAAATGATGATGGCAACCTATGTACAAATGTGCTTGACACAATGGAGGGGTGTGTGGATAGTTATTAGAGCTATAAGAGCCCTCAATAAAATGATTAAAAAATAATAATAAAGCTATTTAAAATTGCAAGAAATAAATGAAAAGCTAATGTCCGCATCGACTCAATGGCACTCAGTCGGATGAGCTATTTTTATTTTTAATAAACGTGAGTCACCACCATCATGTTCTCTGTTGCTGAGGGAGAGCCCCTCTGCCCATTTCCTCCGTCAGGTTCACTCGGTGGCATCTGCTGAGGGCCAGCTGTGTGACTGGGGCTGAAACGATGAACAGGGACCTTGCTGCTGTGAAGCTTGGGTTTCCATGAGAGGACAGACAGTGACAAAAGACCCAATTCGTATATAGCGTCCTGCACACAGAGGGGAGTTCTCTGGGGTTAAACAAAGTCAAACTAGGAAGGAGAGCATGGATGGCATTTACAATGGAGGCCAGAGAAGGCCTCTCTGAAGAGGTGGCGGTAAAGTGACATAAAGGATGCTAATGTGTCAACAAGTCTTGGACGTTGCGCCTCGCCTTCAGAGAAGTGGTTTAAGTTGGTGCGAGAAACACATGCCTTAGATTTAGAGCGGTTCTCAACCTGTGGCTTGCGACCCCTTTGGGGGTGGAACAACCCTTTCATAGGGTTCACCCGATTCATAACAGTAACAAAATTACAGTTATCAAATAGCAACAAAAATAATTTGATGGTTGGGGGGTCACCACAACATGAGGAACTGTATGAAGGCAGGCGGCATTAGGAAGGTTGAGAACCACTGCCTTAGAATCAGATGATGTTGTTGTTGTTGCTGCTGCTGTTGTTTCTATCGGCTGCCATCAAGTTGGTCCCCGCTCATAATGACCCGCGGTGTACAACAGAGTGACACACTGCCCGGTCCTGCATCACCCTCACCGTGTTCTTGTGCTAGAGCCCATTGTCGCAGCCACTGTGTCAGTCCATCTGGAATCAGCTAGACCTGGACAAATGAAGAGACAGACTCCTTGGGCAAAGAGGAGACCAGAGACTTCCCATTGGCAGATGGCCGGGTAGGGGTACTTATGCTCAGAATCTCAGAATCCCCTACTAAGGCCAAGCCTGTTCATCTCACTGGAGAATAATAGCTTTGCCATATTCATCCATCCCTCTTTTTTAATATTCTTTGAACCCCAAACTAGATGGCACAAGAAACAGATGGCACATGGAGAAGGGTTAATTGGAACAATTAGAGGAAGGTGTGAGTGATTGGAGCTGCAGGTGGGTGGCAGCTCACACCTGTGTCCCTCCAGATCCCCACACCTGCTCTTTATGCCTCTTGGGGAGGTCTGGCCAACAAGGGCTACATCCATGGTCTCCCACACCTTTTGGCACCCAATTAGGGGCTCCCCGTGAGGCTGGGGAGTGGAGGGCAGGCAATCAGAAGGAGGGAAGGGGGAAAGCAGGTCACAATATGTCTGCCTTTGGTTACTTCCCTTGGGATTGTTTGTGTCCCTCACAGGAAGTCGCTGCTCTTCCCAAGGCCTCTGCTTGGCTCCTCATTGTGTCCAGTCCACTCACTCTGTGGGTCTCCTTGAACCGGAGAACCTAGCCCAGTGGTAACTCTGCTGCTGCTAGTCCTGGGGTCCCCCTCCATCTGCCCTTACCTATTCAGTCATCCCCTCTGTAAGTTACCCCACCTTGAGGTCAATGTTCATTTGAATGGGCCACCCTTTTCTGCGGGGCCCTGTTTGACCCACAGAGATTAGGAAGGTGGCAGTAAAGAGAAAGACAGGCTAGCGTAGGAGGCTGTTGTCGCCCTGAAGTCACAAGGGGTAAAAGAGGCTCCTGGAAGCTAATGAGCATTCAAACTTAAGAGCGGTTTCCAGTAAGATCAGAATTGACATCTGGGCATTGTAGCTTCCACTCCAACCGGCATCCAGACCTGTGCTAAGTGCAGGGCCCTTCAGCCTGTGCTGTGAGTGCACATCTTGAGAGCAGGAGCAGGCCATGGAGAAAGATCATTTAAGCAGTTGCGGGCCGGAGATGAGGAGACTGGCTGATGGTCATAGGAAACTGCAAGATAGTGCACACCCTTCTGTTACTTCCAGGAAGCACTTAGAGGAGGAGGGGAGAAGAGAGGGGGAG
>NW_022103896.1:9641885-9644719 GCF_000313985.2 Echinops telfairi
GAAAAAAGCAGTCGGGGTCCAGAGCTTAGGATACAGACACCACCCCCCTCCCTCCACTCCCCACCCCGGTCTGGAGTTGAAGCAGGAGAGATGAAAATCCATTTGAATGTAGACAAGCGGGTAAGTCCTGGATCAGAAGGTGCTCACTAGTAATGGTCACCTTGTCTCAATATGGGAAGAGACAAGGGCATCCGTAATCTACTCAGATGAATATCAGACCACACGCCAAACCCAATGCCGTCGACTGGATTCTGACCCATAGTGACCCTATGTAGGGCCTTCAAGACGGGAAACCTTACAGTGGCAACTGGACGCCAATGTCTCCCAAGGAGTGGCTGGTGGGTTTGAACCGCCCATCTTGTGGGTAGCAGTCTCATGAGAACAGAAAGGGAGCTGACCCAAGGACACAAGAACGGGGGTCACAACCCTAGGCCTAGTTAGGAGACCACAGATGTTCCATGGCCCTGATCCACCCAGTCTCTGCACATGGATGCAGGTGTGCACAAGTAGCGTCCCCGGCAGAAGCTCACCTCTGATGAACTTGCTGGCTCCCTCTGTGTCTCTATCCAGGAGCTGTATTCTCAGTCCTACGATGCCGTTGGCGTGATGTTCGCCTCCATCCCCGGGTTTGCCGACTTCTACTCCCAGACCGAAATGAATAACCAAGGAGTGGAGTGCCTGCGCTTGCTGAATGAGATCATCGCCGACTTCGATGAGGTAAAGCCAAGCCCCAGAGGTTTAGCATCCCAGGTGGGCTTCAGCGGGTGGTTCACTGTAGCAACCACCAAGTCACCTGTCACATGGTGCACCATCCCTGTGCCTGTTCCAAGCACGGACTGAAATGCTAGGCTGCGTTCTCAACCCTGAGGTGGGACACCGAATTTCCCAGTTGCTATTCCTGGCTGAAGCACATGCTGCTCTTGGTCCATTTGAGAGCTCAAGGGAGAGGCCAGGCAACAACCCAACATCATCCAACCACAAATGGCACCACCAGGCTCTGGCCAGAGGCCTGTCCATTATGAATGCTACTCAGCCTTTGGTATCACAGGCGCTGGACATGGTCCTCAGGGGAGCATGTCCCTCTCTACTCGGAATCATCAATGAGCATTTGGCCAGAAAGCAAGGTCCACATATACTCCAGAGAGCACTTTCTCCTCCCGGGCTCCCTGAGTCTAAATAACACGTGCTGTGGGAGCACACGCGTGCTGCACTGGGGTGACATTGCCAGGCTTGATGGGAGTGGACCTTCTCCTGCCACGGGCTTCATCATGAATGATGCCAACGTTCACCCATCGGCCTGAGCCGGAGGTGGGAACAAAATGATTATGGAAAAAAACTTTTTCTGGGAAAGAAGCTAAGCAAAGAGGCGGGTCCAGCTGTGTGGAGCCTCCGCCTGACCCTACAGGGAACTTGCAGGAGCGTACTTGCTGCTGCATAGTCAGCTCCCATTGAGGCCAAGGAGCTAGGATCGAGTATACCTGTGTTGGCCAGCTGTTGGCTTGGTCTGCCCTGGTGGGGTGGATAACAAACATTCCAGATGCTGCCAGCAAGGGGGCTACCAATGGCCCAGGGAAACAACCCACCATGGGTCTAGCGATACAGCACCTTCCGTCAACATGCACAGCATGACTGAGTGGGGCACCAGCAGCATCTACATCCATATTCACATACACTCACACACGCACTCACACCGTCTCACTCTCTCTCTCTCTCACATACACACACATTCTACACACTCCCATGTGTACTCACAGTCTCACACACACTCATACTCACATCTGCTTTCATACACACCCTCCTTCACCTTCGACACATGTGTTCACACACAAGCATTGACACTCACACACACCACCCTTTGTACAAACTTGGTGATGTCTTCTTTAAACGAATGTGATAAAAACTCAAACACTATCTGGGTTCTGACTCATAGCGACCCTGCAGGACCAGGTAGAGTTTCTGAGACCATCACTCTTTATAAAGACTAGAAAGTGATGTCTTTCTCCTGAGGAGTGGCTGGTGTTTCAAACTGCTGACCTTTTGGTTAGCAGATCAATGCATAGCCCACTACTCTACAGGGCTCCTTTAGGGAATGCAAGAGCTGTGCTTATTTCAGAGGCTTCACAGAAACAGACCCTCTCTCCAGAGCAGGTCACACTCGGCAGCTGGCACCAGTGGGTGCTCCATAACACCGGTGACTGGCCCGGGGGGTGAGCTCGGAGAGAAAATGCTAAACGAGTCTGGGCGCCATCCCCATGTGAGCTGAGACCCTCTCTCTGGAGCGCAGCCTGCCAGCAGACTGGCGCCGCCCTGACAACACTGTTGCTGGGTCTCTTTCAGTTGCTCGGCGAAGACCGGTTTCAAGACATCGAAAAAATCAAGACCATTGGCAGCACCTACATGGCCGTGTCGGGCCTGTCACCTGAGAAGCAGGTAAAGCACTGTATGGGCTCACCACACCTACGGCAGGAGCCGCCCTCTTGGGGGGCTGCAGGCAGAGGGCCTCTACCACCGGGGGAGTGGGGAGCGATGAGGGGAAGTCTGAGGAGCTGGACATAGGTGCATTCTAATGATCATTTGCTTACGAGGTCGGAAGTGCCACCTTCTTTAAGACTGAGCAGCTTCTGGACTTCACGCTGAGCCTCAGGGCTCACTTGATGAACAAAACCAGGGCGGAGAAATGCCCTGTGGATGAGTCCATTGTTGTTGTTGATGTTGTGAGGTGCCGTTGAGTGGGTTCCCACCCATCGCCACCCCGTGCCCAACAGCAGGAAACACCGCCTGGTCCTGCACCACCCTCACCATTGTGCCTGTGCCTGGGCCCATTGATGCAGCCA
>NW_022103896.1:9644819-9648590 GCF_000313985.2 Echinops telfairi
ACCAGCAGCATCTACATCCATATTCACATACACTCACACACGCACTCACACCGTCTCACTCTCTCTCTCTCTCACATACACACACATTCTACACACTCCCATGTGTACTCACAGTCTCACACACACTCATACTCACATCTGCTTTCATACACACCCTCCTTCACCTTCGACACATGTGTTCACACACAAGCATTGACACTCACACACACCACCCTTTGTACAAACTTGGTGATGTCTTCTTTAAACGAATGTGATAAAAACTCAAACACTATCTGGGTTCTGACTCATAGCGACCCTGCAGGACCAGGTAGAGTTTCTGAGACCATCACTCTTTATAAAGACTAGAAAGTGATGTCTTTCTCCTGAGGAGTGGCTGGTGTTTCAAACTGCTGACCTTTTGGTTAGCAGATCAATGCATAGCCCACTACTCTACAGGGCTCCTTTAGGGAATGCAAGAGCTGTGCTTATTTCAGAGGCTTCACAGAAACAGACCCTCTCTCCAGAGCAGGTCACACTCGGCAGCTGGCACCAGTGGGTGCTCCATAACACCGGTGACTGGCCCGGGGGGTGAGCTCGGAGAGAAAATGCTAAACGAGTCTGGGCGCCATCCCCATGTGAGCTGAGACCCTCTCTCTGGAGCGCAGCCTGCCAGCAGACTGGCGCCGCCCTGACAACACTGTTGCTGGGTCTCTTTCAGTTGCTCGGCGAAGACCGGTTTCAAGACATCGAAAAAATCAAGACCATTGGCAGCACCTACATGGCCGTGTCGGGCCTGTCACCTGAGAAGCAGGTAAAGCACTGTATGGGCTCACCACACCTACGGCAGGAGCCGCCCTCTTGGGGGGCTGCAGGCAGAGGGCCTCTACCACCGGGGGAGTGGGGAGCGATGAGGGGAAGTCTGAGGAGCTGGACATAGGTGCATTCTAATGATCATTTGCTTACGAGGTCGGAAGTGCCACCTTCTTTAAGACTGAGCAGCTTCTGGACTTCACGCTGAGCCTCAGGGCTCACTTGATGAACAAAACCAGGGCGGAGAAATGCCCTGTGGATGAGTCCATTGTTGTTGTTGATGTTGTGAGGTGCCGTTGAGTGGGTTCCCACCCATCGCCACCCCGTGCCCAACAGCAGGAAACACCGCCTGGTCCTGCACCACCCTCACCATTGTGCCTGTGCCTGGGCCCATTGATGCAGCCACCGGGCCAATCCGTCTTGTTGAGGGCCTTCCACTTTCCCAAGCCCAATGTCCTTCTCCAGCGGCCGTTCTCTTCCGACACGCTGTCCAAAGTATGAGAGCAAGGTTTGCCATCCTCGCCTCGAGGGAGCGTTCTGGCTGTACTTCTTCCCAGACAGGTTTGTTTGTTCCTTGGGCAGTCCATGGTACTTTCGATATTCTTCGCCAACACCAAAATTCATGGCTGTTTATCAATGCCTGATTACCACCACCACTCGGCGCCATCAAGCCGATGCCAGCTCGTAAGTGCCCAATAGGACAGGCTCGAACTGCCCCTGTGAGTTTCCAAGGCTTCATGGAAGCAGAAAGCCCTGGCCTTTTCCCAAAATGCCTGATAGTCACTCCTTTTCTTCTTCTTCCTTTCTATTTCTCCTCCAAAGGTCCAATCAGCCAACCAACTTACTGCCATTGAGTCATTCTGGACTCCTAAGAACCCTTTATGGAGTTTCCGGGGTCATTTATCTTTACGGGAGCAGACAGCCACCTCTTTCTCCTGTGGAGCCACTGTGGGTTTGAACTGTCGACCTTGTGGTTAGCAGTTAAGCGCACATTTAACCCGCAGTCCTTCTAGGACTCATTAAAAAACCCAAAAGTGCTCTGAAAGTAACTTCCTACATTTAAACCTAGTGGTGTGGTTCGTATGACTGGCCCTCTATAGTCAAGTTGGGCTGCCCAAATCAGCCCCTGCCTGCTTTTGTAAAATTAAATCACATAGGAGCACAATGACACCTGTTCATTCATATTGTGTCTGTGGCTCATTTCAGGAGCCGGGATGGCATAGTTGTTAAGTAATGGACTGAAAGCCACAAGGTCAGCAGTTCAAACCCACTGGCTGCCCTTGTGGGAGCTGAGTCAGTCTGCTCTTTAAAAGACTTATACCTTTGAAAACCCCACGGAACAGCTCTGCTTTGACTGATAGCATCACTGTGAGCTGGAATTGATTCACTGCAGTGGGTTTGGGTTACGGGCATGATCCGCTTGGAGTTGCAATGGCCGTGTAGAAGGACCTTTGGTGGGACAGTGGGCTATGCAGTGAGCCGCTCACCCCAGGGTCAGCAGTTGGATCCCAAGAGCTGTTCCACGGGTGAAAGAGGAGGCTTTCTAATCCTGAAAAGATCTCAAGTCTCAGAAACCCAAAGGGGCAGTTCTGCTCTGCCCTCTAGGGTTGCTGTAAGCGGTCAGGACAAGAACTGTCTAGCCCACACAGCCTGAAGTACTGCAAAGCTGACTCGTTACTGAAAACGCATAGAGGCCCGGGCTCTTTCACACTCCCACGCTGCTTTGTTTCCTGTGTGGTCGACGAGTGGGCGTGTGTCCAGGGTGCAGATGAGGAAACTGAGGCTTCGAGAGGCACTAAGACTTGCTCAGGTTTTGTCCCTTGGTGCATACCTGCACTTCCCTCAAATGTCTCAACAGCCAATGTCTGTGTGTCCATCTGGGGCGGACACTGGGGGTGCACTTCAGAATGGACATGATTCCTAGACTAGAAATGCCGCCTCTGCAGACACAGATATGCACGTACCGGAACACACACACCCGTGGCCGCACTTGGGGATCCAGAATGTGTTAACCTCTGTGCCTTAGTGTGGTTGTGGGGAGAGTGATAGAATTACCCACACAGCCCCACTGTGTTAGACAGGGTTCTCTAGAGAAACAAAACCAGGACACTTACGATTTTTGATAGATAGATGATAGATAGATAGATAGATAGATAGATAGATAGATAGATAGATAGATAGATACAACACAAAGAAATAAACAGCTAATTAGTCCACAGAGAAGTACAGAGGGATCAGTGCAACTCACTTCCATGAGATAGTTAATACACTGGCAGTCTTTCAACTCACGAGGGCTGCTGGGTGCAAGTCAAGGAAGCAGAAAGCTGAGTCTTCTGTACAGCAACACAGGCAGCCCAGCCACAGGCAGCAAACAGCAGGGCGGGTCACCAACAGTCAGCCAGATGACAGGGTCCTACAGTCTCAGCTCAAGTGATGTACACACCAGCAGTGTGGTGAAGCAGGTCTCGAAGGAACCTCAAACTATAGTGACATGGTCCACAGGCTGGGTGTCTCACAGGTAGTGTAGCTCGCAAGTTGAGGCAGAGAACTAGCTAAGGCAGCCGCACACTGTTCCGATCATCAGAGAGCAAGAGACATGAAAGGCGAGGCTCACCAAGCCATTTGTCTCTTTGCCCTTCAGTTAAACTGCAGCCTTATTAATCCCACAGGTGTTTATTGTCCAGGTTGGCACAATAAACCTACAGATCACATCCACCTCCTAAGCCAGTGGTTATCAACCTTCCTAATGCCACAACCTTTTAATACAGTTCCTTATGTTGTGGTGACCCCAACCATAAAATTATTGGCATTGCTAATTCATAACTGTAATTTTGCTACTGTTATGAATCGGGCAACCCCTGTGAAAGGATCATTCAACCCCCAAAGGAGTCATGACCCACAGGTTGAGAACCATTAATCCAAGCAAACCCCGTGTTCCCCCAGCTTCCTGGGATGCTGGTGGCGTGAGTCTGCCATGGCTCA
>NW_022103896.1:9648798-9655099 GCF_000313985.2 Echinops telfairi
TCACCCTGTTGAAAGCACACTCCTCTCATTTTGCTTCAGCAGTGTGAAGACAAGTGGGGTCACCTGTGTGCCCTGGCTGACTTCTCTCTGGCCCTGGCGGAAAGCATACAAGAGATCAACAAACATTCCTTCAACAACTTTGAGCTTCGGATCGGTGAGTAGCAGCTGGGCCACAAGCATGTGGACACCAGCCCGTGACTGCAAACACCCGACCACGCACGCTGCTACAGGAAAACCACATGGACACAAACACTGGGCTGCAGTGACATAAACACAATCATGTGGGCTACAGACACTGAGCCATGATCAAGTGGATCACAACACATCGACCACAAACACTGCAACACAATCATATGGACCATAAACACTAGGCCACGGTGATGTGGACCATAGCCCCACATCACAATCAGGTGGCCCACAGCACTAGAGCACAAACTGTAGACTACAATCGCATGGACACAAACCACAAGCACATGGGCCACAAACACGTGGACAGCAATCATGTGGACTGCAAACACTGGATCACACACACGAGAACCACAAGCACTACAACCCAATCGCATGGATGACAAACACTGAGCCGTGATCATGTGGATCACAAACACTAGACTACAAATAGGTGGACCCCAAATACTACACCACAGTCACAAACACTAGACCAGGCTCACGCAGACCACAAACATATGGACTGCAACCACTACAACACAATCGCATGGAGAGGGTCAGAAAGAGTAGACCACAAACACCGGACTGCAAGCACATGGACACAAGCAGCTGGGCCACAAACAATACAGCACAACCATATGGACCACAAGCACTAGGCCACAGTGATGCAGACCACAGCCCCACATCACAATCACATGGCCCCACAGCACTAGGTCATAATCTCATGGATCAGAAACACTGGATGGCAATCATGTGAAATACAGACACTAATCACACACACATAGACAACAAACACTGAGCCATGATCATGTGGATCACAGGCATGTGGACCACAGAACTAGACTACAGTCGTGTGTACCGTGAACACTGGACCATGATCACATGGACCACAGAACTAGACCACATCGTGTGGGCCACAAACACTAGACTACAATCAGGTGGGCCCTAGCTCATAATCATCATGGACCATAAGCACATGCACCGCAAACTCCAGGCCACAATCACGTGGAACATGGCTCTAGATCCTCATCACATGAACCACAGACACACTGACCATAATAAACTCCAGGCCACAAACACATGGACCACAACAGTAGACCACAGACACATGGGCTGCAATCTCGTGGACCAAGGTCCTCAACCAAAGCCACATGGGCCACAAATATTAGACCACAACTGTGTGAATCATAGAACTAGACCACAATCACATAGACCGCAACAATAGCCTATCATTGTGTGGAGCATAAACACAGGCACACAAACTCCAGACCACAACCACGTGTGCCATAGCACTAGGCACAATTCCGTGGACCAAAATCACAAGGACTGCAAACATACAGACCACAAACATGTGCCACAACACTATACGACAATCATGTGAGCCACAGCACAAGAGCACAACTGCATGGACCACAAATTCTAGACCCAACTGCCTGGATCACAACACTCAACCACAAGCACGTGGACCAGAACACTAGGTCACAGTCACATGACCCACAAATACGTGGGTCACAAACACATGGAATACAACACTGAACCACAAGAACATAGACCGCAAACATTAGCCTACACCATATGGACCAGGGCACTAGACCACCATCACATGCAGCCCCTGCTGTGCCATCTGGTCATGCTTTGTCTGACCCCCACCCAATGCTCTGGACATCAAAAGGCAGTAGACTTCATGTGGCCAGAACCAGGGCAGCATCAGGGGTCAAAGCTAACTGAAGCCTCTCTCGGCTGCCCACCCCCTCCAAGATGCTGGGTGCAAGGGAATATCCTGACCTGTGTGCAGAAATGGCAATACTGGGCTATAGTATCCCTGTTTTCCAGCCTCCTTATCCAGACTGCTGCCTATCTAGAGCCTGTTAGCAAGGTAGCTGAGCAAGTTCAATCAGTTCTTCTACCTCATTGGTAAGGACTCTCAAGTTCCTCCAGTCTCTGCTAAGGCAAAGGCAGACTTGACCCTGGTGGATGTCAGCTACTGTGTGAAGCTAGCCAGGCTGAGAGCTGGCTAACACTTCACTGGTTCACACAACTCACCCCTGCTTAGGCTCAGAGTCACCCTGTGCAGAGCAACAGCACAGCAGCGGCCATAGCACCACCAATCAGAGCCACTGCCATTGAGTCCACGCCGAGTTGCAGTGACCATACAGGACAGAGGAGAACGGCTTCACAGATTTCATGTGTCTTTGCGGAAGTAGACTACCTCATGTTTGTCCCACGGAGCAGCTGGTGGGTTTGAACTTCCAGCCTTTTGGTTAGCAACCCAACTTTTAACCCACTGAGTCATCACGAGAAGAGCCCTGTTAGTGTTAGTGGTTACACATTGGGCTGTGATCACACGGTCTGCAGTTGAAAGGCACCAGCCACTCCTTGGGAGAAAGATGAAGCTTTCTACTCCTGTAAAGAGTTCCAGCCTTGGAAATCCACAGGGAACAGGGTCACTCTAGGTCAGGATTGACTCAATGGCAGTGTTTTTTGGTGTCATCGGGAGTCTTGATCATGGTAATGATGATAATCCTTTGTCCTTGGTCTGATGGCCAATCCCTTCATCCTCTCTGCTGAGCCTGGAGGGTCTCAGAAACCAGCCAGCAAACCCCAGTGCTAATCCACATTTTCCTTTACTACAGAGGCCCAGAGAAGCCGGTCACTGGCTAAGAACACACAGCTCAGTGGTCGCTCCCCGACTCTGAGACTGATAGTGTTGCTAGAGAGCCATCGAGAATGTCTTTGATTCAGGGTGCACATTTTAGTCGTCCACCAGCTGAAGTGCCCTCTTACTTCGGTGAGCTCTCCCTGAGGAGCTCTCAAGAGAAGGGGGTCAAGAGATACAAATATTGCCCTGTCAGATCTAAGGAGTGCCCTGTCCCTTTGTTCATTGGCATACGTGAAGCTGTATTATGTGGCTTTGATCTACAGACACGTCACTGAGGGCCTGTTCTCAGAGCTTCCCCTGGACTCGCCATGTCCCCGCTGCAATCAGCGATGGCCCCGTTGAACCACAAATAAAAAGCAGGACTTCAGGCTGTCCCTGAACAAAGGGGTCTTCTCAGTGAATCCTGGCAAAGTGGCCAGGATGGGAGCCCACCCTGGATGAGGCATGCTAGTCCTCTAGCATCAGCCCTTCATCTCAGGAAGTAGGCAATTAATTCCCCAGCTGGGTTAACCCTAACCATCACCATCGAGTCAATTCTGAATCATGGCAGGACATGTCTGCGGGACAGAGTCGACCTTGCCCCTTAGGGTTTCCAACACTATGGATCTTCTGGGGAGCACAGAGTTGCATCTCCTTTTGTATTTCGGGGTCTTCTTTGATCGCTCATATGACACCAGGTGAGTCATTTACTTCCTCTGGGTCTCAGTTTTCCCATGTGCACACTAGACATTCCATGAGTCCTGTTCGGCTTACCTCCCTCAGTCAGGGCTCTCTAGAGAAACAGAGCCAATGGGGTGGAAACACAGGCACACAGACAGCAGGATAGCTAGGTAGGTAGGTAGGTAGGTAGGTAGGTAGGTAGGTAGGTAGGTAGGTAGGTAGACAGACAGATAGATTGCCATCACTCAATTCCCACTTATCGTGAGCTTGTCAGAGCAGAGCTGATCCAACAGGGCTCGCAAGGCTGTAATCTGTGTGGTGGCAGACAGCTACGTCTTCCTCCTCCTGAGCAGTTGGTAGGTTTGAATCCCTGACCTTTCGGTTAGCAGTCCAATGCTTAACCACTGCACTTCCAGACAAATGATGATAGATAGAGGTTGTTGTTGGTGGTGTTGGGTGCTGTCGGGTCTGTTCTGACCCAGAGGAGCCCCGTGTACAACAGAACAAACCGTGCAGTCCTGTGCCGTCATTACAATGGTTCCTGTGTCTGAGCCCAGCGATGCAGCCACTGTGTCCCCCCCTCTCCTGGAGGCCTTCCTCTTTTTCCCTCTTTTCGCTGTCCCTCGACTTTCCTGAGCACGATGTCCTTCTCCAGGGACTGGTCTCTCCCGACATGTCCAAAGTACTTGAGATGAAGTCTTGCCATCCTCTCCTCTAAGGAGTACTCTGACTGTACTCCTTACAAGAGAGAAGATGATGATAGATGATAGATAGATAGATAGATAGATAGATAGATAGATAGATAGATAGATAAGTAGATAGATAGATAGTTAGATAGAGTACTTGGATAGGTAGGGAGGTAGGTTAGATTAGATGGATGGATGGATAGATAGATGGATACGATATGATAAAAGGTAAGATATTCATGGATTTGTATATTGTTTATACATAAATATACACAGAAAGAGATTTCTTTGAAGAGGTTGAATCACACAATTGTTAGACTAAAATTTCTAAGGCAGTCCAGCAGGCCAGAAAATCAGGCAAAAGCTGTGCTGCAATCTTGAATCCAAAATTAGTAGGCCAAATCAAGTGAAGGGAAAACCCAGCAGGAATTCCAAGTCACAGACCAGTGTAAAAGCCCTTCCTCCCCAGGGAACCTTAGTTGAAGGCCTGCAGTTGATGGGATGAAGCCCACCCACACGATCACGGCAGCATCCTTCACAGCCCCACCCTTCTAGACCAGAGTTTGACGAGAGACCAGGGAGCCACAGCCTGGGCAGGATATTGGCCATCACACTCACAACCTGGGCATCAAATGGGAAAGTCGCTACGGAATGTAAAGAGCCCCGCACGTTCCAAAGGCGTTATTCTGATTCCTATCCATTCTGCAGACTCCCTTTTACTTCAGACTGCACAGGCACTTAGATCTTAAATATGCATGTGGGCACACACACACACACACACACACACACACACGTGCGTCTTTGTCCTCCTTTTAGCCTCTCCAAAAGGAGCCCCGATTGTGTAGTGGTTACACACCGGCCTGCTCATCCCAGGGTCAACAGTTCAAAAGTACCAGTTGCTCCTCGGGAGAAAGAGGAGGCTTTCTCCTCCTGCAAAGGGTTGCCGTCTCAGAAGCCCGCAGGGGCAGGTCTACCCTGTTCTGTCAGGTCGCAAGGTGTCGGCATGGAGGCTGGCTTTCAGTCTTTTTGGCCTCCCCACTTACAGATGGGAAACTGAGGTGCCAGTAGGTTGTCTCTTACCCAGCCCACACATCCAGTAAGGGACTGACACTGGCTTTGGATGTGGGTCCGCACATCACCCTCTCCACAGTCACTCTCATGGGCCTGCCGTTGACCTTCTCGCTCGCTTGCCTCCTGTTCCCTTTGCTTCCCTCTTAGGCATCAGCCACGGCTCGGTGGTGGCTGGCGTGATCGGTGCCAAGAAGCCCCAGTATGACATTTGGGGCAAAACCGTGAACCTGGCCAGCCGCATGGACAGCACGGGGGTCAGCGGCAGGATCCAAGTCCCCGAGGAGACCTATCTCATCCTGAAAGAGCAGGGCTTTGCCTTCGACTACCGCGGGGAGATCTACGTCAAGGGCATCAGCGAGCAGGAAGGAAAGATCGATACGTACTTTCTCCTGGGCAGAGTCCAGCCCAACCCATTCATCTTGCCCCCAAGAAGACTGCCCGGGCAGTACTCCCTGGCCGCCGTAGTCCTGGGCCTCGTGCAGTCCCTCAACAGGCAGAGGCAGAAGCAGCTGCTCACCGAGAACAACACGGGGATCATCAAGGCCCATTGCAACCGGCGGACTTTGCTGAGCCCCAGCGGGCCCGAGCCCGGAGCCCAAGCCGAAGGCACGGACAAATCCGATTTGCCATGAAAGCGTTTTCTTTTGTGTTTCCTTTTTTTTGTATTTCTTTTATATATAAAATAAATATACGAATAAAAGGGTTTAATTTTTTTTAGAACAAGGATGGTCTCTTGGTCTTTGGCCGCTGCAGACTGAGGACACGGGTTCGGGGGTCTCCCCAGTCCGACAGGTGTATGGCCGGTCTCTTGTCGACGCAGGTCGTCCCTAATCCTGGGAGGCTGACTGACGAGCGGGTCTGGAAGAGGGTTAGCTTATCAGAGACATGGTGCAACAGGACAGTCCACCGTCACTGTAGTTACGGAGCACTGGCCACCCACCAAGTAGGAGCCCTGGGGCACAGCGGGCTGCATGTTGGACTGCATACCACAAGGTTGGCGGTTCAAACCTACCAAGTGCTCAGAGAGGAAGGAGAAGCCGTCTGCTCCCCTAGAGATATA
>NW_022103896.1:9655775-9657726 GCF_000313985.2 Echinops telfairi
ACTCACATGCACTGATTCTTCTGCAGTCTTCCTTATTCGGTGTCCAACGTTCACATGCACATGAGGTGATGGAGAAGACCATGGCTTGGCTCAGGCTCACCTTGGTCCTCAAAGTGACATCCTTGCTTTTCAATGTTCTAAAGAGGTCGTGTGCTGCAGATTTACCCAATGCAATGTGTCTTGATCTCTTCACTGCTGCTACCATGAGCATCAATTGTGGATCCACACAGGGCAAAACCCTTCACAACTACACATAAACCACTCCTATAAACTAGTTCAAGGCAAGCAAAGGTATCCTAGAACTGGGGATCAGCAAGGCATAGAAGGGTTGGATCTGAGAACAGAAATGCGGGGACACCTGGAATCTGCATAACAAGACGGCTTCTTGGATGGAGAACATGAACGCTTAGGCTTGAGTGATGAGAAACAGGCAACTCGTGGACTGGAGAGGAGAGTCAGCCAAGGAGAAGCGGCACCAGTCCGTGCTAAGGCCCTGGGGTGGCATGTTGGAAAGCTCTATCAGGCTGAGGGACCAGGGGCCAAGCCAGTGCTAGCAAGATGGCGACCCCACCAGAGCACAAAGAACTCCACTCAGTGGGCATCTGCTCTCAGTGCCCCTCCACTCAGCCCACAGCACTGAGTCCCTCCCATTGTCACCAGCCAGCATGCAGTCTTTCCACACTGAGAGTCAAGGCAGCGTGCCGAACATTAGAGTGGTTCACCTCCCTTGTGGTCCATTCAATTCAGTGATGAGAACATCAAACGCCAAGTGATTTGTGGGAACCTGGTACAACTCAGGAAGAGTCCTGGTATACATTCCAGCCAGGAACTCCAGCGTCATCATTTCTCCCAAGCTGTCCCGAGCTCCCCCAGGACCCCAATAACTGTTGCAGGCCCCAATTGAGAAAAGGCCTGGAGTCAGCTCAGGCAGCAAGAGCAGGGTCCAAAGTAGTGAGAGAGACAAACCAGCCCAGACGAGGAATTGCCTTAGCCCCGCTGTGTTCAGGTAGAGTGGAGAGATTCCCTCAAGGGCCCTGTATCCTACATTCCCTGTCAGTGTCTCTCAGTGCTCAGCCAGGTCCCAGGTAGGTCGGCCATTCACCTGCATAGGTAAACCCCAATTTCCCACGAGACAAGCACAGCCTTGTCTACAGAACAGAACAGGCCACATGTCCGCCGCACTCACCCTGAGACTGAGTTGAGAAGTTGCCCCCCACGCACCCGCCCACCCACCACCCCATAGCGCTGGGGATCACCGTGTAGCTCAGAGTGGGACCTTCCCCCTTCAGGAAGCACAGGATGTCACTGCTCTCCACCAGAAGTGAGCACTCCTTGGTCATCTTCGCTTTACAGACGACAAAACGGAGGCTGGGAAAGCTTGTAGGAGTAGCCCAAGGTCTCGGAACTAAGAAATGGCAGAGCTGGGATTCAAACTCAGTGATGGAGCTTGAGAGTCCTGCTCTTCAGCTCACTGCCTGTCCTTGGGCGAAGCTGAATAACGCTCACTAAAGCCTGAGGAAGGTCCTCCTACCATGCAGGCTTCGAGAAGGGGTGGGGGCCTGGGGAACTCTGCAACAGTCACCATTGGAAGAGTGGCCTTGGACCACCAGCCCATGGTCCCAGTGAGCATTGTCCCCTAACTCCGTGGGTCACCCACCTGCAGGCCGCCCCCAGAGATGAAGCAGGTTTGAGTCCAGAGCACCACCATCAAGCGACTGTCACAATAGATCGTCACCACATGCTTCGGTTTCCGAGGGCAGAGGAAAGGGATTGTTACACGGTTGTCTATGAAGTGGGCATGATGCAAAGGTTTGAAGCATTGTGGGAATGACCAAAAGGGGACACGGAGACAGGAGGTGGGCACATACTGTCGGGAAACCAACTTGTTTGACACGGTGACTACAAACCTCCGTTAGGCTTCAACCCGCAGGCTCTGTGAAGCACAAGGAGA
>NW_022103896.1:9658231-9660077 GCF_000313985.2 Echinops telfairi
CAGCAGTTTGAAACCACCAGCTACTCCGCAGCAGAAAGATGGGACTCTGCTCCTGTAGAGAGTTACAGTCTCAGCGACCCACAAGGACAGTTTCTACCCTGTTGCACAGGGTCCCTGTGAGTCAGTATCGACCGGGGAGTGGTGAGTCTTTGGCTTATGACAGCTTTTTAGACTTTGGCATTGTGGACACCGGCTCATCAATTTGCACGGCTCATAGGGCTGCTGGGAAGATAACAGATGTCTTTGTTATGAGGATTGGATAACACCCACGTGTCTGGCGCTAACAAACAGAAGTTTATTCTCTCGCAGTTTAGGGGGCTACAGGTCCAGACAAACCCCAGGCACGAGGAGAGAGCTTCTTTTCTCCTCTCAGCAGTGGTGGGCCATCTTCTCAAAGATCTCTGAGCATTAATCTTCCCCTGGGTCTAGCAGGTTCCCAGCACTTGGACCCTGGTTCCAACAGATGCTGTCCACAAGCAGCTCTTCTTTCTTACGGGTAGTAGGTGCCTCTGACCTCTGCTCATTGTTCAACCTCTTTTTATCTCAGAAGAGATTGATTCCAGATACCACTAGTCATAGATTGCATCTCGCCACAGTAGCATAACTGCCTCTCATCCTGCTTTATTAACATCACAGTGATTCGGATTTGCATCACAAAGGATAATTACACCAGATCACAAAATGAAAAATAGTTACTTCACTCTGAGAACCAGGGCCACGTTGACACATATTTGGAGGGACACATTCAATCTGTGATAACTGGTAACAAATACTCCATGGAAACCTATCACCAGCTTCCTGTACAGAGCCCTGGTGGCATAGTGGCTACTTGTTGGGCTACTAGCTGCATGGTCAGCAGTTCAAAACCACTATGCACTCCACAGGAGAAAGACAAGGCTGTTCTATAGCTTCACAACGAGTCGAAAATCACCCAATGGCAGTGAGTTTTCAGTTTACCAGCTTCCTGCAGCATGCAGAAAGCACTCAACCAAGCGCTCATTGTTGCTGCTGTTATTAAACGGGAATTTTAAGGGGAAAGTGAGCATTCCCACTTTTCCATTGCCCATGTGTATGTTTTTACTTACCTGTGTAAATGTTTCTTTCATGAGGACATGTGGCTTTAATAACGGAAAGCTGGTAACTGAGAGGAAGTATGTCAGGTGTGGTAATGGCTTTCCTGAATCACTAGGCTCACCTAACCCTGCGTTGCAGCAGCAGATCACTAGGGACAGAGCCCCCCATCTTGAGAGACGTGCCTGCAGCTCCACCCTGTGGGCAGAGAGAGAATACCCCCGGGGCCCCAGACGGGCCTCTGACCCAGATTTCAAGACACTCGCTGTTCCTTGGGCTGCAGCCCAGGAAGAAGGGTTGGCATTTTCAGTCCAGACCCACAGGCTGGTGCCAAGCAGCTTTTCCAAGCGAGAACCCCGCTGCCCACAGATTAGCTGTGGGTCTCCAACAACCACACTGGATGTGACTGATGAGTCCCCAGAGACCGGAGTGGCCTGAAGAGGAGCACCCTCCACCTGCTTAAATTATTCATTGCACACAGCCACCCTCTGCCCACCCCCAGCCCGCCCCCTCCCGCTTCCCTGGGGAAGCTAATGCCGCCTTCTGTCCTGTGAACAGCCACCGCCAGGAGTGTCCTCCTGCCCTCAGGAAAGCTTCCCCTGGGAAGCAGCTTTGGCCTGGAAATAATCAGCTCAGCTGCAGTCTTTTCTAAGGCCGTCCCCACTTCGGACAGCCTGGCGTCCTGGCAACAGAGCGAAGCGTCTCAGAGCTCTAGGTTCTCAAAGCCCAATGTCCAACAGGATCTCAACCGCTCTTCCTTCATCACCCTGAGGGA
>NW_022103896.1:9660861-9661701 GCF_000313985.2 Echinops telfairi
GTTCCATAAGTTGAGCATTCTGTTGGGCCACCTTTCTTTGGAATGGATACAACTATGGATCTCTTCCAGCAGTCGGTTGGCCAAATAGCTGTCTTCCAAATGTCTTGGCATAGACCAGTGCTTCATCAGTCTGTTGAAACATTTCCACTGGCATTTCATCCATCCTTGAAGCCTTGTTTCAGCTACGAAGAAAGACCAGGCCGTCAACTTCAGAAGAATTAGACACGGAAAGCCTGATGGATAGCATTCAAGCACTGCAAGGTCCCAGAATAAACCAAGGGAGAGTGGGGGGACTCACTGCCATTGAGCCCATTCTGACTCATAGCAACCCTTTAGGACAGAGTAGAAATGCATCTGCGGGTTTCCAAGACGATAACTCTTTATAGGGGGAGGAAGCCTCATCTTATTCCCAGAGAGCCGCTGATAGTTTCGAACCTCTGACCTTACACTTAGTAGTTCAACGCATAACCACCATACCACCAGGGCTCCTAGATCCTAGAGTAGTAAAGATCACTCGTGCTCTTAACTCTTGGTTTCGCAGGTGAGGAATCTAGAGTCCGAAGAGCAGGATACCAAACCCAGAAGTGGGACCCTTGAGAGCCTGACCCTTGTCCTGTCCCCATATGTAATGCAGTGCTCTGTGACAGAATGTCCGGCAGGTCCCTCTGTCCCCTGGGATTAAAATGAGAAGGCTCAGACCCTTGGAGGAGCTCCATGGTGCCGGGGGGTTGGGGAGACTGGAGGGAGCTGTACTCGAATGTTCGTCTCTGTTGTTGGATACAATTTCTTCAAATCCCTTCGTGATTCACACTGTTTTTGACACAGTCCACACACACACAC
>NW_022103896.1:9661801-9663002 GCF_000313985.2 Echinops telfairi
GCTGCCATCAAGGCCACATTGCCTCAGGGACCCCCTGTGGGTATCTGCGACTGTAACTTTCTCCCGAGGAGCTGCTGGTGGTTTCGAACCCCACCCATGCAGATTGCAGCCCGGTGTGTCACCACTACACCACCGGGGCTCCCACGTTGTCGGTGGTGTTAGGTGAAGGCATATTGGTTTCAACCCATAGCGACCCCTGTGCAACAGAACGTAACGCCACCCAGTCCTGCGCCGCGCTCATAAGGGCTCTTATGTTGGAGCCCATCGGTGCAGCCACTGTGCCCATCCGTCTCATCAAGGACCTTCCTCCTTTCCCTGCCCCTCTAATCTACCCAGCATGGTACCCTCCTCCAGGGACGGTTTCTCCTGACAGATCCACAGTATGTAAGATAAGTCTAGCCATCCTTGCCTCCAAGGAGCAGTCTGGCTGTACTTCTTCCAAGACAGGTTGGCTTGTTCTTTTGGCAGTCTGTGATACTGTCGATATTCTTCACCAGCACCATCATTCAAAGACATTGATTCTTTTTCGGCTTTCCTTATTCAGTGTCCAACTTTTGCATGCCTTTGAGGTGATTAGAACAATTGTGAGGATGGCAATGAACCAGGTAGTGTTTTCTTGTACAGAGGATCCCTATGATCCGTCCTGTAGCACCTGACAACAAATGCAAAATGCAACGTCATGGCTCAGCCCACCTCAGTCCTCAAAGTAGCATCCTTGTACTTCAGTCCTTTAAAGATGTCTTGTGCAGGTTTGCCTACTGCAATGTGTCATTTGATCTCTCAATTGCTGCTTCCATGCGCATTGATGGTGGATCCAAGCCAAGACAAAACCCTTGACAACTTCAATCGTCTCTCCATTTATCATGATTACCTCTTGGTCCGATTTGGCCTTCTTGACATTAAGTCTCCATCCATACTGAAGACTGGAATCCTTGATCTTCAACACCAAGTGATTCAAGAACTCCTCATTTTCAGCAACCAAGGTGTGTCATCTGCATATCGCAGGTTGTTAATAAGCCTTCCTCCAAGCCTAATGATTCATTTTTTCTTTGTATAGTCAGGCTTCTCTGATTATTTGCTCAGGCTATGGGTTTAATAATATGATGAGAGAATACAACCCTGATATACACCTTTCCCGATGTTAAACCACGCAGTGTTCCCTTGTTCTCTTTGCACAACTGCCTCTTGATCTGTGGATAGG
>NW_022103896.1:9664473-9666396 GCF_000313985.2 Echinops telfairi
CAGTGACCACTCTGGCCACCACCTCCCAGCCTCTGCCTCTTCCCCTCCATACCCCCATGCCTCCCTCTTCCACCTGCAGTGTCTTGATCTTTTCCAAAGGGAACTTCCTCGCCCTAATTTCTCCAGCATCGCTCAGGAACCCCAACACCTGCCATTCTCTCCCGGGAGCCCGCCATGGGCATGGTGGAGGGAGGGCCACATCCCCCACTGTGCTACCTTGCAGGCAGCGAAGCACTTCATGAGTTACTCTCCTGCCCTCTTCTGGACGAAAGGAGCATTTCTTCTCTTGAAATAAAGATTTAAAGGAGGGAAAAAAATCACTGCCATCCAGTTGATTCCGACTCATAGTGACCCTATCGGATAGGGTAGAACTGCCCCTGTGGGTTTCCAAAGCGGTAAGCTCTTTACAGGAGCAGGAAGCCTCGTCTTTCTGCTGTGGAGTGGCTGGTGGTTTGGAACTGCTGACCTTGCAGTTAGCAGCCCACGGTGGAGCCCCTATACCAGCAGAGCTCCTTCGAAAGCTGTCAGACTGCAGTGTGTTTCGGAGCTAGTTTGGGGGATGAAACACGACCCGGAACAGAGGCAAGTTCATTTATAGATGCTCCTTAGGAAACAGAATGTCAACATTCATGTTTCGCAACGAAATTATTTCATTAGCAAGTCTTGCTTCAGACACCTCTGTGGATCTCCTTACATCAGACGTGTGAGTGGCTCTGCTCAGAGGGAGAAAGAGGAGGCTTTCTACTGTTAGGAAGAGTCACCATCTCGGAAACCCAGCCTGTGACCCTCGATGTCCCAGGGCTCACGCTCCTTGCATTTGGTGATTTCCATCTTGCTGGGGAGGAATGGACGAATCCCCGTTATTCCATGATGGAGTAATACTTTCTTCTATTAAAAAAAACACCTCGATTTTAGAAAATCACAAGATTCTAGATCAGTAGTTCTCAATCTTCCTAATGCTGTGATCCTTTCATACAGATCCTCATGTGGTGGTGACCCCCCCAACCATAAAATTCTTTACATTGCTACTTCATCACTGTAATTTTGCTACTGTTATGAATCAAGTGACCCCTGTGAAAGGGTCATTCAACCCCCAAAGGGGCAGCGACTCACAGGTTGAGAACTGCTGTTCTAAAGAATTCACTACCCCTGATCCCCATTCTCCCATCTTAAGGGGCAACTGGGGCCCCCCAAGAATAGAACTGCACACATGGAGCCCCCACAGCATGCACCACCAGCTACCTTTATTTAGCGTGGGGGCTAGACTCAAGCACGGACAGCTGTGTGATCTCTCTTCCCGCACACCTTCCACGTGGCAGAAAGACCAGTGGAGGGCCAGCCCGTCCACACACCTTCCACGGGGCAGAAAGGCCAGTGGGCAGGCCAGCCTTTTCCACCTGAGGGCCTGTTCAATGTTGGGTGGATGTGCATTTTTGCTCAACCTGAGACCAGCCAGCTTATGCCTTTGGACAGTCGGACAGAGGTCATGAAACAGTGTGTCTGTCATGCTGTCACCTGCAGGCCCCACAACAGTGGGGGGTTACACTGCAGCCCTGCGCTGGCCCTTTCTCACCCGTCAACAAGAAATGGCCAGGGGCTGCCTTTGAATGAAAGGACACACCTGCATGCTGTGAGCGGCCTGCCCACCTCCCTTCTCCCCTCCGAAGTGCAGTGCTGAGGAGGAGGCAGCGTGTCCCAGAGATTGGCCGAGGGGTTCCTTGTGTAAATGACGCACCTCATTCCTTCCAAAGACATGTGGGGGCTGGGGGGCTGGGGTGTGTGAGTGTTAACTGTCTCCACTCTGTAGAGAGGGCCAAGAAAGTTCAGAATGTTACCCCCACCAGGAAGGAGTGAAGCCGGAACCGGCATCTAGAAGCTGTGCTGGGGGGTGCACACACCTTCAGAGAAGGGGGAGGGCAGGGA
>NW_022103896.1:9667018-9668296 GCF_000313985.2 Echinops telfairi
TCTGTCCTTGCTGCCACCCACCACCGCAAGCTGTGTTCTCATGGCACTGTCACTGGCTCCCACACTCCGACTGCAGCCTCCGAAGGGAGCACTCCTTCTCTGTGATGTCACCATTGGCTCTCATCCCATGAGGCCGTGGTTCACAGGAACAGTTTCCAACGTGCTCCGAGCTCCTCTTGCATGGAAGCCGCGGGTCGGCTTGGCCGGCTACGATTTTACTCACATAGGAGCTCTTCAAGTGTGAGATGCAACTTGGGCTAGAGCTGCCTTCTTGACCTCCAAGTGCATCCATCCTCCCTCCCATAAGAGCTGGGACGAGGCTGCAGGGACTTGGCTCACCTCCAAGCCTGCTGAGGAAATATCATGCGCTTCCCAAGGGAGGATCTGTCACCCTCAGCCAAGCCCAGGAGCAGGGCGCTGGAGAAGGAGCCGACTTTGGGCCGCAGAAGAGGCTGTGGCTGGTGCTGACTGGTGGTCAGCAGGCGCCGGGAGAGGAGAAGGAGAGGGCACAAGTAGAACAATTGAAGCTCCTCAATGAAGGGCATGGAGACAGGAGGATCTGGATCATCTTTGGGGGCCAAGGTTAATAGGGTTGAACCAAAACGAAGAGGCCCAATAAGAAAGCTTCAAGGAGAGAGAGAGAGAGATGGTGTCAAGGCAGAATCCTGCTGCTCCTTCACCACCTCTGAGAGGCCAGGGGCCAGGTGGAGGGCCACCCTCTACCTCCTCCAGGCTGCAGAGCCTCCCAAGGTGTGTTTGACCAGTTTCTCCCTAAGCCTCAGTGTCCCTCAGTATAAAGGGGCATGAAGCTGCTTCGCACAGGGTACTGCAATGTCAAGGCTTGTGTAAGCCACCACTAAGACCCAGCCCACCCTGGTCCCTGGCAGAGTGAGCTTCCAGGTACAACTTCCAGGTCAAGGCAGGTGGCAGGCGCTCTGAGAGCAGGCACTCTGCCACAAGAGGGCGCACCAGGTAAAAAGAGGTGAGGTTTTGTCCCAGCTCTGTGCTCCACCCACGTAAATGCCCCACCCCGCCCCCAATCAAACCCATTGTCATGGAAACAACCAATAAAACCCCAAACCCAATGCCATTAAGTGGATTCCTCAGAGCGACTGATAGAGTAGGGCTGAGCTGCCCTTGAGTGTAATGCTTTACGGCAATAGAAAGCCTTGTCTTTCTCCTACTGTGCAGCTGGTGGATTCGAACTGCTGACCTCAGGGTTAGCGGCCCAGCGAGTCACCCATGACCCCACCAGGACTCCCTCATTGTGGTGGAGTC
>NW_022103896.1:9669674-9671097 GCF_000313985.2 Echinops telfairi
CAGATGGACATCCGGTCTTGCCAGCACTGTGTGTTAAAGAGACAGTCCCTTCCCCACGTAGCGGATTCTGTCAGAGAGCAGCTGTGCATACGTGGACGGATCTCCATCCGGGTTCTCGATTTCTGTTCCTTTGGTCTGTGTGCCTCTCACTGACTGCACCAGCACCAGGCTGTTGTGATGACCATGGGTGAGAGTTGGTTCTGAGATGACATTGTGGGAGCCGCTTTCCTTTCATTTTAAAATCATCTAGTTGACAGCTGAGTGGAAGGTAAGAGAGAAGCACAGTACACCGCCCGCTTGGAGACACAGATGGCTGGGTGGGTGCACGGTGCTTAGACTGAGAGAAACATAGGCGCAGAGAGAAAAGGCCAGGGATGTCATGTGGATCTTTTCCATCTTTGGAAATCATTGGCAGCCCTCGTGTATCGCATCAACAGAGTACCGACCATAACTCAAAAGGCTCAAACAGCAGACAACGACCTAGATAAGTGGGTCGTGAGGCAAGGTGCTCCTCAAATGAGGGGAATCATCCCAGATGAGGAGCACGTGGAGCTAATCTCTGGAGGAGCTCAGAGTAAGAATCACCCCGGCCTCAAAAGGAGACCACGACCTTGCCAACAGCCATCAAGACCCATTGGGGAGCCTCCATTGCTGTTGTAAGTGCCAGCGAGTTGGCAAGCAACCCTCCACACAACAGAATGAAACATTGCCAGGCCATATGCCATCCTGACGGTCATTGCTGTTTGAGCCCAAGGTCACCACCACCGGGCCAACAGTGAGGCTCTCAGGGAGGGAGGCTACCAGACAGGCTCACCTTCTCCAGATACTGGTCTCTCCTGATAACATGACCACAGGTTCTTTCAACAATCCTAAATCCCAGAATAAGGCATCCTGGTGGCGCAGTGGTTAAAGTGCTCAGCTGTTAACCCCAAGTTTGATGGTTCAAATCCACCGGCAGCTCTTTAGGAGCTAGAAAGGAGTGGCAGTCTGCTTGGGTAGACATCATGCAGAATGGGCTGTTCTGCTCTGTCCTATAGGGTCACTAAGAGTTAGAATCAACTCCCCACAACAGGTTTGAGTTTTGGGGGAGGTCTTAGAATCCCAGAGTATTACCCACTCCCCTTCCTCTTAAAACCCCCCACCTTCATGGGACAAACTGAAGGGGGGGTGCAAAAGACCAAGGATGGGAGCGAAGCCGTGATGGCCCCAGGGAATCCCGATTGTAGACTTCTGACTGGGGGCAGCACCTCCCCACCCCCATCTGAGCTGGCTGGGCACACTGAAAGTCTGAAGGTGTAACAAGAAGGGAGGGTACTAGACTGCTCCATCCCTGACTGCAGGAATAGCGATGGGGACTTTTAGGACGGGCGTCTTTCAGACACAAATGCTGAAGACTAAAGGGGCATGTATGTTGTTAGGTAGC
>NW_022103896.1:9672005-9673652 GCF_000313985.2 Echinops telfairi
AGATAACTGGACAGTCCCTCTCAGAAGGGCCATAAGGAAGGGATGATAAATCCAGGGAGTGGTATAGCACTGAATCACATAGTTATCCTCTAGTTCTTTAATATTTCCTCCCCTTACTATTATGGTTTTTATTTGTTTAACTCATCAATCATGTTAGACTTGGGTATGTTCATTTGTATAATGAAGATCATTCGATACATGAAAGCCCAGCTAGATAACCCTTCAGAAACAGTACCAGGAGTAATGGTTCCCTGAGGGTATGGGAAGAGAGAAGGGGGGGAAGGGGCAACTGATAGCAGTGATGACTGTATAACCCCACTCAAGGGTAGTGAATAGTAGAATTGTAAGTGAATGGATATATTGGATGAAATATATTGGATATATTCCATGGAGATATGGAAAAAATAAAAATAAGGGTTCCTGGGGGCTGGGGGGTGTGGGGTGTGGAGGGCAGGGATAAAAGAGAGCTGATATCAAGGCGTTCAAGAAGAAAGAAAATGTTTTGAAACTGACTGTGGTAGCAATTGTACAATACTGCTAGATGTGGATTGAACTATGGAATGCTGTGATATCTATAAAAGCTCCCAATAAAATGATTTTTAAAACCACCTTGTTGCTTTGAGAGTCATTCTGACTGGTGACAACTGCCCTTTGTTACAACTGTGATTTGCACAGAAGCAGATTGTCATGGTGGGTTCAAGTTGCCAACTGCAGGTAAGAAGTTGAATACAAATTTTGATGTCATCGGGTGCCTCCCCACCATTTTGCCCCTCCCCAAATGCCCCAACAGGGGCAGTTTAAAACCCAAAATCGAAGCAAGGGCCTTCTTTGTGGGAAGTTTCTCTAAAACAAGCCCCTTCAGATAAAGGCAGAAACAGCCTCGTGGGGCACGCTGTACTTTCATACCTGAGCAGCACCAGACGCACTTTGAACAGTGGTCGTAATGGGCTCTGAAGACACCAGGCAAACACAGGGAGCCGTGAAAATTCTCCGTTTATTAACATTGTGGGCACCTCACACCCTCTCAAACCAAAATGAGTCAGTGCTGACCAATAGTGACCCCTGTGGGTTCCTGAGACTGTAACTGTTTATAGGAGTAGAAAGCCCAATCTTTCTCCTGAGGAGATTCAGGTGGTTTCAACCTGCTGACCATGAGGATCACAACCCAATGCATAACCACTACACCACTGGGGCTCCTCAGACCCTCTCAACCTTGCCATTTAGGAACTGCTTTCCTCTGCTGCCACCTTGTGGTCACATTTGGAAACACTCAGCTGGGTGTGGAATGCTAGTTCTCATGTTCTTTCAACTAAAGTTGAAGGATGGACAGGTGCAGTCAACCCTAAGAGACCCAAAGAACAGCATTTGCCCCAAAACAAGCTTAAAATGGCAGGAAGGGTCAGGAAAGAAAACCAGGTGGAAATGAGGAACTCGGTAAATATGGGGGATTGCTACTGTGTTAGTCTTGGTTGATGAGAGAAACTAATTCATAAATGTTCATATGTGTATAAGAGCTTTATATAAAAGAGCAATTTTATATTGAGAAAACATCCCAGCCCAGTCCAGATCAAGTCAAAAGTCTGATATTATCCCATATGTCTGATACCAATCTATAAAGTCTTCAGACTCATTCAACACATGCAATGG
>NW_022103896.1:9673752-9695687 GCF_000313985.2 Echinops telfairi
TAGAAGCATCTCAGCACTGCAGGGGTCTCCATTAGGCTCCTCCAGCTCCAGGGCTCTAGCTTGGCTCCATGTGTCTTGTCAACAGGAATGTCTCGAAGAGAGTGAGTGTGTGTCCCACCTCTAGCAACCTATGTATCTCCTTAGTGCCTCCAAATGAGGTCACCAAGCTGCAACCTGATGACAGACTAAACTCCATCCTTTCATTCTTAATAGCCTCAGTTGACACCAGATTATGTAACTACCACAACTACCAATGTCTTAAAACAAAATGTGTATACAATGTTTAATGGAAAATTACTTTGGTCAGTAAACTTTCACCCAAACTACATTTTTTTTAAATGATTGGCCATCACTGATGCTGCGATGGGATGGGGTAGGGGGTGTGGGAGCTGAGAGGGATGGGTACAGTACAGAAGACAATGAGGTTTTAAAAGGAGCCCTAGAGGAACCCTGGTGGCTTGGTGAGTTACACATTGGACTGATAACTACAAAGTCAGCAGTTCAAACCCACCAGCTACTCCAAGGGAGAAAGATGAGGTATTTACTCCTGTAGAGCTTTACAGTCTCAGAAATCACAGGGACAGTTCGACCCTGTCCTCTAGTGTTACGGTGAATTGTAACTCTATGGCAGTGTGTTTTAGGGAGCGCTTTCAGATAAGCAACAGACTGCTAACTGCAAGGTTGACAGTTCAAACCCAGCATCCACTCTGCAGGAGACAGCAGAGGTTGTCTGCTCCCATAAAGATTTACAGCCTCAGAAACCATGCACAGGGTCACTATCCATTGGAAACAACTGGATGGCAGTGGGAGGTTTTGGGGTTTGGTTATTATTATAAGGAGAACTTATGGAGCCCCAATGAAAATGGCTAAGCACTCAGCCGCTGACCCAAAAAAGGATGACTGGAGCCAAGACCTGTAATTCTGCTCTGGTGCAGAGGGCCCCTCAGCAATGCCAAGGGCCCACTAAGAGTCGGAATCAACTCGACGGCACATAGCGACAACCAGAGAGGCTTAAAGACAATGAGGGTTGCCTCCGTCCACCCAGCTTTCCAACAGGAAAGCAGACTTTGAACCTAGGGCTCTACCTTGTCTGGCACCCTGTCACTGCCCATAAGTCTGTGACCTTAAGCAAAACACTGTCTGTGATCATTTGCAAAACGGAAGTAAGAAGAACTATGTCAGCACCTTCAGGAGAACGAGAGACTTTCTACTCTCACAAAGGGTTACAACTTGGAGACCCACAGGGGCAGTTCTACCTGTCCTATAGGGTCGCTATGAGTCAGATTGATTGGATGCCAGTGAGGTTGCTTTGTGTTAGTCTCTGTTTTTTGGTTTATGTCACCATCTTGCTGTTGGTAACTTCCGTCGCATCAGCTGGGCATGGTGCTGGCCCCATACCCAGTGGTCCAGAGGCTTTTCATTGGTTGTTGTTGGAAGTCGATGACGTGCTCTTTCTTCCTAGTCCATCTAAGTCTGGAAACGCTGCTGGAACCTGTTTGGCATCAGAGCAGAACTCGAGCCTCTACTGACATCATAGCATCACACATCTGTTGACATCATAGCCTCAGACCACCTATTGACATCATAGCAGTACACAAGCCTCTCCTGACAAGCAAGTGGTAACTGGGTAAGAGGTGCATTGGCCACAAGTCAAGCCTGGATGGAAGGCAAGGATGGTTCAAGCAGAAACCACCACTTCCCCCCATATCCCAACAGAAGAGTTCTTAGTTCTACAGACACGCCATGGGGGTTCCAATAGCATAATGGGAGAAACATTGTAAAACCTTTAGAAGGAATTAACAAATAAAAATTAATTGCCATCGAGTTGATTCTGATTTATGACCACCCTATGAGGCAGGGTTGCCCCTGTGAGTTTTCAAGCTGTAACTCTTTAACTCAAAGGAGATAGTGGGAGACGTATGGGTGAGAAGGGGATCCCTAGAGAGTGGGGCTACAGGAGAAATGAGCAGTGAGCTACAAGCAGCTTTTATTGGCTTAGAACAGTGCCCTCAAAACATATAACACCCAATCCATCCAAGTGCCCTCAGAACCTAGATCAATTAACTCAACTAACATAACCCAGTTAATCCAAATGCCCTCCAAACCTAGAAGAGTGTTCTCAGAATCTACAACACTCCATGCATCCAGGTGCTCTCAGGACCTACAACACCTGGTTCATAGGAGTGCTCTCAGAACTTAGAACACTGCAGGATGTGGACATAAAGAGAAACATTTCTAGCATAGAACAGTTAATCTGAGTGAGCCAGATCCACCATGTTAATGTTGTGCCATCACTTGGATTCTGACTCACAGCACAGAGGAGCCCTTCCCCGTAGGTTGACTCAGGCTGTCGATCTTCACAGGAGCACATTGCTAGGTCCTGTCTCCCCTGGTGCTACTGTGGACACTCAAACTGCCGACCAAGTGGTTAAGCAGGGTGTGGGGCTCCTGAAGTACACCGTGCTAAGCTACCGGATACATCCCAAAACGGATGACTGGAGCCAAGACTTCATTCTGAGGGGCTGGACTATCTGAAGAAGAATGGGGCATCAGAATTGGAGGAAGAATCATTAACAACTTGTAATAAGCAGACCACACAACTCATTTGCTGAAAGTGAAGAGGACTTGAAGCATTTACTGATGAATTGTACACTCTGTTGGCTAGTCTTTGCCAATCTGCTACTATTGCTTTAAGTGCGCAAGTGTGCACGCACACGCTCGCACACACATACACATAAACACACAATTGCCCTCAAGCTCATAGTGATCCTATAGGACAGAGGAGAATGACCTCATAGGGTTTTCAAGGATTTATGTAATCCTTATAGAAATCAACTGCTACATTGTCATCTCTTTCTCCCCACAGAGCAGTTGGCTGGGTTTGAACCACCAGCCTTTTGGTTAGCAGTTGGACACTTCATCACTGAGCTTCCAAGTCTTCTAACATTGCCCTAGGACAGAGAAACAGCAGGTAGGGCCCAGGCTTCAGAAATTTGTTTTATATTTCAGGCCTTTGTTTAGCCGGAGCATCAGAAAGTACACAACCAGGTGAGCCAAGAGTCTTGGTTTGGAGATCTGATTCCCTTGCCAGCTCGCTCATAGGGTCTGGGCCATGAGCTAACCCCTTTAGGCCTGTTTTTGGAACTGCAAAAATAGGAGTGCTGGTCAAGAGCACCTCTTTCAAGCTAATGCCCTGATCCTACAGGGTGGATGAAAACCAACTGCCCAAATGGGTGCTGATTCTAGCAAAAATAAAACAGAAATTAGCTTGAGGTCAAGGAAGAGAAGAAAATAGAATGCCCGAGGCTTTAAAAATGACAGAAGCCATTATTTCTCAAGTGCAGAATGCTTTCATCCTAACTAGCAAAGTATTGATCTAACTTTATATATCCATGAACTTGATCCATGTTCTTCATTCCATGGACAACAAAGAAAATGAAAGTCAGCCCAGCAAGTTCCCAGAGGGAGAGTCTGCTTGACCACACGCAGTCTCTGATTAGATCTTGATGGACTCTCCTTCGCTGCTCACACTTCTTGACAACGGCTCTCCAAACAGGCTCGCACCTGAAGAGAAGGTTCTGGAAATGTCTCCTTGGTGGAGTCATGTTTTCCAAATAGTTTGGACTTTGAGTTAAGAAGATGTTGATCCTGAAATATTTAAGTTAATTTTCCAACCATCAAACCCCTTTATAAAGCTATATATTTACTCTCATTGGATCAATCATAGTTGGGCTCCAAGCCATCAACAGGGCTTTTGATCCCAAGAGTGGAAAAGTGTTTTATCCCTAGGCTGATGTGCAGCAGCACTGTGCGGTGAAAGCACCACTCTACTGATAATGGTATTGTCTATTCGATGATCCCAACCGAAGGCCTTATTCAAGATCACCACACAGAGAGAATAGAGAAATTCCATCAGCATAGATAGTTGCTTATGATAAGGAAATCATTACAGTGGATAACATTTAATAAGGGCTTACTCTTCTCCATGGACAAGGATGTTTTAGGCTGGGTTCTATGGAGGAGAACCACCAGCGGGCGCATAGGTAAATATTAGAGTGCAATGTGTTTCAAGAAAATGGAATTTTGGAGGCTTCTGACTCATGTGACTGTGAGAGCTGCTGAACCCCAAATCTGCCTGTCAAGTGACAAGCTGCTGGCCCATGGGTTTATGGGAGCCACAAAATGAAGAATCTGCAGGTCAGGCACTTTGCTGAAGGCTACTCACTTGCGGCAGTTAGATTTTATGCCAACAACAGAGGACAATTTAAGACATGGAAAAAATCATCTATAACTTGTCGGTGAGGGAGGGCGGGCAGGGTAGGGAGGGGGAAGAAATTGGAAGCTGATATCAGAGGCTCAAGTGGGAAGAGAATGCTTTGAACATGATCATGGCGGCATATGTGCAAATGCCACGCTAGATGAATGTATGGATTGTGATTAGAGCCCCAATAAAAGTATTTTTAAATGTAATCAAAGTTTAAATGATGGTGGCAGCAATTGTACAATTATGCTTGATCTAATGGAACGATGGATTGTAATAATATCTGTAAAGCGCTCCCAACAAAATGTTAAAATAAATAAAATTTTAAAAAATAAACAAAAGTGTAAGGACTGAGTCCAACCTATGGATCAGGTCACAGCCTGGTGACGTGTCCTTGGAGGTGTGGCCTAGAGATACAGAGATGCTATGGAGATAGCCGTTCTCCCTTTCTCTCTGGCCCTTTGCTTTCCTCCTTGCTGGGACTCTGTGTTAGGCCAGGTGGACTAGAGAAACAAATCCAGAGACCCTCACGTGTGTGAGAGAGAGCTTTATGTCAAAGAGCAATTGCATACTGAGAAAACATCCCAGCCCAGTCCAGATCAAGTCCACATGTCCAGTATTACCCCATATGTCCGATACTAGTCCATAAAGTCCTCTTCACGCAGCACATGCAATGATGCCAAATGCAGGAAGATCACAGGCCAGTGGGTGAAAAGTCTTGTAAATCCAGTAGCAGGGGACGCATCTCAGCACTGGCGTGGGTCTCCATGTGGCTCCTCCAGCTCTATAAGTGTGTCTCTTCGACAGGACGATGAAGCAGGGAGAGTGTGTGGCCCACCTCCAGGGAGAGAGGACATTCCCAGAATCCTCATGAGAAGGCCACACTTACATGGAGGCATCATCAGGCTGTGTTCTTGACTAACGGGCTAGACTCCACCTCTACGCTTATTTATCAAGTGGACATGCGATTGAGGAACACTGACCCTGGGAGCCAGCCCGGGAGGTTTGTGTCCTGCTATGTTTCCACCAACTTGGGTCCATGTGACTTTGCACCCTCTGCCTGCTTCTCACCACAACTTTCTGCGTCATAGCGCTGCGTCTACATGAGTCTGAAGAGCCCTCTGGTGAGACTAACACCCACGAGCTGGGCAGGGATGCCTTCGTGAAGTGAAAGTACTTCAAAGTTCTTTCTTACACGCATCTGAGTGTCACTGGCTTAGTCTCTCTAGACAACCCAGCCTAGCACATCACGCTCCAAGAACCAGAAACGGGAAGAGGATCAGACCAATGCAGGATGCAAAACAGCCAGAGCTTTGCCAGTGTATCTCACCACGGTGGTTGCAGGTACACTTCCATGGAAGCTGCCCTGCTAATTCTCACGTCGGATCATAAAGTAGAGCACGAATATGCAGTATCTGCCAAACCACTGAGAATCCCAGCCTAGCTAAGTTGACATATACTAGCCACTATCACAGATGGCAATGGCTTATGGTAGAGTCCCACCTCACTTGACTTCTACGCCTTCAATTACTGGCCCTTCACAAAGACAATGACAGAAAGACCCCACACTTCATGCCTGCCAATGAGAAGAGACCGCCATGACGGGAGACTCCCATCTACTGTTCCCCCAGCGGCTCTCCCGTCCCTCCATCTCTCAATAGTGTGAGCTCTAGCCTCCATGAATGGAGAGTTTTGCCTTTACCAATAGACATTTTTGAATACACAACTAGATAATGCAAGCTGATTATTTGATGAGCCGTAATTTCCATTATTTGATGATCAGCTCAAGAAGCATCTTGCAAAAGAAAGAAACAAACAAAACAAACAATCTTTGCCAGTAGGTTGATCTTGACTCATAGTGACCTTGTAACTGGAGACAACTCAAAGTGTGTTCAAATTACTGAGAAACGCCTGGAAGTCATTCTCAATCTCCCATTCTCAGCGATGTGGGATCTTCCTAGGGAGTGGCCCAGGCAGTTTCCCCAACATACAAGAGATATCCTTGCTGCCCTCAATAACCAAGCCTGGAGGACACCAAAGCTATCAGGGATGTCAATCACCAGCCACATTAGCTACTTGTTTCCCTGGGGAGAGATGTGACTGAGGACACTGGAGAGGGGGACTGGAAGTTTCCACAGATCCTGTGCTCTCGGGGGAGTAGATGGATACGAATGATGAAAACTGGAGGATGGAAGTTAGGGTCCCCTCCCATAATTACAATACTCATCTTAAACCGCACCTGTGAGAAAGCCAATGGTTTTCTGTCCATGGACAGGATCAGATTAAAACCCGAATAAAAGAATACGATTGCCCTGAAGGAACATCCTACGAATCTACATTCTATATTTCTAAGCAAATTTAGATGAATTGTCTTATGTTCAGCTTCAGCTGCTAAGGCCTACATGAATTCGATTTGAGTCTAGAAATAGTTGTGAAGATGCTATTCCGTACTAAGAGCCAAGCTGCGTACTTCCTTAGGCAAAGGGTGTCTTAAATGTAATCATTACAAAAAAGAAACTGCAAATCACATAAAAACTTTAAATGATGACACACGAGATTTATGATACAAATAACTAAAAGGCAACCAAAGCAGCATGAGTCAGACTTCATCAGAAAATTTTAGCAATGGGACTGAGTCTGGAAATGGCTTTTCAATATTCCAGGGCAGCCAGCATGGATTGAATGTCATTAACTGGCGCTTGTATACACATTAGCATTCATTCTGCATGACTTCCTTATGATTCCTAAACTCAAGCTCATGGCCATCAAGTTGATTCCAACTCATAGTGACCTCACAGGCTTTTCATATAACTCTGTAAAGTCAGATAAGCAGACAGCCTCATCTTTCTCCCTCAACGTGGCTGGTGGGCTTCAACCACCAGCCTTGCAGTAAGCAACCCAGCATCTAACCCACAGCACCACCAGGGATCACTTCTTTCTGATAAAGAGCTCATTGTTTTCATTTTGCAGATGAAGAATGGAAGTTTTTAAAAAAAAGGGGGGGAACTACATGCTTAGTTAACAAAGATCTAAACCCAAATTGAAATCCGGTTCTTCTATCTCAAAGCCCTGCTCACCTTCCTTGGAAGCCAGGGAGGGGAGGTCCTGGTTAGTGGTCAGTTGGGAATAGAGAAGAGGAAAGGATGGAGGGAATGTTATCCCCTGGGAACATTGCAATGAAGATCTACAAAGGATTTTGAGGAGAGAGGTGCCCACCTCGGATTTTACAAGGATCTGTGTGTTAGTCTGGGTTGACTTGAGAAACAAATTCATAGACACTCACCTGTGCGTAAGAGAGAACTTTATATCAAAGAGCAATTCGACATTAAGAAAACAACCCAGCCCAGTCCAGATCAAGTCCATAAGTCCAATATTACCCCATATGTCAATACTAGTCCATAAATTCCTCTTTAGACTCATGCAGCCATGCAATGACTCCTAATGCAGGAAGATCACAGGCTAGTGGGTGGAAAGTCTTGTGGATCCAGTGGTGGTGTAAGCATCTCAGCGCTGGCGTGGGTCTCGTGGCTCCTCCAGCTCTCGGGCTCTGGCTGCATCAGTGTAGCTCCAGCAGGCTTGTCATCAGGAACATTAAGCACAGAGAGTGTCTCTGGCCTCCAGTGAGCTCTTTATCTCCTTTGCGCCTCCAAAATGAGGTCATCAAGCTGCGATCTGATTGACAGGCTAGACTCCACCCCTTCACAAGTTGACAGGAGATTAAGTAACTACCACAATCAGTCTGGTTACAACGTGGAGAACAGCTGGGAGGAGAGGGATGTTGAGGTAGGAGACCACGAGACAGCTACAACTGTAGTCTTAATGAGCATGAGATCCATCCTCATTAACAACCCTCCTTCCTCTTAGGTTGCCCTTCTCTCATCGAAGAGGGCATCAAAAAGATCATGGAAAAATGGAATTAAAAGATAATGGAAGTCATCCACCAACTTTTTGAAGATCCTGCCTGGTGTTGTTGTCGCTGTGGTTGTCAAGTGGACCCCAAACTCCTGGTGACCCAACGTGTGCAGAGTTGTGCAAGCCAACAGGATTTCCAGTGCTGTGATCTTTAGGAAGCACACCAGCAGGCTTTTCCCCCAAGGGACTTCTGAGTGCACTTGAACCACTAACCTTTTAGCCAGTCATGGATTGCTTAACCCTTGGCATCACCAGCGCTGGCAGCCCTCTCTCCTAGCTCTCTCTCCTATTACAGTGCACCACATACTCCTCAAAGCTCCGAGGGCTCAGGCGTTTCTCAAGAGGATGCTCCAAACAACAGTCTCGCCACCCTTCCGAATAAGACTTTAATAACAAAACTTCTCGCTCTTTTCAATGCCTGTACAGTGACTAATCAAGTGAAGAACCCCCCACCCCGCCCCCCCACACCCTAAATTAAGAACGTCCTATTCCTTTTATAGGGTCCTTTACCTGCCACAATTAACACCAGATGAAGAATCACAGCAGTGATTAGTACGTTTCCCCCGTGAGAGCCGTTTTTAGGAATGATGTCGATTACTTCGTTGGCCTCCCCCTCGTCCCACCCCCTCCCAGCTGTTTGCTCAAGCTGGGAGCCCACTCACCTGCCTGACAGCCTAGCTCATAGGCACAGAGCATCCTGACGATAGGGATGGGATTGAAACATCCAGTCTGCAGACTCATAACTGAACTGAACATAGAGCAATGATGACAGAACGGCTACCATTTATGGAGAACTTCCTCTGGGTCAGACACCATGTGAAGAACATAACCCACATTACAGAGATCCTGTCTCTCCAACTCAGAGCTCTCTCATTAGCTAGGATCACACAGAGGCCTTAGCGAGTATCCCCAGCTCAGCAAAGTGCTACAGCCACACGCGACCAAAAGATGGTGACTCCTTGGGGTTGCCAAGGATTCAGCCTTCAACCTATTTGGATCCTCGCCCTCCATTTCCAGCCTTGCGCTTGCATCTGCAGGTCCTTCCCTTGTCTGCTGTCCCAACTTGCTGAATACTTACAAGATTTTCTCAGCTCCCCACCAGCCTGCAGACCTTCATGAACACCGAAAGGCTGAAGGCGAATCTGCTTACAACAAGTTTCCTAGAAAAACCGTTCGTTGTCTTAGTTATCTAGCACTACTATGACAGAAATACCTCAAGTGGGTAGCTTTGACAAACAGAAATTTCTTTTCTCATAGTTTGGGAGGCTACTGTCTGGATGGAGAGCTCGCGCTTGGGGGAGTGGGGGGCTTTCTCTCTGCCACATTATCGTAACAGATAAACACCATTCCCAAAGGAAGTTATAACCACGGGTTAGGATTTACAACCCATATTTTGGGTGCGCACCATTCAATCTGAAACAGCCAACGTGCCACCTCTAGGGCCCCACGGCCTTGCCTAGCTCAGCCCCGCAGTCTAGAGAAGGCACTGGGAGAAAATCCGAGTTCTTTCAGTAAATGGAGCAACGCGTCGGTACATTTTATATCCCATGTCCAGGGCTTTGCTTCTTCCTCCAGTTTCCTTGTAGTCAGTCAACATCAACCGCACACACACAGGTGAGTCACTGTGCACAGGTGCAGGAATAGCTGCCGCAGCCCTTCCCTCCCCCCGCCCCTCCATCGGGGCACTTCGCCACCCCTTCCACCAAGAGGGTCTCCATTTCCCCACCCCTTTATCTGGATCTGGTGGAGGTCGGGCATGCCCGCTTTCAATGGAGGCCTCAGCAGGTCGTCCCCCGTGGGTTGGTCCCGCTGGAAGCCTGCGGCTGCTGTGGGAACACTCAGGCTAGCCTGCTGGAGGGGGCGGCGGCTGGGGGGCACACACAGAGGCCTAGCCCACCCAGCGGAGTCTGCGTGAGCTGACTGAAAACACAGGAAACAAGCCAGCGCACTCAGCACAACTCTCCTGTTAGGTCCACAGACGAAGCCCCAGTGCCCAAGCCCGCAGCGAGGGCAGGGGGAGCTCCGCGTGGAGGACAGTCACAGCCACAGGAGAGTCTCCTTAGCCAGCGAGGCGCCCTCATCCCGGGGGGACACTCCGTCTCTGCAGAGACTCAGGCGGCTGGCAACCTCTGGCTCTCTTCCTTTGAGGATCTGAACTGCGAATCCTGAGGTCTCTTTCTTGGGGGGACGGGGTAGGGGCGGGGAGACGGGGCTCCCTACTCCTGTCTGTCAGGTTCACAGTCTCAGAAACCCACGGGGCCAGGTCTACCCTGTCCTGTCAGGTCGCAATGAGTCAGCCTAGACTCGATGGCAGCGAGAACGTCTGCCTCTATTCACCAAGACAATCAGAAGTTCACAACCCTCAAGAAAATGTGTGGGTCGGGGCTTTGCAAAGGGGGGACATGGAAGTAAAAGATGACGAACGTTTTCCACGAACTTTTTGAAGTCCCCTCTGGAACCTTGAATTTAAGCAGTAGAGTCTCTTTCCCCCAAAGGCGTGAGTGGCTGGCTCCCTCTTGGCCCCCGGGGACACCTGACCTGAGGTGCGCCCCTGGCTCCGGGTTGCTCCGCGATGCTAAGCTGCACGGTGCCACTAGGGGCTCCTTTGCTTGGCCGTGCAGGAGGAGGCTGGCAGTCCAGGGCGAATGCCTAACATTTCAGAAATTAGCCCCAACTCCTGGCATTCCTGGGAAAGTGATTCTGCGTGTGGCCTGGCTAACATCTGTCGATATCCCAACCCCACAGCACCTTCCTTCTAAACCAAAGCCTCTTTTCCAACTCACAGTCCCTGACAGGCCCAGAGCACCCCTAAATAAGGTAAGCACAGGCTACCTTGTGCTTACTTACTGATCCCTAGAGAACATGTTCTTCACCACATCGTGTGATCACACCCACGTGGACTTGTTCACCATAAATTAGTAAGTCAACACAAGGAGGCTCTTGTTTACCTCACTTGTTGGGTAATCCACCCCTAGCCCTGAAGACCTGTTGACCAAAGGCCCCAGGCACCCCACCCCCACGCCCCTCTGAAAACAGTTGACCCTGATGAGGCCTTGGAACCTCCAGGTGTTCCTGAACTGATCCCAAGTGCAGACTCTGAAGCCTCTTCCTCCCCAAAGACAGCACAGTCACCCGAGCTGTTGCTCCCAGGACCATCCAGTAAAGGGGTTTCTCCTGAGCCATTGTCTTCTACACTAGCTCCCTCATTCAGCCCTGAGAGAGTCGACCCACACAGCTCCATTCTGAGTGGGGGGGGGGGGTGTCAGTGTGGCCACAGTGGGGTCTGGAGAGCAGCGTCAAGGGCCCGGCGTGAACTGAGGCTTTTCAACGTGGTCCTCTGAGGCTGGGTCCCTTAGCCTCCTCCAAAGAGCTGCCAGAGGAAGTCCGTGGCTTGCACTCCTGGCTTCCTGGAAGGTGACCGACAGGAGAAGTGAGCAGGGAAAGAACACATGACACGGGAGACTTATGAGAAGCACTTATGGGACTTATAGCAGGACAGGCAACAAACACTGGGCTATCAAAGACCTTAAGGCAGGCTGTGAGGTGGTCATCCTTGCTCCGCTATCCACTGGTCTACAGTCCCACAGCTGGAAGCTTGGTCTCCTGGATGTAGCCAACCGGAAAGGCAAACTCTTACATCAGGGAGGAGGACTGGCCTGCAGACCCATCAAGACCTGCTAACGGAACACGCCTCACCCAAAGAAGCAATTCCAGCCATTACACTGTGGCTGCTAGGTGCCTTCAAGTTGTTTCTGACTCACAGGGACCCTATATACAGCAGAGTGACACACTGCCTGGCCCTGCACCATCCTCGCGATTGCTCTCATGCTCAAACCCATTGGGGTAGCCACTGTGCCGGTCCATCTTGTTCAAAGGCCCTCCCCTTGTTCACCGCTCCTCTACTCTACCAAGCACGATGTCCTTCTCCAGGGACTGGTCTCTCCTGACCACATGTCCAAAGTCTGTAAGACAAAGTCTCACCATCTTTGCCTCTAAGGAGCACCCTGGCTGGCCTCCTTCCGAGACAGATCTGTTTGTTCTTTTGGCGGCGGTCCGCGGTGCGCGGTGCGGTCGGTATTCTTCACCAGCGCCACAATGCAAAGGCATCTGTTCTTCAGGCTTCCTTAGCCAGTGTTCAACAGTCAGGGGACCAAACAACACATTGCACTGGGTCAATCTTCTGCACAAGACCGCTTGACAGTGTTGAAAATCCAGGAGGTTATTTTGAGGATTAAGGTATGCCTGATCAAGCCATCACTTGAGGGGTGAACTAATTAAATGTTTGACCAGTATGACCCATGATGATGTCATAGATATCCAAATAACTCTTGACCAAAAGAGATTCCCCAACCCTGCTTTACCCAGAGACTGTGGGCTGATGGTGTGCCCTCCCCCAGACTGGCGCAGCCTAATCAACTCTGCTTGTCTCTGACCTTGGATGATGGAGGTCGGAATGAGGTCATTTAGGGGAAGTGTTGTCTGTACTTCCTCAGAACCATCCTACAGGGGATGTAGTTCTGTAGACAGAGATGTGCGTGTGTAAATGGGGGCACCCTCCTCAGGGGTGACACACCCACGTGGCTTCCCTCGTGGAGTCCACACAGCATCCACTATGGTAGGAGTCTCCATTCTTAGAGGCACACAGTTTTCCCAATAAGAATGGTTCTCAAATTGGCATGTGTCTTCAAAGCAGTATGCACGTGGAACCGAACAGTCACCAATGACTTTAAAACAAACACGGGGCTATCAGGAAGTGGGCGGGCCAGCTGGATGGGGTCAGAAAGGAACTACTGAGCAGATCCACCCATGGGGAAGACGGGAAACAGCACCACTGAACCAACCACTTGGATAGAAACTGTGGAATGGGAACCTTCACTGCTGTGCTTAAACAACCACCCAGAACACAGTACAAATACTATCTTTAAAAAGATATCTACATTTAATCTAGTGTGTCCTTTATCCTCATAACCTGTTAATAACATCGATCTTGTCCTCAGTCCCATCTTGTTGGTTGAGCCCATGGAGTGGGCTCCAATTCACAGCAACTGGAAGTACAACAGAAGCAAGCACCCTCTGGTCCTGCTCCCGCCTCACAATTGTTCTTGTCGTGGACCCCATTACCGCAGCCACTGGGTCAGTCCATCCCAGTGACAAGCGTCCTCTTTTTCATTGAACTTCTGCTGGACCAAGCACGATGTCCTTTTCCAGGGACTGGTCTCTCCCGACACCATGCCCAGTGTGTTAGTGGGTACATTAGAGAAACAAACCAACAGAAACTCATGTATAAGAGAGTTTTATATAACGGGTAAGTGCACATCAAGAAAACATTCCAACCCAGTGCTGCCCAAGCCCACTAGTCCAACATTAACCCTTATGTCCGACACCAATCCACAAAGTCCTCCTCCATCTCACAAAACACACACTATGATGCCGACTGCAGGAGGACAGCCGAGTCAGTGAACGTGTAAGCATCTCAGTGCTGGCAGGGGTCTCCACATGGCTGCTCCAGCACCCAGGGCTGCATCGGGGTAGATCCATGCAGCTTCTCCTCAGGGATGTCTTAGCAGGAAGTGAGCCTTGCCAACTGAAGCAGGGAACTGGCTAAGACAGCTGCACCCTGGTCCGAGCATCACAAAGCAAGAGACCCGAGAACTAAAATGGTGAGGCTCACTGAGCGATTTATCCCTCCGCCCTTCAATTAAACCCACATGTGTTTATGGGCCAGGTTGGCACAATAAACTACCTCACCCAGCATCCATGAGGTGAAATCACACCATCCTCACTCCCCAGTAGCACTTTCGGATGAAAGCACTGAAACTGTGCTATTTTTATTTGTCCATTTTCTCCACTAAACTAGGGGCTTGAGGACCAAGACTGAATAGATCCGTGGCTGCTTTCCCAGGAAGTGACAGGAAGTGTAATTGATGATTGCCTGTGGGAAGGTGAGAAGGGGGGCTTACAAAGATGCAGGTGGGAACTTTGGGGGGGGATGAGTACAAGGGGGGCTTCATAAAGTTGGTGGGGAAAATGGAACCAAAAGATGGTAGATTTTTTTCCTTGAACTTAAAAAACAACAATAACAACAAAACCCTTTTTACTCTGCATTTGGTGACGGCCTCCGAGCACGTCACCAGGTTTATCTTGAACCATTCGCACACATTTTGTGTCAACACACCTGCTATAATCCCCTCAGCGTCCCATGACTTGCCCCCCTTCCTCCTTGTGTCTTCCTTCCTGCTTCATTTCAAAACCCCTGCTTTCTGTCCTGAGTCCATGCTGCCCTTTTGACCTTGCAAGCAGGCTTTGGGAACATTGCCTCACACCCTTTGTTCATCATTTTGATTGTGGTGAGAGTTTCACGGGCACAAGAGCAAACACTTGTGAGAACCGCACTTTTGATTGAGTCTTAGGCAATGCCTTGAAATTAGCTTGGGCTCCAGGTGCACGGCTTCACCTTTGCTAATTTGGGGGAGGTGGGAGTATGGAAACCATAAGGAGCCCACTCCTTGTTTATGTGTTGGGTACTGCAGACAGCTAAGGTGCTCTCTGCCTCATGCTCTTTGACATGTCTCCACTCCAAGTCTTTTCACCTTGCCCTTCCACTGCCTAACCTCCTGGTCTCTACAGAGTGCCGGTACTATTGACTGGGCATCTGCTGCTCTGTGCGCTTTCTATCAGCTCTCTCCAAGTCTTGCAACAGCCCTGCAAAGAAGGTATTGGCATCCTACTTATTTTGAGGTAACTGAGGTTTAGTCCTTTGCAGCCACACAGCCAGTAAGGAAAGAGAAGCCTGGATTAGGACCCAGGTCTGCTAAGGGTGGGGAGTCTGTCATGGGTAGGGGCATGCTGGAGACCAGCATCTGCACCAGCATGGGTAGTTGTGGGCCACCGGGCAGGTTATTAAGCTCTCCAAGTCTACAAAATGAAGACCCTATTAATTTCTACCACCTAGGCTTATTCCAAGAATTTAAAGAGAGAAGGCACGTAAGTCTAAGCATTTCTTGGCACACAGAGTAGCTTCAGGAAATGATCAGCTCTTACTACACTGGCAGTGGCCCCATTCAAATATTTAAGACATTTAGTAGCCATTCAGAGAGTCAGCAAAGTTAAAATGAGACTGAACCATTGAGGGCATCTCTCAAGTTCAAGGGTCCTATTTCTTTTCCCAACAAATCCAATTATTTTGTAATGGTTCTTCAGTAGGAAGAGCAGTCCTTTTTCTTGGTCATTGTTCTGCAGCACAAACATATTGGTCTGAGATTTCTCAGCCAATCAGATGAGACAGGGTCAGGCTGCTGGTTCTTTGCAAATCCTGTCTGCGACCGCCTGCCTGGCTCTCTGCTGTCTGCTCCTGCCCAGGACTGGAAATAGCAGCCTTTAGTTAACAGCAAGAGCCAAAAATATCGCATTCCCTCAGCGGAATAATTTAGTCATTTTAGACTAGACACTTCTTTTACTGCCCTTACTCTCCAAAGAAGATTGAATGTAGGTTGCTTTAGTCCTCCTATACCTCTAAAACACCACTCCAGAGATGAAGTCAGTATCGCATACAGAACTCGTGTTTTCAAATTGATGCCTTCAATGTCGATGTGTCGATTGTCTCCATATGAGTTCTAAGGATGTTCTAGGGGGTGGGGAGCGAACGGCAAACAAGTAAGTCAGGGACAACTTTCTTGCTCCCATGGGCTTCTGGTCTAGCAGAGAGACAGAAAGCAAATCAATATCCTTTCAGACCATTGGAGAACTGCAATTATGGCAACAACCCAGAGGACAAATCAGGACGCTCTGCTGAACAGGTTGCTGCTGAAGTAGTTCCTGAAAGACCATGTTCTCGCCTTCCTTCCCTGAGCTGAACTCAGAGGGCTGGGTGTGATGATGGACAGAGACAGTCTCAGGGGAAGAAAGATGCCCAAACAAAATCAGTCTCAGGGGAAGAAAGAGGCTCAAACAAAATCGCAAAGCCAGGCCAGATGTGTGAGGAAGACACAGCAAGTCCAGTTGGATCCACATCATGTCCAGGGTCTTTACAACAGCTGGGAAACTTAAATTAGCACAGTCAGGAGACTCCCTTGCAGCTAGGATCGGGGGTGCAATTCCATTTCCTCCTACTGATGTGCTCACTTGGGACCTTATTTTGACTATGGTGCGAGTTTCATGGGCACGGGATCAAACACTGTGAGTGTTGCACTTTCAGAAGTGAGTTAACAAGGAAGAGAGGAGGCAGGGAGGGTGCGGAGCACCATCTTGCTGGTAGGTCTAGAACAGTGGTTCTCATCCTTCCTAATGCTGTGCCCCTTTAATACAGTTCCTCATGTTGTGGTGACCCCCAACCACCAAATTATTTTCATTGCTACTTCGTAACTATAATTTTGCTACAGTTATGAATCATAATGTAACTGTCTGAAATGCAGGATGTATTTTCATTGGTACAAATTGAGCACAATTAAAGTATAGTGATTAATCACAAAACAATATGTAATTATATATTGTGAAATATTTATGTTTTCCGATGGTCTTAGGTGACCCCTGTGAAAGGGTCATTTGACCCCCAAAGGGGTTGAGACCCACAGGTTCAGAACCGCTGGTCTACAGAGAGAAGCATAACACCGGCATCAAGAGCCAGCACTCTGGCAGCAGCAATTTCCTGATCCCCAGATCAAACCCTCAGTTGGTTGTTGCTGTTGGGTGCCATCGATGAGTCTGTGCAAACCCATGACGACCTTATGTGCAGCAGAAGGAAACACTGCCCGGTCCTGCACCATCCTCACAATTGTTCCTGTGCCCGAGCCCACTCCTCCAGCCACGGTGTCCATCCATCTCCTTGAGGGCCCTCCTCCTTTTCCCTGCCCCTCCACTTGACCAAACATAAAGTCCTTCTCCAGGGACTGGGCTCTTCTAACCAATGTCCAAAGGACGCGAGATGAAGTCTTGTGACCCTTGCCTCTAGGGAGTACTCTAGCTGTACTTCTTTCGGGACAGCTTGGTTTATCTCTTTAGCAGTCCATGGTACTTTCAGTAGTCTTCCCCAGCACCACAACTAAAATGCATCAACTCTTCTATGGTCTTACATATTCAAGGTCAAACCTTCACCTACGTATGAAGCCATTGAAAAGACCATGACTTGGGTCAGGCACACCTTAGTCCTCAAAGTTCCATCCTTGCTCAGAAGAGGTCTTGTGCAGTGGATTTACCTAATGCAACATGTCTTTGGATCTCTTGACGGCTGCTTCCATGAGCACCGATTGTGGATCCAAGCAAGACAAAATCCTTGACAACTTCAACCTTTTCTCCATTTGTCACGATGTTACCCATTGGTCCAGTTGTGAGAATTTGGGTCTTCCTTCCATTGAGAGTGGTAATCCATACATACTCTTTAGCTGCCATCCTTGATCTTCATCAGCAAGTGCTTCAAGTCCCCCTCACTTTCAGCCAGCAAGGTTGTGTCATCTGAAATCCTCCATAGTGAGTGTCATTTTGGAGCCAAGAGTCTGGGAAAGAGACCGATTACTCAGGGTAGCAAGCACATTTGATGCCCCAGGCTGCATCCCTTCAGCCCAACTGGTTTTAGTGGACCTCTGGTGGTCAGTTGTTCACATACTGTGCACATCTCACCATGACATCCCTCTGGTCTCTGCCTAGGGGCTTTCCTCAAAGCCACAGAAGACTGCTCAGCCCAGACAGATGCAGCCTGAAGCGCCAGGGTGGGAACACCTGGACAAACCCTGGACCAACAGGAAGCAGGTGTTAGGACACAATAGGTGCCCAGCCTCTCATGGAGGGAGGAACGGCCATTCTGAGGCACTGTTCTTGGCTTGCCGGAGGATCCAGCCTCAGTTGCCTGAGAAATTTAGCTTTCCCTTCGCCCTTATCTCATTCTGTCCACTTCTTCTGACACCCAATCAACAAGTGTATCCGCAATTGTACCCCACAGCAAATCATTTTCTGCTCTAAGCTACACAAGCAGTTTGCTGGCTGCAATTAGACCCTGCCTGCTACAATGTGCTTCCTACATGCTGAAAAGCACACCCTCACACTGACCTCTCCTACCCCCACCTCACCCTCCACAAGTTTCCTGATACTGGGAGACATAGCTCCCAACACCAATGGAGCTATTTCTCCCCAGCAGATCAAGAAAACATCAACTATGTCTTTATTCTTCTTCCTGGTGTAATACCACATCTTTTGCTAAGCAACTGGTGGGTTCAAACTGCAAACCTTTCGGTGAGCAGTCAATGGCTTTTGTCACTGTATCCCCCAGGCACCTTGGAAGGGGACTTATAGGTCTATTCTGTGGAGCCCACTCATGCTGATTTTTTCCCCCTAGATGTTGCCAAACTCTTTTCAAAAGAGGTTGTAGCAATTTTTAATCTCAGCAGCAGTAGCGGTGTATGAAAGTTTTGGGTTTCTTACAGCCCTCCTAACACTTGATATTTTCAGATTTTTAATACTTGTGCCAAGTTGATGGGTGTGAAATGGTATCTTTTTTTGTTGTTTAATTTGCATCTCTCTGATTACTGATAAGGTTGAACATCTTGTCCTATATTTACACGGCACGCAATAGTCTTCTTTTGTGAATTGCTTATGAATAAATGTTATGCCTTTTTCTATTCAGCTGCCTGTTTTTTATTGACTCATAGAATCTGTACATACATATGCGGGTATGCGGTGTGTCCTGCATGCTAAACTTCTGCTATTACATAAGGCACTGTCTCTTCTTCCAAGGTTCTCTGATGGTGCTGTGTGTTAAGCACTGGGCTGCTAACCCCAAGGTCAGCAGTTCAAACTCATCAGCTGAGCCTTGGGAGAAAAATGAGGCTGTCTGCTCCTATAAAGATCTGTAGTCTTGGACCCCTATCCAGACCTGCTATGAATCCAGTCTTCAGTGACATGCTCATTCAGCATATTTTACCTTTCTCATTAAGGAGTTTAACTTTTAATAAGGTCAAGTTTGCCCAAAGTGTTCATCTAGAATTCCTGATTTTTAAATCTTGCTTAATGTATCTTCTTGACCTGGGGATAGAGTCTGGATTGTTCTATCCCCAAACACTCGTTCTCTTTCCTTAGCACACTGTTGTGTACGACTGCTGAGCGGGGTGTCCTATGGGGTGAGGCCCCTCAAGCCTCCTGCTGGAGTCCTGCAGTTTGTTTCCTTTGTTGATCTAATAGAAACAGAAAATACAGGCAGGAGCCTAGGCCTTAAGGGGTGGTGGAGCCACTAGATAGAGTCTGAGTCCCCAAATCATCCCAGTGTCACTGGCACATGTTTGGATGTTATTGGGTGTCACCAAGTCTACTCCAAGTCCTTGGGACAGGACAGAATGGCCCATACGCTTTCTTGCTGTCATCCTTTTGAAAATGGATTCGCCAGGTCTTTCTCCTGCAGAACCACGAGGTGTGTCTGAACTGTCGCTGAGAACTTAACCCTTGGGCCACCAGGACCTCTTGGTCACTAGATATTGTCATACCTGCGTGTCGTTGATGTATTCCAACTCATGGTGGCCTGTGTGACAGAGCCGAACTGCCCGCTAGGTTTGTGTCATCCTTACAGGTGCAGGAGCAGATCACCAGGTGTTTCTCTTGTGGAATCATTGCGTGGGTTCGAACGGCTGACCTTGGGGTTAGCAGCCCAGCACTTTGCGGTTGTAATGCCAGAGCTTCTGTTGCACCAGGTGTTCAATCAATCTGAGCGAGGTGAACCCTCTGAGCTGAATCCTTTCCTTGTTCAATGGAACCGTCTGCCATCCTCTTTCCCACAAGCTCCAGGAAGACTCATTCTCTTTAAGCATAACGGACACGTCCCATTATCCTTCCCTCAGAGATGTCTCCAGGAAAGGGGACGTGGTCGTTAGAAGGCTAGGCTGCTGCACTGTTTCTTGGATTCTCTCTGTGGAGAATCTCTGATCGTGATTTCTTTCCACTGAAGTTACTCGTGCCCTCTTTTTGTTTTTAAAAAGCTTTGAAGCTGCGTAAGACAAAAGCTTATGGTTTACTTAATGTGGATGTGGCTACAGAACATTCAAATCACACATCTTAGCTCCTGCAGTTTGGGTGCTGCACCTCCTATCAAAGCCCACAAATGGTAGAGTGTTATAGTTAAGTTTTCATGTCAACTTGGCTGGACTGGGATTCATAGTGGTTTGGTAATTAACATCTAGTAATCCCCATGACTGGCCTATCACAATGTAATCATACCCAACCATTGGTAAGCCTCCATAATCAGGGAATATTAGAGTGAAATGAAATGCCCTTATTCAGATTACATCTCTGTGTGCAATTAATAGCCTCAGGGGTATAGCCATCTCCCAAGACAAGTGGACATTGAGGGAACACTAGCATGCTCTTTGCTGCGTCTGGATCCTGCATCTGCCTCTTCAACCTCCGCTTCTTTGGACTTGAGCCAATAGCTTTTGTGATAGGTGGGTTTGTTTGTTTTTTCTGGGTACAGTGTACTTTATTGATGGTACATGACAAGGTCAGGTTCTCTAAGCCCCTCCCCTTCCCTCAGGAATATTCTCAGTGTGTTGGGGGATTGAATTAGGAGCAAAGACTCCCCAGCAGCTGACGGCCTCTCTTCCTCTAGTGCTGTTGCTGGGGCTGGTGGTCCAGGGGGGCTCTTACTCCTTGGAGGCCATGTGGACCATGAGGTCCACCACTCTGTTGCTGTAGCCAAATTCATTGTCATACCAGGAAATGAGCTTGACAAAGTGGTCGTTGAGGGCAATGCCAACCCCAGCATCAAAGGTGGAAGAGTGGGGGTCACTGTTGAAGTCACAGGAGACAACCTGGTCCTCAGTGTAGCCCAGGATGCCCTTTAGGGGACCATCAGCTGCCTGCTTCACCACCTTCTTGATGTCATCGTACTTGGCAGCTTTCTCCAGACAGCAGGTGAGATCCACGACGGACACATTAGGGGTGGGGACACAGAAGGCCATGCCAGTCAGTTTCCCATTCAGCTCCAGAATAACCTTGCCCACAGCCTTGGCCGCACCAGTAGATGTGGGGATGATGTTCTGAGCAGCCCCACGGCCATCACGCCAGAGTTTCCCAGAGGGGCTGTCCACGGTCTTCTGGGTGGCAATGACAGCATGGATTGTGGTCATGAGTCCTTCCATGATGCCAAAATTGTCATGGATGACCTTGGCCAGGGGGGCTAAGCAGCTGGTGGTGCAGGAGGCATTGCTGACAATCTTGAGGGAGTTGTCATACTTCTAGTGGTTCACACCCACCACAAACATGGGGGCATCGGCAGATGGGGCAGATGTGATCACCCTTTTGGCACCGCCCTTCAAGTGAGCCCCAGCCTTCTCTAGGGTAGTGAAGACACCAGTGGACTCCGCAACATACTCAGCACCGGCCTCACCCCACTTGATGTTGGCAGGATCTTGCTCCTGGAAGATGGAGATGGCCTTCCCATTGATGATAAGCTTCCCATTCGCAGCCTTGACAGCGCCATTGAACTTGTTGTGGGTGGAATCATACTGGAACATGTAAACCATGTAGTTCAGATCAATGAAGGGGTCATTGATGGTAACAACATCCACTTTGCCAGACAGGAAAGTGTGGGGTTAAGGGGAAGAGGGAACCCCACAAAACATCACAGGTTCGGTAGGCGCAATTGTACAGCGATAATAAGTAGAGATTATAGTAAAGTCATAGAGAGCATGAGAATTAAAGGATAGAGTCAAATAATGGAGTCAGACGCAATTCATGGTAACATAGCTCACCTCAGCCCGGCTTGATGGTCCTCGTGGAGGGGGCTTAG
>NW_022103896.1:9696311-9697526 GCF_000313985.2 Echinops telfairi
AGCTAAGTTTGGTACATATTTTGGGGAGACAACTTAAGAGAAATCCTTCTGTTCCTCACAGGAAAGCAGCCCTGGTGACCAGGTACCCAATGTGGCCAAATCCATTCACTTTGACCTTCACCATCATTTCTCCGGGATGCAGCGGGGACTGAACGGGAACGGGAGAGGTGGTTGTCTGTTACACGAGGAGGAGCAGAGAGCCAAAAGGTAGGTTTATTGTGCCAACCTGGCCAATAAGAACATGTGGGATTAATAAGGTCGCAGTTTGATTGGAGGACAAAGAGATAAAAGGCTTGGCAAGCCCTACCTCTCTCTCTCTTGGTCTCTGGTGATTGAACCAGCATGTGGTTGCTTTAGCTAGTTCTCTGCCTCAACTTGTGTGCTACACTACCGGTGGGCCAACCAACCCATGGATTGTGTCACTAGAACTTGAGGTTCTTTGGAGACCTGCTTCCCCCATGTTGCTGGTGTATACATTGCTTAAGCTGGGACTGTCTGACCCTGTCTTCTGGCTGACTGTTGGTGACCCGCCCTGCTGTTTGCTGCCTGCATTGCGCTACGGAAGTCTCAGCTGTCTGCTTCCTTGACCTTGGACCCAAAAGCCCTGTGAGCTGATGGATTTCCAGTATATTAACTGTTTCACGGAAGTGAGTTGAACTGAGCCCTCTGTACTCTGTGTGGCCTTATTAGCTGTTATATTCCATTGTGCTATATATAGCGGACCAGATTATATATTTATTTATGTGTGTGTGTGTGTGTGTGTGTGTGTGTGTGTGTGTGTGTGTGTGTCCTGGTTTGGTTTCTCTAGAGAACCCTGTCTAACACAGCTTGCTTTCTTGCCGGCCAATCCTGGGAGTTGTCAGTGACCTGTTATCTGACCTGATGACCTTAGCAACTTCCGTAGTCACCACAGCTACTGACGAGTCAGGAGATGCCTCCAACTTAATATCTGACCTACAGATTTGGAGCCTGTTTAGATGGGCTTGCTCACTTGTAGAACCATGTTAGCCACTTTCTTGATATAAATTTATACATCTAGGAAGCCCTAGTAGCATAGGGCCTACGATTTGGGCTGCTAACTTCAAGGTCAGTAGTTTGGAACAATCAGCTGCTCCAGGGGAGAAAGAGAAGGATATATATATATATACATATATGTATATGTATATATATATATACACATATATATATTCAAAGTACTCTCTATTACACTTAATA
>NW_022103896.1:9698449-9706886 GCF_000313985.2 Echinops telfairi
AAGAAGAGGGAAGCATCGTCCTGTATTGTGGATCAGCCATGTCAGGTGCTGAACATGTTTCCTTCCCTATCTGAACTCATTTCATCCACGACAGGCAAGGAAAGGGAATGGCTCTCTTTTCACCAAAGAAACGACTAGGGCTCAGGAAGGTGAGGTGACTTTCTCAAGGTCATGCAGCTGCTCCTGGAAAAAGCAGCATTTCAAGCCTATGCTTGTCCAAAGCTATGATCATGGCAACATGATATATCTCCATCTCTTTTTCTTTCTTTTCTATGTCAGTCATCTTCATTAGGCACAGGCACACATCACAAGTGGGCAGCATGATGCATTGTTACAAACTATAGGCACGTATATATTCAGCTATAATCACCAACCAAATGAAGGAATAGAACACTGCCACCACCCCAGAGTTTCTCTTGTGCCCTTTCCAAAGTCAATCTAACACCCATCCCAGCCTGCCACTATTATGATTTCTGTCACATAGATTAGTTTTGTCTATTCCTCAATTTCTTACCATGGGAACTGTATAGCATTTATTCTCTTTGGCCTCGTTCCTTTGCCTTATATTTTTGAGACTCATCTGTGTTGTTGTATGCATCAACAGTTTGTCCTTTAGATTACTAGGTAATATTCCACTGACAGAATGCACCACTCGCTGTTGATCCACTGCCCCGTGTGTGGACATTTGGGTTGTTCTAGCTGTTTGTTCTTCTAAACAAAGCTGTAACGTGTACAAGTCTTTTGTGCAGATATGTTCATCCATTTATTTGGCAAATGAACCGAGATCTAGACGTTATACCACACAGTAAGTGGAGGGTGATGTTTAACCCTCCTAGAAGCTACTTAACAGTTTTCCCACAGGATTTGTTCAATGATGCCAGCAAAATATGAGCGCTCCATTCACATCCCTTCCTCGCTCACCCTTTATGTTATGAGCCTGGCACAGTGGGCTACATGTGGGGCTGCTAACTGCTAGGTCTAGCAGTTCGAAACTACAAGCCGCTCTGCAGGAGAAAGATGAGGCTGTCTACTCCTATCAAGAGTGACCTTCTCAGAAACCAATGTGGGACAGTTCTTCCCTATCCTGTAGGGTCACTGAGTCAAAGTTGACTGGCTGGCAGAGTTTGGCTTGGTGTTGAGTGGCAGGCAGAGGTCTTGGGTAGTGGTTTGACTCTGCATTGCCCTTACTAGGCTTGCTACTGAGCACCTGGTCAGGTACTCATTACCCATGGGGATGTCTTCTCTTCCAAAGTGACTTTTCAGGATTTTTTTTCTTGCGATGGTTGATTTGTAGGCATTCTTAATATTTTATGGATTCTTGTGCCTCGCATCCACTCTGTTTCTAGTTGGAGAAATGGAGGCAGGTTGGAGAACAAACCTTACAAGAAAGTAAAGATGCAAAAGAGAATGAATATGTGTAGACTAACTCTTGCTCTCAGCCAATTTTCTGAGTAGACGTCATTCGTTGTGTAATTTCATCCTCCAAGCAGCCCTTGCAAGTTAGATGTTACTGTTTCCAGCAAATAGATGGGAAAACAGAATCACCAAAAGGCTGAGAGCCTGGGCCAAGGCCATGTAGCTGAGTAAGATGGGGGCAGAATTTAAGGTAACTCTCACCTATACCTGGACCCTTCAGGAAATAACAGCTGCCTCTCTGGATGGAACAAAGCTCTCTCCAATCCTGGGATCAATAGGATTCATGTGACCTCGGTAGGCCTCTCTGTAAAGATACCCATTTGTTCCCTACTCCCAGCTTTCACTGGAAGATATTACTCTTCTAATGATCCTTTCAACGGAGGCACATGTCCAGCATCTTTCACCAAGGGAGCGCATCTCTGGCTTTCAGGGAGCTGCAGATCAATGCCCATTATTCCATCTGAAAATGGTTTGCCCTGCAGAGGAGCCTCCTGAAGATAAACCAGCCCCACCTTGCCATTAACAGTAATATGTCTCTATCAAGGAAGCCAGCAGGCCTTGTTCAAGACATTAGCCACCTAAGTGCTACTCGGGAGCTGGAAGCGATTTCTCAGAGAGAGTCTCTTGGAGGAGAAGGGTGCCTGAGCATGTCATCTAAGCCTCGCATGCCACAGAGGGGGGGCTGAAGGCAAAGCCATTTCCCTAGGGCACAAATAGGACACTATCATCCTCCTGCCACTGGCTCCCCAACAGCTACAAGATGACTTTAGTAACGATGATGAGAAGGTGAAGAACAGCATTGTAGCTGATAAAACACAGCCTGCCATCAGTTGCGCGTGGCTCCATTACTTTTTTGGCCACGGAAAAAAAAACCTGCCAATTAAAATCTGACCCTTAGTGCAGGGGTGGAGGTGGTGGTGCGGGTGACATGAATTGATTACATCAGAATCGGGCTGCTCGGAATGTTCTTCCATCTATGTTGGGGAACGGGGAGATTTCTTTTGCTTTCCTTTGCATTTGATGGGCAATCTTTTCACATGAATTGTGGTGGGGGAAAGAATAAAGTTACAACATCATCTCCTGTGGGTGTCTTCCTTCTGCAAGCCGATAAAAGCATTTGGTATTTGCTCTGCAAGAAAATATAGACTCGTCCTCTCACCAACGAGTTTTTGCTTCGCGAATTTCAAATTTACCTCCTGCTGCTTGTTTCCGGGCCTTCTGACTAGACAAGAACTTTTTGGTCCAATGCCAAATTATGGTGTGATCCTTTTAAGATACTTTAAATGAGAACTCAACACAGCACACCCTGGATCAGCAACATAGATCAGGTAACGCACATAACATGGACAGCGATGCCCAAGTGCACAGGTGCACATGCAGTGATAATCCTACTTGCTATATTTAAGACCCAGAAAAATGAATCAGACAGACACATCAGTCTCTGATAGGTGTGTGTCCAGACAGTGCTGATGGGCTCTCTCAGGACAACTTCATGAGCTCAGGATCATAAAAATGCCACCAGAAATCAGTCATCCTGGTCATGAAAGACAGGTGATGAATCTGGGCCAGAAAGTAGGACACTGAGATGTGGGCCAGCAGCACATCCAATCAAATCTGCCAGGCAGCAGTAAATCACCCCGAAGCATTGATATGCTTCCGGACAATCCTGAAAAGAAATGGGAGAACCCTGAGCCTCATCAAGCATAGCCAATGAATCCCTAAGGTCAAAGGGTCGGGAGACGGTGGGAAAAAAAGACTAACATCACCCGTGCTTTACTTGGTGTTCGGCATATGAGAGACATGATTTCACTAGACTCTGGCAGGAATTCCATGAGTCGTGCCCACACCGCAGATGAGAAAACTGAGGCACCATCTCTTGCCCCAAACTTGAAAGGAGGTCAGTGTGAACTTAAATGGTCTAGGTATTTCAAGCAGGAAAAGATTAGGCGCATTAACCTTAATGTGGTATTCTACGGCCACTGGTTATCAGGGACTTGAGTCTGACCCCTGGTGACCCCATGTGTTTCAAAGTAGAAGTGCACTCTGTGAGGATTCATGTCACACGTTCGTGTCACACACATTAATTAAACACTGACACCAGGCTAAACTGAACGCGAGGAAGTAACAGCCCGGGGAGAGAAACTTGGATCAAGTTAAGAGAGAGCCACAAGTGTCAACAATTAGTATTATCACCTTATTTTCTTGGCATTCCTCTCTTTCTAATAAAAGTCAAACTGAGGAGGCATTAGATCTAGAGTTCCCATTTCTTTAATTATCATTAAAAAGTCTCAGCCCCCAAATAATTTAAAATGTGATGGCCCAAAAACCCACTGCCTTCATGTCCACTGCAACTCAGAAGGGTTTCTGAGCCTGTGGATCTTTACAGGAGTGGACGGCCTCACAGCGACTGGTGGATATGAACTGCCCACCTTGCAGTGAGCAACCCGATATCTAATCCACGGCACTGCCAGTGCTGCTGATTAAGGCTAAAGTCTGGCAGAAAAGATAAAACATGGTTAGACGGGTCTTTCCTGGCTCCCTTTCCACAACGTTTCCAGGATGGACAGTGGGTCCAGGGGAAGTGGAGTTTAATGAAATATCATCTGACCGTTTTTCTTATGATTTCCAAGGGTCAGACGGACTTCTCCAACTAGACTGCTGCCATCTGGGGCATAGACTGTGGATGGACATCGATTTTCTCTTGGATGCTGACATGTATTGATTAAGGGTAGAGGACCATAATCTAGGAGTTTATTTCAAATATAGAAACTAAGACCCAATCCTAGACTGACTGGCTTGGAATCTGCACTGTTACTTAGAAATAGGATGCCCATTCAGGTGCTGAACTTAAGAGTGATGTTAGAGATTGTGAGGTTCTCACCTGCAGATATGTATAAAACTCAGAAGGGTTTTGTATACATGTATACATATAGCTATACTTATATAACATATAACTATATTTACATAATATATAAATATTTATATTTGTTATAGTTATAAATAGTATACATGTGTGTGGTGATGCCTTTGTAAAATGCGTCCTGGAAAAGGGGGCGAATGTCACAAAGGCATCTAATTTCCTCCATAGAATGCCATAAAGTATAGCATTAAGTTTAGCATTAAACGGTACTCCATGTCGGGAACGTTGGGTTTAAGATGGTATTAATCTGAAAGCAATAGGCCAGTGGCCAGTAAGATTTACATCCTGCCTCACATTCCGGGGAGGTCCTGAAGAGGAAGGAGTGAAAGAAGCCAAACCAAGCCAGCGCCCTTGTGGATAGGTACTGGATGGCTAAATGCAAGATTGGCAATGCAAACCACCAGGAGAGACATGGGGCCTTTGCTCCCATAAAGATCCACAGGCTTAGAAACCCCATACAGAGTCACTATGAGTCACAATTGACTCGCTGACAGAGGAGTTTTTAGGGGGGTTGGATTGAGCGAATCAGGTTCAAAAGACTTCTTGAAAGTATTACAAAACAAACAATACAAAGATGTTCCTTTGAGGACAAACATGCACCTGACCCAGGCCAGGGTCTTTTCCATCACCTCATATGCTTGCGGGAACTGGGCGTTGAATAAGGAGGACTGACAGGGAAAGGGTGCCTTGGGAATGTACTGTTGGCAAAGAGTCTCAACTAGACCCCGGTCGACCAGAAGAAGGACCAGCTCCGTCTTGGACCAAGTACAGCCAGATGCTCCTTAGAAGCAAGGATGGCGAGACTTTGTCTCGGGTCCTTTGGACATGTTATCCAGAGAGACTGACCAGTCCCTCGAGAAGGACATTTCGCTTGGTAGAGGATGCAACAGAGAAAGGGGAAGAGTTTCCTCAAGCTGGATGGACACACGGACCACAGCAATTGTTCTGAGGAAGGCACCGGGCCAGGCCCAGTTTCCTTCTGCCCTCCATAATGTCAAACCGACTGGATGGCATCTAACAAAGCACCTGGCTGCCAGCAGTCCTGGTGGCACAGTGGCCAAGTGCTCTCCAGTCGTGTGAACCCACTCAGCCGCTTGGCAGAGAAAGAGGTGGCAATTGGTCGCCCTGAAGATTACAGCCTCCGACAGCCGATGGGGTGACTCTGCTCAGTGCCACAGGGTCCCTGTGAGTCTGAGTCGATTCTACAACAACAGGGGTGGGGGGGGTGGTTGTGTTGTCCTCCTGGTTACTTGATCCACTTAGAAGACACCAAAGGGAGGGAGGGAGAGTGCCTTGGAGAGGAATCCAGTGATTGGCGGCAGGGAGAGCCTGTCTGCAAAGGAAAGAAGTGAAGGCCTTGATGTGGCGAAAGGGGCAGAGAGGAAGGCCCAGAGGAGCACAGTGGGATTGTGGTGGGGGATTCCTGCTTTATCATCATCATAAGGGATTGTCAACAGTAACTATCCCTTTTAGAGACTTTGGCAAGTTGGTGACTCCACCCTCTTGAGTGACGCACCATCCGTCACAATCGCAAAGTAAGCAAATCCCTCTCATCCTGTTTCCTGGCATTTCTTACAAGATGCAACGACTTCCGGTTTGAAACCATCAACCCCTCCATCACCAGCCCCCAAGCCCCCCAAATCCAAACTCACTGCCACTGAGTCCATTCTAACTCATGAAGACCCTATCAGACTGGGTAGAACAGCCCCTGTGGCCATCAAGGGGAGGCGCTAGTAGAGTTTTTTCAGGGTAGATGTTTATTTTACTTTTGTCCCGCAGCCAACCACTTCTCGTGCCCTTTGAAGTCTAGCAGTCGTTAGAGCCAATGACCCAAAGACCAGAACAAACAATTAGCGCAGGCATGAATCTGCGCTCGGTTTATTCTTCTTCTGTGAGGAATAATCATGTGTTACTTGAAGTGAGACTTCATGAGTCAATTATGTGTTGGCTGAGCAAAGCCACTGTTATGATATTCAGAAGTTACAGCTGAAACATTTGGGTATTCAAACATGTTATCGTTTATGCCCCTAATCTGAGACTGCATGCTTTTCGGAGAGACTGGATTCTCAGAGTATTTGTTCAGATGATAGATTAAAGAAATCAGGTGAAAAGATGTAACCATGTTGCACACTTTTTCCAGTTTTAAGTCCTGCCGTATCCCCTTGCTCTGTCTAAGCGACTGCCTCTTAAACCACACACAGGTTCCACAAGAGCGTGGTTAACAAAACTCACTGCCATCGAACCAATGCCAATTCATAGCTACCTTCTAGGGAGGATAGATCTGGCCCTGTGAGTTTCTCTTTACAGGAGTAGAAAGCCCTGTCTTTCTCCCACGGAGCGGCTGGTGGTTTTGAACGCTGACCTTACAGTTAGCAGCCCAACTTGTCACCACCATGTCACCAGGGCTCCTTCAGTGCTCTGGAATCCCTGCTGTTTGCAATGTTACCCACAATTCGTGGTGAGCCACACACTCTGGTGTCATTGCCTAGTCAATAAAACACGAGGAAACCGTCCCCTGCTTTCAGTTCTCAACTTTCAGCCAAAACCCCCACCTGACATCAGCAGTGACATCCTTCCTTCCACATCTTCTTCCGAATCCAGTTTGATGACCAGAGAGATGATCGTTTCATACCCAGCCAACCATCTTTTTTATTCTCAGCAATAAACATGGATTGTCTCCATAGCATGGTGGTCAACTGGCCCAGTTCACCCAGAACAGAGAGATTCCCAGGACAGGGGACTTTCTATGGGGAAAACTAGGATGAACCCTACTGCTCTTAGCAGAAGAAGACAGCAGCACCTTTCTTCCACAGAGCAGCTCGTGGGTTTTGAACCACTGACCTTGTGGTTAGCAGCCTGATACCTAACTGACAACCCCATCTGGATACCTTTGAAAACTGAGACAGTCCCAGGCAAACAGGCATGAGTTGGCCACTCTCATATGTGTTAAGCACCGTGAGAGATGTGGCTTTCTTTCTCAGAAGCATGGTGATAATGACAGAGGTACTTTTTGTATGTGAGTGGCCTTTGTCTTTGCATTTGCATGTATATGACCTTCTCTGTCATCACCCAAAGGCATCCATCTGTCCTGGCCAGGAAGTAGAGGCATGTGTTTGATTAGGACGCTTACCAACAAAATGCAAAGAGAAAGCACATTTGGTGTGCAGCTTTTGACTACTAAAATAGAATTTCCAGGGCAATATCTTGGAAGCTATACTTCATCAAGATAGGTAGTCTTTATTTCTTGTGGTCTGATTAAGATATCAAGAACCAGGCCTGGCTGATTGCAACACTGAGTTGTTTTCCCCAGCAAGGAACAGAAATGCTTAGGAGACATCTGACCTGGTCAGACAGACAGGAACATCAGTAGCCTTTCAGACCCAGTGAAGAAAGGAGAATGAGGTACAGGAATAAGCAATGAGACACATGTACAATGGTTTCTCCTTCAACATTGAAAACAGAGAATGAGACCATCTGGGAACCTTTCCCTGACATCGCATCCATCTCCCCCAACAGGGAAGGACCCACACAGATTGGATTGGAGGTTTAGCATGGCTTGACAGAGAGACAGCCTCTGTGGAAACTGCTGGGCGTCCCTCGGCCTCCCAGCATAAAAGGGACCCAGAAGTTTCTAGGTTCCTCTTGAGAGGTGAATGAGAACTTCACTGAGAGTCACAGTAGCTCCCACAAGGCCACCAAGCCAAGAGGCAAAGTGGCTGAGCCACAAGGACCATGAGGGGGGAGGGGGGAGCTCAGTGTGTGTGTGTGTGTGTGTGTGTGTGTCAGATAGACAGACAGACAGAAAGAAAGAAAGAATGGAACCCATTCCAAAAGATAGAGAAATCAGCGAGGATCCTGAGGATCAGACAAGACCTTTCACCCACAGATCCAAGGAGCTCTTTTCCCAAAGGCTTAAAGACACAAAGGTATGTCCAGTTGTCTGGAGATACCTTGCAGAGGGGTAGTGGGGAGATGAGTCACTTAGGGTACAGTATAGCAACAATGAAGCTCACAATCTTCCTCTAGTTCTTAAACGCTTCCTCCCCCCAACTACCAGGACCCCAGTTTCGCCTTGCAGACCTGGTTAGACCAGATGATGCA
>NW_022103896.1:9707198-9752108 GCF_000313985.2 Echinops telfairi
GGGAACCCAAGAGGCAAGAAAATTTTGGGAATGATGAGGGCAACAAATGTATAGATGTGCTTTACACAATTGATCTATGTATTGTGACGAATTGTATAAGCCCCAATAAATTGATTAAAAAAAAAAAAAAGACACAAAGGTCCCCTCCCACTAGATGCCGTCTTTGGGAACAAGAGAGGATGAGCCCTGAGAGAGGGAGCCCTTCCGGGAATGCACTGCTTGAACACGAAAGAGATTGTTTAACACAGAAGAGACTTAAAAGGCCAACCAAGCTCACTGCCATTTAGCTGATGCCAACTCACAGTGACCCTATATGACAGGGTAGAACTGCTCCTGTGAGTTTCGGAGACTACAGCTCTTTACAAGAGTAGACCGCCCTGACTTTGATATCATTTAATGGCAAATACAACGCTTTCTACACCACTCTACCTTTGGTCTGTCAGTCTGTTGTGCTGTGGTGACTTGTGTTTTGCTGTGGTGCTGGAAGCTATGTCCCCAGTATTTCAAATACCAGCAGAGTCACCCAAGGTGAACAGATTTCAGCAGAACGTCCAGTCTAAGAAGAGAATACGAACACAGAATAGGCTGTCCATGTCTGAGGGATTAGCCGCTGAAAATGTTATGAATAGTAATGAAGCCTTGTCAGATATGGTGTCGAAAGATGGGCCCCTCAGGTTGGAATGCATTCAAAATGCGACTGAGGAAGAGCTGCCTCCTCAAGGTAGAGTAGACCCAGATGCTTTGTGGTGAAAACAGAAGCACCTTCAAGGAGATGTATTGACATGAAAGCAATGGGCTCAAGCATAACAATTATGTGGATGGCGCAGGACCAAGCATTACTTCGTTCTACTGGACATATAGAACTGATTGGAAGGCACCGCGCAGCAACAACAAGCCTACTGTATCATTCAGTCTTTCTCCCAGCCTTCCATCCTGTATGTGGAGGCTCAAAACAATGTGGACATCTATAAGTGCACTGATGGGAATTTCAGAAACCTTAATCACATTCACGAGGAACCTGTAAATGGATCAAGAGCCAGTGTTCAAAACAAATAAGCAAACAAGGGACTACAGTGTGACTTAAAATCAGAAACGATTTGCATGAAACCTGTAATCTTTCACCATCTTTATTCGATCTGTTCTGTTGTTGTTGCTGGGAGCTGTCAAGCCAGCTCTGACTCATAGAAACCCTGTGTTCTGGTTCAGTCCCTGGTTTCATCACCAGAAGAGGAAGGAGAAACCCGTGTGTACACCTTCATGAAATTCTGCCTAGTCCTTTGCCATCCTCACAAACTTTGCTGTATTCGAGACTACTGTTGCAGCCACTGTGTCAATTTGTCTTATTAAAAATCTTCCTCTTTTCACCTATCTCTACTCTATCAAACATGATCTCCTTCTCTGAGACCAGGTCTCTCCTGATAATCTGCCCCAAATGAGATTTCATCTCTCTATCCTCCCTGCTAAGGGATATTATAGCTATATTTCTTCCGAGACAGATTTGTTCCTTCTTCTGGCAGTCGATAGTAATTCAATATTCTTCCCCAGTGAGGAGTCAGTCTATATGCTGAGCAAACAATCCAAGCCGTCGACTCTCGGAAGAAGAACCCAACATCAGGACTGGAGGAAGACAGCAGTGTGCGGGTGACACAACGTGGAAGACTTAAACTCTTACTGGTGAAGATCAAAGACTACAGTCTTCGATACGGATTATACCTCAATATCATGAAAGCAATCATCTTCACAGCTGGACCAAGAAACAACATCACGATAAATGAAGAAAAGATTGAAGTTGTCAAGGATTTCATTTTACGTGAATCCACAACCGATGCCCATGGAAACAGCAGTCAGAAAACCAACTGATGTGTTGCCTTGAGCAACTCTCCTGCAAAAGACCTTTTTAAAATGTTAACAATAAGTATGACCTTGAGGATTAAGGTATACCTGATCCATGCCATAATCTTTTCCATTATCTCGCATGCATGTGGAAATTGGGCAAAGTAAAAGGAAGCCGAAACAAGAATCGACCCATCTGAGTTTGGATCTTGGTGAAGAGTCCTGAATACACCACGGACAGCCAGAAGAACAAACCAGTCTGTCTTGGAAGGAGAGCCAGAATGTACCTTAGAAGCAAGGGGGTTGAGACGCTGTGTCGCTTACTTTGGACATGTTATCAGAAGGGACCAATCCCTAAAAAAATACATCACACTTGGTAAAGAAGAAGGCTCCCAAGGAGATGGATTGGCACAGTGGCTGGAACAATAAGCTTGCAATACCGACAATTGTGAGGATGGTGAAGGATGCAGCACCCTTTTATTTGGTGAAACACTGGGTCACTATGGAGTGGACACGAGGGCACTTACCAGTCACCGCCTTCTACCGTAATATCGACGCGTGATTATCGAGACAAGAGAACGTTTTGGAGCGCATGTTGCTCGTGACTCAGTCTGAGAAGCCTCTCTGGGGCTTCCATTCACAAGTCCTGAGCCAAGAGAGCAATGCCTTAGTGAGCTTTAACTCAACATAAAGCCCGCAAGTTCTGCCTCACATGCCCTTGCCAATCCTGCGTCTGAGCTTGAGGGTCCCGGCCGCAGCCCTGCCAGGTGGTGCCTCTGCCCTGAAGTGTAAACCCATGCAGAAACTCATCTCTCCCAAGGAAGCCCAGGAAGTCTTTGAACCTCCCTAACTCAGACCTGTGTGCACCAAGTAATGAGAACTAAATACGCCCACCTTTGTGTTAGGGGCTGAGAGTACAGAAAAGACTTAGCCACAGTGGGATGGCCGTGACCTGGAGTTGACCTAACAGTGAAATGAGGTTGTAGCTGCTCCCTTGCAGAAGGTGGCGGGATTGGATGAGCTGGTGTGTGCCCCGCACACTTGCTGGCTCAGTGCAGTCATTCCAAAAATTGTAGTGGTTGTGGTTCTACCACTCTCTATGCCTGCAACTCCCTAGCAAGTCTCTGACCATCAGTCATGACCTACATCGTGTTTACGGACTCAGCTGCTAGCTTTGAGGTCAGATGTTCAAAACTATGAGCCACTCCTTGGAAGAAAGGCTTTCTACTCCCATAACGAGTTACAGTCTGGGAAACCCATGGGGGCAGTTGTACTCTGTCCCTTGGAGTCTCCGTAGCATCGCCTTGTTGGCAGTAAGTTTGAGTTTTAGTTGTGGAATAGACAGACACAGGTTCATTTTGCATCTGGGGAAATGGAGTTGTGGCGAGGGTGACTTATAACCAGACTTGGGAAGGGAGGATTCACACCTACATGTCCTAGTGTGGACATCACGGAAGCCATCAGTTTGGTTCCGTTCCATATGGTTTTCCCATGAAAGAATACACTATGATGAGGCTTCGCCACAAGGTGGCAGTCTCTGAAATTGTTGAGTCTCCCTTCAGGGGGGCCCCTAAAGCAATAAAAGAAAAACAAGGCAATATTAAAACCCAGCTAGTACGTGATAACCGGCTTCCATGCCAGAGCTGGAACATAATAAATATTCTCTCATAAACCAGAAAGTGCCAGAAGTATTTGATTTGCTTTCTAGCTGGGTCTTCCATGATAAAGAGACAGAGCCTGTTCATCTCCGAGCTGAGCTTCCAGTGGGAAGGGGAGAAATGATGGGATTTGCATCAAAAACACAAAGCAGCCGCAGGAACAAAGAAGAAATGGTACGCGTCTTTGGAAGGGAAATAAGAGGCTTTGGCTTTAAAAACACAGCTGAGAAAAAGGAAAGCAGAGTCAGACATCTAATCCCATCGTGCTTGGGAGTCAACTTGTGGCAAAGCCCCACCGCCCAGCCTTCTATCTCAGAGTCCGAGGGGTCAGATTCCATCAGCTGTCCACTGGGTACTTTCCAGGGGCCCGGAGCACCAGGCCTGAGCTGAAAACCACTGTGGGACAACAGGAAGGAACTAGAATGTAGGCTTGTCCAGAGCACTCTGGACGCCTCCAGGGGGCGTCATGATGGTCTAGCAAGTCCAGAAAGAGCTGACCAGGTCTCAGGAGCGGAAGGGCGCAGGCCTCAGGAAGAGGTGCGGAGAGAAACAGGAAAGGAATCCAGAGGACCCAGCACCTTCCTGAGGTGTGAAAGACAGCATCCTATTCAGAAGACCGGGGAGGAAGTGACAGGAAAGGGCCGGAAGACAAAGCAGGGCTTGCAAAGAGAGCCTGCACAGCATCCCAAGCCACGGCGAGCTGGCTGATGCCATTCAGTGTGGTCACTCTGCTAAGAGATCGAGGATTCCTGTGGCAACCGAGGGACGGGTCAGGAAACTGCGGCACACCATCCAGAGGGGGGTCGCCCCCACACAGAGGAAGGCCCTCCACGAGATGGATGGACACAGTGGCTGCACCCCTGCCCCAAAGGAGGCGTCATCAGGCTGACAGGTTGAATGCCACCCGTACACTTTTCGATATCTTTAAGTTGACATGAAGTTATGTAACTACCACAGGAGGTAAACATGATTATTAAGGACGCAGAGATAGACCCAGGCGGTGCCCAGGGAGTGAGTGGAGCACTGGGGACTTGACCAGCATAAAGATACGGTTGCGCAAGAAAAGGTAAGCCTGGCCCAAAGAAAGCCTTGTCCTTGGCTCCCAGGAGGTCAGCTCCAAGTCCTTATAATATCCTGCTGGGGAGAGCCCAGATAGCTTACGCTAATACTAGGATTTACAGTAGGGGCCTTGACCCCTGTAGAGGGACTGGGGACTGAAGGTCAGCCAACAAGACAGGTAGTCAGTCATATCCACCTGACAAAACTCTGGACACCAAGTCTCAAGCGAACCTCCCTGAGTGGCAGCCCCTTGCCTGTGGCCACACACATTGTTGCTGTGAAAGGGCAACTTGACACTCACCCTGGCCTCTCCCGAAGCCTCCTTTAAGGGTTTCTTCCCTGGCCGAGTGTCATCTGTATCCTTTTGCTATAATAAACCATTCTTCGGGCCGGTGGCTTTTCTGAATTCTCCGAGTACTTGTAGCAGACTATTGGACCTGAGGGTGGGTCCCAGTGCTGCTGTTAGGTGCCATGGCGTCGATTCCAACTCCTATCAAGGCCAGGAACAAGAGGGTGAAACGTTGTCCTGCACGGTGCCCACCATCGTTGGGTTGGAGCCCGTTATTCAAGGCACGGTGTCGAGCCATCTCATTGGTGGTTTCCCTCTCTTTCCTGGACCCGCCACTTGACATGCTTGATGCCCCACTCCTGCGACCTCCCACACTGCACAGGTGGAGAAGCAGGCAAACACCATGTTCACCAAAGCCAGAATCACAGACGGGTGGATGGGATAGTGACGGCAACCGGACAGTGTACCGATAGCTTAACCCTTTCAAACCCGAATTATTTTATGCTTTGACTTTTTGGTTGAAACCATTGGTAATGGAAGAAATGGGAAGCACTTTGAATTAAATTGGGGGGAACATTCTTTTTTGAGATACTAGGGATTTTTGACCACCTCTTCTTTGTAGTGTATCGCATGGTGATGGCTTGTGTGTTGTTGCCATGATGCTGAAAGTCCTTTCACGGGTATTTCAAATGCCAGCAGGGTCACCCAAAGTGAACAGGTTCCAGTGGAGCCCTGCTGGAGTAGTGGGCTACTCCATTGAGCTATTAATCCCAAGGTCAGTGGTTTGAATCCACCATCTGCTCTATAGGAGACAGTTGAGGCTGCCTGCTCTTTTAAAGACTGAATGCTTTTGAAACCCAGAGAGGGCATTCTACCCTGCCCTAGAGGGTTGATGTAAGTCGACATCAAGTCAACGGCCATGAGTGGGTGCCGGCACTTCCCGTGAGCAGAATGTGTCATGCGGAAGGACAGCTGCTTTGGGCTCCCTCAGACCACAGGAGCTAGCCTAGCTGTGTTGAGAGCAGTCTGGAGGCAAATGATGCAAACCAAGTGCTGCCCCTACCCCAGGCAAGTCCAGGGAGAGGGGGCAGGCCCCCAGCAAGGTTTAAAGAGGGCCAGTTGCCGTGCAGGCGACTGACTCAAGGGTTCCTGGTCAGCCCGTGCTGTAGAATAGACGTGAGCTCTGTGGGTCTCCAGCCTTTCTCCGGAGGCAGTGCCGGGTGGTTGGTGGCCAGAGATGCCCCACATCCTTTGAGAGAACCCCAAAGCTGGAAGAGGTTAGGCAGCAGCAACACAGTCTCCAGTCCCCAGCTCCAAGGTGTAGAGCAGAAGACATGGCTGCCTCGTGGCCTCGGCTATGTCTGAGTAGGCCTCCCTGAAGGCCCGATCCTCAGGATATTGTGAATGGGCCAGAAAGCGTTTCCTTTATGTCTGAGTGGGGCAGGGGCCACTGGAATGTTCCCCTAAACAGAACAGGAGGGATGAGAGGGAGCTCATGACCAGGGAAGGGGAGGCCGCCTCCATGGACAATGCATCAGCACGGAGCAACAAGACAGAGGTGCAGATGCCTGATGTCCTCACAGTTGTGAATGCCAAGCCACAGCGACCCCCTGTGTGCCCCAGTCACTGCGCTCCATGACTGCGGCCTCTCAGAAGCAGACCCGTGTGTGTGTGTGTGTGTGTGTGTGTGTGTGTGTGTGTGTATCATTTTATTGGGGGCTCTTACAGCTCTTATAACAGTCTATACATCAATTGTATCAAGCATACTTGTGCATATGTTGCCATCATCATTTTCTAAACATTTCCTGTCTATTTGAGCCCTTGGTATTCATTTCTCTGTTTTCCCTTCCCCCACCCTCGTGAACCCTTGATAAGTTACAAATTATTATTTTCATATCTTACACCAACCCTGTCTCCCTTCCCTTTCTCCCTACTCTCTCCACCTTCCCCCTACCCTCTTGGTATCACTACTCCCATTTCTGTTCCTGAGGGGTGTGTAGAGGGATTCTGTGTCGTGAGCTCTTAGCTGTAACAGTGTACATGCTCCGGTCTAGCCAGAACTGAAAGGCAGGACTGGGGTCATGATAGTGGAGGATGAAGAAGCCTCAAAGTGTTTCATTGGTGCTATACTACGCCCTGGTTGCCTCATCCTTTCCTGTGACTCTACTATGAAGGGATGTTCCATTGTCTACAGATGGGTTTGGGGTCTCTGCAACAGTGTCTTCCTCTTAAAGCACCTCTGGGTGGCTTCAAACCACCAACCTCTCAGGTTAGTCGTCAAGGGCAAACCATTTGCACTGACGTTGATCGGTGTTGTTCAGTCACAGTGACTCTGTGCACAACACAATGAAACACTCCTGGTCCTATACCATCCTCACAATTGTTCTGTGTGAGGTCACGATTGCAGCCATCCTGTTGAGAGTCCTCCTCTTTTTCGCTGCCCCTCTACTTGACCCTGGGACGCCTCCCAATGCCATGAACATGAACCAACATTTCACAATATGGGCATGTGCCCAGGCCAGGATGACCCAATTAAGCGAAACTACACGCTCACCCCTCACGCACCAATCTGTGGCTAAAACCGAAGCTAGCCGCTGCTGTGTGTCCCTCTGGTGACGTGTCTGTGTGAGCCCTCTGTGTGCTTCTTCAATCGGTTGTTGTCCCGTCTTTCCGTGTGGGGCTGTTGGATGTTTCTGCACATTTTTGAGATGAGGGCCTGGTCAGATAAGTCATTGCCATACAAGGTTCCCAGTCTATAGAATCTCTGTTTCCTCTTTTGGAGTCTCCCGATGCACATATGTGTTTAGTTTTTAGGAGGTCTCCGTCACCTCCTTGACCTTCTGCTGTAGGCACATTCCCAGTCATTGTCCACAGCCTACTGATGCCATCGATTAGGACTCCTCAGCTTGCCCCTGCTTTTCCTTGGTTGATCTTAATAGACTTATGTTCTACATTTAGGCCTTGGATTCGCCTTGGGTTCATTTTTGCATGTGGTGTGAGGTACGGATCCTGTATTGTTGTTTCTGCAAATGCATATTCATTCGTTAGAACCGATGCATTTGAATTATGGTGTTGGCAAAGAACATTGAACGAACTGTGGCCTGCCAAAAGGAAAAACAAATCTGGGAGGAAGTACAGCCAGAATGCTCCTCAGCATTGAAGATGACGAGACTCAAGACTCGATCTCACCTACTTCGCCTTTGTTGTCAGGAGAGGCCGGTCCCTGGAAAAAGACATCCTGCTTGGTGAAGCAGAGGGGCAGCAAAAAAGAGGCAGACCCTCGACAAGATGGACGGACACAGTGGCTGCAAGAATGAGGTCAAAGTAGCAACTGTGAGGACGCCCAGGACCAGGCAGTGTGTCCTGCTACCATGCACAGGGCCGCTATGACTCCACAGCACCTGGCAGCAACAGCCACACAGCGCTTGTTCAAGAGGCTCTTTCCCCATAGAATGGAGCTCAGACCTTGGATGAAGACCAGCTGTCCATGGAGTTGTTGTTGTTGTTGTTGTTAGGCGCCATGCAGTGGTTTCTGATTCACAGCGACCTTACGCACAACAGGAGGGAACACTGCCTGGTGCTTTGCCATCCTCACGATGGTCCACTGCTGCGGCCACAGTATCCACCCATCTCCTTGAGGGTCTTCCTCGCTTTTGCTGCCCCTCTGCTTGACGAAACAGGATGCCCTTCTCCAGGGATTTGGCCTCTCCTGAAAATATGCCCACAAGATCGAAGAAGCATCCACATTGTCACCTGTCGGGAGCACTCTGCCCGTACTTCTTCCAGGGCAGGGTGGGTTTGCCTCGGCGTGGTCCGTGGTACTTTCAAACCATCCACAGGTGGATGGATTTACTTCTAGGCCCTCAATTCTGTTCTGCTGGTCTATGAGGCTGCTTCTGCTGTGCAGTAGGTTTTGAGAACAAAAGAGAGGAAGATGAATATGCTCCGTGAACTTTCACCCAAACCACAATACACAGATTTTTAAAAATCAAAACAATTAGATTCTGGTCTCGAAAAACAAAGAAGGCGGCTTTTCTTGCACACCTGCAGTCTAGAACTTGCAACATAGGGGTCTTCGTGCTTGAGGGTGAAAGGGTCTCCTCTCCAGTTTCAATGCAGACTTTTCACAAGTGCCACATGAAATCCTTCTCAGCTGCTCCGTGAAAGCAGATGGTCTCTTAGCGGGTGATACTCCGTTGGTAACAGTCTTTATTTAGTCTGCCAGGCCCTTGGGAGCTCACGTCGGCTTCCTTCCTCAGAAAGGGGTTTGCAGAGGCTTGTCTGGTGGAACAGGGGGCAGGTGCCAAAGGACCCCTGTAGATAGCAGCTTTCAGAGGCAGGAAGAATGAGACCCTCCCCTTCATGGGGGCATGGTGATGTTTCGAGAGAGCACTTAACTGAGAGTCAGAGGCCTGGGGCTCTGGACAAGCTCGGGCATGACCAACAGCATGCCCTTGGCCAAGTGAGTCAACCTCTCTTGGCTTCTGTTTCCCATCCGAAAATAGAGGTGATCACATCATCACGGTGTAGTCACGGGAGTGAGGTGAGGAAGGAGCCCGGCTGGGGCCTGAGAAACCGAGAGAGGGAGCTGAGAGGAGCATCACGGATCCGCTCACCCCCACCCTACCATCCTTCTTCTCAGCTTCTCCAAGCATCAGTTTCAGGCTGTACCCTGCCTTTTCTATGTGCTAACGCCACTGAGGGGAGGGAGAAAGGGTAATAAGATAGAAAAGGTCAAAGAGCTCTCCGTCTTCCAAGTGCCTGCACAAAGCCTTCTGCAGAACCCTCATCCACTGGTGGAGGGACATACAAGCAGAGTCCAAAAAGCTCATGGGCATTTTCAATTCAAAGACAATGGAATTTCCCCCCATAAGCTTCTGAAGCCCCCCTCATGCACTAGCACGACCTCTGTGGAAAACAGTTTTGAGAGTTCCTCCAAACGTTAAGTATAGAACTACCATGTTGTTGTTCTTGCTGGTAAGTGCCATCAAGTCCCTCCGTTCAGACGCGTGCCGAGGGACCCCCACGTAAACACTACAAAGCGCTGCCTGGTGGCGGCATCCTCACAACTGTTGCTCGTTGGAACCCACTGCTGCAGCCACCGTGTCCATCTGTCTCAGGAAGGGTCTTCCTCTTTTCCACTCACCCTTTACCTTAGCAACCATGACGTCCTTCTCCAGGGACCACCAGAAAGCTCAGCAATTCCACTCCAATGGACTGGAAAGCAGAGATGCCCGCAGAATCGGGTGGACCTGTGTGCATTGCAGCACTGTCCACAAGAGCCCAAAGGTGGGAACAAACCGCGTGCCCACCAACTAACTTACCGATGGATAGGCAGCATGTGGTACAGTAGCCACACAATGGCATATGGTTCAGCCACAGGGAGAAAAGAAGTTCTGACCCCTGCTGCGGCACGGGTGAACCTTGCAAACCTCATCCTGTTGTGAAATCCATGAGGCCCAGAGGACATGCTTTCACTAGGAGGGTCGCTGTGAGTCGGAACCGCTAAATGGCAGTGAGAGTCATGTGAACTAGCTGGAAAGAGCAGAGACGCAAAGAGGGACTTTAGATTTCAGAGGGCAGGGCAACCCCTCCTCTCTGCCCCATTGCCTGCTGTTGTCTCCTTCTCTTAGTCCTCCTCCTCGGGGTCCCCTGCACGCAGCCTTCCTTGGAGGATTTCAATGCTTTCTAAAGCATTGACAGTGAGCCTGACACCTGCTGGGCTGTCAGACATCCAAAAGAGGCCAGCTGCCTCAGTTCTCCTCCCATCCTCAGCTCTGTAATTAGTTCTGCGCGTCACACTGGTTGACCTTCTGGGGCAGTCCTACTCTGTCCTGTAGGGTCACAGCGAACCCCGGAGGGGTTCCTCCACTGTAAGTCATTACAGGACCAGTCCACCTGCTCTTTTGGGGAGTGACCTTCCAGTTATCAACGGAGTGCTTAACCCCTGCACCACCAGGGTTCCTCAAAGGGCTCAGAAACCAAAAAACCGAAGCTGTTACTTTCAAGTTATTCTGACTCAGCTCTCCAATATGACAAAGCAAAACTGCCCCGTAGACTAAGCCTTTATGGGAGCATCTGCCAAACTTGCCTCTCTCTCTCGTATTAGGTGGTGGGTTTGAACCACCAACCTTTCAGCTAGCAGTCCAGAACTACTTAAGCCTTGTACTAGCAGGGCACCTTTCAAGGACTGGCCTTGCTGCCCCTTCCCTTGCTGCCAGCAAGGCCATGCCAACCCCTAGGACCCCACAAGACAGAGTAGAACTGCTCCTTAGGGCTCTGGAGACTGTAAATCTACGTAGAAACAACTCACCACCTTCCAGTTGATGGCATCTCGCAGAGACCCTATAGGACAGGGTAGAACTTCCCAGCATGTGGCCCGCTAGTCACCAGTTCCTCCAGCTCTGCCAATCTGTGTTGTCTCTGCTGAAGATGTTTCCTGGCCTCTCCCTGCCATGCGGGACCCCTGGTAGGGCTGTCAGGCAAATGTGGGACTGCTCATGGCAAGGCCAGTGGCCCAAGCCCCTAGCTGCACTCTAAGAGAATGATGTGTCTGTCTGCTCCCAGAAACAGTCACAGCCCAGGAACCCCGCCTGGGGTCTCCGTGAGTTGCAATCAGCTCCTTGATGGCAGTGGTCTAGTTTTCTGTTGGGTTCGGTTCCTGCTTGCCACACGGCATTCATCAAATCTGAAGTCGGCCTGTCTTCGCAGACCACGAGACACAGCCAGGAAGGGAAGGCAGGCGAGTTGCCTAGAGGAAGCGGGGCACTCGCTGTTGGCCTGGTGGCCTCTGCTGATAGGAACTTCAGAGGCGTGTGACCCGAAGGCTGGTGGCTAACCCAGCCATTCATTCCCTTTGCCTCCAGGTCCAGTGGAAGGAAATACCTCCCCCCGGATAATGACGTTAGTGAAAGGACGGCATTCCAGACTGATCTTTTGTACACACGGCTCCCTTTGGAAGATTTTCCTGTTGTTCTTAGAATCCCTGAGACAATTAGAGGATCCGCTGTTTTTCTTTTAATAGTCTCATGAGCATGAGTCCGTTTATAGTGTATTTTGAACTCAGGTTTATCTTCGTGTGGGGTTGGAGCGCTTGAAGTTGGCTTGGACCTAGCTCCCGAGATGCTGAGTAACTCGGCGAGTTCGGATTCTGAGTCCTGAGCCTCAGACGGCTGAGCCTCGTGGTCCTGAGGCTGTTCCAACCCTGACTTCCTGGGTGACCTCCGTTGAACCTAACAGAGCTAAGCACTGCTGCATGATTCTAGGCAAAAGAAGGAAAGCCTTCGGGGAATGCGGACCGGGAGAGCTTTTTGTTCAGGAGAACAACCTGGCTCATCTAAGGTTCCTTATAATGACCTTTGAAGCCAAAAGGAGGAACTACAAAGTAGGAAATTAATGATCACGCTTGGTTAGAGCCCAGCACAAAAGCGGAGGGAAGATCCTTGACAAGACATACTGACACCATGGTGGCAACAGCGAGCCGCAGCATCCTAGTCGGGAGGATGGTGCAATGTTTCCTTCTATTGCACATGGGTCTCTCGGCGTCAGAACTCACCCCACAGCCCCTAACAACAGGTCCCCGAGTATCATTTGAAATCAACTACCAACCTAAAGGTCGGTGCATCTAAACCACAGAAGCAAGCCACAGAAGTCAGGTCTGAGAACTGCTTTTGAAAAGATTCACACTCTTGGAATCCATGGGGAGCAGTTCTATTCTGCAACACCTGGGGTCGCTATGAGTTGGCATTCACTCGACGTTGGCAGGTGTGGTTTTTGTCTGGCTCCTGCAAATGGTTAAAGCCCTCAGCTGCTATGTTAAGGGAAACGTTTGGAAGTTCAATATTCCTGGAGATATAAGCCGGCGGCCTGCTTCCAAAAATTCCAGCACAGAACAGAACACAGTGCTACTCTGACATACATGGGGTTGCCATGAGTTGGCATTGACAGGTCAGCAAAACCCCAAAATCGTTTGGGATTTGTCATTGTTACCTTGGTTTTGTAATGTAAGTTTAAGAGTACAGGTAGTCCATGACTTCCAGCGGAGCTCCATTAGGATCACTGCATCCCACGTAAGTTGGGTTTACCCTAAGTTGAATGCCTGTTGTTGTTTTCACTCTTCTTGCCTTTTACTTTTCGTATCTTTATAAATCTTCTCCTTCCGTACCTGTAGGGGAACAACTGACAGTGAACACATTAGAAAAGTCTGCACTGTGACATTATCTGCATTCCATCTGACCAATAAGATGCCAAGAAAGACAGCCATAAGGGGGTTCATCACTGCTGCAGTATATCATCATGAAAATGTTGTATTCTATAGTTGTTGGATAGCTAGAGCAGGGACCGAGTGTGTCTACCGAGCATGCTCCAAATTCAGGCCCTTGAGACTGGAAGGCGCCACACCTGGGTGGACCCAAACTAGGCCAGGTGGGCTTAATTCAGCCAATGGGGTCAACCAGTACTATCGGCCATGCCTCCCAGAGGAAAGCCCAAAAAGGGTAGAACTTTTTCCAGCTGCTCCTCCACCCTCCACTTGGCCATGCCGAGGTCTCTCTCTCGGGCCTCAGTGTGGGGGTGCGGTGCCACAAGGGTGTCTGGGTCCAGTCACTGTAAAGCATGAAACTCCTTCCATCCTTTATAAATACCCACTTGGATCACAACTAGGTTTCGGCGTGAATTCTTTCTCGTGATAAGCCAAGGACGGAGGTATTTCCCACCCTAGAAACCTAACACAGTCTATTTGATTTTTGTCGTAATCGTCCTGCTACAACTGACACTTAGCATAATTTTCGTTGCTATATAATATTCTGGCTAGGGGGCCTAGCCTGACTTACATATTGTTGGGAAGTCATTCAAACTCTCGAACCAAAGCCCCTGCCATAGAGCTGATTCCAGCTCATGGTGACCCATCTCGGACTGGGTAGAACAGCCCCTGTGGATTTCTAAGACTACGGTTCTTTACAGGAGTAGAAAACCTCATCTTTCTCCCAAGGAGCAGTTTGCAGTTTGAAACTGCTGACCTTGTGGTTCGCAGCCCAATGCTATAGCCCAATGTCCACGATGCCACTAGGGCTCCTGGGGAATGAATATGTTCCACCGATGTTTAAAGGACATTCTATACATAAGATCTTTTTCTTTTCTGTTCTTTTTATTTCTATTTCCGTTTTTTTCCGGAAAAGAATGGATGTGCCAAAGAGTAAAATTGATCTTTAAGTCTTTGATACGCATTGCCAAACTCCTTTTTAAAATTTTATTTTTAGGTATGAGCTCATTTCCTAAGTTTTTGTCCATTTTTTTTACTTTTAGTGTGATTTGGATGGAAGTGTCGAGAGCAAATCGGTTTTCCATTCAACAAATCATGCACAGTTTATTTTGTGACATTGAATGCATTCCCCACAATCTCACAGCCCTCCTCCCACTTCCTCCCTGCTCACGCTTTCCTTCCCTCGTTTCCTATCCCGTTCTGTCTGCTGAGCTTCCCTAGGCAAATGCTGCCCTTGTTAGGTCTTAGGGTTGAGTTGTACTTTCCTGATGTTTCAGTTTATACTGTCTATTGTTTGGCTGAGAGTTGAGCCACTGCGGTGAACTCAGTTCCGGGCCTGACAGGTGACCCAGTCGCTCCTCCTATACCACTCTACAACAATGCTGGGTTCCATGATTCATAGCCATGGCCACGCTGAACTCACACCAGACTCACAATGCAAGGGGTTTACTGGGGAAGCTAACGGGTCACCACAGTCTGGATCCACAAGCAGTAAAGATTCAGTCACTGGTCTGAGCTGGCAGCCAATTTTCTCTCTGGTTCTCAATGTTTCCTCCACAGAGCAGCCAAGTCTCTCTCTTTCTCTGGTTCTTAGCCTCTCAGCCATGTAGGACCTTGATCTTTGCCTCCCTGGGCCAGGAAGCCAGCCACCTGGCATTCAATCCCACAATTCCATAGTCTTGGCCAGATAAGGAGAAGGCACCCCACAGTCTCAGCGCTGCTCCTTCTCCAGCTGCGATGCGTCTGTTCTTGGGGTTCTCCGCCATTTCAGACAGAGATCTTGAACATACTCTGCAAAGCCTGCAGTGCTTTGCTCTCGACTGCTGCTTCAAAGAAGGTTCACCCTTATAGCCAGGGGGAGTGGTAATGCAAACGGACCCATCTCTCTTAGTGTCACACAGGCCCTGCTTGCATGGTCCCACCCAATCATTTGGTGGGACTTACAGAGACTTGGGCAGAACATCTATCTTAAGAAATTTTACTTCTTCCAAAAAAAAGTCATTTCACTCCACCACAAATATACCCTCTTTCCCCAAAAATGAGACATGGTCTTATATTAATTTTTGCTCCCAAAGATGCGCTAGGTCTTATTTTTTAGGGGATATCTTATTTTTCCATAAAGAAGAATACGGTACACATTTATTGTTTATTATTTCATTAAAAGAGGCCTCACACTTTCTGTCTCCTCTGGCTGTGCTGTGGCCAATCGTGAACTGCGCAGCGGCGCCCAACACTACGGTCCAGAGTCCAGAGTTACGGTAGCTGGGGGGGTCTTATTTTCAGGGGGATGCCTTATATTTCAGCGAGAGGCAAAGCTGTAAGTAGGTCTTATTTTGGGGGGATATCTTCCTTGCAGGGAAACACGGTATTATACGGGTAGTACAAACCGTGAACTCATTCCATGGCTAAAGGAAAGGCAGGAGGGTTCAAATGCAACCCGAGGGGCCAAGGGCCTGCCGCTCTGTGACACCCCTGCAATGTCCACAAATAAAATCAACTCCAGGGCGACTTTCCTTTTACTTTTTTTTTTAACCTATCTTTGCACTATGTGAGGAGACCTGGTGGCATAGGGGATACCTGTTGGTCTTCCATTCACATGGTTGGCAGTTCGAAACCACCGGCCGCTCCGAGGGAGAAAGACTGGGCTTTCTCCTTCTGTGAACGGTTACAGTTGCAGACCCAGCACCACCACCCCAGGGGTCTTTCTGAGGGAGCAATGACTCGCTGGCCATGAGTTTGTTGTTGTTTTTTATGCACCATGCATATTCCTTCATGGGAGAAGAGACGGGTCTTTTCACAGTGAGAAATCGATTTTAAAATATAAATCACCAGAACTTTGTTGTGCGTGTTACGTGCTGTCAAGTAGATCGTACGCAGCAATCTACGCACAGCAGAATGAAGCATTGCCCGGTGCTCTGCCACCCTCACCAGCATTTCTCTTGGAGCCTATTGTTACAGCCTCTGTGAAGCCCACCTCATGGTGGGTCTTCTTTTGTGCTGACCCTCGACTTTGCCAAGTATGGGGTCTGTGATGGCTAGAGTTGATGTCAACCTGATGTCCTTGTGTGAAGGTTGGGATGGAGTCCAGCCTAAGGATGTTTCCATGGCGATGTGCCCTTTTTATGAGATGCTGCATCCTTGGTGGCGTAGTGATTATGTGATGGGCTGCCAATTGTAAGGCCAGCAGTTTGAAACCACCCGCCAGCTTCATGGGAAAAGATGAGCTTTTCTACTCCCATAAAAACGAATAGTCTCAGAAACCCACAGGGGCAGTTCTACCCAAACCTTTATAGCCATGATGAGTTGTAATTTAAAACTCTCTCTCTCTTGCCCCCCTCCTCCCCACAAGACTGGTTCCTGGGTCTCACATCTGGGCTTGATGGTTCATGTGGCCCACTGACCCTGGGAGCTGTCAGACCCTGCTATATATATTTCTGTGGCCCTTGGATCCACATGACTCTGCCCACTGGCCTGTCACGTACCCACTTCCTGCTGGCAGCTGTGTCAGTTTGGAGGAGGCTCCAGCTGGCATCTGACTCAGACTTCAGGTGGACTGAGCTAGACTGCTACCTTGATAAAAATATATTTCTTAATATAAAGTTGTTTCTTATGCATATATGAGTGTACTTGGTCTTGTTTCCCTAGAAAACTCAGCTTAGTACAGTGTCCCTCTCCAGAGACGGACCCCTCCTAATATCATGGCCAAAACATATGAGGTTAAGTCTTGCCATCCTGGCTACTAACAAGCATTCTGGCTATATTTCCTTTTAGACAGACTTGTTGCTTCTTCTGACAGTCCCTGGTATCTTCTTCACCAACATCATAATTTAAAGGTATCAAGTCTTTCCTATTCGCTGTCTTGCTTTTGCATGCAGACGAATGAGTTCATTGAAAATACTGTGGCTTGAGTCAAGCACACCTTAGTCCTAAGTGTGACATCTTGGATTTTTAACACTGTCAAGGAGTCTTGCCCATTACAATGTGTTTTGAGCTCCTGACTGCTGCTTCTGTGAGCATTGATTGTGGTGCCAAGTGTGTTAATCTAGGTACTTTAGAGAAACAAATCCACAGAAACTCATGTATAAGAGAGAGTTTTACATAAAGGGTAAGTGCACATCAAGAAAACATCCCAACCCAGTGCTGCCCAAGCCCACAAGTCCAACATTAGCCCATATGTCTGACACCAATCCACAAAGTCCTCTTCCATCTCACAAAACACACACTCTGATCCCGACTGCAGGAGGAAAGCCGAGTCAGTGAATGTGTAAGCATCTCGGAGCTGGCAGGGGTCTCCACACAGGTGCTCCAGCACCCAGGGCTGCATCAAAGTAGGTTCATGCGGCTTCTCCTTGGGGATGTCTTGAAGGAAGTCAGCCTTGCAATCTAAAGCAGCTGCACCCTGGTCCAACCATCACAGAGCAAGAGACCCGAGAACTAGAAAGGCGAGGTTCACCGAGCCATTTATCCCTCCATCCTTCAATTAACCCCACATGTGTTTTTCGGCCAGGTTGGCATAATAAACTAACTACCTCACCAAGTAAAATTAAGTCCTTGACAACTTTTCCCTGTTGATCATGATGTGGCATCTCACTCTAGTTGTGAGTTTTGTGCTTGTGTTTTATGTGGAGATGCAGTCCACACTGAAGGCTGCGCCCTTTGATCTTCATCAGGAAGTGCTCCCAGTCCTCCTCACTCTCAGCAGGCCTTCAATGCCATGGCATGTGTTACGATTCTGTAATGATAATATGTTGTTGTTGTTGTTGTTGTTGCTGTGTGCCATCCACCATCTGCTTGGTTCCCACACATAGTAACGCTACGTACCACAGAACCAAACCTCCTGTCCTGGGCCATCCTCACCATTGTTATGTTTGAGCCCGGGGTAAGACCATGGCTAATGGTGCATTTGTGCATATAATATGGGCACATTGTGTAATTACCAGTTACTGTTATGATGTAATTATTAGAGGGCATAGCCATTACATAGTATACTATGTAATGCACAGCCATTACATAGTATGCTATAGAAATCTCATGGAACATGATAGTACTTCTATAAGAAGACTAGCCAGTTGTTGCAGTGATTGCCGTGAGTTACCATCAAGGTGACAAGCCCGGGTGTCCAGAGCAGACCAACGCGCCATGGGGTTTCAACACTGCGACATTTCAGAACCGGCAAACCTGTCGTATCCTCCAAAGCACCTCTGGGAGGGCTCAAAACACCAACTTCTCAGATGCTATATAGCATCGTGTAATGATTCTGTCACATAATAACGTAACAGCACTTTTTAAATGGATAAAATTTATGAAGCAGAGGGCAAGGTAGCAAAGAGCAGTGATCCCTGAGAGTTGCCCCAGCTGATGGTCCTGGGCGTGTCCAAGGGGTTCTGGGAGATGATAATTTTCCACCACACGCTCACCATTCCTGTGGATCCTTAAATTCGTAGGTCTTTCTCTTCTCGTTTCCCCAGCCCTCTTCCTCATCACCTAAAATGTCAGCATCCAGTGCCTGGTCACAAACACGATTCTGAGTTCAGGGCACTCACCATCACAGTAATACAGCTTTATCTTGGACAAAGCCTACAGATGGTGCGTGCGGTGGACCACTTGCTCCTCGTACTTGCTGGTGCATCCAGTAGCATGCTTCCGACTGGTGTCTTCCCATCTTTCTTTCTTGCCAGTCTTGTACACCATGGTCCAAGATGCCCACCACTCATCCAGACACGCCACGTGGACACACCAGTGCACTCCAGAGAAGACACCATTGCTCCAACTGGTTGCTCCCAATGGTGAATAGGCTGCTGCCCACTAACTAAAAGGCTAGTGATCTGAACCCCCCAGGAGCACCTTGAAAAAGAAAGGCTTGGCGGTCTGCTTTCAAAGGGTCACCATCTTGACATCTCCAAGGTCAAGTTCAACTCTGCACCCCCGTGGTGCCTTGAATTGGAATCAACTCCATGGCTGTGTGTGTGTGCGCGTGTGTGTAGGAAAGAGCCCCTCAAATCCACACCTCTTCACTCCAAGCCAGCCAGCACTGAGTTACTGCTGCAGGCTGACTTCCGGAGGATCCTGTTTTGGTTACAGATAATGGCCAAGGTGATTTGTTGACTCATTTTCAGCAGGGAATTTAAAATAGTAATTACCAGGTTTGACTTCCCGATGAGGACGCTTAAATTTAGCTTCTACCTGCAGCGCTCAGCTGTGACTTTGAAGCAAATCTATTCAACATCACGTAGAAAACACCAATCGTGTCACATGGCTTGTGGATAAGCTAATTATCTGATCACTGCCTCCGATGCTGGAACGCACCCAGTCAGAGGGCCGGGGGAAGACAATTTGTTTGCTACTGTGACACAGAGCACACAGGGGCACGGCAGGTCTTCAAGCTGGCTGCCCCCTTGCAAAGGAGGACCGTCAGCCACGTTCAAGCTGGTCATTCACTCTGATGGCCAAGCCATGCGCTTTTGCCCTACTCGAATGGAAAGCCAACCCCCAAATCAAAAGCAGGGGGAATTGCATGCTTGTCAGAATGCAGTGCTACAGCCAACACTGGAGAGATGGTGTTGGTGGGATGGCAGTCAAGAACAAAGGTGCTGCCACCTCACTGCCTACGTGTGAATCCGACTGCCCCTTAGTTGCTTGACCTCTCCGTGCCTTAGTTTCTTCACCTGTGAAATGGACACAAGATACAATTAAGGATCCTCTGGGGTAGGAACTCTGGTTGCACTGTCAGGTAAGTGCTGGGCTGCTCACCACAAGGTCAGTGGTTCCAACCCACCAACCACTCCGAGATAGAAAATTAAAGTGATCTGCTCCCATAAAGACTGAGAGTCTTGCCAGCCCTATAGAGAGCCGCTAGGCTTCCATGGCCTGGACTCTAGGCCAGTGGGTTTCGTACAGAGTCTGAAACACTTAGCACTGTGGGTGGTGCCTCCCAAATGCTAGCTATTCCAGCAGCATGTCCAAACTAATGTGGGGTAGGGAGAAGGGTCTGGAATTTGACTCCTGAGCATCAGTCAATAAAAACTTTGTGGAGCACAAACTGACCATTGGGATGGGCGTGCAGTCTCCGAGCAGCCAGGGTCAGCTCCATGGCGATCAGCAGCCACAATGATATTATTACTTTGCTTCCGTAGTTGGTTTGACGAACATCTGTGCTATGGTGTTGTTTATTGTTAGGGTCAGTGTGTTCATTAGTGGTGTAGTGGTTACGCGTTAGGCTGCAATCCACATGGTTGGCAGTTTGAAACCACCAGAAGCCCTGAGGGAGAAAGATGGGGCTTCCTACTCCTGTAAACAGTTTTAGCCTCGGAAATCCACAGCGGATCGCTATGAGTCAGCATTGACTTGATGGCTGAGTTGAGTTGAGTTTGGTGTGTTACTTTGGACGCATAATGGCCCCATGGGACAGAGTAGAGTTGCCTGGTAGGGTTCTGTGGCTGTAATTTTCCCTGGAGCGAATGACCAGGACTTTCACCATCAGAACCACTGGGTAGATTCCAACAGCTGGGAGTTTAAGCATCAGATGGCTGGAATGATAACTTTCCTCCAAGATTTGTGTTGAAGATGATAGGAGATGAAGTCCAGGGTATACAAGTTTAGTTCCCTAACCCGACAAAAAAGAGAGCCACATAATTTGTTGTTGGCGTTTTCCCAGTGCATAGAAAAGTCATGCATAAAAGTTTTGATGTTCACTCTAGAGGAGCCCAAGTGATATAATGGTGCTATGTTGGGTTGCTCCTCACAAGGCCAGAAGTTTGAAACCACCATCAATTCCAAGGGAGAAAGACAGGACTTTGTACTCCCAGCAAGAATTATAGTCTCAGAAACCCACAAGGGCCATTCTACCCTGTTCTATAGGGTCACTGTAAGTCATAATCAACTCGAAGGCAGTGAGTTTAGTTTTGGAGTTATAGTCTATTAAGTGTTTCTTATGAAAAAGTTGGAAGTCTCTTGAGAATGACTGAACTGTGACCTAGCGACACAAAGCAAATACGTGCTGTCAGAGAAAATGACCCCAGTTGACTTACTTGCTTCCTGCTGGATTGCTATCAACCTTCAACCTGCAAAAAATGCAATGTCTTAGAAGTCCGGTGTGTTAGCCTGCATTGACTAGAGAAACAAATCCAGAGACACACATATGTGTGTGAGAATGAGCTTTATATAAAATAGCAATTGTATATTGAGAAAACATCCCAGTCTAGTCCAGATCAAGTCCATAAGTCCGATATTAGCCTATATGTGCAATACCAGTCAATAAATTCCTCTTCAGACTCACGTAACACATGCAATGATGCTGAATGCAGGAAGATCACAGGCCGGTGGGTAAAAAGCCTTGTGGATCCGGTGTCAGGGAAGCATCTCAGCACTGACAGGGGTCTCCACGTGGCTCCTCCAGCTCCAGGACTCTGGCCGACACCAGCATAATTCCATGTGACTTGTCAACAGGAATGTCTGACAAAGAGAGAGTGTATCTGGCCTCCAGTGAGCGATTTCTCTCCTTCAAGCTTCCAGAGGAAGTCATCAAGCTGCGACCTGATTGACAAGCTAGACTCCACCCCTTCACAAGTTGACAGGAGATGATGTGATGGCCACATCCAGTGAAGCACAGGGTCATGAAATGATGTGTGCCGAGTTGAGGTCCTCAAAGAATAAGGGCAAAAACTAGTGCCCCCCGAAGAAGTAGAGATCGGGTGAGTTATATTAATGAACCAGGTCACCCCGAGCAGACTTAGCCCTCCTGTCCCATAGCAGCCGCTCCCTGCACACACTGTCCTGCCCCATCACCTCTCCTCCGACCTGGTCTCTCCTCTGGTCAGCATCCACCCATGGCTCTGCGATACAGTGAGAACCTAGGCAGGCTCTGGACAACTCACAAAGACTCTGGTGACCGCTCCCTCATCGCTTGTCCTAGAACTTCTCTTGCTCTGCTCCAGTGCCGCCCGCCATCTTTTCCTTCTGTTTGTTTTTCAGCTCAAAGAGAATAACACATGAGCATCAGAAACTATACAGGCATACAGGCAACTTTATTACATTTTTAAAGTTTCCCACCAAGTGCCCTTTTCCTCAGAGGTACCCACTACTCACCGTGTCCTGTGTGTTCTTCCAGGCCCTGGAAGTGGGTCTCAACCTTCCTCATGCCGCGACCCTTTCATACACTTCCTCATGTTGTGGTGACCCCCAACCATAAAATTATTTTTGTTGCTACTTCATAACTCTAATTTTGCTACTGTTATGAATGGGGCAAAGGGGTCACGACCCACAGGTTGAGAACCACTGTTCTAGGGAAAATCTACATTTGAATCAGCATATAAAGGTGCAGAGGCAGATTCCTTTCCTCAACACAAACTCGTGCTCATTGGATGGTGCCTTTTTCACTGAAGGACATGTAAGATGTGTGACGCAATGGGTAACATGTTGGGCTATTAGCCACAAGGGTCGCAGTTCAAAACTACGGGCTGCTCCATGGGAGACATACAAGGCTTCCTACTCTGGTCAAGATTTACAGGCTCAGAAACCCACAGGAGCAGTTCTACTCTATTCTATTGAATCAATGGCAGTGGGTTTGGTTTTTTGGTTTTTCTTTATCTCAATTAAAAAGTTGTTCACTCATAAGGTTTGAAGTTGATGTATCAAAGGTCCCACCAGGAGAGGCCTCATCTCTCTACTGGTGAAGACTTTTTGGAACTCTCATGTCTCCAAGAGATTGGGAAATGAGAAATGGCTCAGATAACTGAGCCCCCTCTTCTAAACCAGGTACCAGTTAATGCCCAAGGCATTACCACATCATGCTGCCTAACTGATACGTTGTTGTTGTTGTTGTTGTTGTTGTTGTTGCTATTGTTGTTATTGTTAGGTGCCCACAGACCCTGTGCCCAACAGAACAAAACACCGCCCAGTCCCGTGCCATCCTCCCAACAACCCCGTGCTCAACCTCAAATCTGTGAATGCTCCCTCCTTCATTCCTCCCTTCCTCCTATTCCTCCAGGGGGTGCCAGGCAGGACACCACATGCCCCAGACACTCCTTGAAGGGGGTATCAGTGAACAGTCTCTATCGTCCATCCCAATTTCCACAGCCCGCTGTGAGAGGGTTCAGCCATTGACATCACAGGCGTGGCCCCTCTGGTGGCACGTTCCTGTGTTGCACTTCAAGAGCATGCCTTTTTGACAGATGGAAGTTTCGTGGCAACCCTACGTGGATCAAGTCTATCCACATGACTCTTCTAACAGCATGGGCTTCCTGCATGTCTCTGGGTCCCCTTTCAATCACTCACAAGATTTAAACTGTTTGCTTCCGCCTCCTGTCCACTTCATGGCTTACAACAGCTCATCCGATGAACCAAACGCGCTGCCATCGAGCTGATGCTGGCTCACCGAGACCCCGTTGGATTAGGATAGAGCAGCCGGCATGAGTGTCTGAGGAGGGTGCAGGTTTTACAGGTACAGATAGCCTCCTTCTCCCAAGGTGCAGTTGGTAGGTTCAAACCGCCCACCTTGCGGTTAGCAGTCCAAAGCGTACTCTACAGCATCAGGGCTCCTTGTCTAACCCCCCCCACCAAAAAAAAACCCCACTCTCAGTGCCCTCAAATCGATGCCCACTCACAGAGACTCTATATGACAGGGCAGAACTGCCGCTGTGAGTTTCTGAGACGGTCGCTCTTTACGGGCGTAGGAAGTCCTGTCTTTCTCCCGAGGTCCTTGACTATAGTCTCGTGTAAACATAGCTTTGATTTGTACTGGAAACCAAAAGGAGCATAATGCGTGAGTCACTTCACTGCAATTCTCACTCGATGGAGGGTCTGAAGCCACGCCGGAGCCTCTTGCCCGTGTGTCTGTGATCGTCAACCATTTTCTGTAGACTCGTCTCTGCCCATTCTCTTTCCCTTCTCTTCCTCTCTTTCTTTTTCCTTCTTCTGACTAGGCTCCCTGAGTTTGAAAATGAATTACAGAGAGTCTTGGCTTGGGTGTGTGTGTGGTAACAAAGCGAGGGCTTTAGAGACAACTTGAATCTGAGTCCTGATTTGGCCAGATGCTTGCCCTTTGCTGACCTTGGGCAAGTACGCTATATGCTCCAAGTCTGGTAACTCAGGTTCCAAGAGGCCCCGAGTGACTCCACCTCCTGGTCTTCTTTCCTGGGTATAATCCCCTCCTAGTGAATATGGCCTGAGCCCAGTGACCTGCTTCTGATGACGACTCTTAGCCCTCGAGTTGATCTGACTCATATCAAGCCTGCAGGACAGAGTAGAGCTGCCCCTGTGGGTTTCCGAGACTGCAAATCTTGATGGGTGTAGAAAGCCTCCTCTTTCTCCAGAGGAGTAGCTGGTGGTTTTGAACCGCTTACCATGTGGTTAGCAGCCCAACACATAGCCCACTACACCACCAGCGCTCCCAGGTTGCAATTTGTAGGTGCTGTCACGTCAGTTCTAAGTCATAGCAACCCTGTAGGCGACAGAAACACCGGCCAGGCCTCTGCCATCCTCACAATTGTTAGGGTAGCGTGCACTGGTGCAGCCACGGCGTCAGCCCATCCCATTGGGGGACTTCCTCTTCTTTGTTGACCTCTACTTTGCCAAGTGGGATGAGTGGGATGACATTTCTGGGTTGGGATGTGAAAGACCAGGACTTCTTACACCTCTCCCCTCTTTTCCTCTCATCTGATCACGCTGCTGAAGCCAGTTACCACGTTGTTAGCTGCCCTAAGGAGAGTCCCACGTGGAAAGGAATTGAGGGAGGCAAGAAACCGAGGCCCGAGGCCCAACAGCTCTGCCAGGAAGCGTGTGAGTAAGTGTAGAAGCCTGTAGACCCTCACAGAAGCCCGTAGGCACCTCGACTGTAGCCGGTGAGAGGTCCTGAGCCAGAGGACCCAGCTAAGTGCCTGCAGACTCTTAACCACAGAAATGATGCCATGCTGGACGCTGGTGGAGTTCAGTCATGACATTCGGGGATTCTTTGTTGCCTGGCAGTAGATATCTAATTGGTTAGGGTGCAGGGAACGGGTAAGCGCTTGACAAGTCTGCTTCACTTTCAGCAAGCAAGGTAGTGTCCGCTGCACAGCGAAGTCTATTGATAAGACTTCAGCTAATCAGGATGCCACATTCTTCCTATAGTCCAGCTTCTTGGATTATCTGCTCGCATGCAGACCGAGGAATTATGGTGAGAGAATAAACCCTGAGGCACCACTTTCTTGGTCTTAAGTCATTCTACGTCCTCTTGTGCAGTAGGATGCAATGGTCCCCAGCCCTGGGCCATCCTCACACTCACTGGTAAGCTCCGGTCCATTGTTACCAACACGGGACATCGTGAACGGGTCCGATCTAAGAGTTCATCTTCCAGCACGATTTCCAACAAGATCTGCTGCGACCCATAGAGTTTTCATTGGTGAATTTCTGGGAGAAATCCGTAAACGTTTCTTCCTGAATGGTCTACTCCTGGGAACCCTACCAAAACCTGCCACCAGGGGCTCCTCTCCTAGTATTTGAAGTACTAGTGGCACATCTCCCAGCATCACAGAAACAGAAAGCCACCGCCGCAAGGCAGACTGATAGAGGGCCGGCACTGGATACAGCCGCCCCGTTGCTATGATCAGTGGCTGTTTTCTGCCCTGCTGGCATGGGACAACCTCCCACCTCCTGAGGAGGGCGAGTCTGTGGGTGATGCCTGGACTAGCACCCAAAGGAAAAGACTGAGCTGTCAGCCGGCTGGGCCCAGCCCTGGCCCTGCTTTGACCCCTGCTGGGTGGGGCTTCTCCCTCTGGGTTGCCTTTGTACCAAGGCTCCTGAAGCTGGCAGCACCCCCTGTGCCAAGAGATTCCGAGGCACAGCATGAGGGAATAATTGTCAGCAAGCTCCCCGACTGTTTTGTCACAGACACGGTGCAATATGACAAGTAGGCGTCCAAAATATGCTTCGGGAGCGGGAAGCAAGGAATTCTCCCAAAGCCTAGTTGGCACCCCGAGCTGTTGTGCCAAAGGAGGCGTCAGTCGAGGCTTGGCTTCTCTCCACCTGCCCTGCGATGCTGCGTCACTCAGGATGGGGTGCTGCTGCGGCTGCCCACCCCCTGGGGAAATAGGAGCCTGCCATCACCTTGACTCTGGCGGCAGCTTTGGGCTTTTTCTCGATGACATCAGGAGAACGGCTCTCCTCCCGTCAGCAGCAAACTCACAACCGTCCGTGGCTCTTGGAGGCTTTCTCTGCCCGAGACCCTGTGCTATGGTTTCCCTCCTGGTCTTCACAGTAATTCTCTGGGGAGAGATGACGAGTCTCTCTGTTGCAGAGAAACTAACAGCGGGAGAAGCATTGGCTGAACTGCCCGAGACTCCTCGGAAGCGGTGGAGGTGAGATGCAGACCCCACCCACCTACTTGTAAGGCTGGATTCACTAGTTTCAGCACATGATTAAATGGACTAGGCAGGGTGACCATCAGAAAAGGATTTTCAAATGGTTCCTGAGGGGGGTTATGGTAAACGTTTGGGGTCAAGATACTCCTTTAAGAACTTACTTTCTACTACTTATACTATCCTTCGATAAACAGTAATAACAATGACCATGAGTGGGTACAAGGAGCCCTGGTGGTGTCGTGCATTATCCATTAGGCTACTAAGCACACAGGTCAGCAGTTCAAAGCCTAATCCACCCTTCAGGATAAAGAAGAGGCTTTGCACTCCCATAAAGAATTACAGTCTCAGAAACCTACAGGGGCAATTCTACCCAATCCTGTAGAGTCGCTGTAAGTCAGAATCAACTCAATGGCTGTGATAATTGTGTTGAGCTCAATGGATACTTAGATGCATACTCATGCTAAACAGGTGTGGGATGGAAAAGAAGGATACAACCACAAATACGTTTATGTAGCTATACATGTATATGCATGTGGGCATATATATGTGTGTGTGTGTATATATATACATACACACTCACATGTACAGAGTTGACAGAGGCTATTTCTCCTTATGCGTGTGTATGTGTTGCAAGTATATCCATGAACACAGACGAGCGTGTGGATTGACACCGTGGCTGCCACAATGGGCTCCCCGTGCCCCTGAGGCCGGTGTAGGACAGAGCCGCTCTTTGCTCTCTTGTTTGTAGGCTGGCTTTGAGTCAGAGCTGACTCAATGGAACAAGAGCACAACAGTAGAGAATACAGAGGCTAAAGTAATCATTTTTAAAAGATCTTTTTTTTAAAGGACATCCTTTCCATCACTTTAGTTTAACCACATAGAAAAAAAAACCGCTTCCTTTGTTATGAATTATCTAAGGGGTAGGCAGGCACGCGGAAATATTCATTATGTACTTACGTCTAAAGTTTGGCAATCAGAAAGGAATTACGAAAAGCTGAGATGGAGTCGGGGCTCAGCCAGAGCTCCATTCTGCCACACATCAAATGGCTCAAGTTCACAATGCTTCCTCAGGGTCAAACCCCGCAGGATCCCAGGATTGTGGGTATAACTTCACCCACCAGGCCGATCTACCAGAGGCAGTAAGGGTGGGGTCAACCACGGCTCTCACACCTGTATTCGCAGGCTGTGCACTCCTCCTAGGAACCTTGGTGGCCTAGTGGGTTGTGCTCTGGACCTGCTAACCAGGAGGCCAGCAGTTTGAAACCAGCAGCTGCTTCATAGGAGAGAGGAGGCTTCTACTACCATGAAGAGTTAGTCCCAGAAACTTGCAGGAGCAGTTCTACCCCCTCCTCTAGGGGCAGCATCCACTCAATGGCAGTGACTTTGGTGTGCTGGTGTTCTTCCTTGGTAGAAGGGCGGTGAGTGCAGGTCAGGTCAAATATAGAAGGATGCTGACTCCCTCGAGCTGTGTGACCTTTGGCATGGTATCAAGCTCCCAGATCTCAGGCCCCTCTGCTTTGTTGCCTGCGCCATCAAGGTGCGTACTTTGTTGTTAGGGGACCCCAGGTGACAGAGCAGGTGTTCCAGGTGGTAGCCTTTATGGGAGCAGATCACTAAGTCTGTCCCCACAGAGCCACTGGGGGGGTTCAACCCACCAGCCATTGGATTTGCAGGCAAGCACGCCTTCCTCTTGTCACCCGGTCTCCATACCCTGCCACCCTTGCCCTTGATAGATTACAGGATGGTTGTGAGGTCTAAAGGGATAAGAAATGCCACAATCCCTTAACATCTGCGTCTTCTGTAAATGCTACATTTCATCGTGTGGCTGATTTTCAAAGCAGCCCTCCCGACCACCCCCTCTCAAAGGAGAACTGGTCCTCCCAGGCACCCTCCTTGGGAGGCAGGAGGTTTATTCCAATGATGCTGTTTTCACTTCAAACGTGCTTGGAATGTGTCTGAGGGAATTACCTTTCCAGCTGGCTGCCAAACCAAGTGGGGAAAAAATCCATGCTGTTACCTCCCAGGCAAACTCCATTTCATTCAGGGGGAACCGAGACGTGTGCTTCTGAGCTTGTTCTCCCACCTTATTAGAGAAAAGGCTGTTCTGAATGATTTATTTCTATCGAAAAACAGATCCCATCCACCCTCAGAGGGGAAGAGTTACCTCCCGGACACTATCCGAGGAATGTGCACGGGAACCAGGAAGCAAGGCCAGTATTTCACAGGTACATCACACGCTCTCCACATTCCACAATGGTGCCCACAACCAGCCAGGTCTGAGACGCGCCTGCCAGCCTTATCAGGGGACCCACCTCAGGACTCGTCTTTGGAATGAAGAGACTCTGAGAAGTGAGTCATGACGTCCAAACCCTTCAGCTCGTTGCTGCATTTACTAGGAGTCTGTATGTGCACGTGGGCCTACCACCGAAAATTGATTTGTAAGCCCCACATAAACATTTTGGTTATGCAAATTGATTGTTCCCAGCAGGAGTGGAGTAAGGACCATGCCCCTGGTCATGAACTCGGTGTTTCCAGGGACTACAGAGAATCTACTACCACAAAAATTACTTATCTGGGCGACCACAGAAGTGGGTGAGAACAACCAATACCGCCGTGTTTTGGGAGGTCAGCTCAGTGCACCCACCCCACCTCCATCGACTCCCTGAGCATTCTCCCTGCTGTCCATCAGAGTACAGCTGTGCTGCATGTGGTGTCCAAGGGCTGCTGTTTCCCCCAGTGTTTCTTCCAAGGCACCTCCAGGTAGACTTGAACCTCTCACCTTTCAGTAGCATCTGAGCACATGAAAGGGACCCCAAACCAGTTGCCATCAAGTTGACTCCAGCTCCAATATAAGGTGCGGGCCCGTGCATCCACCCAGTCATCGGCATGGTCAAGCAGTGTGTTGGTCCGGGTGGACTAGAGAAATTCATAGACACTCACATTAGTGTAAGAGAGAACTTCACATCAAAGAGGAATTGTATATTAAGAAAACATCCCAGCCCAGTCCAGATCAAGTCCATAAGTCCGATATGCCCATATGTCTGATACAAATCTATAAATTCCTCTTCAGACTCAAGCAACACATGCAGTGATGCAGGATGCAGGAGGATCACAGGCCAGTGGGTGGAGAGACTTGTGGATCCAGTGGTGATGGAAGCATCTCAGCACTGGCATGGGTCTCCACGTGGCTCCTCCAGCTCCAGGGCTCTGGCTCTATCAGCATAGCTCCATGTGGCTTGTCAACAGGAATGTCTCACAGGGAGAGAATGTGCACGTTCCACCTTTTTCTCTCCTTTGCAACTCTAAATGAGATCATCACCTCGACCTTATTAACAGGCTAGACTCCACCCTTCACTCTTAATAGTCTCAAGCTGACACCACAAGCAGCCGTGTTCTTATTAATCATCTACCACTGAGCTCAGACTCCCCCTAGCCATGCCCTCTTCGATGTCCCCAGGCTTTTCTCGCTGTCTTTTCTCCGAGCACACTCTTCTCCCCGGCTCACTTGCTCAGCTAGCGTTTAGTGTTTGGCACAAGGTCGGGACTCAAGACATATAAACCGTAACGTGCTCTGCCAAGCTGTACTTATCATCCCTGGGGAGAAGGGGGCATCCTTCCTGTGTCCACCCTGCCTGATGCCTAACTGCGTCAAAACAGTCCTCCACCTGCTTCATGAGCATGGATTTCCAAGCAGACGCTCAAGCCAGTGTGGGGCATGAATGAATCAATAATATCTTCCTTGGTACACGAATCTATAGCAACACTCAACAGCCCTGCAAAGAGGAAGGTCCAGTCGCATTTCCATTTTGAAACGAAAACTGAAAATGCTTTCCTTAACCAGACACAGCTACTTAAGGGACACTCGGAGACGATTTGTGGGAGTTAAATTTTATGTCAACTCAAATTTGTACAAGAGGGTAGAGTGGAGTCCAACCTGTCAATCAGGTCCCAGCTTGATGACGCCTCCTTTGAGGTGTGGCCTTTTTATAAGGGAGAAACCAGGGGCCTCTCCTCTCTCCCTGCCCCTCTGCTCTTCTATTGCTGGGATTCTGTGCCTGCTTCCAGGGGCGGTCACATGTAGGCCACCCAAACTTGAAAGCTGTCAGCACAGGTCCACTTGACTCTGCCCCCAGCAGCCTGTCATCTTCCTGCTTCCCATGTCACCGTTAGCTGTGTCAGCGGCCTGCAGCCACGTGACTCTGAAGAGGGCCCCAGCTAGCCTGAGACCAGTGGACTTGAGTTGGGCTGGCTGGGGTACCTTCTTGATATGGATGACTCCTTGAGATAAAGTTCTTTCTTGTACATAGATGAGTGTCACCGGTTTTATTTCCCGAGACAGCCAACCCAGCCTAGCACACAATTGCTCTGGGGTCACCCTTACACCTTGAATGAAAACTACCCCCTGAGGTCACCCTTTAACCAAACAGCAGATTGAGTGACAAAAGAAATAGCATCCCCTGTGAGTACTGTGCTTCTTACAAATAAAAAATTAAAAGTCACTTGGATCACTGAGATTCAAATGGCTAACGAGCTCATGAAAAAATTCTCATGGTCACTAGACCTGAGAGATGCAAGCCAAAGCCATGACTATGGACTAATGTGCCCCCAACATCAGTGCCCATGACCCTGATGCCAAAAGAACTAGATGGTGCCTAGCTAGAGCTACCAGGTGCTGAAAGGGATCACATTAGACCAGTGGTTCTCAGCCTGTGGGTTGCAACCCCTTTGGGGGTTGAGCTAACCTTTCACAGGGGTCACCTGACTCACAACAGTAGGAAAATTGCAGTTATGAAGTACCAACGAAAATAAATTTATGGTTGGGGGTCACCACAATATGTGGAACTATATGACAAGGTCGCGGCATTAGGAAGGTTGCGAACACTGCATTAGGCAGTCCTGAATAGAGTGCGAGAAAAATGCAGAACAAAACGCAAAAGCACAAGAGTGACCAGACTTAGACTATAGCCCTTTGTCATCTGTCAGGTCTGGAATGGATTCCAATTTCAGCCAAACAATAGTCAGGTCTATAAGAGGAAGCCAGCCACTGCTGCGGTCTACACACCTTAGAATGATAGAGCGCATGAGACGAGAAGGGCAGCATTTCCGTGGGACAAAGGGAGGGACGGAAACAGGAAGCACGAGGAGGAAGTGGGGTGGTTGGCATTACATAGAGGGGATTGCAGTGAAGGGGATGGAACAAGAAGAGCCTGAATCATTGGATGTAAAACTGATGATCTGCTCTGTGGCGCTTCATCCAATTCACGATCAAAAGGTTGTTTTATTAAAAAGGTATTTTAATATACGTTGAATAAACAAAACTGTTTCTGGGAAAGGCAAAAAATGAAAATAAAGGGAAAGGGTGTCGTTGAGTGTGTAAAAGCCACTGTGGTCAAATAGATTTGGGCTCACAAAACTACTGCTCCAGGCAATTTAAATCACTGCAGGAGTAGACAGCAGCTTTTTGCTCCTGAGAAAGAGGCTGCAGGGTTCGAACGACCGACCTTGAGGTCAGCAGCCTAATGCCTACCCCCACACCACCAAGGCTTGTGTAAAGCAGGACCCAGATCTGATCCCGGGGACCCAAACACTCCGGATGGTGACCAGAAGGGCCTGCATGCCCTCGGCCTGCAGAGCTGCCATCTGGACCCCTCCAGCCCTGCTGTCACCACCACCATTACCACCCTGCCCGGGGCCCTGCTGCTCTTAGCTCACCTGGAAGGGAACTCAGAACCAGGGAGGATCACAGGACAGCTTGGTTCAGAGTCCCCCGCTTTGGGTTGAGGGGTGGGAGGCCCGTGCTGTGCCTTCCCCTCAAAGCCTGGGTGGTCTCCAGGGCTGTGCCAAGGAGCACATGCTGCAGCAATTTAGCTGGCAGACCACAAAAGTGGGTACGCGCAGCGGGCCCTGAAGGGGCTTTGCAGGTCCGCTCCAGCCCACATCATTGCCAAACGCCTCCTGCCACCCACAGAATGAAAAGGTGCCGCTGGCTGGTCGACAGGGGTGCATGGTGCTTCTTCAAAAGCCTTGGACTCTGTGGCAGACAGGCAGTCCCCCACCATGGAGCCTCCCCAAGCCTCGGTTTCCTCTAATGTAATGCAGGGGGAAGAATCACCAGAACGTAGGTGAGCCGTGAGGAGAGACAGACGTTCGTGGCTGTGAAGAAGTAGTCCAAGCCAAACCCACCTGCCCTCGTCGCTTCCGTCGATTCTTGCTCATGGTGACCCAAAGTGTAGCAGAGCCAACCCTACCGGGCAGTTTTCTTACCTATCATCTTTACTGGACCTGATTGCCAGCTTTTACTTCCACGACACCGCTCAAGAGGTTAAATCCAACCCATAGATCGGTGGCTTGGCACCGTGGCTGCAACAGTAGGCTCAACTTTCAGAACAGTTGTGGGGGTGGTGCAGGCCTGTGTGGGACGTCAGTGTGTTGTGCATGGGGTTGCGATGGATCAGAACCAACTCAGTGGCACCTCACACCAACACCATAGACAACAGCTGGTCCAAAGCCCGTGCTCCCTCCAGACTCTTCAAAGGGACTGGAGAAACCAAATGCAAACCCACTGCCATTGACTCCGCCCCACCTCGACCTCCTACAACAGAGAAGAACCGTCTCAGAGTTTCCAGAAGCGAATCACCGCGTCTTCTCCCAGGAAGGCGCTGCTGTGTTCAAACCTCCGACCTTCTGGTTAGCAGCTCGGACCCACGCACCTCCAGGGCTCCCTGAAGAGCGGGGGCGAGGGAGGAAAATGCCGCATGATCCACAGTCGGAAAGGGTGAGCAAGTCAGGACAGCCATTCCTTCTGCTGAACCGCTGGCCGTTCCTGAGCTGGAGACATTGAGATGGAAAAGATTCAGCCCCAGCTGTCACAACGCTGGCACGAGGCCTGGCTTTCATTGGCTTTCCATTTGGGAAGGCGCAGGAGAAAGCAACGAGGAGGATCCCCAAGGACAGCCAGCACCCTGGTGGGTGTAACAGAAGGTAGCTGAACCCAAGGAAGCTCCATCCCAGAAAGGCCTGGGTCCTGGATGAGACTAAGCTTGCCCCCATCTTTTCAGGAGAGCACCATGGAATGAGCTCCTGCTCCCACCAAGACCCACCCCACACATGCCCAGAGAATCCTCCCCACAAAGAAGCAGGGCATGGTATGATAACGTATGGTTTGGTGATGTCTGCTCTGCTGGGGTAATATATGATATGATGTGGTATGGTATGGTAGTGTATGGCACAGCATGATGTGCTATGGTATGGTATGATGTGCGGTGGTATGATAATATGGGGTATAGTGTGGTGTGGATGGGATGGTGTGATGTGGTATGGTATGGTAATGTGTGGTATGGTGTGATGTGGTATGGTAATTTATGCTATGGAATGGTTCTATATGGTATAATGTGGTAATGTATGGAATATTATGGTATAGTGGGGTGTTGTAATAGGTGGCATGGGGTGGAATAGTGTGGCATCAGGGGCAGATTACCCAGTAAACACGGTAGGAATGATGGCTTTACAGTCTAGTAAAGATTAGTCCACAAGCACAAGTAAACCTGTGCTAACCATGCTTCCAGTAATCCACCTGTGCAAGGGCCTATGAATTTGAAGAGGCTCTGACCCCAGAAGAAGTTGCTGTGGGGTTAGAAGAAAGTTGATGCCAGTCAGACCCCAAGCAGAGTCTCTGATGTGGAGAGGACGGATACAATTGTTCGCACAGCGTAGTAAGGGGCACAGGGAGACCCGTGCTGACCTTGCCTATAGGATGAGCTGACACTGTTTAGGGCATGGTGTGGGGGCATTGGGTACAAGCCAAGGACATGAACACCAAGTCAGGCAGCTGCGTGCCTTCAGCAAGGTGTCCAGCGTGGGTGTCCGCGTCCACCAGAATTCCCCAGGAAAGTGCAAACAATGGCCACCTAACTGCTGGGCAGAGTCTGGCACTTACATTGTGGCCAGTGTGAGATGGCAGCTTCAAAACACCATGCTGGAAATGTCCAGCACACCCTGGGAGCTTGACAACAACCCCCTTTTATTCCCCCACCACACCCCGTCCCAGCCCAGCCCCATCTGAGCTCTGTGTTCCCAGCACTTAGCACCCAGAAGGCACTGCACACGCCTGGCTGGTGCAGCAACAGGACGCTGAGCCTCCAGATTTCCAGCCCATTCTCCCCTGTGCTGTGCCGTGCCCTCAGGAACAACAGACATGCGCGCGCACACACACGCGCACGCGCGCACCCATGAGGACCCATTCATATTAGGTCTCAGGTTCCTTCTCCAGTTTCTGGTGGGGCGGGAGGGGGATCCATTTCAGGATGCGTCGGAGTCTGCTGTTTCTAGCAACTGTGCCATCACTTGCCAAGCTGCCCTTGAGACCTGCTTGACAGCTGGAGCCAAGGCCCGACTCCCAGCAGCCCCCTCCTCCTCTCCTTCACCTGATGGTGAACCAGCGATTGGGCCCAGCTGGCCTGGCCAGGGGCTGCTGTTTTCCCAGCCAGAGCAGCAACATCAGGAGTCGAAAGGCTGGCAGGAAGAACGCTAACCTGAGCCTGAACGTCTCTCGGAGTTTTTTCTTTAATTAATGGATTTGTGTTTTCATATGGCAGCCGCACAAAGGCACAGACAGAAATAGTTACTGCTAACTGGTTCCTTTCAGAGCCCCCTGCCCCTCTGCCTCTTCCAAGAGATATTCATCTTCACCGAGGCTGAGTTTATTTCGGAAAGAGGAGCAGACCACAAGCAAAGGCAGGCCAGGGCAGCTGGGTCTGGGGGCAGCCTCTCCACAAGCAGCTGTTGGAGCTAAGAACTTGGTGACAATCTAGGGCCCACTCCCATCTGTCCCCGTACACTTCCGCAGAACTAACCACTCCCCCAAATGGGACAAACACTCTGGGTTCATAGAGAGATGCCACGTGAGCACAAGGCAGTGCTCTGGAACTCGCATTCTTCCTAGTGGTACTCGTTGTCTGCTGGGACCCCCAAAGTCAAATGCCTTTGCATAGTCACGAAAACACAAGTCAATTGCTTCCTGGCGTTCTTTGCTTTGAGCCAAGATCCATCCGATATCAGCAATATCCCTTATGCTACATCCTCTTCTGAGTCCAGCTTGAATTGTGGGTAGCTCCCTGTCAATGTTCTTCTGCAATCACTGTTGGATTATTTTCAGCAAACTTTTACTTGCATGTGATATGAATGGTCTTTGATAATTTCTACATTTTATTGAGTCACCTTTCTTTGGAATGAGCAAAAATAGGGATCGTTTTCCTTCTGTTAGCCAGGTAGTTGTCTTCCAGACTTCTTGGCATAGACGAGTGAGTGCTTCCAGGGCTGCATCAACTTGTTGACCCATAGCGGATGGTGTTATATCAATTTCTACAGCCTTGGTTTTTGCTAATGCCTTCCATGAAGTGCAGACTTTTTTTGTCCGTTACATTGGGTTCTTGATCATATGCTACCTCTTGAAGTAGTTAAGACCAGTTCTTTGGGGGGCAATAAGTCTGTGTATTCCTTCCATTTCCTTTTGATGCATTTGGTGTTGTTAACTATTTCATCCACAGAATCCTTCAATATCTCAACTCAAGACTTGAATTTATTTTCAGTTCTTTCAGATTTCGGACATGTTGAGCGTGTTCTTTCCCGTTGACTTTCTAACTGCAGGCCTTCGCACATTTCATTGTAATGCTTTTCTTTGTTTTCTCAAGCCACCCTTTGGAATTTTCTGTTCAACTCTTTTGCTTCATTGTTTCTTCTGTTTGCTTTAGCTGCTCTATGTTCAAAAGCAAATGTCAGAATCTCTTTTGGCATCCACTTTGGTATTTCTTCCTTTCCTGTCTTTTGTAGGACCATTCTCTTTCATCATAGATTATGTTCTTAATATCATCCCACAACTCATCAAGGCTTTGCTCATTAATGTTCAGTGAATGAAATCTGTTCTTGAGATGTTCTCTAAATTCAGGTGGGATATTCAGGTCCCCTGGACTTGTTTTAATTTTCTTCAGTTTCAACCTTAACTTGTATATGAGCACTTGATGGTCCGTCGCACTGCCAGCCCACCCTTGTTTTGGCTGATGATATTCAGCTTCTCGCTTGTCTCTTCCAACAGATGTAGTCGGTTTGATTGTTGAATATTCTTTCTGGTGAGCCCCACATTGTAATAGGCTGGGTTCTCTAAAGAAGCAAAACTGGGACACTTATAAATGTATATAAGTACAGAAGTTTATATTGAGAGAGGAATTTATGACAGCAAAGCAGCCAACACAGCTGCAGAAAGAGGGAGAGAGAGCCAAGTCTGACTCATTTTCAAAGGTCAGATGACATGCTGAAGTGTAATGGAGACCTGGTGGCGTGGGGTGGGGGTGTAAGGCACAGTAGGACCTCACAGCATGGCAATGCAATGTGCCTGGGCCACGTGTTGCAGTGTGGCAATTCGAGGCAGTGGGACCTTGTGGTGCACCATGGCAATGCAAAGCAGTCAGGTGAGAAGAAGGGAAGAAAAAAATGGGTTCAGACAACCTAGCAGCTGTCACTAGGCTTCCACCTGATTGACGGGCTGGATGCCACCCATATCTTCTTACAGGTGCCAGGTTGGCATAAAAACCTTAAGCATCACACACATACATAGTTGCCATTTCTGTTGTTGAAAAAGCTATTTGCAATGAAAAAGTCGGTGGTTTTGCAAAATTCTCTCATGCAATTTCTGGTTTCGCTTCTATTACCAGGGCCCTATTTTCCAATTACTGTTCCTTCCTCTTTGTTTCCAACTTTCTCATTCCCATCAAAAATGATTATCAATGCATCTTGTTTGTCTGTTTGATCAATTTCAGAAGGAAGACATTGAGAGCATGTTTCGGTTTCTTCATCAATGGCTTTAGTGGGTGGTATATAAACTTGAATAATGGTGTTTCGCCAGAATTCCTCATCGGCATGTAGTTATTATCCTGTCACAGATAGCAGTGTACTTCCAGATAGACCTTGAAAGGTTGTTTTGGACGATTAATGTAATGCCATTACTCTTGAATTTGACATTCCCAGCATAGTAAACCATATGCTTATCTGACTCAAAATGGTCAATACCGGTCCATTTCAACACCCTAGTGTCTAGAATATTGATCTGTATAAGTTCTATTTCATTTCTGATGACTTCCAGTTTGCCTAGATTCACACTCCATACATTACACCTTCCGGTTATTAGTGGATGTTTAGAGCTATTTCTTCTCATTTTAAGCCATGGCCTATCAGAAAACTAGGCCTGAAAACTTTGCTCCAACTGCATCATTATGGTCGACTCTACCTTGAGGAGGCATCTCTTTCTCAGTCATATTTCAAGTGCCTTCCATCCTGAGGGGCTCATCTTCTGGCACCATCTCTGACAGCGCCCCACTGCTTTCCATATGGTGTTCAATGACTAACCCCTCAGAAACATACCACTCATCCCTTGTTTCCAGTCTGTTCTTAATCTAGAAGCTCTGTTGAAACCTTCCCTTCATGGGTGGCCCTACTGGTATTTGAAATATCAGTAGTGTGCTTCCAACATCTGAGCAACATGCAAGCCACGGTACTACAACAAACTGACAGACGAGTGATAGAGAGGGGTACTCCTTTCCTTGCCTGGCTTTTTTCTCTTCTTTTAGAGATAGGCTTGCTAACATGCAGCTGTGGAACTGAGAGACCAATGCTGCTGCCCAGACCATGGCATCCTTTCGCCCTCACTGATTGGCATCAGGCCTCCTCGCCCAACTACAGACACCCTGGTGATGCTATAGGTTAGTCCTTGGGCTACTAGCCACAAGATCAGCCCCTCGGTGGTAGAAAGAGGAAGCAGTCGGCTCCTGTAACGATCGACGGTCTTAGAAACCCTAGATAGAATCCCGATGAGTTGGAGTCGACTCGATGGTTGTGGTTTGTGTGGGTGTCACGATGCTTAAATGCTCAGCTATTAACCCCCTGCTTAGAGTGAGGAGGATGGGGCCATCTGCACCCATCAAGATGAAAGCCTCGGAAACCCATGGGGCAGCTCTACTCTGTCCTGCAGGGTCCCTAGGCATTGGCAGCAACTCTATGGAAAAAAATGTTTAATTTCAGCATCTGAATAAAGAGGCCCCCTGGGAACACAGTGGTTAAGCATTCCTCTGCTAACTGAAAGGTGGTCAGAATGACCTCACCATTTGTTCGGAGGGAGAAAGATGCGGCAGTCTGCTTTGCTAAAGATCAACCACCTGGGGAACCCTATGGCGCAGCTCTACTCGGCCCAATAGGGTCATTATGAGCGAGAATTCAACTTGACACCCAGGGGCTGGATTTGGTTTGGTGTGTCTACGTACAGCATATTGTATTTGATGGACTGGAATCTGGCAGTCCTGTGCAAAGGACCAGTGCTTTGTCCAGGTGCTCAGGGACCGGAAATGCAGGGTCTTGCTCTAGGGAAGAACTAGTCACTCACTCATGATCCCTTGCCCCTGCCCCTGGAGTTCAGTAAAGGTATCTTTAGCAAGGTGACCAGATTTAAAGCGGGACACCATTGACCGGGAGGGTGGGGAGTGGGGGGTGGTCTCTTGATTAAACATTTGGTCTATATGGACCAAATAGACCATTCCCTAGCTTGTCATGCATTCTTTCCAAAAATCAGTACTTTTTTAAAACGCCAAAAATCGGGACTGTCCCGCCAAAAACAGGACGTCTGGTCACCTTAATTCTTTACCCTCGAGTGAAGGGTGTCTACCACCCTCACACACCCCACCTCATACATCACTGGCCTGGCTTCACCTCAGGTACAAGAGAAGGGATCCAGTAAGTTCTGGAGAGATGAGATTTAGAGGGGAGAATGACTCACCAAGTAGTACCCTGATATATCAATGCCTTTCCTCTTACCACGGTGACTTCCAATGCTTTCTTCGACAGGAAAGGTCTCCAGGGCTTCAAGATCAGGTTCACACACTATGTCCTGGGTAAGCCCTTCCATGACACCCCAGTTGATTTCCACGCCCTCATTCCTCAGAGAGCCGAGGACCTAGCATCCATACCATCGTCGTGAAATGACAGCTATCTGCATGTATTTTTTTTCACTAGTCAGCAGCTCCTCAAGTGGGGGCGGGGGTTGTCTCCCCTATCTCTGGATCCCCCTGTGCAGAGCACAAAGCCTGAGGCATGCCAGACGCTCCAGGATACTTGTGTTGGTATAGAGAGTGTTTATCCAGTCTCTCCCATGACCTACCACTGCCCAAGGCACTGTGGGTGCAAGACACACAGGTCCCTGGTGTGAACAGCATGTGGGAGTCTCCTCCCTGCTCAGTGTGGATGGAAAGCCGCTCTGCCTTTGTGGAGCCTCCCGGTGCCCCAGAATGCAGTCCACACCGTGGCCTAAAGCGTCCTAAGGGATCCTTGGAGAGGGTCTTGCTGCCAAAAAAGCTATTTGGGGTGAAGAGAAGAAAGAGGGCATCTCGTCTCTGCAGTCACTGTTAGCTGCCAGCCACTGGGCCCCTGGGAGCTTGGCAGCATCCACCTTTGCGCTTAGCTGTGGCCAGGTCACCACAAAGGATGCATACAACCATGGGCCGTCTGAGGCAGAAAGGGCAGCGTTAACCCCAAAACAGAGCTCAGGAGGAAAGGAAGGTGAGTGGGAACGGGGAGCCCGATAGGGAGTGGGAAAAGGGGCTATTACATTGAGGGGTTCGCAGCCGGTGTCACAGATCAAGATGTGTACTTGTATAAGTTGTTGGATGGAAAATGAATTCACATTGGAAACTTTCACCCAAAGCACAACAAAATGCACACAGAGAGAAAGAGAGAGAACTGTTACAGATGCCTCTGAGGGCTGGGGGAAGAGAGGTGCTGATGTTCACTGCTAGGCCAAAGATAGATAAGGATTACATTGTGTAATTTTTTTATAGTGTGTAATTTTAATACTATAACAATAACTTCTATCAGCTGCCTTGTGCGGAAGGCTCAGATGTACCAGGCATACTTCTACCATCCACTGTTCCCAACAACTCCATGGCATGGGCATTTTGTGACATCCATTTTACAGATAGGAACCTGTGAGGCAGGAAGATTGAGCAGCTCCTTCAAGGGCATAGGGCTAGTCAATGGCCGTTCAGAACCTGGATCCCGGCGTGTCTGCTTCCAAGGCTGGACTCTCCTTCTGGGATATGGCACTGGGCAGAGCCCCACACCTACTGCTTCCCCAAAAATGTCTTCGTCAATTAGGTTTGGGGGACAAGTTTTTCAAAGGGGCCCTGGTGGCACTGTGGGCTAGGTCTTGGGCTGCTAACCGCAGGACGATGGTTCAAACCCATTAGTCATTCCTCAGGAGAAAGATGAGGCTATCTGTTCCCTTAAAGGCGATGGTCTCAGAAACCCTCTGGAGGGTCCCGATGAGTCAGAGCTGCCCCTGTGTGTCTCTGAGACTGTTTGCAGGAGGAGGAAGCCTCCTCTTTCTCGCACAGAGCAGCTGATGGTTTCAAACTGCTGACCATGCGGTTTGCTGGCAGCGTGCTCCTTGGAGGCGAGCATGATGAGGCTGCCCCTCACATACTTGGACATGTTGTCAGGAGAGACCCGTCCCTGGAGAGAGACATCATGCTTGGTAAAGTAGAGGGCAGTGAGAAAGAGGAAGGCCCCTCGATGCGATGGTCGGACACAGTGGCTCCAGCAGTAGGCTCAAGCCCAGGAACAATTTTGAGGATGGCGTAGGGCCAGCAGTGCTTTGTTCTCCTGTGCGTAGGGTCACTTGAGTCGGAACTGACGCCACGGCACCTCACGACGATGACACGAGTCAGAATCGACTCAAAGGCAGTGGTTTTTTTCTTTTTCAAGAGGAGCCCTGGTAGTGCAGTGGGGTGTCGGGCTGCTAATCAAAAGGTCTGTGGTTCAGACTCACCAGCTGCTCTGTGGATGGACTGTCTCAGAAGCCCCGGGGAGCAGTTCTCCTCTGCCCTAGAGCGTTGCTGTAAGTCAGAATGGATCAACTCGGTGGCAGTGTGTGTCCTTCTCAATGGGGAGCCTGGCAGGTGCCAGGAGTTAACGTGATCCTTGACGAAGCAAGAAGTGGGCGACCTCATCTACCCAAGGCCTTAGCACCATGGAAAAAAGGACTGGCGGTCTATTTCTGAAAAAGCAATTGCTGAGACTCCCACTGAGCTCAGCTCTCCTCTGACACACACGGAGTTGCCATGAGTTTGAGTCTACACAGGGGCAACTGGGTTTTGATCCTTTTCCCTAAAAGAATCTATAAGTGTAGAGAACCTATGGCCTGCTGCTCATGGAAGACTGTCTGGATCTTTTCCATCCATTGGAGTGTTGTGAGGATACCCGAGAAACATCAGCTCCTCTTTTGGCTGGTGTTCTTGTCCTCTTTAGGACCTTTTCTGTGTTATTAATATCATATTTGACCCCATGAGACCAGCCAGTCTCCTTCAGATTTACATAGATTCACCTCATGCATTCAACCAACAAAGACTTCTGAAGGGCCTATCCTGTGCTGGGCTCTGAAAAGTCACCTGCCAGGCTCTTTGGTCCCCAGCTGCCTACTCAACAGGCTCTCATCCCTCCTCTCTCTCCACCTGTAGCCAAGTGGGAGTGAGAAACATGTGTCCCAGGTGTTGATTGCCAGTGTTTAACCAGGCTGATCGAAGAAGCAAGAGCCCTGCTGGTGGGGTGGAATGTGCACCGAGCTGCGAACCGCAAGGTCAACAATTCAAACCCACCAGACACTCTTTGGGGAAAGGAGAGACTGTTTACACCCATAAAAAAACTTAAAGTCTTAGACACTCAACGGGGCAGTGTTCCCTGTCCTGTAGAGTCACTATGAGTCAGAATCAACTCAATGGCAAGCCAGAATATGACCTTGGCTGGGGCACTGAGCTGTCAATCAGCAGCCTCCTACCCTTCTGTAGGATGAAGTAAGGCCCCTAACTGACTGCAAATGAAAACTTCGAGCACAAGAGGTACGTGATTGGATCCAGCTGATTAGAAGGCAATGAGGTCTTGACCCGCTTCCAGGGTATTGGAAAGGCTGCCGTGGTGGTGGTGGTGGAGGTGGAGGTGGAGGTGGAGGTGGTGGTGGTGACGGTAGTGATGGTGGTGGCAGCGGTGGTGATGCTGGGGAAGTCATAACATTTGAAAACCGATTGCACCTCCCAAGGGATTTCCCTGTTCCTGACCAGAGATCACAGTGATGGAGGAAGCCCCGGTGATAGTCCACGAGGAAGAAGATGAGGACTTTCTTCAGGGAAGAAACATGACAATACAGAGCAAGGATGCTGCCTGGAGTCATCTTCCTGGCAGCCTCTAGGGCAGGTTTCCAGTGACCCTCTGTGAAGAGAAAAATTGTATGATCACTGAAGTTGTATGGTTGATATATGTGTGTGTGTGTGCGTGTGCGTGTGTGTGAGTGTAACAGCATACCAAAAACTCTTTCCAAGTATATTTGGCCGCCCACCTATACTTCTCCTTCTGTGCAACGCGATTAACATTTTATGATAGCAGTGTCCTGTCGAGTCCCCTTTGAAAAACTCAGCTTGATCCCTTCTGTCCAAAAGGAGTGGCGATTCAGAGCGTATCTCATCCTGTTACCGTAAAGAAATCATGAGTTCAGCCCACCACTCATCTATCAGTTCAGCATACCGAGGTGGCTTGTGGGTTACTACGACCCTGGAAGCTATGCCGCCAATATTTCAAAAGCCAGCTGGGTCACCCAGGGTGGACAGGCTTCGGTGAAGCTTCTAGACTAAGACAGATGAGAAAGGCAGACCTGGCAATCTACTTCCTCAAAAATAAAATTGGCCAATGAGAACTTGTGGATCGCACCTGAATATTGTCTGATGCCATACAAGAAGGTGAGTCCCCTGGACCAGAAGACATTTTAAAAATCCAGTGGTCAACAAAAAATGGAATCAAATGCACCAACAATTATGACGAATCACAGGACTGGGCAATGATTAATTCTGTTACACGTAAGGCCACCACAAGTCAGGGCTGACTCAACAGCAACTAAGGAGTCGCACAAAACGGTGGTTCATGCACAACGCACCAAGTCTTTCTCGTGACCTCACGGTGGTGTTTCAGAAGCACCAGGCACCATCAAGCTCAAGGGCTCCAAGCAGAAGAGGGTTTATGTTTTCTAAGAACCAACTCGATGCCAGCAACACTTTGACTTCAAAGCTTCCACACCTCTCATGCACACTTGTCAGGCACAATCTGTTTACTGCCTGGTATGTCCCAGACTAAACAATCCCTTTTAATACATGCACTTCATCTGTTTCTCTGATTTGAGGCAGGTAGGTTTTTCCAGAAATAAATTCTGTTTGACTGACTTCTACCAATGGATGCTAAGCCTTGGGCCATTCCAACCCATGTCTGTAAGCCCCACGAAGGTCAGTGTTGGTGGATGTAATGTGGGAAGAGAGGAGGGTGGTGGCATGCTGTTTTTGCGTCATTCAAATCCTGCTACTGAGCCCTGGGCTCTGACCGGTGTACACAGCGGGGAGACAGGGTGGACAAGGGCCCTGAGATGGTACGGGTGACAGTCCAGGGGCAAAACAGAACAACACAACAGGAGGAAAAAAACTACAGACTGAGGCAAGTGCCCGAAGGAAACAAAAGAGACACCAACACGGAGAAGAATAGTTAGACCAACTGGGTCTATTTCGGTTCTGTGGTTAAAGTGTTTGTATGCTAGCCAAGAGATCGGTGGTTCAACTCCGCCAGCCTCTCCATGGGAGAAAGATGTGGCAATCTGTTTCCGTAATGATTTGCAGTCTTGGCAACCTTGTGGGATGGTCATTCCTGTCTCAGAGGGTTGCCGTGAGTTGAAACCAACTTATCAGTTGGATTTGGCTTTTGATCAGGTCAGAGGTCTCTTTAGACATGGGGGTCAGCGAAGATGAATCTGAGAGGGTGACCGTTGATGATGAGGAAGGATAATAGTGTCCCGGTACAGTTAGCAGCTTTCATAGAACTTCTGGGCAGTTCTATATGAAGAAAAGTTTAATATCAGGATTGGAGGAGGCTTATTAACCACCTACAATGCAGGTGACATGCATCACTTACTGAAAGTGAGGAGGATTTGAAGCACTTGCTGATGAAGATCAAGAACTGCAGCCTTCAGTATGGATTACAACTCAGTGTAAAGAAGACCAGAATCCTCACAATTGCACCAATAGACAACATTAGGACAAACGCACAAGAAATTGAATTTTTTGCAGATATAAATCTTCTTGGGTCCACAATTAATGTATATGGAAGCAGCAGTCAAGAAATCAAGTGATGCATTGCATTGGGCAAATTTTCTCCACAAGATCTCTTTAAAGTTTTGAAGAATAAGGGTGTGACTTTGAAGACTCAAGCCACGATATGGTCAATCGCCTCATATGCATGGAAAAGTTGGATCATGAATCAGGAAAACAGCAGAAGAATTGCCCATTTGCATTGTGAGGTTGGGGAAGAATATTGAAAGCTCCAGAGTTTTCCAGAAGAATAAACCAACTTGCCTCA
>NW_022103896.1:9753979-9755408 GCF_000313985.2 Echinops telfairi
CTTCACCTAGGCTAAGGAATGACCATCCCCATCTGTCGGGAACAGATCTGAAATAGCTGCCTGCTAGGGTAGCAGAATAGTCTAGCTGGGACGCTACATCCAAGAAGAATCCAAACAATGTAGCTAATCTACACAGAATTGTAACAGCGATATTCCTTTTAAAGGCCATGTGATTGGGATAACTGGAGAACACATTGTTCAGCGCAGGGCACTGGCTGCAAAGGACAGGCACAGAGCATCTGCTGCCCGGCTGCGCCCAATCATGAAGATGGCACACTGGCTTACCTGGGAAGGGTTCTCTGCGGTGGTTCTCCGTTATTTCTGTATTTGAGCAACTCAATATGGACCATTACAATCTGGGGCAGCTAAAATGCCAACATCCTATAAATGTTGTCAATGTAGAAATTAATTGGATACATTCTCTTCTATTGAAATTATTTCCGATCGTGCATCTCAACCCAGATGTGCTCTTCCGCCCAAATAAATAATAAATAGCAAAGCCATTTCTGTTAAAACGGTGCTCTGAGATTTCCAAGTGCACAACCCTTGTACAGATGTGGAAAGAGAGGGGTTAGAAGCAGGGAATCATTTGCGCACAAAGAACTATCTCTGTGTCTGCTACTAAGCTAGAACGGTGGGAGTTAATAGGAGAAAATGGTCTTTCCATGAGCCTAGCTTTGTAAAAAGAAAGAAAGAATTAAGCAGATAAAACAATTAGATGGAGTATGCATTAAACAGAAGCACATGGTTGGGGTACCTTTCTTCTTCCTCAGAAAAGGGCCCAGTGGGCAAGGCCAGATATGGACTAAGAAATGGCCGAGGAGAAGAGTTTCTGGGCAGAGAAGAGCAAAAGGAAGACTGCGTGACAAGAGACCATGGGCAGAGAGTTGGGGGAGGACAAGTGCGGAGAGGAGTCCCCGGAGGGAGCGTCTGGCCAACAAGCTGAGCTGCTAACGAAAAGCTTGCAAGTGTAAGTCCACCCAGAGGTGTCTCAGAAGACAGGTGTGGCGGGCAATGTGCCCCTGAAAAATAAGCCATTAAAAGCGCTGTGGAGCACAGTTCTGCTCTGACACCCAGGGGGACTCAACAGTAACTGATTAAGGCCGGAGAAGAGAGTGCCCCCAGAGGCAGGGGTTGTAGGAGGTGAGACTGTGAGGTAAGCAGAGCCGAACATTTTAAAAATCTGAGTTATAATTAGTATATGATACAAGTCAATATTCCCATCCTATCAAGAAAGGCGGCGGAATCGTTGTCACAGTCAACTTTGGAGCTTTCTTGGTTTCCTTCTTTTACACGCCGATATTGACTTCCCCATCCCCCTCCCTCTCCTGCCGTGTCCCCAGGTACACCTCAATCTCATATTATCTTCATATTGCCATCAGTCCCAGTTTCCCTAAAGAGAGACCCATACAAGACTAGGGCAGACTCT
>NW_022103896.1:9759141-9763063 GCF_000313985.2 Echinops telfairi
CTTATTTAGACAGACCTGCGGAGATAATAACATGCACAAAAACAAGACAGAGCAAATCCAAGCAACAAAAGAAAACAAAACAACAACAAAAAGCCAATGACAAACAAAACAAAAACACAACAACAAAAAAGAAAAGCCTGTAGTTAGTTCAAGGACTGTTTGTTGACCTTTGGGAGTGTTTTCTGGTCGAGTCTGATGGGGTGCCAAGCCCTGGCCCCAAAGTCTATTCTTGGTATTCCCTGGGGACTTCATTGCTCTGTTCCCCTTGCTGTTCTGTTACACATCCTTAGTGCCTCACCTTGGTGTGGTGGGATCAGCTTGGGCGCAGTTCCCACACTGTGTCTCCAGTGCTGTCCCCCATAGGGCCTTGGGTCAGTGAGGGGTGTTGTGTCTCATAGTAAGGCTGGCCATATGGTCTTCTCTGTGGATCGGCTGCTCTGAGCAGGAACATCGTCCTCGAGGCTTGCTGGGCCAGATGTGCTCCACCCTCCCTTTCTCCCCCTTTGTTTGCTCCCGTGTGCTCTGATCAGACATGTCCTCCTCCCTGAGCTGCAGCTTCAGTGCTGTCCTCTGAAATAAATTCTTCTGGGGGGAGGGGCAGGGGTCACAGCACCATTTCTGTGAGTTTCTTGCCCCAAATGCACAACCTAAGTCTTATCCTGCAGATACATGGAACAAACTCAAAGGACAGTCTGCAACATAAATACCCATAAGATTGTTAAAAACAAGCTCACTGCCATCGAGTCAATGTCAACCCATAGTGACCCTAGAGGACAGTGTAGAACTGCCCCCGTGAGTTTCCTAGGCTCTGGACAGAAGACTCTTATCTTTCTCCCTTAGCGTGGCTGGTGGTTGTGAACTTCAGACCTGCGGGTTAGCAGACAGCACATAACTACTGCACCACCAATGTTACAGCCCCGAGGACAAGGCAAGACAGAAGAACCGTCCCAAGCTGATGGAGTCTGAAAGGACATGAGAGCTGAAGATTACAACGGAATCTGAACTGCACTCCTTTGCTACACAAGGCACCATAGGGACTGTTGTCAAACTTGAGTGGATCTCCCGGAGAAGCGACTATGAGAGTGCTTCATACTGCTCTTGCTGCTTTTCTGGGAGGTTGAAATGATTCCACAGTACAAAAGGAAACCACTCCTTCAACAAGTATTGAGGTCATGCACGTTGAAGGAGCTCTGATCTTTTGTGGTGACTTGAGTCAGTCTTTCCTACTGACCCAGCCAACGTTTGCTCTTTGGCTGCATCAACCAGCATCCCTCTATTTGGCATTTGAAAGGTGCCCATAAATCCCATTCACCTTTGGTTTAACCTGATGACACCTAGTGCCACCTACAGCTTTTGTAGGCTAAACTCCCTCCTCCCAAAGAAGTTTGCCTCCGTCTCATTTTGACTGATCCCAGAGAACCTTCCACCAAGGTGGTCCTACTTGTCATGCAGAGAAATTAGGCTGAGACAGAGACCACTCCCAAGGACCATGGTGCATTTGAATAATTGTCTTATGAGCGCAATCTCCCCTGTGCTAGTGCATTGCTTTTGTTCTTTGCTTCCCACGAGCCTTTGATAGATCTTATCTATTATCCTTTCTAGTTTATAAATGGAGGAACAGTGTTTCAGAGAGGTTAAAAGCAATTTTGAGCTTGAGGAGCAAGCAGGGTGGGGAGTCAATGAGCCTGATAAAATCAGCACGCTTATTTTCTCAACCTGGTCAATTAGATCTGCTTACATTTGCAACCCAGCTCAGGAAATATTCAAAGAAATCACTGCTATCTTCATAAAAACCAGTATCTTTATATAACTCAGCTGCATAGGATAATTGTGGTTCTCATGTTGATAATAATTGCTATTGTTGCTTAAGACCTACTACGTGATAAGCATAATGCTAGGAGATTTAATAATTTATTTATTAAAGTATGTTGTTTCAAAAGCTACTGATATCATTTTTTTCCTCCTCTAATGTTTTAAAGACTGAATTATGTGCTATAGGTCCCGATATTGAACCAACCTTACATTCTGTTTTAGACTGGGTTCTTTAGAGAAGCAAAGCTAAGCCACTAAGAACATTTTTAGTTCTATGTATCCACTTCCTAGTCTTGTTTCATTTTTGTTCTCTTAGCAAATCTCCCCTGAACTTCCACTGTAGACATGAAAACATGCATTAACATTTGTGTTTGAGAGAGGAGAAAATTTAGAAATTAATGAAAGAAGATAACTTGTCTAAAGAGCTTAATTTCCTTTTGCAAAAAAAAATCCATCTGTGTCCATTCAATCACTGAAATCTTCTCTGCATCCAGTTCAACCCTGCAACAGATCTCCAAACAAATATGCAAGTTTAGCCTCGTGATGATGTTTCTGCTGAGTAGCAACTTTCTGCTTCCTGGAATTCAAAGGTCCTTGACCTTATCTCTCCCAGCTGCCTAACCTTGATGACCTGCCCCTCCCTGAAAGCTGCCTAGATCACTGTCTCTTCCAACCTTCTGGGGACATAGTCCTCATAATATTTGCTCAGGAACCTGACCTTGGGTTTACCCTTGCTTTCAAAATCCCACCACTGTTAGAAGTGACTCTCCTGTCTTTTACCCTGACCAATGAGAAGCTTCTGCACCTGCAGGCAGTATTCAGACACCACTTATTCTCTCTTTGGTCTGTACTGTTTGGGATATGGTTTTTTTGTTTGTTTGTTTTTAAAGCACCCTTAGTATCTCACAGGCACCAGTAGACTGAAGGGTAGCCTCCAGACTAGTAAGTAGCAGTATACCAAGACATTGATCCTCTTGGCAATGGGCTCTAAGACAATAGGGAGGGAGCTGGAGTGGCTGGAATCCCAGGGCTCCTCACTTTCTTCTGGTGATAGACTAACTGTTTACTGCAGGCTTTAAGTGTTCCACTGCTGTTGAACCAATTCTAAGTCATAACTGCCCAGGAGGGTTTCCGAGGCTATAATCTTTATGGAAGCCAACTGCCACATCTTTCTCCCACGGAACAACTGGTGGATTTGAACTGCCTACCTTTGGGTTAGTAGCCGAGCACTTAACCCTGGACTCTGGAGTGTCTGGTGAAATGGTGAAGGTATTAGAAAGCCCTAGTTTAATGGACTTGTTTAAAAAAAGAAAGAGTCAAGCATCCCAATATCTCTATATCTCAGCATAGAAATGAACATCTGGTTTTGTGTTTGGGTTGGATTGATTTCATTTTTAAATCTTAGCTCCAAATACAGCCCTCGTGTGAGGTGGACATCTGGGTATTGTGTTTGGTTTGCTTTCTTCATTGTTGTTTATCTTCCTAATATATTAACTGGGTTTCTGGCCACAACATCTTCTTCTTTGAAGAAACATCCCCCCTCTCACTCTATGCTGTCAGGGTGAGCACTCAGCCATAGCATTTCCTCTTTCAAGCCACTGGGAAGGCTTCTGCTTTGGACCTGGCCAATCTCTGGGCACACACTGGTCACATGACTCCAGCAAGGCCATTCCTTCCCTGGAACTTAAACTGGACACTAGGAAACTGAGGAGTCCCTGGTGGCTCAAACAGTTAAGCACTGGTTGTCCACCCACGGAAAGGTTGGTGGCACAAGGTACCCTTGAAGGACGATCATCGGCTTTTCTACTGGCAACCTACTTTCAAAAAGCCATGAACATCCTACTGAGCGCAGTTCTATTCAAACAAACGACGTGATTTTCCGATTTTGGTCTCAGCGAGTGACATTTTCTTTCAACTGAAGCCAATTAGGTCAGAGTGACTCAACCATCTTCGTCACTGCTGGGAGGGACGCCGTGGCAGAGACAGGGAATCTCACACAGAGAAGGGCAGAGATGAGAAAGAGATGATAGAATCCTGCAGAGTGAGTCTTCCCAGTTGTTACATCTATTGAGAGCTTTATTGTTAGAAAGATTTCTTTCTTGCTGTTCTC
>NW_022103896.1:9763857-9782603 GCF_000313985.2 Echinops telfairi
ACATGACCATTAATATTAGAGTGCGTGGTGGAACGGCCACTCATTTAGAATCTAGTCAAATAATGGAGACCTATAGTCTAGCTAAATTGACCCCTAAAATTCACGATCATTAAGAATCTCTGATTATTTCGTTCCGAGACCCCCTTATAGGTAGATGAAAGTGTTCAGTTACTATTTCCCCTGTTCTTGAACTTCCTTTTCCCACTGAACAGAGCTGGTCCCACAACTTCTTTCCTTCATAAGTGTCTAAATACTTATCTATCTTTCCTCCTACACCAGAAACTCTACCCAAATTCTCAATATAATCCCAGCATTTGACACGTTAGTGTTTACACATATAGACACTTTATTAATATTTGATACATAAAAGAATACATGAATCTCATCAGGGAGCCTTGCAATGATACTCGGGCCCTCAAGAGAATGAGACTATTTCTGGGATGAATTTGCATAACTTGTCCTTCCTGAGCTCATTCAAGAAGCAACGTATTCTGTCTGGAATATAGTCAAGGACCATGAATAAGATTTCAGAGCAGGACAAATAACGACTTTAACCGGTGTTTCAATGCCATTTAACAAACAAAGTGTCATGTGCCTCCTTTGTCCTGATGCTTAGCGAGAAACAGCTTGGGCTTCCAAGCTCTTGGAAGAATGTAAATGTTTTCCCATAAAGTGAATGTCACCTTGCCCTGGCCTCACTGATTCTGATTAGCTAAGACCTTTTGAGTATGCTCTGCCCTTCCTTTGATGTCTGTGCGGAAGTTGTCTTTGACCCATAGATGTATTGATGATTAATTCATAGTGCATTAGGAGCCCTTGGCTTGTTCATGCTTGGTCAGAACTCTAGCTATTCTATTATTCTGAATATTACATTTTCAATCACATGCTGATTTATTGTTATTTTTTTAACAGCACCTATTCCGTTTCCCCAATCAGCATTTCTGGAAGTCTCCTTGGCAATCGTTCTTGTCTTTAGGTGACTGCACACAGCCTTGGCAGGTGTCTGGGTAGGACACCGGGTTTGTTAGCAAAGCAAATGCAGGAACAAAGGGCTTGCTTTCCACTGAATAATGGCACAGGAGAGTCATGGCCTCTACCCATGGCCATGGAACGGTGGACATGGATGAGAAACTCCCCAAGGATCCTCATCTCATCTGCCAGATGGAACAAACTCAGGCCAAGTGAAAAGGTGTTTGATGGAACAAAAGCTACTACGTGCTAGCACAGAACCCTACCTACTCTGTCCAGAGCCCCACAGGCATGGCTGTGGCCTGCAACAGAAAGATTCGGGGTCTGGTATACCTCTGGTCACTCTGAGACAGTTCAGATCTCAAGAACTTCTTTAACCCTTTTAATGAGGGAGAGACAAGCAGCCATATGAAATGTTCTCGGAAGTCTCACCCATGAAAACCCATGGCCACTTAGGTAACTCATTGCTATGGAGTTGATTCATGTGACTCATGCTAATCCTGCAGGCCAGGGTAGAACTACCCCTGTGGGTTTCCAAAATTGTACATCTTGAAAGTCATTAACTCGTTGCATCAAACATCCTTACAGGAATGGAAGGCCTCGTAGTTCTCCTGCAAAGTGGCTAGTAGTTTTGAACTGCTGTCCTTTTGATTAGCAGCCTGACATGTATCCCTCTACACAACCAGTACTGAGATAGTTAAGGTTTATTGTGCCAACCTGGCCGATAAACACATGTGGGATTACTTAAGGACGGAGCTTCCCCTTTCTGGTTCTTGGATCTCTTGATCTCTGATGGTCGGATCAGGGTGTAGCTGCCTTAGCCAGTTCCCTGCTTCAGCTGGCAAGGCTCACTTCCTGCAAGAAATACCTGAGGAATAGCCACATGGACCTACCCTGATGCAGCCCTGGGTGCTGGAGCAGCCATGTGGAGACCCCTGCCAATGAGAGATGCTTACATGCTCACTGATTTGGCTTTCCCCCTGCAGTCGGTGTCATTGCATGTGCTTTGTGAGGTTGAGGAGGACTCTGTGGATTGGTGTTGGACATATGGGCTAATGTTGGACTTACGGGCTTGGACAGCAGTGGGTTGGGATGCTTTCTTAATGTATACTTACTATATATATATATATATATATGAGTTTCTGTGGATTGGTTTCTCTAGACAGCAGTGGGTTGGGATGCTTTCTTAATATACACTTACCCTTTATATGTATATATATGAGTTTCTGTGGATTGGTTTCTCTAGACAACAGTGGGTTGGGATGCTTTCTTAATGTACACTTACCCTTTATAGATATATATGAGTTTCTGTGGATTGGTTTCTCTAGTCTACCAGACTAACACAAGGGTTCCTAAGCCACTTAGATTAATAGCATGATCATTCCAAAGTCTCTGCCTTCCTGAAAGATGCAGGAAACCCTCCTTCTCTGGCTGGCCCACTTACAGTGGTTATTCTATACCCTGTGGCCCCAACGTGGCCCAAGTGGCTACATCTCCAGTGACAGATGAGCAGGTCTAATCCACTGTGAGGAGGCGCTTTGGAAGAAAGATGTAGTGAGCTCCTGTGAGAAGAAAACAAAAACAATCGTTGAAAATGCCGTGGAGCAGAGCTGTATTCTGGCCACCCTGGGGTCGCGGGAGTCAGAATTGACTCTGTGATAACTGGTTCGGTTTGGGGTTTAGCAACCTTCTCAAGGCTCCTATCATCACCCTCATTCCCGTGAAGGTGTTTGTATTAGGCTGAGTTGTCTAGAAAACAAAACCAGTGATCTTCATATATGTAAAAGAAAGCACTTTATATCAAGAAGTAATGTTACATCAAGAAGGCATTCCATCCGAGTCCAACTCAAGTCCCTGGCTCAGAGGGCAGCCAGAGCCTCTTCTGGCTCATGTAACTGCAGGCTGATGAGTGCAGAGTACCAGAGATCTAAGGTCAGTAGAAATATGGCAGTGTGGCCGCTCCCCAGATCCCTGGAGGCAGACACGGAGTCCCATCAAAGAGGAAGGCTAAGGGCCCAAGGGCGAGAAGTTCTCACTCTCTCTCTTACTAAAAGGCCACGCCCCCAAGGAGGCATCAGCACTGATAGGTGGATAAGTTGGACTCCACCCCTACACTTACACACAGGTTCAAGTTGACATAAAACCTACTGGTCTAGTGGCACTGTCGGGTGTTAGGTTGCTGAGCAAAAGGTTGGTAGTTCAAACCTACCAGTCCTTCTATAGGAGAAAGATGAGGCTATCTGTTCCTGTCAAGATTTGCAGTCTCAGAAACCCTTTTATAGGACCACTGAGTCAGAATCAACTCAACAGCGGTTGGGTTAGTTTGGGGATTTTTTGGAGGGTTATCTTTGCCCAATCAGATGGCCTTGCCTTCACCCCACAGAGAAAGCAAATCCAGCAGTGGGAATTTCCTCAATTTCCCAGCACTACCCTACACCCTCAACTGCATCTATCCCCATACTTGCCACCTCTCTCCTGTCCTAGCAGAAGGCTTGTCACAGTCTCCTTCTCACCTGCGAGTCTCCCTCTCGCTTAGCACAGAGCTTCCCAGCTCCACAGGCACCATAGAAGGTGGGTGACCTCTCTCTGTCTCCCCACTTTCTCTTCTCATTAGTCCCTCCTGCTGTGCTGGCCTTTCCCTGGGACAGTTAGACAGACGCAGGGTCCTCCGTATCAGCATAACCTTCACTCTGGGTCTGCCAGAGGGGCCAGAATAGAAATGCCACAAGTGCATGACTCGAAAGAATGGGAGCCTACTCTTTCCCAGTTCTTGAGAATGGAAGTCCCAGTCAGGGTCTCGGCCATATCCGTCCCTTGGGCAGGTCTCTCCCTAGTGTCTGGAGTGCCTTCGCGGTCCTCTGCCAGCAGGCAGGTCTTCACACGCTATCCGTCCTCCACATCTGTCACAGAAGGGTTTAAGCATTAGAACTCACCCTATTTCTCAATGTCCTCAATAAGGCAACAAGAGAAAATCCTATTTCCAAAGAGAATAACACTTATAAATACTGGTCTCGCCCTGCTTTTCAAAAGTTTGCTTGATATCACTTTGCTTTTACAAATGATCAGCATTAGTACTGTGTGTGCATGTGTGTGTGTTTAAAAACATCTCTTTTCATTATAGATTGTCACTTATGATAGTTTTGTTTTGTTTTCCTGAGACTACATGATGTTTTTTAATTTATTAAGTCTAGTGATAAGGTTCATTGCCCAAATGAACTTGCCGCGTCCTTGGCACAACCCAGTCATGCACTCCTCCACACTCTCCGTCGCTTGGAGCTCATGCATAATAGAAGACGTAAACTATCTTAGACACTAGGCCGGCAGCATGGAGATGAGCACATGGGCACACTGTGCTTCTAAATGAACCTGGCTTTGCTGATGGTTCATGAACGTTTTTCTCCATGACTTGCTGTTCCCACATAAAGACATGCCCATCTGTGTCTCTGTTTAAAGATACAAAAGTTATTTAAACTCTTTGTTGCCTTTCCTTCCTCGGCTCTATCAGTAGCTTCTTGAGCTACTCTTAAGATTTCAACAGAAAAGTGGGTGAAGGGAGACATTGGACAGCGTAAGACATGACAAAATAATAATGACTTGCAAAGTATCAAGGGTTCATGAGGGAGGGGGAACAGGGAGCGAGGGGAAAAATGAGGAGCTGATGCCAGGGGCTCAAGTAGAAAGCAGATGCTTTGAGAATGATGATGGCAACAAATATGCAAATGTGCTTGACACAATGTATGTATGGCTAAGCATTGTATGAGCCCCCAATAAAATGATTTTTTTAATAAATAAATAAAAAGAAAAGAAAAGATTTCAGATGGACTGGCAAGGATATCCTACATTTTCTGATTAAAGTGGCCTTTTCTGGATTTTGCCTAGAATTATATCTGCCCTACTTAGCAAACTAGATATTTTCAGATGAACACAAGCAAACAGGCAAAAAGGATAACTGAATGAGAGCACTGTATCGGAAGATCTTTTGAAGCATGCAGTCCACAGAGGGAAAATATGTATAGGTATCTTCAGTGGGGGAAATGTTGGCATGCAACCAACCCCTAATGAATTCTAAGAACGTTCTGCCTTGGCTAACAGAGTGTCACAGCCTTGGATAAAACTCAAAATTCAAACTCAGCAAAGAGGCCCATGCCCATGCCCAGCATCGGTCAATCCTATCTGCAAATGGGAACCCATGCTTTTCTCAGACGGAATGTGAACAGGGCTACGTCTATACCATGGGCATCTAACACAGGGGAGCTCACTCCTTCTTTACCTCTGACTTGTTCTTCCTCCCAGCCTCCCCGAAGTGGGTTCCTCACTACTCAGTTCTAGTGTCTACTCTGAAATCGCCCCAAAGACTTACTTCACGACTCTCACTCAAACTCGTGACTCTATACTTCCTCAACTTACTGCTCAACCCAATTCTGCTCTAGACAAAATGACCATCCTGTCGCTCCTAAAGGTTGGTCTAGAGCCCCTCCTCAGACCCCGCCTGACTCCAGGAGCACCAGTCTTACCCTTTGCTGCTGGGTTGGTGTCACTCGCAGTAGGCACTCCTTGGAGCACATGACCCAACATCTTCATCTCACCGCTCCTGCCAGGAGCACAGAGCTGTCGGAATGCGAAGCAGCAAGCATTATACATGACCCTCTATGATTAGAAGAATGGCTCCAAGTTCTTGGCTTGAGGTCCAAGTCCCATATCCCTGCCCCCGTTTGCTTCTTGCTCTGCTCGTACCTCTTAGCATATTTGGCTGACCATGGCATGTTGTTTCCATGACGTCATATGACCTCCTCTAAAAATATTATTGTGAGCATTTTTTTTTCTGGGACACTGCATAATGCAGTGACCGCATCATTGGGCCGAGCAAGCAGATAATGTGAGTGAGCTAGAATGCTAAATGCACCACTGGGAACAAGGAGCTGGCAGTCTGCGGAACGCTCAGGTGAATTCACAGGACACTCACAAAGTCTGCTGGGTACAAAAGTAACTTGGACACGTCTGGAGGGACCAGATGGTTGAAGGGAATACCCCAAGGACAGCCATGATCTCAGAGTCTGTAATTATCATGCTACCAAAGGAGATTCAGAGGGCATTAACAAAAGCATCAATGGCCCATGCCTGAAAAGGCTTAAATGGATTTTTGTCTGACTCTACAGGAGTGGCTGGGGGTTGGGGAAGGACTGTTTCCAGAGTGAAAGATGGAGCAGGCATTGAATCTTTTCCCTGCCTTGGCAATGAACTTGGTAGCCCATGCTGGAGCATTGCTCTGTAAATCAGCCTTTCAGATACCTTCTGGCTCAGGTTACCTACAATTAATGATGCAGGAAGCCAGGCGAAAGCCTGGTCATTTCATTACCTGTATATCTCCTGGGATGGAAAGTTGGCTGGCATGGTTTTCACGTCTAATTTCCAAAGGTGCAATCAGTTTTAGATGGGAGTATGGAGAGTTCCTGCCAGAAGGACTAATGTCAACATCCCAAGGTCCCAGGAGATGTTTTGGTCATTCAGTGCAGATGGATGCCCAGGGTTCTTTTAAGGGCTGGGGAGCAGTGGAGAAGGGGATGAGGAATCGAAACTGAAGATGGATCAGGGCTAAACAGTAACTGATGTTTCTAGATAAACATAATCTTCTGCTGGACTTTTAGGAATGGGTCTCATTTCATTTGGTTCCGCGTCATCATTTTCCCGGGGTGGCCAATTCGTCGGTCAATAGTATCTGGCCTTTGTCCTCATCCTGCTGGTGCCCGTTGAAGAAGCTCTCTAGGTAAGTTCATCAGGCTGACCTTCAAAGAGGCCAAGGATCTCGAACTCTGACGGTGGCTTGAAATCAGCCACTAAGACATTTACCCATCAATCCGTTGTTACTGTCTACCCAGAGTAACACACCTGGGATCAAATGACCTTGGGCCTTTTCAGAGCTCTCTGGTGTCTTTAAGCCCAAGCATGGGGACACACAGGCTGAACTCCATCAGAGGAGGCGATGCCACCCAGAAGTGAGAGCACAAACTCAGCAGCCACACAGCCCTGAGTTCGAGTCCCACCTCTTCCACTTGTTAGCTTTGGTTCCTAGGCAATTCCCTTAGCTCCTTGGGGAATTGATGCCTACCTTGTATGGTTAGGTAAGATAATGTATGCACAGCACCTGGCTCACAGGAGAGCCGCTAGTGGTCTTACAGTGGATGAGTACATAAACCAAAAGCAATGATACCTTTGTAGGTGGGGGTGAGGGGTGAGGGGTGCGTGGGACAAACTTTCCAGATGGAAAGCCTTCCTTTCAAACTCTTCTTCTAGAGAATGCTGTGGAAGAAGTGGGATGGTCTGGAAACCTTGGGTTGCCAGTCTCCTGGAGTTCTCTGGGGCAAATGTGCAGCCTGCTAAAGCCATTTCCTCCTTGGCCCAAGCCATTGTGCCGGGAAAGAATCTGGCTGTGGCAATCCGTGCTGCACTTGTGTGGGCTCCTTTGGTCCTGGAGGTTCTAACAGGGCTCTCCCGCTCCCTCCCACGAGAAGATTCTTCTCCTCTGAGGCAGGAAAGGGGGCCCAGTCTTTCAGGAACAGCCAGCCAGCAGACAGAGTCACTCCCGACAACCCTCCTGGCCTCTTCCAAATGTCTCATCAATAGCCACTGACAGACAGCGACTCAGAAGGGTTAAGGGCTGAAGTCAGGCAACTGGGAATGAGATCTTGAAATGCATCCTGGGTCTGCCATTTTCCAGGGTTGTGACCTTGACCTTGCTCAGGGGTCATTTAACCTCTCTAAGCTTTGACTTCATCAACAATTAAATGGCGGTGATAAAGCCCATCTCCTGGAGTGGACCCAAAAGTAAATGAGATGATGAATTTCAATTTTTTTTCCTACAACTGTATCTTTAGTAAATAATTTAAATTCCTTTCATTTATTTTGAAGTTTGGGTTCAAAATTGGCCCAGAAATCTTTCGGTGGATTATGCATTGCTATTCGCTTCCATTATCAGTCTATTGATTCTCTGGATGTTGTGGAAATATGAATAATTTCCAACAAGATGATGTCAACTCAATAAATAGAGATGATGTAGTAATTCCACAGTCCTGACAGGCCAGGGGCATAAGGACGGTCCAGAGACACCTAGAATTTCACGGTCACATCTGCTGGTGATTCAAATTCAGGGCATCTCGGGCGATGCTCAGATAGTCACACATTTAACAATATTGCCAGTTTTCCAGCCTGTTTCTCCACAGCCTGCACCCTCCCCCCACAAAAAAAAAACAACCGATGTTGCACACAAGTGAAACACAACTTTGACAAAACAGTAATTATCCTTATACCTGCAAGACACAGAGATTTTAAAAATTCACAAAACAATAATTAGCATTACTGTGCATTCTCTGATGTTCTATCTCCATGCACTTGAGAGTTTTAGACAATGCTGGCTGTGAATGGGAGTGATTGCTGATGGGATGCTGAGCCACTGTTGGGTGATGACAGCCTAACGTGGTGATACCATCATTGCCACTGACTGGTAGCCTGAAAACAGTGAAGATGGCAAGCATTTTGTTCTGTTTTTCAATGGTTTATATATATTTAAAAGAGTCATGCAGTCATCACTACAATCCATTTTAGAACAATTTCTTCATCCGTGTACACATTCATATTAGCTCTGCATTACCCAGCCACCCCCAAGCTTCCCTGCCATAACCCTAAGGAAATATAATTCTAGTTACTATCTCTAGAGGTCACCCCTCCTGGATTTCATATTTTAAAAGTAATACAATAAAGACAACAAGATAACATATAGGAAACCCTCAATCCAGCAGAAAGCAGGCGGTAATAGACACTAGAGCAAATTAAAAGTGAGTCAAAAGAGGAAGAAAATGATAATATACTAACTTTTAACAGAACTGTATCTGCAGTAATCCAATCTTTCAATGCATGCTGTTGGAGGGCACGATTATTCCCATCCCTAGTTAGTAGTCTGAGGAAGTTCAACAGTGGCTTAATCCACATGGGGACTCTACTAATGGATTTGGGGCTCTCAGTGTTATCCGGAGCCTTCTAAAACCAGTTGCTCAGAATTTAAGCCCTAATACAGCTCCCTCCTCTGATTTTGGATTTAATTATTTACAACCCTTGAGTGGCGTAGGCCAGAGTGCTCCTTCCAGGTAGGTTTGGGTGACATCTTATGTAGATGTTGCACACAAGTGAAACACACTTGTGAGTTTTAACACAAGGCTGTAAGACCACAGTGCTATTCTTTAATAACGAGCACCACTTTCTTTCCTCACTTAGCTTCACTTTGCTATAGCACCCATATTTTCAGTGACCATTTCATGAGGGTGAGAGTTGAGCAGGGTCACATGGTAAGAACTAATTCTTAGATGACGGCTCCCAATTAAGTGTGAGCTCAAAATCCATGTCTCTATCTAAAGTTTATATTCCTTCCTGGTCCACTTTAGAGGCAGTTTTATCAGCTGGTTGAGAAATAATTTAAGTGCCTTCCATAAGTATTGGGTAATTCTAATAATTATATCGTTCATCTAGTCAATGGCCTAGATTTTAATGCACTATTCAGAAAAGGAAAACACACATATAAAACTGACTCGTAGCTATGATTCCAATTATTGCAGCCCCCATCAGACAGGGAAGCACAGGCCATGTGGAAGAGTCCTTTGGGATGAGAGGGGTGGCCAGAATGACGGTGGGAAAGCGGTAACTGGAGGCCCTGCTGCAAGGGCTCTGAATGCCAATCAGCCGTTCAACAGGCTCTGCTGCGATTTCATGAGCACCCTTTTAACGCAAAAAGCATTGAGGCTCAGAATGTTGGAAGCATCAACCTGCACCTATTACAGATCAGACTCAGAAATACAGGCGATTTGCCCAGTGCAGAGGACTTGCATGAGAACTCCAAGGGGTCAGTCCTCTCTGCTCTTCTTAGCATCACACAGACACCCAGGGCTCTGTAAGGACTGTGATTTATGTACCTGTGCATCTCAGGGTTCCTGGGAGAAGAGGGAGGGGGTGGGGGGAATTCCTTTTCCTCCATCCTTCCAATCACAATAACATACCGGGTCATAAGAGGGGCCAGGAAAAATAGTTCCCTCCACTGATTTATGATCCAGGAATGGAGACCACCTACCATGCTCTGGCCTGAAGCAGGTTCCACTCCAATTTTTAAAAGAATGCTCTGATCCAGCCTGTCGGCCACCTGCCTGGGTGGCTCCCCTTCCCTGGCATCAGGACCCAGAAGGCTCCAGAGCCCTGTGCTTCCCTTGATCTTGCTGTCATTGATGGGAAACAGGAGGTGCGGGCTGACTTAGGAGCAGGGAGCTCTTCATTTCAGATCTTTGTCTCTGGAGGAGTTTTGACCTCAGATCATGCCGCCAGGATGGGAGGGGGTGTCTGAGCTGTTTCTTGGCACACTGAAAACACTAAAGACCCGGGCAAAGTTCTCTAATGGGGAGGCTGGAGAGCCACCCAGACCCTCAGGGTGGGAACTTGGTTTCCAGCGGGTGCTATTCCAGGGAGCAAGAGGTCTGCTAGCGAGACATAAAGAATCGGTTCCTGGAGGGCCTTTAGAGAACATCTAAGCCAAATCTCTCCTTTAAGATGTGAGCAAACTGCAGCCAAGAGAAGAGATGTGGTCCCCCCAGGTCACAGTTGGGTGACTGGCAAGACCCAGGCCAAGACTCAAGCCAAACAGCCCTCAGCTCCGTGGTGTGTCCACTGCAGGGCACCACCTCCTCCTCCTCCAAGCAAGGATTAAAGCAAAGCACTGGAACCACCCTTCCTGCACAGTGGGGGACCACCACCGTGTCACTTGAGGGGCAGTGCAAGACCCTGTTTCCTTGACATTCTTACCCATCATTATCCCTCCAATGGATGCAGCTTCGTTTTGCCTGGGATGACCTTTTCTGCTAAACTTCAGGTTTGGGCAACTGGATAAGTGCTGGTACTGTTGTTGTTGTTGTTGTTAGGTGCCACTAAGTTGTTTCAACATAGTGGTCCTGTGTCCAACAGAGCAAGCACGGCCTTGTCCTGCACCATCCTCACAATTATGTGGGAGCCCATTGTTGCAGCCACGGTGTCCATCCACCTCATGTCTCACGGAGGGCCCTCATCTTCTCCACCCTCCACTTTGTACCACGCATGACCTCCTTTTCCAGGGGCTCATCTCTCCTGCGTGTTTGAAGCACGTGGGGCAAAGTCTCACCACCGTCACTGTTGCCAGACTTCCTCAATATGGATACACGGGCTCAGTGTATAACATGTCATGAGTTTGGATCTTGGAGAGTCCAGTGACCTGAAGGTTGAGGGAGGCAGTGAGAACTGAGGGAAGGAGTGGTAAGAGCAGTGGGTAGAGGGCTTTAGGTTAGGTAAGGTGGACCCTGGGGCTGTCTTTAAGGGAGACAAGAGATTGGAAAATGGGAGAAGAATTGATGCGGGTGGGCAGGCCCAACCTTAGACTCATAAGAAAGTTATTGCTATATAGAAAAGCAGGATTTGGGTGGGGGGGAGAACCCAGTGATCACACATCTGAGAATCCTGAGAAGTAGCTCACTAGGGAGACCCTTAGGTCCTAAGCATCCAACCTCTCTGGGTTTCTATTTCCTCACTCCATCTTCTGGCAATAGCTCCATCTCCCTCCAGGGAAGTCTGGACAGGGAGTTGGGAACCATGAGCTGTGAAGGCAAAAAAGTCTCTTCCTCCCAGACCCACTGTTTGGACACGATAGGATGGGAAGTCTGGGTTATCAAGATTTAGCTAGCTGCAGCAGATGGGACAGAGGCAGCCACAGGCGGGAAGATGGCTGAGGACGGGAGGGCTGGGGAGTAAAGAGCCAGGTGACTGCTGAGACCGTGTTGGTGAGAGGTGATGCACCCCGTTCAACTGTTGGTTGGAATTCTTCTGTTACCTGTTTAGAATGATGGGGTTCCGTGAGCCCAGCGCTGCTTTACAGTGAGAATGGTGCCAACTATCACTCACGGTTAACACAGACAGAGTGCAGCTGTCTAATAGATTCCTGAGCTCTTGACAGTTGCCTCTGACCCCCAGCACTGCTCTTCTGGATCCACAGCCCACTCTTGCAGTACACCAAATAGAAATTGTGTTAGATTGTGTGTGACCCAAGCGTGTGCACGCAAGTGCACGCGCACACACACACACAGCTCCATCTCTGCTTGCTTCATCTACCAAATGGATTAGATCCCGTCTCTGATCCAACGGAAAACCAAAATGACCAAACTTGTTGCCTTCATGTGATTCTGAGTCTTAGCACCCCTGTAGGATAGAGTGGAACCGCCCCAGAGGGTTTCCAAGGCTGCAAACCTTTCTAGAAGCAACTACCAGCTCTTCCTGCAGGAGCAACCTTTCCATTAGCAGCCAATCTCTTCCTCCCTGTATCCCCAGGGCTCCATCCATGAAGACACCCTTATGGAGCGGTTCTGCTCCATGCAGAACATGGGCCCATCATGAGTCAGAATCGACCTTGGCAATGGGTTTGCTTGGGGGTTGAGTTCTCTTGACAGACTTCAGGAAAACACAAGCATCTCCTTGGCTTCTCAAGTCCCCAGGGTCCCTGCTCGGATTCAGAGTCCCCTGCCTGGACTAATAGACTCTTCCATGAGCTTTGAGAACTGCTGGGGGCCGAAAGGTGTTGGGAGCCATGAAGCGAGGAGGTCGGCGGCAGGACACCTCGCCCAGTAGAGGGTCCCACCTCCCCACTGCAGATCCCATGGCTTCGGGCTGTGACTGGAGCCTTTGTGCTAACTCGTCTGCACCACCAACCCCTGAAGTCCCCACTCCCACCCCCAGCCTGAAACCCCACCCTCAGGGCTTGGGGCCAGCTGCCCAGGCTGAGAGCTGGCAGAAGGGAGGTTGTCTTCAGCCAGGAGTGGGTTTTCTTTACCAGCCCACCCAAACATTGTTTGGCTTCTGTCGCCTCTGGGCTTTTTCAGGGGTGAAAAAAAGCAATGGGGCAGGGGGACCCACCAGGATCTTGGGCCCTTCCCTTGGCTCAAGAGCATCGCAGGAGGTCCAACAGGATGTGGGGCTTGAAAGTAAAAAGCTGGCCCAGAGTGGATTCCAGACAAATGTGGCCCAGATGTTTCTGCGCCATTTATTTTGCTTAATGGAAAATGGCAGCGCCAATAACCCTCAGAAGGCCTTTCTGCCTGGAGAGTTGGAGTCAGCTTCTGCCGCTACGCTTCTTCTATTTGCTTGTGGTTTTCCTTTGGAGCAAAGAACGAAACTGGATGGACGAAAAAAGCCCCAGTAATGAACCTGCCCACCGGAGAAAGGATACCCAAACCCCCCAAGTCTGCGTTTATGGCCTGGTTCCCACCAGTGACTGGGCCTTTCCTGAAGTCCAAGCTCTCTCCTGGTCATTATTTCACTTAATCCCAGCCAGGAGAACCGTCTCCAACTCAGAGATGACGGGCTTGTGTTGTCTAATTCATGTTCTCGATGCTCCCCCTCTAGGTTCTAAACTCCATACAATGACTACACAGAATGCACAGACAAAATTCATGAGTAAAGGGTTCAGTCAGGAAGTGAACGAGTTGTAATGCCAGTGAGAAATGCTCAGGGCTGGTTGTTTATTGGGACATTTTACAAAGCTGTTTCAGGTCTGCTAATAAAGACCCAGAGGAGCATCTCACTCCACGGTAAACCTCAACCTGAAGGCATGCAGCTCAAGCTCTGTGTGTCAGCAAACCCAGCTCCTTGAATTAAATGTCCGGAGGGACTCCACTCCAGTAAGCTTTAGCCCACAGGCATTCCGCTCCATTTCTGTGGGCCAGCAAACCCAGCTTCCTGAATTAAGTGCCCAGAGACAGCCCAGTCCACAAGCCAGGCTCCTGCACAAAAGCACTCAGCTTTACTTGCTCTGTGGATGGGAAGTCCACTACTCTGTCTCATGCACTGGCTCCTGGTTCTGCTGCTGCTCTTCTGATCACAGCTGTCTTCTGGATCCAGGAGGATCCCTGTATGGGGATCTCGGGTCCAGAGGACATGTTCCACTCCTGGCTCTTGCTGGTAAAGAGATACCTCTTCCGGCTTCTCAGAGGGCTCATTTTAAACACAACTGGATGGTATTCAGGGGCATCCTGTTCACAATCACTCACAGGTGATTCCTATCAGGACTTCCCCCACCTTCTTACCAGACCTAGGCAGGAGAAGGTCATTTGGCAGAAGTTAGAGGCTATGGCTAGAAGGCCACATTCAATGGTTCACTGTCCCTGCAGTGTATTACGCAGAATCGCACAGCCAATAGAGGGAAGGTGGGACTCAGACCCCAGGTTGTGGACCCCAGATCAATGATCTTTGCACCATCCTACTCTGCAGGGAAATGACAAAGGGACCCAAAGCTGTGTTAGTTTGGGTAAACTAGGGAAATAAATCCACAGAAACTTATATGTATAAGGAAGAGTTTTATATAAAGGGTAAGTGTACATTAAGAAAGCATCCCAATTCACTGCTGTCCAAGCCCCTAAGTCCAACATTAGCCCATATGCCCAACACCGATCTACAAAGTCCTCCTCCATCTCACAAAACACACGCAATGGTGCCGACTGCAGGAGCAAAGCCGAATCAGTGAGCTGGTAAGCATCTCAGCGTTGGCAGGGGTCTCCACACGGCTGCTTCAGCACCCAAGGCTGCATCAGAGTAGGTTCACGTGGATTCTCCTCAAGGATGTCTTGCAGGAAGTGAGCCTTGCCAGCTGAAGCAAGGAACTGGCTAAGGCAGCTGCACCCTGGTCCGATCATCAGAAAGCAAGAGACCCTAGAACTAGAAAGGCGAGGCTCACTGAGCCATCATTTATCTCCTACCCTTCAATTAATCCCACATGTGTTTATCAGCCAGGTTGGCACAATAAACCTTAACAATCTCAAAAGGCCAAACAGGACCTTGGGAGGTCTTGGAATTCTTCCATCTGCTTGTCCCCAACATGTCCATGTTATGCCCTACAAGAAGTCAGAGGGGCCAATGAGTTTCTGTTTTCTTTAAGGAGAAGCCCTGCCTCCTGGCCAGAGGGAGAAGAGCTATCTTTGGCCTCCTCACCTCCAACACCTCCAGGGAAAGGAGCAACTGTTCTGTATTCCAACACTGTTTAAATAATAAAGTGAAAGGGGCTTGGAAGCAGACAGAAGCAGGTCCAAAATCAAAACTTTGCCACTTACAAGTTAAGTAGCTGCAACCTAGTCGGTCATTTACTGTGTCTGTTTTCTGCTTCCGTGGTATCAGCCAAGCAGCTCTTTCTCATGCTGTCTCTATAGCAGGAGCAGCGGCTCATCAGGGGGCACTGTCAGGACAGCTTGAGCACCAGGCAGGCTCTCGGCAAGTGGGGCTGAGTAGTGTGCGACTGAGGAGCTGAGTGAGGGGGTGCCGGGCTTGGGCTCCCCACTCCTTGATGCCAAAAGAGGCTAGGTGGTCATCAAGGTTAATATTAGGAGACACACATAGACTCCCCCCAGTAGTATATTGGCTGATGGAAACTGGCCGCCTTGCACTTAGAGAAACATAAGAAAAACAATAGGGCAGCATGAGAAATGGCTTGAGAGAAAACACACTTGCCCTGGCTTCCAGCAGGGACACAATGTTCAGAACCTGCATCCAAGCAGGATGATCACCAGTGATCAACTGAATGTCTTCCCCAGGCCAGAGGCTGTTATATATTTATTGGTGTTGTTAGGTGTTTTCAATTGAGTTGTGACTTGTAACATTTCTACTCCTACACACAACAGAATAAAACACTGCCTGGTGCTACACCACCTTCACAATCATTGCTGTATGAACCCCTTGTGATAGCCACTGTGTCAATCCATCTTGTTGAGGATCTTCCTCTTTTTCACTGGACTTACCTTGATTTTACCAAGCATGATGTCCTGCTCCAAGGATGGTGTGATAGGCAGGTTTATTGTGCCAACCTGGCAATAAGAACATGTGGGATTAATAAGGTCGCAGTTTGATTGGAGGGCAAAGAGATAAATGGCTGGTCAAGCCCCGCCCCTCTCTCTCTCTTGCTCTCTGGTGATCAGACCAGCATGCAGCTGCTAGTTCTCCTCCTCAACATGTGAGCTACACTACCTGTGGGACACCCAACTTGTGGATCGTGTCACTAGAGCTTGAGGTTCCTTCGAGCCCTGCTTTGCCACACTGCTGGCGTATACATTGCATGAGCTTGCGACTGTTGGATCCTGTCCTCTGGATGACTGTTGGTGGCCCGCCCTGCTGTTTGCTGCCTGTGGCCGGACTGCCTGCATTGCCCTATGGAAGACTCAGCAGTCTGCTTCTTTTACCTTGGACCCAGCAGCCCTCATGAGATGAAGGACTTCCAGTATATAACTGTTTCATGGAAGTGAGTTGAACTGAACCCTCTGTACTTCTGTGTGGACTAATTAGCTGTTATATTTCTTCATGCTGGATAGATAGATAGATGATAGATAGATAGATAGATAGATAGATAGATAGATAGACAGACACTTCCAAAACACCAGGGAGCCCTTGAAAACCCTGCAGAAAGAAGCACCATTCTACTCTGACATGAGTTAGAGCCAAGAGGTTCAAGCTCCAGAGCACAAGACGCAGGCATGAGTACCAGGAGTGTTAGAAGCACAGGCCCAGAGGAACAGTTGGGATGCTGAACACCGCTCCCTTAGGCAAGTCACTGAGGTGGGGTCTCAGCCTCCTTTGCGAGAAGGAGATACACCACTAGGAGCTTGTTTGGAGGACTGAAGGAGAAATTACAATCAAAAGTTCTCCAAACAGTGCCAGCCACGTAGGAGTCGTCTGTAATGTTAGCTATGCCATCCTCACCCCCACCTTCACTTCCTGCTAGCTACAGCTTATAGCGAGAGCGTCTTGGCAGAGCCTGTAATTAAAAGTAATACACACTCAGCACAGGAAGCTCGGGAAGCTCAGACGCTCCCATAGGGGAGGAGAACTTCTATTCACGTTCACACCACCAGAAGAGAACGCCATGAACGTGGTGCAGTTTTATCGTTTCTCTTTTCCAAGGCCACCTCTGGAGAGGACACATTTAGATCTGGTTCTATGGTCGCCAGGTTCAGTTATGCCATACGGTTTCCGTACGGTTCCCTCGTTGGCTTCTCCAGAGGCAAAAGTGGAGTTTGGGAGGATGCAAGGTATTTATTAGGGATCAACACCTGGGGAAAGGGGATGGGGTGGGGAAGAGGATTAGAGGAACATCAGGAAATGTCAAACACATGTATGATTTGCATTAGGATGATATCGGGCACAATCTGCTGCACGTGACCTCCTTAAAGCATCGAAGAGCAAGGTGTCACTGTGAGGACCAAGGTGCACCTGACTCACGCCAGGGTGTTTCCAGTCGCCTCGTGTGCAGGTGAAAGTTAGACATTGAATAAGGGAGAGAGAAAAATCAAGGCATTTGACCGATGCTGCTGGTGAAGATTGTTGGCCGCACCATGGACTGCCAAGAATAAATAACTCCTGTCTGGGTTTGTGCTCCACGAGGAGCCTACAAGTCAGCAGTTTAAATGTACCCTGCAGCACAGTGGACGAAAGGCCTGGTGACTCGTTTCTATAAAGATTGCAGAGAGAGAGCAAATAAAACAACAGACGGGGCAGTTCTCCTCTGTAGCGTGTGGAGCTCTATTCATTGATTTCTACTCCATGGTAATGGTTTTAAAGCTCTTATGGACCACGACGTTGGTAGGAGCCCTGAAGTGTAGTGGGTACACATTGCTGGGCTGCTAACATCAAGGTCAGCAGTTTAAAACCACCAGCCATTCCTCAGGGGAAAGATGCCCTCACCTTCTGTTTCCAACTTGTTCTCCCTTAGGGGTTCCCTGGCCCCCAATTTTCCTGTCTCCTATTTCAAGTTGTTCTTGTCGATTTCATGCCCTAGAGAGCGCTCCTTACAAGAGCACTGTCCTTGAGACAGGCCTTCTTTACTAACTAAGCCATGCTTTCGGGTGGTTTAAAGACTTGAGGAGCTATTTTTGGTTTTAGGTTTAACTAGTACATAACATCTTTGTTTCTAGATAGATAGATAGATGATAGATAGATAGATAGATAGATAGATAGATAGATAGATAGATAGATGGATGGATGGATGGATGGATGGATGGATAGATAGATTCCATTAGGACAAATTTAAAAGTAGAATTGTTGGGTCAAGCTGTTTGGATATTTATAAAGCTTTGTGCCCCCACCCCACCCCCAACTCCTTAGTTGATTTTCTTTCTTGTTTTAAGAGAACGTGTATTAATGTCTTAAAACATAGCAATGACAAACCAAAGACAAAGATTTACTATCCAGATGAGAGAGGCCATTAGGTCATAAAGGTGTCCAAGGGTTTGCTGATACACAGAGCTTTCAAAGGGACACAGGAGATCAAGGAAAACTGCCGCAAATGCATGGTTGGTGGTGGATCGATACATCACAGTCACATGAGACAGAGAACAGAGCCCTGACTGGGACACATACATTGTGATCTACAGACAAGTTTACAAGATTGGTCCAAGGCCTCCCCAAGGCAGTCAGGGCATGACTCATGACTGTGCCACCTCCTTTTGGTAATCTCCTTCTGGGACACACCCAGGTAAGCCCACGAGGAAGACTGCCCTCCCACAGCTAGTCGGGCAGATGGGGATAATGTCCTTTCCAATGCACGATTTTTAAGGCTTTTTATACCTGTAGTCACACTGGCCTCCATTAAAGCTGGCCTGCAAATGTGGTGAAGAAAGCTGATGGTGCCCGGCTATCAAAAGATATAGCGTCTGGGGTCTTAAAAGCTTGAAGGTAAACAAGCGGCCATC
>NW_022103896.1:9784127-9789596 GCF_000313985.2 Echinops telfairi
AAAAAATTTTTTAAAGAGCTCGGCTGTTAAGCAAGAGGTTTCAGTCGGAGGAAAATGTGGCCCCTGCTTCTGTGAGGATGCACAGCTTGGGAACTCTGGTGGTGCGGCGACACTCTGGCCCACAGGGTCGCCAGGAATCAGCATCCACCCAGGCCAGGGGATCTGCTGCCACGGTTTGGCAGTGGGAGAGCCTGCCTGCATCCCCAGGGCCTTCTCGCTCAAAGGACAAATATCCTGGTTTTTTGTTTTCCTTTCCATTTGAAAACACTGCAGACAAACATTTTTCACGTGCCGTGCGACGAGTCTGACTTCTGGGTTTCTGATATAGCTTCGTGCACACTCATGCTTCATTTTTCTAAGGGAGGGGGACAAGTTTCTCTTTTATGTTGATTTGAAAGACTTCCAAACAGATCCACCCACTCTCCCAATCCCGTAGGTGTCCGCTATGTTTCCCAATGTACGGCTCGCCTCTTTGTCTTGTTCATAGTGCTCTGAGCAGGCACGTGGTTACTGCTTCTTAGAGCCAAGCTTATCCATTTTTCCCCATTTGAGCTTCTGTTCGGGTTGCTATATTTACAGGGCTCAATTCATTTTCTAATCTCAAGACAGGACTCTGAGTTTTCCCTATTTGCTGTGACCCAGTTTATTTCAACGAGCTGTTGCTAGCAGCCTGGATCTAGGGGCGCCTTGATTTGGTTGCCCAGAGCTTCAGTGCTCCCTTCTAGCTTTGAATCAAACGCAAATGTGATCAGCACGCTTTCTCTGACTTCATCCAAGTGATCCATCACCTCCTTGACATTCCTCTAATGAGGTTCATTCAACTTGCCTGGAAAGGAGCCAAATGGAGCCTTTTCTATCACCAAGCACAGTGGCCAACTGGCATCAGGGACCGCCGTGAAGAAGACACGGTTCCTGCCAAGTTGACGGCCAGGTCTGGTCCAAGATAGCAATTTGAATCATTGGTTTCACAGCACCTGTCACCCTTGGAACCTATGCTTCATGGTCATGGTCATTAACGTAATGGTCTGCTCTCTCTGGCCTGTGTATCTTTTTTCCTCCTTAGCCAACAGTACACTCTGTGGAACGATAAGGGGCCTGAAAATAGAGAACATAATCGTGTGTTAGTTGAGGATGGTGAGGCATGGAGTGGCAACTTGGGTTGTCCTGGGTCACATTTGAAGCTTGGATCATTTTCTTGAAATATTGGACAAGACCTTTAAAATTACCTGATTCACAAGGCCCTACCCACTCCCACCCAGCACCAAGACCCTTCTTGCGCCTTGCCAGTGAATTATGACTGCTGACCTTGAGGATCTATGTCCTTAGTTGCCCTTTAAGCCACCCTGTGGTTCAAGCTTCAGCTAAACGATAGACAAGCCTATAAGGTGAATAACACCAGGAGGCAAGCAATTCCTAGACCACCCAACCATACTAGCTCAAAGGGCAGTATCTGCCAAGGGCTAATGCTCAGCAAGCAGGAAGGGACAGAGAAGAAGGACAGAGGGAAACAGTAGACACAGGGAAGAAGTGGGACGTGTGCTGTTACATTGCAGATGTCAGGAATCACAAGGTCTGTGAGTTGTTGAATGAAAGCAGCAATTTTCTCTGTCTGACTCCTCTCCTTCCGACACGACAACAGTTCCTTAACCAGCAAAGCTGGAAGACCTTTACCCTCCTACCCATATCGCTATGGTCTTGCTCCAATTTATCCATGTCCCTCATGTTGTCTCCCGGGATGCCATGGGCTCAGGATGGGCTCTGGCCATCCCCCAGTGGGTTTCTGACCTGAAAAATGCAGGAAAGGGGAGCTGGGAGGGTAGCTCCCCAAAGCAAGGAGGTGAGAGCAGGGAAGGATCTTCCACAGTCCCGTGATTCTGCCTCACTTCCTCCTTACTGCGCAATGACTTCTCTCTGAGCTCACTTCCCTCATTCTGAGCATGAGGATAATAAGATGACCTTCCTCGTGGGCTTGTTATAAGGATGGAATGATATCATGAATGTAAAGTATTCCAACAATGTCTGGCACACAGTGCCCCACAAGTGGTGGCTCTTATTATATTCAGCTGAGCCTTAGATGCAATTATTTCCATTAACAAACACACAGGAACAAATCCTTACATGTGTGCCTCTTATTTTAGAGCTTTCTTGTCCTCCATCCCCTCTGAGCCTCAAGGGCCAGCCCCCACTGGACTTCCCATAATGAGGATGCCACAATGATTGGGGCAAATGTGAGTGGAGCCCCTTTCTTGGTGTGAAGGTCACACACCAGCAGCATGGACTGTCTGGGTGAGCGCTCCCTCTCTGTAACAGCCCCTGGTCTTTGTGGAATCCACCCTATTTCTCTTAAAGAAGCCTTCAGCAAGGGCCCCACTTGAATCTGAAGCTTATCCTGGTCCTGACTTGGTCAGGACACTGGCAGGAAGTCATTCAGCCCTGGGTGTTCCAGGAGGAACTCTAGTGATATAGTTGGTTATACATTGGGCTGCTAACCACGAGGTCAACAGTTCAAGCCCTCCTAGCTGCTCCACAAAAGAAAAATGAAGCTTTCTGGTCCTATAAAGTTTATAGCCTTGTAAACCTACAGGGGAAGTTCTGCTCTCTTCGATAGGGACATTATGGGTCCAAATCAACACAATGAAAATGGGTTTTTTCAGTACATTTCAGAGTGTTCACCTTCAGTGGTAACCCTGCGACCATGTCAACTTGACCCTCAGTTCGGGTCTCCCACATTGCACTAAGAATTGTGACGGGTCTGAGATTTTACCTTCCTTCACACTCACTGTCACTGAGTCTATTCCAGTTCCTAGCAAGCCTGTAGGAAAGAGTAGAATTTCCCTTGTGGCTTTCCAACGGGTACTTTCTTCAGAAACAGAAAGCCTCATCTTTCTCCCAGGGAGTAGCTGGTGGTTTCAAACTGCTGCCATTGTGGTCCAGCAGCCCAACAAGGCACCCTACACCCCCCTCATGACTCCTTCGCCCTACTTAAAAGTTGGAAGATAAAACCAAACATCACACCCACGATTCCAACTTCTAGTGAGCCGATAGCAGAGGAGAACCAGCCATCGGTTTTCAAGACGGTAATCTTCTTATGAAAGCAGACTGTCACGGCAACAGGTGGGTTTGAACTACCAACCTTTCAGTTAGCAGCCAAGCACTGAACCACAGCGCCACCAGAGCTCCTTGTGAATAAGGCGTTCTAGGATAATTTCATCAATGTTGACAGATGATAGGAGCCTCCTGGATCCGAGATAAACACAGGAGATTATCTGTGTTTATTAATAGAGATTTCACTAATAGAGATTTATTGGAGAGCTTCCTCTGGAACGGTCCTGGGCCTGCCCTTCTGCTGAGGAATAAAGAGCATCGCACAAACACTAACACTAGGTTAATAAACAAGAGGGGAGGGACTCACTCACTGCCATGGAGTCGATGCTGACTCATGGTGACCCTATAGGACAGGGTAGAACTGACTGCCGCTGGGAGTTTCTGAGACTGGGACGCTAGTGGAGCAGAAAGCCTCATCTTTCTCCCTTGGAGCTGGTGTGTGGTTTTGAACTGCTGACTTATCAGAGAGCAGCCCAACATGTAACCACTATGCCACCAGGGCTCAGAAAATAGAAAATCAAGTAAAGCAAGTTGTCCCTGAGTGATTGAAACAAGGAGGTCATCTTGAGCTCAGGTCTTAAAGATCCTTTCTCCACTGTAAAGGGCCAAACAGAAACCCAGAGGATCCCCCAGGAGAGCAGAAGGAGGTTGATCCAGCCGCCAAACCAAAACCAACCTCCCTGCCGTTGAGTCTGTTGGACCCGCAAAGAGTAGCTGTTTGTGTACAGCTGGCTCCTCATTAAGCCCAATCCCTACCCCATCCTGGGAATGCAACATGTCTGGACATGCTGCCCTGACTGCCTGAGGCCATCATTTGTGCAAAGTTTGAAGAAACGAGCATGAAGAAGAATTGGAAGAGAATGGAGAGGTTGGGAAAGGCACTATAACTCCAATCTTGATGGTTGGTCTTGAATCTGACCCTGAAGGAGAGAGAACTTTCCAGCAGGCACTGAAGCGGCTACTTCCCCAAAGCACATGGAGACACAGGCAGCAGGGATCAGGCATTCAGAGGACCAAGTCCGACACAACACGGGAGAAGGCCGCTCACTCAACTGGTTCCCAGAATGTTGCATGAGTTAGCCATCCTGGCAGCTGGATGATGGTTGGACTCAGAGCAAGATGGTCCAGTGGTGGCCATCAGAGCCAGTTTGGGAACTGGGTGATGTTTTGTTCACATTGGAGAGCTTGGCGATGGGGCTGATTGTCTGAGTGAATCGAGAGAGGGGGAAACGGCAGATAGATGTCAAGAGCTTTGACAAATCTAAGACTTCACTTTGAGCTAACAAGTCAATCTGCCATGAGTTCGTGTATCCTGCAGAGGACATGAGACACCTGGGTCAGAGAGAGAGTTTTCTCACCTGCGGTTCGGTCAGCAGTGTTCTATTCGTGTAAACTTCCCTGGTCTCCTCTCCCAAGGCCCTTGCTCCAACAAGCAAACTCACTGCCATCCTGCCATTGAGTCAATGCTGACTCAGAGCGACCTTCTGTGAGTTTCTGAGACTAATTATTTATGGGAGTAGAGAGCGCAGTCTTTCTCCCGAGTGGTTTCAAACTACCAACCATGTGGATCACAGCCCAACACTACACTACTAAGAGGTCCTTAGAGAGAACACAGAAGGGTGCAGGGAGATGCTGTGGATGCAATGGGTCTGTATCCCAACTGAGGAGCACCAAGCTTAGGAAGCCTGGGTCTTTCAGGATAAGTGTGACTGGCCCTGCTCTGTGACCCCCTCATGAATTCCATAACCCTCGGTGTGAATGTTGCTGTCTCGTGGTATCCAGGAAAAGCACCATTGTTCACAAATTGAAAAGAGCCTCTTCGTGTTGTAATGGACAAGCCTAGTTTGTCTAACCCCTTCACAGAGTAAGTCCTAGAGGTCATTACCAGAAAGAAAAAAAAAAACCAGCCCTGGTTCAGGGCTGTTGTCCACTTTTTATAAATAAAGCACCTCCCCCTCCGTATTTGCTGTATCTAATATGTGTTATCTCACAGTTTCTGCTTTAGAGTGGTTCCGAAGCTGCAGTCAAAGGCTTTGTTGGGACTCAAGTTTGTCTCAAGTTTACTCCCTTGGTTTTCATCAACACTCTGTTCCTCCTGAACAATTCATTGAACTGTAGCTGTCAGTCCACTGCTGGCTCTGACCACTTGGGTCTCTCCTCAGGACAGCTCACGATGTGGTAACTGGGATCGTCAGGGTAGGCAAGCACAGATGGGAGAATGTATGAGCAAGAGGAACACCAGAGTCTTCTTTAACCGAATGGGAAGATGCTGTCCCATCGCTTTTACCTTATTATGTTCTTAGAAGCAAGTCACCGGATCCAGCCCACACTCAAAGGGTTGTGGATTACACACAAGCATCAGTG
>NW_022103896.1:9791052-9792693 GCF_000313985.2 Echinops telfairi
TGTTTTGAGAATGATGAGGGCAGCAAAAGTACAAATGTGCCTGACACACAATGGATGGATGGATGGCTTGTGATAAGCGTTGTCTGAGCCCCCAATAAAATGCTTTTTTTAAGTGGGAAAAAAAATCCATCTGTAGTGAAATGAGTCAGACTGGCAGTAACCTGAAGAGGAAAAGAAGGGGATATGACTAGAAAGGACGTGAGAAAACGCCCCGGGGTAGCGGACATGTTCTATAGCTTGACGTGAGTTGTGGTTAAATGAGACTATACATACGTCGTAAGTCATTGAACTATATGCAGAAGACAGCAGCACTTTACTGGATGTAAATTACACTTTTAAAAAGTACTGTCAAACAACCAAAAGGAAGATATTGGCATGGGGAAATATTTGTGAACTCGTGAGAGAGGGGAAAATGCAGTTCTGTAGGAGCACATGATATGATTTCAATTGATCAAAACACCCAAAGAAAAACAAGCGTATGTCCATCTAGCAGCATAAGAGTTTCTTTCTCCCTCATCCAGCTGTGCTCCTTTTCTTTCTCAGCTCCTAGGGGTTCCTTGGGGATTGAATGAGAAAGGATATATATATATGTTATGAGAGGAGCTGCCTCTCATAACATATATATATATATATATATATCTACGATGTTATGAGAGGCAGCTCCTATTCAAAATAGGATTCTTTGCTTCTCGTGCAGTTGTGAACCCCAAAAGATTCAAAGAACTTCTAAATCAGGAATGAAGAGGGAAGAACTGGGGAGAGAAATTAAGAGCAATTATAGCAAAAACAGGAACTTCCTGGTCTTCATTCCTAGCCAGGCTCTGCAGTTTACAAAATGACTCACTTAGAAAAGTCAGGGATGGATGCATCATCTCTGGGTGCCATGCTTCTTTCTAGTTGGACATTGGTTAAGTTCTTTTTCTTGCTCCTAATGAGCTGTCCTTGCAGGTCTTTCCAGAAACGTTAAGGATAACTGAAGAGTAACAAATGAGTGGGGAACTGTCTAGAGATTCATGGAAGCATGTGTGTCAATAGCTGCCATGCCAATGCCCTGTGGTCACACTTATTGGATGGACACTCTGACCCTGGTGTTCAGTACACTCCAGTAGAGATTCATGGCCAAGAGGAGGGGATATGTCTCCCACTCTGTGGATCTCACTTATGTAGGAGGGGAGAGTGGAAGCTTGCCCTTGAAAAAAATACTTGACATTGCTTTTATGAACTTCCAGTGGAAGCTGGGTTACATGAAAAAGAACGTGGCATCAGGATTGGAGGAAGGCTTATTAACAACCTGTGTTAAGCAGAGGGCACACCTTGCTTGCTGAAAGGGAGGAGGACTTGAAGCACCTGCTGAGGAAGGTCAAGGATGGCAGCCTTCAGTATGGATTGGGACTCGATGAAAGGAAGACCAAAACCCTCACACCTGGACCCACAGGTAACATGATGCTAAATAGAGAAACGGCTGAAGTTGTCAAGGATTTTGTCCTGCCTGGATCCACAATCAGTGCTCATGGAAACAGCAGTCAGGAGATCAAAAGATACATTGCTGCATAAAGACCTCTATAGAGTGTTGAAAAGCAAGGTGATTACTTTGAGGCCTAAGATGCCCCTGACCCAAGCCATGGTATTTTCAATCGCCTC
>NW_022103896.1:9793607-9795072 GCF_000313985.2 Echinops telfairi
GGAGTCAATTCTGACTCATGGGGCCTTACAGGACAGAGAAACACTGTCCCTGTGGGTTTCTGAGACTGTGAATTGTTACAGGAAAAAGGAGGCCTCACCTTTCTCCCTTAGGGTGGCTGATGGGTTTGAACTGCTGACCTTGTAGTCAGCAGCCCCACACAACCCACTCTGCCCAATGGGGCTCCCTGGTGATAGAGTGGGTTAGGAGTTAGCCTACTAATGGCAAGATCAGCAATTCAAACCCCCCACCAGCCACCCCAAGGGAGAAAGAGGAGACTTTCTGCTCCTGTAAAGATTGACAGCCCCAGATTGACAGGGGCTATGCTCCTCTGTCCTACAGGGTCACTATGAGTCAGAATCCACTCGATGGCAGTGAGGTGGGGACAGGTGCTGCCTAACATATGTGTAATTTTAACAACTGCTCCCAGCAGATGTTTATCAACCATGCTCCTCAGACCACAGTGTGCATACAAACCACCGGAGAGTCTGGTTGGAAGGCAGATTCAGGTTCACTAGAACTGAGATGGGGCCTGAAATGGTTTGTTTCTACTAAGTTCCCAGGCAAAGGCAATACTATTGATCCAAGAACCACCCACGGAGCAACCACGATAGACCAGACTTTCTCCACATCTCTCTACGACAGCGGTTCTCAACCTGTAGGTCGTGACACTTTGGGGGTCAAAGGACCCTTTCAAAGGGGTCAAAAGACCATATTTCCAATGGTCTTGTCCGCCCACATGCAGATACGCCCATATACGGGGTCACCACAACATGAGGAACTGTATTCAAGGGTCGCAGCATTAGGAAGGTTGAAAACCACTGCTTTATGGTTTCATATTAGATTCCTTGGGCATTTCTTATGAATACTGATGCGAAAGACCCAGTTAGGAACATACTTAGGCAATCTACAGATGGAATGAGGATGTTCACATGCATGTATATTTAACGAAGAACTTGCACCCTTAATATATAAGAAAACTATACAACCAGATAATAAAAAGATAAGTATGCTGATGTTTTTAATGGGCCAAAGAATAGTCACTTCACAAAGGAAAATAAGCAAATGACAAAGAACAGGATATAAGGACTGGACACCTTCGTTGTCCGGGAAATGCAAATTAGAACCACGATCCTTCAAAAGAAGGACCCGACCAATTAATGGTGAAGACACGGAACAACCGGACCACTTGTATGGGAGTTAGTCAAAAGGAATTGCTACAAAATATAGAAACCATTATTAAGCGAAAACATCAACATGTTAAGTCATTGTTTCTTGCCATATCCTCCATCGATCGAGATCTAGACACTTATGAAGACCGCTTTTCCATCTCTCTAACCCTTGGGCCCAAGGATTCTTCATTCTTCAATTGATACCATCTCAAAAATGACCATTTTGACATCCTCCGGGCACTCAAATTGTGTTCCTTTTCAACGTTCTTTGAGTTTAGGGAACAAAGAGAAATTG
>NW_022103896.1:9795280-9808583 GCF_000313985.2 Echinops telfairi
AAAACATCAACATGTTAAGTCATTGTTTCTTGCCATATCCTCCATCGATCGAGATCTAGACACTTATGAAGACCGCTTTTCCATCTCTCTAACCCTTGGGCCCAAGGATTCTTCATTCTTCAATTGATACCATCTCAAAAATGACCATTTTGACATCCTCCGGGCACTCAAATTGTGTTCCTTTTCAACGTTCTTTGAGTTTAGGGAACAAAGAGAAATTGCGAGGCAAGATCAGAGCTGGGTGAGGTGAGATGTCCCGATGAAACTCTCACGGAGAGCCCTTGCCACTCTCAAAGAATGAGTGGGGGCATGGTCGTGATTGGGAAAATTTTCCAGTGCAGTTTCCCTGGCCTGTTTCTTAGCAATCCACTTTTCCATTTTCTTAAAACCACTTCCTAATAAGATCCTGTGATCATCCTATGTCCTCTGAGAAAATTCATCCAGATCACCACTTTGAAATCCCAACAGACAGTTGCCAGACCTCTGGTATTGACTTCTCTGCTTTGAATTAAATAACTGGTCCAGCAGGTACCCGCAGAAGCCACTATTTTGACTGGACCTCTTTTTAAAGACCCCCTCATGAGAGTAAGATAAATGTATCCCCGAGAGAATGTGTCTGCAGCCATCCGCTGATTGCAGAGACAAATTAAAACAAGTTTGATTTGGAATAAATACATGTGGATATGAACTGAACGCTAGTAGCCACACTTGATTCATCTTTCTGACAACCCAGAGCATAGTCAATATTTTTTGCCAGCACTCCAATTCGAATGCACCAATTGTTTTGTATTCTGTTCCTATTGTCCAGGTCCTGCATGCCTATGAGACCTTTGAAAAGGCTGCACTTGAGCCCTGCACACCTAAACCATCAAAATGGCAGCTTTGCCTTTGAACACTTGAAAGCGGTCTTGTGCAGCAGATTGGCCCCATGCTAGGCATTGTTGGACCGCGTGATCTCTGCGTTTGTGAGAAATGTATTTCACTTTCTCACATTGCCTGAAGATTTGTTTTTCTCCAAAGCCAAGACATTAAACACTATTTTCCTCCTAAGGGAATAATTTGAAAGAAAGAAAGAAAAAGGAATTATAAAACATTCATTATGGTGTTATCAATCCTGGGAAAATGGCGACAATGAAATCGTCCGCAGAAGAGAATGAGTAGAGGAAGTTTTGATATATTTTCTTGAGTCAGCCATCACTGTGAGAAGAAGTGAGAATTACATGAAACATCCTACACCTTCACTTCCTTGAAGTTTATAGTTCTCGAACCCTGGAGATACATCACAATCATCGATGGGAGATTAAAGCATGCCCTGACCCAGGGCACACCCTGGACCTACTGAACGAGAATATCTATAGCTGACCTTGAGAATCTGTATTATTTTAAAGCTACCTTGGTATTTTGAATGCACAATCCAGATGAAGAACTGCAAATCAATCCTATAATTGTACAATTGAAAAACTAGATGGGAAGAAAGAGAAAACTGGAAGAAGATCTAAAGTTATTGAATCAGTGTGAGTTATTAGAAATGTCCACAAGGCAGTTCCTTATTGTGTTATGTTTTATGTGTCATTATTTATTTTGTATAATAATAAAAATAGAAATGTAACTTATTAATGGGAGAAAAGGGATGAGCAGAAAACATCTTTATATGTGTTATAAAAATCTATTTCTTCTCTCCCGAAGTCTTACCACTTACATAGTTGCATTTTCATGATAAGCCTGAGGAAAATCAATAATCCACTGTGTCTGGTTGAAGAGTTTTGCCCAAGCAAAAGCCGTCCACCAGGAATACTAACTTCCTTTGCAGAAGGAGGAGCCCTGGCTGGTGCTTTGTTCTGTTGCTACTCCCAGGATCTGTGGCTTGTAGACCTGGTTGTCAGATCAGAGCTGCACCTTGGTGAGTCTCGCTATGCTGCTGATCCCAGGGCATGCTACCTGCTGGCCTCAGATGGAGGAGATACAGGGGTTAATGAAGAAATGCTTTTGGGTGGTGGGAAGAATTGAGGGATTAAAGGGGTAACGACGAGAACAGAATATAAACAACCGCCAGGGTGGAAACCAGTCCTCCGGAATTCTGTAAAACGTATTCAAAACCCAAAACTAAACCCATTGCCATCGAGTTGATTCTGACTCATAGCAACCTTGTAGGACCCAGTGGATCTGCCCCAGGGGGGTTCCTAAGTTACCCTCCTCACGGAAGAGGGCCGCCACATCGTTCTCAGTTCTCTCCCCTTTGGGGAGCAGCCAAGTACTTCGCCATGGTGCTAGCGGGGCTCCTCTGAATATTCCTTTCAGTCCTGTTTTTGAATGGTGCCATCCTACAGCATGACTGGGGTCCTAATGGTTCAACTGCCTGATCCCTTAGTCCACTCGCCCACGGACAGCACATCCTGCTCACTGCCCCCGTGGTGCTGAGTGTGTTGCTGCACGGGCAGCGCTGTGCTATGGCAGGACTTGATGGCCAGCCTCAGGGTGAACGCGGAGGGAAGCAGAACGTAGCTTGGCTGCATCCCAACCCAGCTGTATATTAATGCCTGCTGCCCCAGTGCTGGCACTGTCCTTGTTTCTGTTCTTCCCACGATCTGCTTTCTCAGATCTCCCTTTCCTTGTGTGTGCTGCCCACATCTCTGTGAGCTAAATGCTGCAGTTGGGTCTCTTCCTCTGTTTCTGCCCCTCACTCTAGTGAAAGACATTACCAAAAAAACCCTCACTGCCATTGAGTAGATGCTGACTCAAAGCGACCCTACAGGACAGAGTGGAACTGCTCCTGGGAGTTTCTAAGACTTGACACTTTATTTACAGGAGTAGAGAGCTCCATCGTTCCCCAAAGAGCAGCTGGTGGTTTCAAACTGCTGATCATGTAACCACTGCGCTTAGAACGTTAGAACGACTATTCCAGACTCCCTTGTCCTAGGGCTCTGTCTAGGGAGCCCCCAGGTTCTGAGGTCTGACCCGAGGTCATCTTGACAAGATCACAGAGCCGTCGCGTGAGAGTACTAGTTCCACAAGTTTCCTCTTTCGACTCATAACTCATGAGATGACTTCAGCCCTGAGACATTGCCATCTGACCAGAGAGTGTGCAGAAGTCTCATGACCTGTATGGATGGTGTTTAGAATAATTCTGAAAAAGGACCCTCCAGGGTCTCACTCCCTCCTGGAGCTTTTTGCATTTACATCCATTAGCATAATTGACTGGTCAGAAATGCCTCTGTAAAATTAAACTTGGTCTTTTATTATCCAAGTGCCTTTGGGCCCCTGAAGAAAGACATGCAACTCAGCATTTCTCCAATTGCACAGAAGAGCAGTCATTCTAACAAGGGCTTCCTCCAAGCAATCGGCTTATGTCCGTGAGTGCATTATCTCTCATAGCTTGTGTCTGCTGTACATGCACCATGTCATTCAGTGTCCTGTGACACAAGCAGGGAAGCAAATGAGTAAGTGAGGGGTCTGAGCAGAAGTCAGCTCACCTGTCTCATAGCCCTGGGTGTCAGACTCACCCTAAGGTGGCCCCAGTGAGTCATGCCCTTGTATGAATCCCCTCACTGGAGTTGGGTGTTCATTCTTTGATTCATGGGTTCATCTGGGGAGACTTCTTTAGCTTCAAAGCAGGGTGGGCTGTGAACTCGACAGAAGTCAGGCACCAGGTCTGTTTCTCCCACAATGCCACTAGGGAGTTTGAACCACCAACCTTTCCGTTAACCACCAAGCACAGACCATCTATGCTGCCCTTGAGTTTAGGTAGAATGTTGACTAGGCTGGTAACCAATAGACACGACAAAGGTGATGGAATATCACTCCCTTGATTACGGCAAAGGTGATTGGATGTCACACCTGCGGTTACATCTTGTCATAAACACTCTATCTTGGCAACCTAGAGAGAGGGTCTCCTGATGGCCTAAAAGAGGCAAACGATGATATGGTGAATAGCCCTTGTAGAAGGTCCCGTGGCAGGAAACTGCAGGCAGCTACTGAGAACTGGAGAAGCCTCCTGACCATCAGAGTGACCATCAGCCAAAAAAACACCAGAGCCTTCCGTTTAATTCTGTCAATAGCCTAACTAAACCTTCCCCAGTCAAGCCTTTAGACTAGAAGACAGCCCAGCCATTCAAGACCCTGAGCAGAGAGATCCTGGAGCCCTATTTATAAAAGAGATATACTCAGTCCCCTGACCCATAGGAACTGAGACAATAAAGGTGTGTTGTGTTGAGCTACTTTGTATGACAGCCAGGAAATAAATTATGATCTCACAGTATAATCTACGCCCATACCATTGCATGCCTCCTCCCCAGAAGGACCCTCTGACACCGGTAAAGTCGGTTGTGAGCCCCCCAGTGACTACTAAGGCAGCGTTTTCCACTGCTTCCCCGTGGATCTAGGCAGTCGGACCTGGCCCTGCCACTCTCTCTCTCTCTCTCTGGAGACTGCCCATGGAGTCCTTGTTTAAGTGCCTTCTCCAGGTAGTGCCGACTGTCACACTTGGGGCTAGCAGGAGAAGAGAGTCCAATCTCTGAAAGCAAGGACATCTCTGGGGCACTGCTGCACTCAGCCCAAAGCACCCAAGGGTGAGGAGAAGATGCGGGCCTTAAAGGACGCCCTCTCAGCACTCTGTCTTGGCTGAGTCCAACCAGAACTGCCCACACATCGGCCCACCTCCAGAAAAGCAGAGGAAGAGCCTTCTGGGCACAGACTAGCCTCCTTCCTGGATGTCCACAGAGACCCTACCAAGCCATCTGGGGGTCACCAGAATAAAAACATAACTGTGCTCTATAATAAGGAACCCTGGTGGTGTGGTGGTTATGCACTGGGCTGATAACTGCAAGGTCAGCCGTTCGAAACCACCAGCTGCTCTTTGGAAAAAAGACAGGGCTTTCTACTCCCATAAAGAGCTAAAGAAACTCACAGGGACAGCTCTACTCTGTCCTACAGGGTCACTGTGACTCAGTATTGACTCGGTGGCAGTGAGCTTGGTGCATTATAGGAGTCGGAAAGTGGAATTAAGATGATCCAGCGCCACACGCCACAGCAGAGACCCGAGAAACAAACACAGATCATCCTTGGAGCCCTGAGCTTCACATGGAGAGAAGACAACGTAGACCAAACACCAAGCGGAAGAAGAAACTGGACAAAGGCAGCGAGAGGAGATTCCCTGAGCGGAGCACAAGTGCCATGAGCAGAGTAGTGCTATGAACCACCGAGGCCAAGTTGATTCCAACTCATAGTGAATCTACATAGGGTGAAGGAGCACACAGCCTCGTCCTTCCCCATGGAGGATTTGAACTGACGACCTTCCGATTAGCAGCCCAAAACCGACCCAAGAGTGGCACCAGGGCTCCCTAGTGATAATAATACAGCTCCACCATTTGTAGAATTCTAACTGCCAGGCCAGGTGGGTTATCATAATACTAATAATGGTTCGTCATTTCAAATGCTCCTTCTGGGCCAGGCTCTGTATTCAATACTCTGCAGCAGTATTGCTTTCGTTCATTCTTCACATCAAACCTAGGCAACAGTCCCATTTTCTGACTGAAGAGATTGGGGGGCTCAAAGAGGTTAATCAGTACAACCAGGAAGGGGGTGGAGCCAGGCCTGGAAGCCAGTTCTGTCTAATTTCAAAGCCTGTGCTCGTCTGGAATTGACAATTTGTGTGGAACATCCATCTTCGACGATGATCGCGTGTTGTGATTTTTATTCTTGGTCAATAACGCGGTCGCCAGGATCCCCCACTGAAGCCAGGCCATGAAAAGGGCCAGCAAACCACAGTGAAGAGGTGCCATCTCCCAAGGAAGATGGGCGCAGCAGTCTCTGGGTGGTGCCCACAGATGCCCTGGTGGTGCAGTGTCAAGCACTGAGCTGCTAACCAAAGGTTGGCATCTCAAACCCACCAGCCGTTCCGCAGGACGAAATGCGGCAGTCTGCTTCTGTAAAGACGGGCAGCATTGGACACCTGATGCCGCAGTCCTCCTCGCAATCCAACCACAGCCCAGAGGCGTAAGAAGCACCCCCAGAGAAGGCTGAGGAAAGCCTTCTTCCACTCTCTCCGGATTGTCTCCACTCTTGCCCGAGTCCCTGACTCATCCAGATGGAAACCAAGAACCACGCAGAACAAACCTGGAAACTGGTCTTTGAAAGGATGCCCGTGTTTTTAGAAACCAAGGGGGTAACACACCAGCAGTTTGGCGTGAAGAGCAGCCGGTAACACTTCGACGTGTAGAATCAGAAAGAGGCAGGACTAGAAAACCAGCAGGGACCCAATCCACGAGGCTGAGCTTGGCCAGGAGCCTGGCCCTGCTCTAGCGCTGTCATCCCAAGGCCAGGCTGGGGTGACTGCCCATGTGTTTAACTGGTCAGCCAGCGGCCAGGGTCACTTCAACCCCAATGGAAATATATCTGGAGGTAGAGTCCAGCCAGAAGCGTTGGCCAAGCATTGTGTATAGCCAGAAGGAAAAGGTGAAGCCGATTGCCGCATAGAGGTGTCTTAAAAAACATTCTCAAGGCAAGAATTGACTTTTCAATGAACTGTGTGTGCTAAGAAAACTGGGGAAGAGGTCCTGGTAGCACTGTGGATTAGGTCTTGAGCTGCTAATTGCAAGGTCAGTGGGTCAAACCCACCAGCCACTCTATGGGGAAAAGATGAGGCTATCTTCTCCCATAAAGAAGTTTGGCCTTGAACTCCCAAAGAGGGTCACTCATGATGAGTCAAAATCAGCTTCTATGTCAATGGGTTAGGATGGTTTTTGACTCTATGAGCTAATGTGTGTGATTTCTAAGAAATGGATGGATGGATGGATGGATGGATGGATGGATGGATGGATAGATGCCAGCAAGTTCGCTCTTACTCATGGTGGCCTTATAAACAACAGTGATCACTGAAGTAGTTGAGTCCATTACTACAGCTACTGTGTCACTCCATTTCACACTCACTGGCCCTCTGCTTCACCAACATGATGTCCTCTTGCAGCAAATTATACCTCTTAATGGCATGTCCAATGCATGTGACTCCCACAAGGTTCTGCTGTGAGACATAAAGCTTTCACAAGTAGATCACCAGGCCATTCTTCCTGGTCTGTCTTAGTCAGTCAGTTCTGCTGCAAGCTGCTACCAAGGGCAACCCTACTGATGGGTGGCATACATACTACAGGTAACACCCCACCCAGGGGCCAGACAGTGACCACCAAAGGAAGTCATACTCAGGTTTTGATTCATTTTTCACTTTTCTATTTGTCTCCTCCTACAACCCCTCCCTGACCCTCTCTACCTCCCTCCATCCCTCACAACATGCGCCCTCAGGGAGCCTGTTCCCACTGCAGCCAGTATCCAAGCAGAGCCCTTGTTCAGACCGTGCCAGGGACATAAAGGAGACCGAGGCCAGCCGGCAGCTGTGCAAAGCCCTGGCCTCTTCACTCGCCCTTTGAAACTGGCTCTGGCTGAGCCCAGGCCCTGGGTGACAAGGGAGATTTCATTTAAGGCACCCAAAGAAAAGGAGTGGTGGGGAGGCAGGGAGAAAGAGTAGAAGGCAATTAGCATGACTTGCAGGAACACGTAAGCCCCCCATGCTGATCTCTCAGGAAGCCACCTCCAAGGAGGGGGCCGAGAAAGGGGAAGGGCGCCCAGCTACAGGCTCTGTGGAGGCCAGGGAGGTCTTTCTTTTGGAATTGGCCATGAAGAATCTGGATCAGGAGTTGAAGACTGAGCAGGTGGCTCTAATTGGTCGGGCACATCACTCACCCACCCCCACCAACTAATTTTAATTGGATTTTGAGTCAGGGAACCGGGAGAAGCCCTTGCTTCTCTGGCAGCTGGGGCAGAGTTGGAAACCTGGGGAGCTGGCAGGGGGGCCACTGTGCTTCCTGATCTTTTTCTGTTCCCTGGCTCTACCTAGATGCAGCTCTAAGCTCCATGAGCCGCTATGTGAGGACAAGAAAGCACAGGCCAGGCCCTGGCAGTAGGGCAAAGGGCGAGAGGCCAGGTGCGTCCAAGAAGCCAGGCAGAGAGGTCCAGGGGAATCAGCCGCTCTCACAGCTCCCTGGTCGCTCCCCATAGCAGTACTCCCAGCAGGCCTTTGGTGGGGCCTTGGCGTGTGTCTCAGACACCGGGCAAAACATCCTAGTGCCTGTTCGAGGGGGGCTTCAAACCTTCCTGGATCAATCCCAGTGTGTTCATTCTGGTTTTCCATGCACTTCCTGCAGCCCCCTCGTGTTTTTATCCTGCTCGCTCATTGGATGGTCCCAATGGCCCTGCAAGGCCAGGCTCATTGACCTCCCAGCCACGTCCCTGCTGAATGCTTCCGGGGTGCCAGTTGCTGTGCCTGGTGCTGACCGGATCAGGAGTTTCAGATGGAGGAATTAGTGTTCCCACCCTACAGATGCGTAAACTGAGGCTCAGAGAGGTCAGGTGACTTAGGACCAGAGACTTTCGCCATCACAAGGTTCCCCACTGAGTCAGCAAACAGAAGACAGGGAATGTCCCGCGGGAACCAGGAGCCCCGGAAATACAAGCCTGGGAGGGCAGTGTCTTTTAACAGCACATTGAGCTTGTGTTCCTGTGAGGATAGGCCCCTCTGCTAAGCACACAGCTCCTTTACTATAACTGCATCCTCACCTCTGGGGCGAAGCCCGGCAGCCTGGTACAGGGCGGTGGAGCCAGTCTTCCTGGGCACACAGGGGAAGGAGATACGAGAAGACAGTGAGCACTCAGAAAAACCGAGGCACGCAAGTATTAAGTACTCTGCCTGTCGGATCGGTACCTCAACCTGAGTCACAGCCGCCCAGAACCACAGCCTGTTAGAACAAGAAAGGAAAGTTACCCACCCAGAGAGAGCAGCTAGACCTGGGACTCCAATTAAAATTAAAATTAAAAAAAAAGGTCCCTTGCCATCAAGGGATTGTGACTCATAGAAACGCAGGGACAGAGTAGAACTGTCACCTGAGGGTTTCCAAGGCCGTCATCTGAACCAAAGCTACCTGTCCCATCTCTCTCGCTCAGAGCCCTGGTGAGTTCAAGCCACCAAGCTTTGGAGAACAGGGAAATGCTCTCGCCCTGTGCCCCCAGGGCTCAGTGACCTGGATAATAAATCCCCTAGTTTAGCATTCCATCCTTCCCTCCTTCTTCCCACCCCCCTTTCTGGCTCCCTGAAACCACTGCCCCAGGGAACCGCTGCACACACTCCTGCCTCGGGCTCTGATTCTGCAAGACTGGACTTGCAGGGGCTTCTCCCCAGGTGCCAATCCCTCCGATGCTTTCTTGTCTCCTCCAAATGGCTTCAGAAGCACTCTCGTGACATCAAGGTGGCATAATGAAGCGTAGTAAGCAATGCACCACATTGTGCCATCGTCCATGAATACCGTGACTGTTTGGCTAAGAGGAAGAGGCTTCCAGGATCGCGGGTCAGGAAGGTGTGCAGAAGGCGAGTTGGAGCTGGGTTGGCTATGACACTGGGTGGAAAAGAGAGAGTGCTTCTAGGCACAAGGAAAAAAAAAACAGTTGCTCTCAAGTTGACTCCGATTCACAGTGACCCCACATGTGTCAAATCTGCACTCCTTAGGGTTCTCAGCAACAGACTTCAGAAGTGATCACCAGGCCTTTCTTCTGAAGTACCTCCAGGTAGACTCGAACCTCTGACCTTTCGGTGAGTAGCCGAGCACAGCAACCCACCACCCAGGGAGTCTTCCAGGGCTCCTCAGGTCACATTGAATAGGGACATTTATTGAGCATGTAGCACAAGCCAAGTATTACTCTAAGCCAGGGGTTCTCAACCTATGGGTCGCGACCCCTTTGGAGTTCAAATGACCCTTTTACGGGGGTCGCCCAATTTATAACAGTAGCAAAATTACAGTGATGAAGTAACAATGAAAATAATGTGATGGTTGGGGGTCACCACAACTTGAGGAGCTGTATGAAAGGGTCACGGCATGAGGAAGGCTGAGAGCCGCTGCTGTCAGCCTTATGCACGGGTAATTATTTAAAGCCGCAGCACATCCTTGAGAAGTAGGTCCTATTAGGCCTCACACAGGAGAAAATGCAGACACACAGAAGTGAAGGCACTTTTCCAGGGCACATGGAGTTGGGTTTCAAACCCAGCATCCAGCACCAGCCCCGCTGCGCCTGACTGCTCCACTCCACCCAGCTGACTGTGGTGTACCTTTCCCGAGCGGAGCTGAGGAGCCAGGTTTTGACTCTTCTGAATGAGGTATGAAGGCAGGACACCTGGGTAGAACTGTCCCACAGAGCCCCTGCCTGTGCCCCGGGAGACAGGATGAGACTGCAGAGGGATTTGGAATTCATACTTTGAAAAAAAGAGAGAAGCCAAGAAGTTAACAAATTCTCGGGGGTGGGGGGGAGTCTCACAACTAAACCAATAGGCAAGATCACGATAAATGGAGAAAAGATGAAAGTTGTCAAAGATTTCATTTTCCTTAGATCCACAATCGATGGTCATAGAAGCAGCAGACAAGACAATAAGTGAGCACTGGGCAAAACTGCTGCACAAAACCGCTTTAGAATGTTAAAGAGCAAGGGGGTCATTATGAGGACTGAGGTGCCCAAGCCATGCTATTGCCAACCACCTCATGTGCATGTGAAAGTTGAATAATGAAACGGGAAGACCAAAGATGTAGTGATACATTTGAATGATAAGGTTGGCAAAGAATATGGAAAATCCTGTGGACTGCCAGAAGTACCGACAGATCTATCTTGGAAGCTGTACAGCCAGAAGCTCCTAAGAAAACAAGGATGGTGAGACTTGGTCTCATATACTGTGGACATGTTGTCAGGCGAAACCGGTCCCTGGAGAAGGAACCCTGCTTGGTAAAGGGGCAGGTCAGTGAAAAAGGGGAAGTCCCCGGGAGATGGATTGACGCAGCAGTACATCAATGGGCTCAGACATCGTGACTGTGAGGGTGGCACAGGCACACGCAGTGTTCCCTTCTGCTGGGCATAGAGCTGCTCTAAGTTCCAACGACCCCGTGGCACCTGACAACAACCACAAGGACAAGGGGAAAGGAGGAGCAGAAAGTGAGGGTTCGGCTCACAGAGGCATCCCTGGGTTGTGCAAACAGCTGCTGATCAAAAGGTTTCAGGTCTGAGTTCACCACCACAGAAAGCCCTGGCGATGTGTTTCCACCACGGCAGCCGCTGACACCCTCTGGGCACAGTTCTGCTCTGACACACCCGGGTCGCCAGGAGCCAGACTCCATTCGACAGTGACTGGTGGTTACTGTGTGCCAGGGATGGTGGTAGACACCAGGACGGAGAAATGAACCAAGCACAGGCCGCTGCCCATGAAGCTCACGGCACCTTAACCACAGAAAAGCCACAACCACATCGTAGCCCTGCCACTTAGTAGCGTAGATCTTGAACAAGTTTCTTGTGGCCATTAGATTTTGTGTCACTTTCTTGTGTAGGGAAGAGTCCATCAGCCTCCAGCTAAAGAGGACTCCAGCCAGCAGCAAACCCATAGACTTCCGTTGGACTGGGCTGGAATGCCTTCCTGATAGAAGATTACTGCTTAATATCAAGCTCTTTCTTACACAAATGTGAATGTCGCTAGTTTTGTTTTTCTAGACAACCCAGACTAACACCGGCCTCAATGTTCCCATCTGTAAGCTGGGAATGATACTCGTTGTGCCTACTTCATAGGCTGTCATGAAACATACATGAATTAATACACAAAGAGGGCTTAGAAAGTTGCCACCCACAGAGGACACATAGCTCACACTCTTCCCCATGATGCTATTGGGCCTTGGTTTTAATTCCCCATCCTAGCAATAAAAGTAGAAGGCATCTAACATTACTTTTATTCTGAAAAATTGAATATGCCACGTTGGGTTTTTACAAATGGCAACTCGCTTTATAGATTCTAGAAATGAGAAAAGTTGCCATGTATGTTTATGCCTATGTGCGCATTGAAGTAAAATGGTCCCATCAAAGATCCTGTAGAAGGATCCTGATCAAAAGGGGGAGAGTGCAGAACAGAATTTCAAAATCACCTGACTTTCTGGCACCATGGAGGCTGGATGAAGCCCCGGAAATTGTTGCCCTGAGATTGCCTTTAAATCTTAAGCCACAAATATTCCCTGAAGCCTTCTTGAAACCAAACAATAGTTTATTTAGCTTCAATAGCTGTTTGCTTGCCTTTTTTTTTTTTAATGTGTGTGTCTTAAACTCAACTCTCTTTGGGGGATCCACATGACAACAGCAACTCGGAGGATCAGACAGGGGAGTGAGTGTTCGTGGGGGAGGAACAGCTCAAAAGGAGGCTGAAAAGGGGTGCACAACTGGTAGAGTGTCATCATTGAGGCAGAATACTGCATGCAGAGATGGATGGATTTTCAATGCGATCAAAGGATAGACCCTAACATCACACCCAGCATGAGGGATCATGATGAAATTAAGGGTAATGCTGGTTTCTTCTTTAAAGCTTTCAGGGGAGAGCGGTGTTGTTCTTCACGATGCAACTGCATTCATTACTCATCATGAGGATTATTTTTAAGTGCTGTCTGGATCAAGGATCTGTGAGGCCCAAAGAGACCGAAATGCACTGGTATTGTTCTTTGTTTTTATCGCACAACCTGCCCTGAGACTGAAGAAAGCACCCACTGTTTCCCATTGTCCTGGGAGTGGGTGCATCGAGTGGATGGCTCAGCAGAAGCTCCCCCACCCCCACCCCCACTCCCAGGTGACCGCTGAGGTGGGGAGAGCTGGAGGGCCAGCAGCCCCTAGGCCAGGAGCCTCATGTAGGGGAGTGTTGGGGGGCAGGCGGGGGTGGGGGTGGGGGAGCAGAGTGGTGAGGCTGGGAATGAGGACAGCAGAGAAAGAGAGATGTAAATAAACAGGCCAACCAAACACGACTTGAAAATTAAAGCATGTCCCTGCTGAGAACTCGCTGCGCCTGCTCCCTCTTGAATTTGCTGCACCGACAAGAGCAATCGAAAGTTCTCAGCATCAGGGGTTCTTGTACTTTGAGGGGGGCGCACGCTATCAAGTCAATTCTGACTCATAACCTGCTCAAAGGAGGCCCAGGCCTTGGAAGCCAGATACATAGGAAATGTGGGTGTTTTGATGCCTTTGGCATAGTGGTTATGCACTGGGCTGCTAACCACAAGATCAGAGGTTGGAGGCCATCATTTGCCCTGTGGGAGAAAGACATGCCTTTCTACCCCTGTGAAGAGTGACAGTCATAGAAACCCATAGGAGCAGCTCTACCCTGTCCTGTTGAGTCACTGTGAGTCAGCACCGCTCAATGACAATGAGCTGGTTTTGAATTTTGATGATTTTCTTCAATACCTCTTGTGCATACTGGATG
>NW_022103896.1:9809424-9811550 GCF_000313985.2 Echinops telfairi
TCAGCAGCTTGTTGTTCTTGTTGCTGTGGTTAGATGCCATTGACTTGGTTCCGAACCACCACAGCCACCCTGTGCCTGACAGAAGGAAACACTGCCTGGTCCTGCATCCCCCATCGTCACAATTGTTCCTCTGCCTGTGTCCATTGTGGCCGCCACTCTCAATCTAGCTCTCCGAGAATCTTCTCTTTTGCTCCTCCTCTACTTTGCCAAGCATGATGGGCCTTGTCCATAACTACCTACCAATATGAGGCTATCCATTGTAACAAATGCACTGCAGCAAGGCAGATGCTAATCAGAGGAGGGAACCCCATACAGGGAGAGCGGGAACTTGTGGGACCACTCTGCTTTCTGCACAGTTTTCCTGTGAACCTAAAACTGTGTTTTAAAAAAATTCAAAATAATAATAAATGACTTTACATGCCTACTCACATGAAGCTTGCAGTCTGGTGAAAAAGATCAACGATGTAAAGTACAAGGGAGCTTCAAAAAGTTCCTTGAAAGAGTGGAACTGTTCATGGAATTTTTCCATACCCTTTTAAAAACCTCCCTTGTAATGTTGTTAGGTGCCATCCAGTCAGCTCTGACTCACAGCGACCTCACCTGTGACCGAATGAAAGGCTGCCCAGTCCTGCGCCACGGTCCAGACCACTGAGAAGTTTGAGTCTGCTGCTGCAGCTAGTCACTGGAATATGACTCAGCCACAAAAACTTACTGATCCCTGCTGCAACATGAGCCTCACACATGACCCAGACACGGAAGGAAGAACACTGTACAATCCCACTTGTATGAAATATCTAACGTGAACAAATGCATAGAGACAGAAGTTTAGTAGTGGGTCTCAGAGGGTGAGAGGAAGGAGGAGTGACGACTTACCCATCGTTCTTTTTAGGATGATAAAAAGATTCTAGGCTGGTAGGGGGAGAAAGGGTGAACTGATCGCAATGATTGACATATAACTCCTGTCAGGGTCGCCAGCCCCCAACAAATCATCACAGGTCCAGTAGGTGCAATTGTACAACGATAATAAGTAGAGATTACAGTAAAGTCATAGAGAATATGAGATAGAAGAGAGAGTAAAATGAAGGCGTCAGACACATTTCATGGTAGCACGCTCACCTCCGCCCCGTTCAGTGGTCCACGTGAGGACGTGGAAGGTGGGAATTGCAGGAGCGAGCAAGAGTGATTTATTACTAACCAAGGTTTATATATCTTTTGGGGGGTGAAAGCCCCCTAATTACAGGCAAGGACATATGTCACAGGAAGGGGTTGTGCTATAGGTAATACAATAATGAGAGGGAGGATGATCTAGGGATATACAAGCAATAAGAAAGGGATTTGGGGTGCACATGTGACAAGATGGATCCTAGATTCAGGGAGGCAGCCTAATGTTGATGTCAGTGAGCAGGTTTGACCTGTTCTCTGGCTCTCCATGGAAACCATTATCAGTAGGGTGTGAACCCCACTCACTGAGGACCAGACTGATGGCTGCAAGCCTTCAGACAGAAGTAATCTATTTGTGCTTAACAGCAGGGAGTGGGCTCCACCTGTGGTGGGACCAGAAAGTAGTCTGAAGGCTGAATGCATCTGACCTCCCACCATGTCCTGGCAAATAGCCTCTAATGTTTGGCATATCTTTGGGGGAGACAAAGCTGGGAGAAAGTCTTTTTATATCCCACAAACACCCACACCCATACACCCACAAACATGGATGAAGGGAGACAGTGGATGATGTGAGATATGAAAATAAATTATAATTTATCAAGGGTTCATGAGGGTGGGAAGGTGGGAGGGGAGGGAGAAAAAAAATGAGGAGCTGATACCAAGGGCTAAAGAAGAAAGAAAATGTTTGAGAATGATGATGGCAACAAATATACAAATGTGCTTGATACAATGGATGTATGGATTGTTATAAGAGCTGTTATATATATATATATTCTAGAACTAAGGAATGATAATAGTTGCATAGCATTATGAATGTATCAAAGGCCATTGAGTGGTGGCACACATAAAAATGGCTAAAGTGGTGAATTGTATGGTATATATATTTAGTACAATTCAAACATTTCTCTAATGAGATCAGCTGGCAGACGTGTGCCTAGAAAGAAAGAGGAAAGAGTGAGAGCCAG
>NW_022103896.1:9815503-9823122 GCF_000313985.2 Echinops telfairi
CCCCTCTCACCACTGGTCCTGAAGGAGTCGTCTGTCCTGGATTCCCTGTGTTTCCAGTTGCTATCTGTAGCAATGCACATCTTCTGGTCTAGCCAGATTTATACAACTCTTTTTAATAAGATTGAACTATGGAAGTAGAGATATATGAATTGTATTAATAAAACTTTTTTTTTTAAGTTCAGCCAATCTTCCATTTTCTACTTCTTGGGCACAAAGGAAAACCACATTACCCAGGCACCATTGCAATTAAGCTGATGTCATGTGACCAGTACAGGCCAATGGGTTCGGAGCAATAAGTAGTATGTACTGTGCTCCCGGCTCCCAATGGGCCACATTGGAAGGACCGATTCTTCTCTGGTTTTCCATATTCATTGTCTAAATTTCACCTGCACATGAGGTGATTTGATTGTGGATCCAAGGAAGACTAAATCCTTGTAAATGTCAATCATTTCTTTGCTAATCATGATGTTGTCTATTGGTCTACTTGGGAGGCTTTGGGTTTTCTTTATATCTATACTGAAGGCTGCAGCCTTTGATTTTCATCAGCAAGGGCTTCACATCTGCCTCGATTTTAATAGGCAAGGTTGTGTCATCTGCATATTACAGGTTATTAATACGTCTTCCTCCAATCCTGATGCTACATTCTTCTTTATATAGGCCAGTTTCTCAGATTATTTGTTCAGCATACAGATTAAATAAGTATGAAAAAAGGATATAACCTGACACATACCCTTCCTGATATGAAAACATGTGGTATTCCCTTGTTCTGTTTGAATGACTGTTTCTTGGTCCCTGTACATGTTCCACATGAGCACAATCAAGGGTTCTAGAATCCCCATGCTTCTCAATGTGACCCATACTTTGTTGTGATCCACACAGTCAAATGCCTTTGCATAGTTAATGAAGTGCCAGTAAACATCTTCCTGGTATTCTCTGCTCCCAGTCAAGAGCCCGAAGACAGCAGCAATGTTATCCCTTGTGCCAAGTCCTCCTCTGGAGGCTTACATTTCTGGCAGTTCCCTGTTGATGTAGTGCTACAACTGTTTTTTGTTTTGTTTTGTTTTGCTTATTTAAATAATTTATGTAAATTAGGTGGGGGGTTACATTTCAGATCCCCAACTTTATACTCGACACTTTAAACTACTCATGAACCCCCAATAGTTTACCTTTTGCCTGATCCCTGATTTCTCTTCTCCCCCTCTGGACTACTATCTCCCCCCTCACCCAAGTTAACACCCATCCACAGTGGAGTTCATTGTTGTAGCTCCCCTCTCCTGCCCTCCCCACCACATCGGGTCACTATGGATTAGAAGTGACACGATGACTTCTATGTGTTGTTACATAGGAGTGGAGAAATACTGTTCTTAGAGGACCTCTTAGAGAGTGCACTGTGGCAAGGATGGGCTAGAGGAGACACTGCCTGGTGGCATGTCACAAGGAAGAAGGGTTGAGCAATGGGAGTGGGGAAAATGTACATGATCCACTCCTGGAGAGACTGACCAGTGAGCTCTGCTTGTGAAGGCCACGTGTGCTACCCACATTCTGGGAAGCGTGGGCTTCTTCTCTGCCTCCTCCCTTACCAGCCCCACCCTCTCACCATGCAATCCCTTTCTCTTTCTTGTCGTGGTTGAGCTTTGCAGGGTCTGGTGAGATCCGGCTCTGGCTGACCCAAGGGTGCAGCATTTCGGGAGGCCGCAGGAAGAAGAAGGAAGACGAGCACTCATTCCAGCCCCATTTTCCTTTTTCAATCCCTTTTGGCACCAGACCAAACCCCAAGGGAAAATTTAGCAACACTTGTCTCTGGCTGCTTTTCCTTCCACCCACAGCCTTCAGACGTCATTGTGCAGCGGGCCCTGGAGCCAAGGAGCCAGTAGCGATTGGGTGCCATCCTCAAGCCCACCTTCTGGGAACAGAGCTGAGTGGTGTGTGCCATAACCGGCAATGGAGGCCATCTCTGGCCTCTGCTGGCTTCCCTATTGCCCAGGCAGGGGTCAGACAAGCCTCCAGGGTCCAGCCTTTGTTACCCATTCTGACACCATCTGGTCCTCCACTTGACCTCTGTACTGGGTTGAATAATTTGTTGCAATGGCCGCACAGAATCCTTTAGATTTCTGAGGAGGTTGACCTCGGTCCTTGCTTCTCAATGCTGAAAGCACTTTTGTAAATCCAAGAGAAGGGAAGGGGAAGTTTCCGGTATTAGAGTCTCAGAAACTACATGTTATCTCTGGAAAGCATACAAGATCACGTGGAGACGTTGTGAGAGTTCGTGATTGAAGATGGCCATTTCAGGGGAGTGGGAAAAACCATGTGAAAAGAATAGCGGAACAGGAGCGCCAAACCGCATGTGTGGAACCAACAGCATGAAATCCCGAGAGACTGCCCTGCGAAGCCTGAGAGGGTGGCCTGAGGAGAGCCCCCTCCTACCCCACTGGCTGGGGGGCGTGGTCGAGGGTATTGGCCGATCTTATTGGCTGAGTTTAAGCTCATCTATGTGATGTCATGTGGCTGGTACCTAGTATTGTGTGTGGGCCCAGGTTGGATTTTCCCATAGGTGTCTAACTAGTGTGCCTGATTCCTATACAACCCCTGTGGGGTGGCATGGCCAGTTAATTTTCACCAGCGCAGGCACTCAGGGGAGACAACCCCCTTTATCCCTAATCTAGCTACCTTTCCAATCCACAGACAAAACTCACATTTCAGGGGGTTGTGCTAATCCGAGTAGACTAGAGAAACAAATCCAGAGACATTCATATATATGTGAGAGAGCTTTATATCAATCGACATTCATATATATGTAAGAGAGAGCTTTATATCAAAGAGTAATTTTATATTAAGAAAACCGCCCAGCCCAGTCCAGATCAAGTCCCTAAGTCTGATATTAGCCCATATGTCTAATACCAGTCCATAAATTCCATTTAGACTCACACAGCACATGCAATGATGCTGAATGCAGGAAGATCACGGGCCAGTGGGTAGAATGTTTTGTGGATACAGTGGCGGTAGAAGCATCTCAACACTGGCTTGGGTCTCCAGCTCTCTGAGTGTCTCAACAGCAGGAACGGGGAAGCAGAGTGAGTGGGTCTGGCCTCCAATGAACTGTTTATATCCATCATGCCTCCAAATGAGGTCATCAAGCTGCAACCTAATTGACAGGCTAGACTCCACCTCTTCACTCAAGTTGACAGAAGGTTATGTACCTGCCACAAGGGTTCATTAGAGAAGTTACCACAAATCAGTTACCACAAGTCAGGATCTTCAAACAATAAGGATATCAACGGTCTCCTCAACCAGCAGCTAAGGCTCTCTCAGGTTCTCAGCCTCTCATGTGGTAGCCAAGTCTCTCTCTATTTCTCAGACTCTATTTCTCAACCACGTGTTCCCTTGACCTTTGCCTCCAAGAGCCAAGAAGCCAGACAGCCTGTTCACTCTGTCCCACAGTTCCATAGGCTCAGGCCAGAGAGGAGAAGGTGCCCCGTCATCTGCGAGCTGCTCCTCTGAGTCTCCGTGCCACCATCTGCCATGCATCTGGTCTTGATGGCTTCTGTCACTTCAGACACATCTTGAACATGCTCTTCCGAGGTCCTCAAGACTTCGTTCTCTGCTGCTGCTGCCTCAAACATGGCTTGTTCTTATAGCCGGAGGGGGTGAGGGGTGTAAAAACAAACAAACAAAAAACCCTCAAACAATCCCCTTAGTTTTACACACACCCTATTTGCATAATCCCACCCAATCACGTGGTAGAAGTTACAGAGATGTGAGTAAAAGCCACATTAGGAAGTTTTAGTCCATCACTGTAAGCTGTCGGGGGCCAGCTAAGATGCTGTCTCCATTCTTAGAGAGTTCGTAACACAAGCTGGAGAAAGGATAGCAGACAAATACTATATAGCAAAGCTACATACAAAACCCTCTAAGGACAATGATAAAAGCAACCCATTTTCTGAACCTTTACTAAAGTTCTAAGGAGCCCATCCTCCCCCCACCCCCCAGCCCCAGGCAGTTCTACTTTGTCCCAGAGGGTGGCTGTGAGTCAGAATTGACTAGGTAGCAGTGAGTTGGGTTTCCTTTGGTGTTACTAAATTCCACTAACTACTACCAGTTGCTCAAGTGTTTGTTCCAACTCAGAAGATCCCTTGTGCATCAGAGTAAACACTGAGCTCCGTAGGGTTTCAGTGGCTGAGTGGGTCAGGGACCTTCCAGTGGATTGGAACATGGAGCGTGTTCAGTGTTTACACCACTCAGGCATAGCCCAGTAACTGTGCTGAGCCCTTTAAGTAAATCAGTATCATCCTTACTAAAGGAGTGCTGGTGTTGCTGTTGTGTAAGCTGTGGACTGCTAAATGAAAGGTCAGTGGTTCAAACCCACCCGCTGCTCTGAAGGAGAACAATGAGGCTATTTTTATCCGGATCTGTAGTCTTGGAAACTCTACGGATCCATTAGTTCTACTCTGTCCTATAGTGTCACCCACAGTTGCAATCGAGCCGGTTGGGTTAAGGTTTGGGTCATCCTTATAAGAACCCTGCCCGCCATGTTTGCCACTGTAACCTCTGGGTTTAGCACAGTGCCGGCCTCACGGTAGCCACTCGGTGAGAAGGTGCTAGACAAAAGAACCCTGGGAGACTGGTCATCACTAGTGTGGCAAGGAGGAGATTGAGGGTCAGAGAAGTGAGTTCCACGTTTGCACAGAAAGTAGTGGAGCTGGGAGTCAGTTGATCCAGGACTGGGCAGCCCATGATCTTCCCAACTGTCCCCGGGGCCAGCAGAAGCAGACACAAAAGGTAAAATGTTTCAATCTCACCACCATCTAGTCAATTTGGACTCACAGTGGCTCTGTAGGGCAGAGTGGAAACTAAGCCCCGTGGGTTTCCCAGGCCTTAATTCTTTACAGGAGCAGAATGCCCCCATCTTTCTCCCACAGACTGGCTGGGGAGTTTGAACTTGAGTTTAGTAGCCCATTTTGTAATCCACTATTCCACCAAGGTCCCATGGGGCCAGCAGAGGAAGGAGGCAGTGAGTTACCTTGGGCAAGAGTGTGGTTGAGAAAGGCTTTGCTCTAGAGGCCCCTGAAGAGTGAGCCTGCTGCGGGGATGTGCAGAGAAAGAACCTTCTAAGAGTCCAGGTCAGAGGAAAGGGCATTGGAAACCAGGCACCCTGAGGAGGCGGATCAGCTGACTATGGAGCTGGTTGTGGGACACGGGGCAGCAGATCACTAGGGAAGCTGAGCCCCTCCACCCCTCTCCCCCGGCCCCCCAGCCAGCTTCCTTCAGTGGCTCTGGTCTGGAAGGTTCTGACGCCTGCGTCTGATTTATTTTATAGCTGGAGCTCCCGAGCTCTGGTGTTGGCTGCAACACAGAATACGGAATTTCCCTCCCGACCACTTTATCTTTGGCAGCCCCCTGGGGCGTGATCCTGGCACACTGGGGTGATGTGGCAGGGGCTCAGCTGGTGCCAGCCCAGGCCGCCTGGCGGTCGCTTTGCCAGCTGCTCAGCCAAGGTGCCCGGGCTCCTGCCAGAAGGCCGCCATCCTCCCTGGTGTGGGCTTCAGTAATTGAACCCCTTCATTTCTCTCATTCATTTTAGATTGATTCCATGGGGAGGGGCATGTTTGTGTTTGGGTCACACCCGTTTCCGTGTTTTGGAATATGGAGCATTTTGACCTTGAGATCATGAAAGGTTGCAGGCTGCAGATTCAAAAGGAATTGCATTACACTCCCAGGTCTTCCCAAGCGAGTAATTGCACAGCCTTGGGGAGGGCATACAGGGTCGAAATGAGTCAGAATCCACTCCAGGGAATTGGTTTTGCTTTCAGTTTGGAAGCACATGGGAAAGGAGCGTTGAGGGTGCATCAGGTAGCTGTACTGGTAACCACAAGGTCAGTGGTTCAAACTCACCAGCAGCTCCACAGGAGAATGATGAAGCTGCCTTCTCCCATTAAGATTTATAGTCTTAAGAACTTAAGAGCTCTTTTGCCCTATAGAATCACTGTGAGTCAGAATCAACTTGACAGGAACAGATGTGGGATTTGAGTTTCTGTTTTTAGTGTTGTTGTTTGTTTTAAGTATGTTTCCTCATCTGAGGGGGGAAAAAAACAGAAAAAATATAATATAGACCCCAGGCAAACATTATGAAGTTAACAACAAAATACAAAAAGCTTGTGACACATAGTAGGTGCTCAATAAACACCAGACATGTCTTGTCGTCCTACTCTCAGTGGACAGGGTTCCCCCCATCCTCCACCAGTACCAGAGGGCTCAGTGCCAACTAGGTGCTCCAGAAATATTCAAGAATTCACCAGGGTGGCATGGTCACAAGTGAGTCAATAGATGGGTGGATGGATGGATGGATGGGTGGACGGCTGGATGGATGAGTAGATGGGTTGGTGGGTAGATGGGTGGGTGGGTAGGTGGATGGATGGATGGGTAGACAGAGGGAGGGAGAGAGGAAGGAGTGATGGGAGTAGGTGGTCACCCTCAGCACTTGCTGGTGGAATCCACTGATTGAAGCAGGATCTCATCCCCAAACCATCTAAGTACAAACCTTGGTTCCTCCTGGCAGGCCGCTGCAGATCTGGCTCCAGGCTCTCCAGGCCCCGTTTTGGTGGCCAGCCTGAGTTCTGTGGTGACACCCCAGCACAAGCTTCAAACTTAGAAACCCCTGGGCTGTGGAGAGGGATCTCACTTCAGGTCTTCAGAGGGGTCCCTACCCAAGAGCTAACACCAGAGTCCTCACCCAGATCTAAACAAGAGTCCTCACCCCAAGGAGAAAGGGGGAACCGATCACAATGATCTACATATGACCCCCAGCCAGGGGGACGGACAACAGAAAAGTGGGTGAAGGGGGACATTGGTCAGTGTAAAACATGAAGAAATAATAATTTATAAATTATCAAGGGTTCATGGGAGAGGGAGGGTAGTAGAGGGAGGGAGGGGGGAAATGAGCTGATACCAAGAGCTCAAGTAGAAAGAAAATGTTTTGAGAATGATGAGGGCAACAAATGTACAAATGTGCTTGACACGATGGATGGATGGGTGAATTGTGACAAGAGCTATATGAACCCCCAATAGAATGATTTTTTTTTTAAAAGTCCGCACCCCAGGTCTAACAGATGGCCCCCGCTAGACCTGCTGAGAGGGATCCCATCCCAGTTCTTAACAACAGAGCCCCCATTTCAATTCTTACAGTGGCGTCTCCAAACCAGACCCACAGAGAGGGGCCCCCTAGAAGGCACATGACAAGAATTGTTGAAAGACAGCCCAATGCTCAGAGCATTCAAACATTTTTGCTTTGAAAGGGCCTCAGCCCTGCTCCCATCAGTCCCCCCAGCACCCCACCGGCCCAAAGACCCTGCCAATCAGAACCTTGCCATCCGGTCGGTGGCAGAGATGTCAATCGCCTTTGTCTCCCCTTCCCCAGATATCACCTCCTTTGCCTCCTCTCCCTCACCCCCCCTCTCTCGGGTTGCACAAAAATGCCACGTGTGACAGCGTCTTCCAACCCTGGCGGGGAGCCACGGAGTGAAGTAATGGCGCAATTAGAACTTAATTGCTGGATTTAATTTCTTTCCCCCCCTCCCTTTGCGTCTCAATTGTTAAAAATGTGCAGCTCCTGCCGCCTTCCACTG
>NW_022103896.1:9823252-9835251 GCF_000313985.2 Echinops telfairi
CTTAGGGGCGGGGGCGGGGCCAGGGGAGGGGGCGGGCCTGGAGATGGAAAGACAAGGCTCTGAGACTCAAAGGTTTCTTCCCCAGTCACAGATGTTCCTCACCAGAGACAAATTCCGAGCCCCCGAGCCCCCCTCCCCCCTGCACTTGTCACCACATTGGCGGCCATTCATTGAGCACATAAGTGAGCTAGCTACCCAGGGTGCACAGTCTCATTACCATAGTTCCACCTCCACAGATGAGCAAGCTCAGAGAAGGGCCACACTCGGCAGGCCAAGGTCACGCCCAGTGGTATTACTGTTGGGGCTGCAATCTGAAGGCAGAAACTGCCTCTCACCAGGTGGCACAGTGGGCTCTGCACTGAGCAGCTAACTATGAGGTCAATGGTTTGAACCCACCAGCTACCCTGAGGGAGATAGATGAGGCTAGTCTTGGAAACCCACAGGAGACAGTTCCACTCTGCCATATCTAGAGTCAGAATTGACTCAGTGGCAGCGAGTTTGTCTTGAGGTTTGTGCCCCTCTTGGCCCCCTCAAGGACTAGCTCCATGCCCCATGGCCCAGCAGCCCCTCCAGAGAACAAGGGTGAAGTGATTTGATTTTTTAAAGGGGCGGACAGCTCACCCCCTGCCCACTCCTTTCCTGCTAATGTTACGAACAGAGGCCCCTGTGAGTGCACGCCCTACACACACACACACACACACACACACACACACACCACTGACAATGTGCACCCAGGGCCATAACCAGGAAAAAAATAAAAAAGAAGCAATCTAGATAAATCATTCCTCCCAGGCAGTCCCTCCTCTGCGGGACCCCAGGAGTGACAGAGGATCCTGTGTTTCACTGGGGTTTTCAATGGCTCCTTTTCCAGAAGCAGATTGCCCGGACTTCCTTCTGAAGCACTCGAGGTAGATCTGAACCATCAGCCTTTTGGTTAATAACCAAGCACTTACCCATCTGTGCCAACAAAATTGGGCTCCAGCACAAAACCGCCAACTTCTCCGGCAGCTGCCAAGGGCCTGTGCGGGGAGAAGCATGGAACTCTTGGCTCAGAAACCCACCTCACCCAGCTTCACCAGACACTGCTGCTGGGCGTCAGGGGTGGGGGAGGGGTATTGGGAACTCAGTGCCTCTGACAGCAAAATCCTGGGGAAGGGACATTTTCTGCTGGCCTTGCTCAGAGTTCCGAAGGTGGGTCTCCAGGCTCCTCCTTTTGGGGTTTGGAGTGCCATTTGGAGTGCTAGAACTTTCAGGGCTTACCCAGACATCATGCTACCCATGTGGAGAGGTCTGTGCCCTGGCAGAGTTCTCCAGTAGTGCCTTCCTGAAGAACTGCCTTCGCATTTCAGCAAAAAAGTACCCGAGATCCTCAAACCCCCACGCTCCTGCCCAAGCCAGCAATGGCCAACTCGTTTCAATGGCCCATGAGCCAAGCATGGCTTTTACACACTTCAGGGACAGAAACCAAAAGAAAAGATATTTGTCATGTGAAAAGACTATGAAATTCAAGAGTCAAGATCAATTAATAAAACTTTATTAGCACACACCCATGCATAGGCACTAGGGTATCGTCTATAGGTGTACAGGAGCCCTTGTGGCATAGTGGTTATGTGTTGGGCTGCTAACTGAGACCAGCAGTTTGGAACCACCAGCTGCTCCACGGGAGGAAGAGGAAGCTATTTACTCCTGCAAAGATTTACAGTCTAGGAAACCCACAGAGCAGTTGTACCCCGAGTTATAGGGTCCCTCTGAGTCAGTATTGATTTGATGGCGTGATTGTTAAAATGGTTAGGAGTTCAGCTGCTCACCCTCAGGTCAGCATTTCAAACCCACTTTCTAGCCTTTGGGAAAAAGATGAGACTTTTTAATCCTGTAAAGAGTTACCATCTCAAAAGTGCCACAGAGGCAGCTCTACCCTAGCGTGTAGGGTCGCTGGGATTCAGAATGGACTCGGCAGTGGGTTGCTTTGTTTTGTATCAGGTAGTTTTGACAGAGCCCACATGGCCCACAAAGCCTAAAAGATTTACTATGTGACCCGCCAGAGTGAGTTTGTCTATCTTTGGTCTATACCGCGTGGCTTACATCTTCAGCAACTCTGTACCCATTGTATATCTTCTTTCATAACCTGTTTTCCAACCCATCTCCAGATCCTTCCAGAACATGTGGCTTCCCTTCCCCATTACACTGAGTGTGGTCCATCCACACGAACTCCCTGCTAGAGCATGGCGGGTCCTCACAGGTGTACCTGCATCTCAGCCAGCAGTGGCTGTGGCGCAGTGGGGCAGTGTTAGTCAGCTCTGGATTGAGGCTGGTCAGTCTCATTGCTCCAACGTCATTACCATGTTACCTCTCTTCTCTCCCAATCCCAGAGTCTGCTCCTGAGTATTAGTAACAGCACATGCTTGGTAAAGCAGTGGGGCAACGAAATAAAGGAAGGCCTGTGACAAGATGGATTCGCACAGTGACTGCAACAATGGGCTCAGGTATAACAGCAATTGTGAAGATGGCACCGGACCGGGCGGTGTGTCGCTCTGTTGTACACTGGGCGGCTGTGAGTCAAAACCAGCTCCGTGGCAGCTCACGACAACCACACATGCGCCCTTTGCTGCCACTTAGAATGCTTTGTGGATCTTGCCAACTGGGGAATTAGGGAGCTCTCCTCCCTTTGTTTGACAGAGCCCCTGGGCAAATGAGACAAAGGGTGGAGCTTCCGGAAGCCACTCGAAAATGATCAGTGGTTCAAATGCCCCAGTCGCTTCTCCAGAGGAAGATGGGGCTGTCTTCTCCAGTAGAGACTGACAGCCTGATAAACGCGCCCTCGGGCTGATGTACGTGGTAATCGGCTCCGTGGCAGTGGCCTTGGGGGTCTAGATGCAGATGCTGGGAATGCTTGCCTGGTGCGATGGTTAGTAGGGCTATGCTTTCTGGAAGGTTGGGGAGCTCTGTAGGAGAAGAGCTAGCACTTTTTCCCATAAAGACCATAAACCCAACTCATTGCCAGTGAGTCAATTCCCACTCCTAGTGACCCCAAAGCACAGTGTAGACCTGATCCTGTGGGTTTCCCAGACTGTAACTCTTTATGGGAACAGAAAGCCTTCTCTTTCTTGCATGGTTTCTGAACTGCTGACCTTGTGGTGAGCAGCCCAAAGCCACCAGGCCCGCAGGTCACCCCACATAGAGACAACAGTGTAGAAAGCCCTGTGGGACGAGACTCCTCTGTCACACTGGGTCCACTGTGAGTCGGAATGAGCTGACAGTGGTACAACATACTCAAAGTCCCCACATTGGCTGCTACTTTCAGCTAGAAGACTCTAGGCCAAGAGGCAGCAATGAAAGCCATGTGGAAGGGGGTTCTGCTCAGACACCCAGCGGGTCACACAGGAGGCAAACGGCAACTAGGATGTTACTCACATCGCAAATATCTCAGAAACAAAAGGAGAAGGGAAAACCCTTACAGGGTTCCCATGATGTTGCACTTACTGTTCCCCCTGGTGAGGCCACCTGTCCCTGCCCTGCTCACCACTGCACTCAGCCATTCGCCACCAGCATCCCCCGGTCATGCGTCCTCCCACACCGATGGCTCTGCAGCTGGCAGGCTCAGGCAGGTGTGGTAAAACTGCAGGCAGCCTGCTCTACCGGGACCTCACCCAGGAGATGCCATGCAGCACAGGGGCTGACATTGACAGGCAGCCTGCCAGGGTGCCCATGTGTGAGTGAGGTCTTCCTCCCGGTGGCTCTTGTTTGCTGCGCAAGGAGAGAACTGGAAAAGCTCATCACAGTTAGGGGAGAGCTTCTGAGCGGGACGAGGGGCTCCTCATGGCTGATAAAAGGGAAAAATGACCTCAGGTGCCCTCATAGCCAGCGCTCATCTGATTGCAATGAGACACACTGTCAAAGAAGAGCTCAGTGGAAGGAGGGTTTCATGGTAACAGGCAGGAGCAATCCACTTCCACTGGGCTCTGAACAGGAGGGGGCTGCTTCCTGGGCTTGCTAGTCTACCTCCCTGCCCTACCTGTCTATGCTCTGCCCCAACCCTGAGCTCATCCTTACCCAGGGCCACATTGGGATATTGAAAGCAAACAATGCAAGGCGACAGGATCCACCAGCCTCAAGCTCAAGCGATGTACGCACCAGCGTGGTGAAGCAGGTTTCGAAGGAGCTCAGGCTTTTGCGACACAATCCATGGTTTGGCCTGGCTCACAGGTAGTGTAGCTCACAGCTTGAGGAAGAGAACTAGCTAAAGCAGCAGCATGCTCCAAAGATCATCATATAGCAAGAGAGAGGCGGGCAGGCCTTGTGAAGCCATTTATCTCTTTGTCTTCCAATCAAACTTCAACCTGATTAATCCCACATGTTCCTATTGGCCAGGTTGGCACAATAAACCTAACAATCACAGAGGGTATGTCAAAAATTATTACTACTAAGGTTTCAGTGCCTACACACATGGGTTTACTCCAAACAAGACTGGTTTAAACACACCTCTGTGATTGGAGGGTGAGAGCAGACAAGTTCTCTCACTAATATACTTGTCTTGGTCTCTCTCGCGTGGCTTCCAAAAGAAAGTTCCGATAAAAACAGTGGCTTCTGAGGGGATCTTCTGGGCCAGTTAAAATCATAGCAGAGAAGTCAGCTCAGAAGGTTAATGGCAACTATTTGGGGGACTCCAGGGGAGTCATGTTGAGGCTTAAAGAAGTTTGTTAAAAATGGAGGACTACATCAGTGAGGAAAAGGCCGAGGATGTTTGGCTAGAGGTTTTGTTGTTGTTGTTGTTTTTCCCTAGCACAAGCTTCTTCTCATGTTTCCAGAGTAGTCAGTGCTGGGCTAGGGAGCAGACCTGGTGGAATTGCCATGCCACGTGGTAACATTTTGAGATACCACTACCCTGGCTTTGCACAGCCTCGGCCACTCTGGCATTATGGACATGACCGAGACAAGATGGCAAGGACAAGCATCAAGACAGTGGACCTGTGAGAAAGGTTGTGGGGGCTGAGAAAGCCCAGAGGTGACAGAGGGGCCGGGGCCCCTGGCTGTTCCTGAGACGTGTGTGTTTGAAGGTGGAGCCAGTGGGATTCCCTGATGCACGCACTGGGTGTGGAGCTGGCGGGAAGCACCTTTCCTGGTGAAGGAGGGGTCAGGTGGGAGGACAATGTTGCCAATAACCAAGCTGGGGAGGATTTTTCAGACTGAAACAGGTCCGGCTCTTGAGCTTCTCCTAGAACAGTGGTTCTCAACCTTCCTAAGGCCATGACCCTTTCATACAGTTCCTCATGTGGTGGTGACCCCAACCATCAAATTATTTTCATTGCTACTTCATAACTGTAATTTTGCTACTGTTAAGAATCGCAATGTAAATATCTGATATGCAGCATGTATTTTCATTGTTACAAATTGAACATAATTAAACATAATTAAATCATAGTGATTAATCACAAAACAATATGTAATTATATATTGTGAAATATTTATGTGTTTTCCAATGGTCTTAGGCGACCCCTGTGAAAAAGGATCATTCGACCCCCCCCAAAGGGGTCACACCCCACAAGTTGAGAACCACTGTCCTAGGGACTTCCCCTGTTTGCCTCTCCATTATGGGGGTCTGCATGGAACCATCCTGGCTGCACTGGGCCCCTTGTCTCTGTGTGCAGGGGGAGTGGGGAGCAGAGGCGCCAGACTGGGAGCAGCGCGCACTGACTGCCTGCAGGGCTAGGCCCCACCTGCAGCCTCACCCCCTCCTCGGTGCCTCTGACAGGCGACTCTTCCCCCAGACTGAGGAATGAGAAGCAGCTCAGGCTCCCCAACTGCAAATGCTGAGCAAGGCCCACACTCCGTCCACGACAGGGCCAGGGAGCACAAGTCTCACCCCGGCCCCTGCTCCTAGGGTTGGTGGGGGGGTGGGTGGGCAGGAGAGGGGCAGCGTGTGTGGAAAGCTACATGTGAGTGTGTACTTGTGTGCATGCTGGATGTGTGCAAGCATGTGAGCTTGCATGTGCCTGTGTGTATAGGTGCATGCATATGTAGCTCTGTGTGCCACACACATGCATGTGTGTGAGCATGTGAGAGTGCATGCGTATGCATGTGTGACTACATGTGAGTGCATTAGTGTATGCCCACAATAGTGTGCACATGAGTCTATGTGTATGTGCATGCATGTGCATGCATTGGATATCTGTGTGTGTGTGTGTGTACATGTGTGTATCTGTGTGTATTTGTGGGCATGGGCATGGAGGCCTGTTCCCAGGGCTATCCCATAGTCCTCACTGGGAGTCCCAACAGAGAGTGACCCAATGTTGTCTTCTGGACTAACTGAAAGCAGCTGCTTTGTTGAAGCATCCCTGAGTTGAATGGTAACCAGGCCATTGGCAATGACTGTGGCCACTGTCACCGCTTTACAGATGGGAAAACTGAGGCCGAGGCTGGGGCTGGGGCTGGGACTAGGGTTGAGCTTGATGCTGGGGCTGAGCCTAGGGTTGGGGCTGGAGCTAGGACTGAGGCTGAGGCTGGCCCCTGGGCTGGGGCAGGAGCCAGCTTCCCCCAGTGGTCTGCTGGCTCTTTCTACTACACACCTCTAGCTACACACTGGCCACTTCCTGCATGTGCATTTCCGCTCCCCAAGATCCTCCCCAGTTGGGCCCTGCTCACCTTGCTCAGCTGAGACGTCACCTCCTCGGAGACCTGACACCCTCTCCTACAGTGGCCGTGACTCCTCTCCAGACAGCACCCAGCCACACTGCCTATTCCCATCTCAACACAGTGCTCACCACCAGGGTGCACAGCTTCCCCTCGAAGCCGATGTTCCTTCCAGGAGGGGAGTCCATTTCACTCACTCCCATGACCCAGGCCCTAAACGAGAACAAAAAGTCCAAACGAATTGCTGTCTAGTCTAGTGGACTCCCAGGGATCCCTCACTTGTCAGAGTAGAGCTGTGGGTGGGGTTTTCAGTAGCTGCGACCTTGCAGGAGTAGATCGTCACGCCTTTCTTCCAAGGATTTCCGTTAGTAGCTAATCATTCCCTAGAGTCTCTAGGAGCTAGACGGTTGATGTTGATGTTATTGGGGTTGCTAGGTGCTGATGAGTCCGTTCCAACTCGCAGCATCCCTATGCACAACAGAGTGAAACACTGCCCAGTCCTGTGCCGTCCTCCTAAGAGTTCTTTTGTTTGAGGCCATTGTCGTCACGGTGTCCATCCATCTTGTCAAGGGGCTGCCTCTTTGTCGCTGTCCTTCTACTTTACTAGGCATGATGTCCTCCAGGGAATGATGTCTCCTGACAACGTGTCCGAAGTATTAAAGACAAAGCCTCATCATCCTTGTCTCTAAGGAGCATTCTGACAACACTTCCTCTAAGACAGATCTGTGCTTTGGGAAGTCCATGGTACTTGCCCTCCACTTGGTCAACACCCGGTTCAAATGCATCGATTCTTCTTTGGTTTTCTTTATTCAATGTCCACCTTTCACACGCATTGAAAATGCCATGGCTTGGGTCGGGTGCACTTCAGTCCTCATAATAGCATTCTTGCTTTTCAATACTATAAAAAGGTCTTTTGATTTCTTGACTGCTGCTTCCATGAGCTTTGATTGTAGATCCAAGCAAGGCAAAATCCTTAATGTCTTTTTTTTTCTATTTATCATGATATTTTCTATTGGTCCAGTTTGAGAATTTTGCTTTTCTTTACAGTGAGTTGTAATTCATACTGAAGACTGCGATCCTTGATCTTCATCAGTAAGTGCTTCAAGCCCTCCTCGTTTTCGCAAACAAGATTGTGTCATCTGCATAATGCAGGTTATTACTAAGCTTTCTTCCTATCCTGATGCTGGATTCTTCTTCAGAGATTCCTATGTCTCTGATTGGTTGTTCAGAATACAGATTGAATATGTCTGGTGAGAGGATACAGCCCTGATGCACACCTTTCTTGATTGTAAACCATGCAGTCTGCTCTTGTTCTCTTGCCACAAAACCGATCCATGTGCAAGTTCCTGATCCATGTACAAGTTCAGCACGAACACAATGAAGTGTCCTGGCATTCCTATTCTTCTGGTGGCGTTGTTGGGTAAGCGTGGTACTGTTCATCACAGGTCAGGAGTTCAAACCCACTGGCTGCTCTGCAAAAGAAAGATGAGACATCCCAAACAGATGCACAGCCTCAGAATCCTTGCATAGGGCCCCTGTGGGTTGGAATTCACTTGATGGAAGTGGTTCAGAGGTGAGAGACTAGAGTTCCGTAAACGAGCTCTACTCTATAGGTCATATGCTACTGGTGAACCCCAATACAAGCATGATGCGCCTTCCTCTGTGTCATTGCTTATTGGCCTGGGGCGATTCTTAACCAAGCTGAAGGGCATGCTGAAGATATCTACACCCTGTTGGACTGAACCAGAGGTTATTAAGTGCCAAGTGTATGAACAGCTTCAATGAAGCACAATGGTCTTTTAGGATAGGTAGGAGCTCAGCTAATCAATCTCACTGTCACTGAATCGATACCAACTCAAGGGGGCCTATAAGACTGGGTAGAATGGCCCTGAAAGCCCTGTCGTTCCCCCACAGATCGGCTGATGGTTTCGAGCTGCTGATCTTGTGGCTCACAGCTCAGTGTGTAATCATTGGGCCACCAGGGCTCCATCGGGTAAGAACTAGGTCTCCCAAGAACAAATTAGGCACTGATACAATGTGCCCACAAAGGCAAACCATTGTTTATCTGTTCATTTCCCCCAAAATCCGTGAGCCTGCGGTTATCATCCATTTGGGAATGGATTGTCTCTGTTCTGTTAATGAGGCAGGATTAGGGTAGGGTATCCTGAGTTGATCAGAGATTAAACAACTGAGCAGAGCAGAGATGGGAGTTGAACGACGAATGAAGATCACCTCACAGCAGAACCTCTGAGTGCAAGGGCCATCCATCCTCCAGGCCAACAGAGAAAGAGAGGAATCCGTCCTCTAGGGAAAGTCCCCTGAGTTCAGACTTCTAGCCTCCTAAACCGTGGGGAAATAAATCTCTGTTTGTGAAAGCCACCCTCGTGTGATACTTCCATTATAGCAGCACTAGAGAATGAAGACTGGCGGCATAGGGTCTACATGTTGGGCTGCTAACTGCAAGATCAGCAACTCAAAACCATCAGCCAGCTCCTCTAAAGAAAGACGAGGCTTTCTACTCCTGTAAAGAGGTACAGTCTCGGAAACTCACAGGATAGTTCTACCCTGTCCTATAAGGTCACTGTGAGTAAGAATTGATTCTATGGCCATGATTTTGACAGAATGAAGATGGATGGGTATGAACCAGGGCCCCCAAATAACAAACTGGACACAGACACAGGCAACCCATTGTTGGTGCATGAACAATGCCCAGTAATGGCAAAGTAAAAAGAGGAAGTGCCCAGCTGAGCACACGATGTCAGGTATTATTAGAATTTCAGTCCTGTTCCCTCAATTCTTCTTGTATTCTTATCAAGTTGATATGAAATTATGTAACTGCCACAACCACCTATGAAACAGTCTTTTCCAAAAGATCAAGTGTAGATGTGGCTGGGCCTCTGGACACCCCCCCTTCCACCTCCCCCACCCCCACCTCCGCCCCTGGGTCAGTAAGCACTTCCACAGGGATGAGCTCACTCTGTAATCTGCACCATCTGAAACGGTAGCTGGAGCCATACGTGGGTGCCAAGCACTTGAAATTGCCTCTGATTTAATTAATTTCCATTTAAATAGCTTCTTGTGGCTAGTGGCTACTCCTCTAGACAGAGCAGCTCTGGATCAAACTATTGTCTCGCAGGAAGGATGGAGACAAACAAATTGTACCAGGGACACTCGACCAGCCACATGCAGACAGGACCCAAACCACGGAAACCATCTCTCCCACAAAGGGAAAGGAAAAGCTTTGGGAGAAGGAGAGGAATCTTTACATCGGAGGACATTTGAAAGACCTATTGTTCATGGAAGCAGCAATCAAGAAATGAAATGATGTCTGACAGCCAGGAGGCTCCTCAGAACCAAAGGCGGTGAGACAGAGGTTGGTATATTTGGACATGGTGTTAGAAAGGGCCAGTCCCCGGAGAAGGCCGTCATGCTTGGTGAATTAGAGGGTCACATGGAAAAGATGACGACCCCCAGTGAGATGGCCTGACAAAGTGGCACCAGCAATGGGCTCAGAGTTTCTTCGCTTGCAATAAAGTTGCTATGGATGGCCATGAAATGAACCGCACCTAACACCATCTGCATTGCATTGGGCAAAAAGGCTTCAAAAGACTCTTGAAAGTGTTGACCTGGGCGGGGAGGCGGGGAGGACGAGGAGGAAGAAAAAGTGGGCCTGACAAAAGCCGTGATCTTTTCCATCACCTCATATTCGTGCAAAAGCCAGACAATGGAAGCAGTAGGTAGCTGAAGCGTATTCTTTGGTAAAGATCAAACACTAGTGAATTAGACAAGAGTTTATTTCTCCTTTGACAGGAGGTTCAGGGAAGGTGAGTTCCCCTGCTTCACAGCTTGGTGCACGCCAATCACCTTACCAGCCCTTAAAACCGTGTGGTCAGTGCTGCCAGAAAGACCAGCCTTAAGGGGAGACATGTGACCCACGACCGTCCTTTTCTGCTCACCCTTGGATCTCAGCATTTAACACCGAGCACCGCGACGTGCCGAGCTAACCACACACCGGAGATGGGCCGAGCTCCGCAAATAATCGACTCAACAAATATTAGCCTGACTTGAACGAAAGTGTGCCTGCAAATATCTGTGTATATGTAGATGTAAACGTGTTGATACAGAGATCCCTGCCAAAACACCCTATGGGAGGCTGTGCGGATATGCAAGGATCTAAAACACAGGGCGCACGCCAAGAGAAGCTGCTCCATTGTCAGAACCATTCTCCCTCAACTCACCTTGGAAGGGAACTGGTGCGCACCTCCAAAGGATGCGCTCAGGTGTTTTCACTCGCAGTCACCATGAAATATCATCGCCCATCCACTCTTCCTCTGTGACTACCCTTTTTCCGTCTCTGTGGACCGTTCTCCATCTGCCTCCCCTTCACAGGTCCCTGGCCCAGGACTCTCGCCCTAACCTCTAGCCTCCTCACTAGGCTCTTCTTCCCGGTGGGTGGACTCAACTGCTCCCATGGCCTTGACTGCCATCTAAACGCCTGCTGGGGTGGTTGCCCTCCTGCTTCAGCTCCGACTCACGGTGAGCTGGTGTCTAAGAGAACATGGTGTTGTCCCGTCCTGCGGCATCTCTAGGAGGGCTGCTCTGCCTGAGTCCATTGTCAGCACCTCCTGGAAGGAGACTTCCTGCGATTTTGTTGGGGGGATACTCTCTGCCTTGCTGCTGCTGCTGCTGCTGCTGATGATGATGGTAAGTGCTATACCATCAGTTCTGACTCATCACAACCCCCTGTGCCACGGACCAAAGCAATGGCCGGTTCTGCGCCGTCCTCAGAGTTGTTTTCACGGTTGAGCCCGTTGCTGCAGCCTCAGGGTCAGGGCTTCTCCCTGAGAAGAGGTTTGTCACTTCTTTCAGTTAGCTGCCTTCTCCTCTCTCCCAACTCGATTTGCATCTTGCCTGTTCCCGAGGAGAACGGCTCCACAGGGATTCTAAGGCTGGGGCCTTTCAGAAGCAGAAAGCCAGACCCTCGGGTGGGTGCAAACCATCAACCTTCCAGCTAGTCTCGCCAGGCACTTCACCATGTGTGTCACCCAGGGATGCTTTGTAGGTCCACGACCCCCTTTTACTTTCCAGAACGTCACTGCTCACTCCCATCTGTTTTTCCCGTGTGGACTTTAATCCTAAAGTTCTAATCCAGCAGTTCTCAACTTGTGTGGGTCACGACCCCTTTGGGGGTCAAACAACCCTTTCACAGGGGTCGCCTGATTCATCACAGTAGCAAAATTAGTTATGAAGTAGCGATGAAAATATTTTATGTTGGGGGCGTCACCACCGCAGGAAGCACTGTATGAAAGGGTCGTGGCGTGAGGAAGGTGGAGAACCGCTGCTCTGATCTAACCCATGCGGTGGGTGTGTTC
>NW_022103896.1:9836823-9837970 GCF_000313985.2 Echinops telfairi
ACCTCCTCCCTGGGGGACGGACAACAGAAAAGTGGGTGAAGGGAGACATCGGACAGGGCAAGATATGACAAAATAACAATTTATAAATTATCAATGAGGACCTAAAGCCTTCATCTTGCCACTGCTCTGAGCCCCCGTTTTCTCATCTGGTACTTGGAACCTGCTCTGCCTACAAAAGAACACAATGCGGCTCAGGCCCGCGCCATCCCCGGGATGGGCTGCAGCTCCCTAGGGTTTTCACAGGCTGATTTTCAGAATTAGGTCACTAGATCACCAGGCCGTTCTTCCTAATGTTAGGCTGGAAGCTCTGCTGAAACCAGTTCAGCATCACAGTTCATCATCACCCAAGCCTCCACTTGACCAGAATCAAACCTGGGCTTTCCCAGTGGAGGGTGAGACTTCTACCAGGGAGTTTCCACTGGCCCCACCCTTGCCCTACCTCCTGGAGTGGGTGTGAAAAGCACGTTTGTAAACAGCCATGCAGCCTGAGGAGTTGTCATTAGCAAGGATGCTGACGGACAGATGGTGCTCCAGCCCTGTGAACTGTCTTTGTGGGGTGGTGTCAGTTCTGAGTCAAATGGAAACAGAGCAGGGTCGTGGCCACTGAGAGAGACACTGTAGGGGGAAGCCTTCCTTTAAACTGCATCCAAGGCTCAGGCGACAGGCTCCGAGGACCTGGATCCTGCTCCTGGGTCTGTAGCCCAGGCCCTTAGCCCCCGAGGCAGGAAAAGCCAGGCAGCCGGGGCATTTCTGGGGCCTTTGGGGGCAGGAGTGCTTCGCTCTGGCCAGCTGTGACCTCACATTCACCACAGCCAGCGCGTTGGCTCTTCAGCCAAACACAGGCAGCAGGCAAACCAACACTTCCCTCCGATGTCCTCGGAGAAGGCACCACGTCTGACACCCCAGACTGTGTGTTTCACTCAAGAGCCACGAACAGGGTGGTTGGGGGGAGATGTCCATCTGCATCCTTGGTGGTACAGATGGTTTCTCCTTTGACGACTGCCCAAAGGTTGATGGTTCAACCCCACCAGACGCACCTGGGGAGACAGGCCTGTCAATCGGCTTCCCAAAGCTCACAGCCTTGACAACCCGCTGGGGCAGTTCTACTCTGCACCCCTGGGTCTCCATGAATTGGAATCAACTCAAT
>NW_022103896.1:9838616-9855883 GCF_000313985.2 Echinops telfairi
CATCATAAGTGGGTTCTGATATAAATTGAATGGATTTTTTTGCCAGTTTTCTATTTATTGCCTTTTAAATATCAGTATCTTCATACATCTGAATGTATCTATCTTTGGGGATTGGAAACATTACATATAAACATATGCTGATCTTTTAAAACATCAACAAATTACACGTTGCAATACTGTATGTAATACAGGTCTCATTAACCAGCGTTGTGTTGTTGGTAGGTGCCAGCAAGGCAATTCCGGCTCGTGGTGACCCTGCGCTCGACAGCCCCTGGTCCTGCACCAACCTCACCGCTGTTCTTCTGTTCGAGTCCACAGCTGCAGCCGCTGTGTCAGTCCACTTCATGGGGGGTCTTCCTCTTTTTAGCTGACCCTCTACTCTACCAAGCGTGGTATCTGTGTTCAGGGACTTACTTGTCTCTCCCGATAACCCATCCAAAGTACACGAATCAAAGTCTCATCATCCTCGCTTCTCAGGAGCATTCTGGCTGTACTTCTTCCAGAACAACTACATTTGTTCTTCAGGCAGTCCATGGGACTTTCTGTCTTCTGGGTCAGCATCGCAATTCAAAGGCAGAGATCCTTCTGCAGTTTTCCGTAGCCATTGTCCCGCTGTCACCTGCATGTGAGGCGACTGAAAATACCATGGCTTGAGCCAGGCGCACCTGAGTCCTCACAGTGACAGCCCTGCTCCTCCACATGGTCACAAGGTCACATGCAGCAGATCTGCCCAGGTCATATGTGGTTTGACTTCTTTTTGTTGTTGTCTTTTATGAACCATGATTTCTTGATCGCTGCTTCCAAACACAACGGAATTTAAATCGACCTTTGTAAAGGCTGTTCCTCTTGACATGAATCCCTCCTAAACCAGAGTCTACCGGCAACCCAGCTTTTCAGGGTCATTCTGAGAAACCACCGGACTGGTGAATGGAAAGGAATTAGCATGGGGCCTGACCTGTGGGAAACATTCAGTAAATGTAGGCTGTGGTTAGTGGGGTTCCCATGATTAATTCCTTACCGCCATCAGCCACAGGAGAGCAGAGGGAATCCATTTGCCCAGGAAGAGAGCTCAGAAGGCGGGATTGGCTCAGAAAGGAGGACAATGGCGATGGGAGGAACTGGGAAGGGTTTTGTTGCATTGTGGGAATTGCCATCCGTGTCACAAAACAAAATGTGTGTGAAGGGTTGACTGGAAAAACACCTTGTTCTGTACACTTTGACCCAAAGCACATGAAATGATTGATACCAAGAGGCCACGGCAGTGGAGTAAAGGCAGAGCTGGAACATGGGGTTTGGTCCTAGATCAAAGCGTGCGACCTTAACGTGTGTCGCCTTGTCGTGTCAGGTCCCTCCTAGGCCCTAGACACTCTCTGAAGCCCTCTCCCACTTGGATGGTTCGAGCCTCATTGGTAGACAGTCCCTGCTGCCATTTCTCCCGTGTCATCAGCATTCATACTGCCCTTTGGTGCTTCACCTGGGCACAGCCGGCTGTCCTGGTCACTGACCAGATATGAGATCCGGTCACACGGTGCAGAGATGCCAGCTCAGTGCTCTCATTCTGACAACAAGGAGTTCCTGGTCCAGAAGTCAGCTCTCCCTCCTGCAAACAGTGGACTTCGTGGGTGGGCCTCTCTGCCATTTCTCTGGGACCATGGCAAAGAGCCAAATGGTATTAAAAATCCTTCCTTCAGGAAAAAGCCTTCCCCTCCACAGGGATTCAACAGTCCCATCACTCAGTTTCCTAGATCTGAGGAAACCAAGAATTTCCCATCCCAGCTGCCTCAGTCTTCTGGGAAAACCGGGTCAGCCCGGCAGCCACTATGAGGGGACACCTGGGGAGTTAGCTCGGCTTACAACTGACTCTGCTGACACAGCTCTCATCTGGTCATCTGCAGGTCCCTCCTCTCGGCAGGTACCTGCTTGTTCATGGAAGCAGGAGGAATTTCCTGTCATCCCTGCTCTGAAACCAAGTGCTAAGACTCAGTCTCATAGAGGAAGTCTGAAATCAATGGTCTTTGTCTCTAGAGAGCTCTAGGATGGGCCAGGATTGGCATTTAGGGTCTACCAAGAAGGAAAGTAACCCCCTCTTCAAATAAACCCCCAGTGCCATCACAGAGAGCCCACAGGACAGACAAGGACCCGCCCCTGCCGAGTTTCCAAAGCTGTAATTTTTACAGAGGCAAACGGCCCCATCTTTCTCCTCTGGACAAGATGGTAGGCTTGAACTGCTGACCTTCTGGTTAGCAGTCAAAAGCTTTAACCACTATGCCACCAGGGAGCCCCTAAGAATGAGGACACCTGATTTAAAAACTCTAAGCTTTGAGTAAAGACCCAGAAAGCTGCATTCTCTCCCTCAAAACCAAACCCAAACCCACAGTGCTTGAGTCCATTCTGACTTGTGGTGACCCTACAGGACAGAGTAGAGCGGCTCCACAGGATTCCCGTGGCTGTAAATGTTTAAAGGACAAGATCCATATTTGTACCCATTCCTGAGATCGGTGACCCAACAGAATGGTCACATTGTAGCACCATATCATTACTATCACATGAAAATGAAATTTTGCCGAAGATCACCCAACAACAGTTGCAGTGGTATATTGACAGGGAGCTGCCAGAGGGTCAGTTCAGATTGAGCAGAGCACATGGAACAAGGGATATCATTGCTGATATCAGATAGATCTTGGGTGAAAGCAGAGAATACACGAAAAATGTTTACTTGTGTTTTATTGACTATGTAGATCATACATAGAATCTACATACTGTGATATAGAATGTGACTGTGTCAATCATAATAAACTATGGATAGCCTTGAGACGAATAGGACTTCATTGTGTTCCTGCAGAAACTGTACTTGGATCGTCCCCAGAGCAAGACTACATGGGCTGATCAAATGGTGAGAGAGCTCAGCTTCGGTGGAACCATCCACAGAGCCCTCTCGGATTCCCTGAGCTGCAGAGAACCTCTAAAGGTCAGTGTCTCAGGTGCATCTCTCAACATCCTCAGTGTCCTTGCTCCTCTCATCCAGTTCTGCAGTTATTGATAGTTTCTCAGGCCCCTTCTAGACCCTAAGCTCCCTGAACTAGCTCCACCCCTAATTCATGCCCAGGTTCCCACTCTCCCCACTCCCCAGCCTGCCCTTCCCACATCACCGTGGAGCAGATAGCTCAGACTGCTGCCACAAACCCCACAGGACAACCTGGAACAGGGCATCACATTCTGAGCTTACATCCTCTTCTAAATGACTAGGAAATTATGCAAATGGGACCTCCGGTGATGGATCTTTCTGGGGCTATCAAACACAGGAAGCACAGGGCTTGGATGGCAGGTAGTTCTCGGGTTATTTTCTCTTCACCGTTGGATGGCTTGATCGGGGTGGCTTTGCACCCACCCTCTTTAAAGTGGGGAGGGGGGACGTGACTCCATGCCTAGAAGTTGGAAATGAAGCACATGATTGGATCGGGGAGCAGGACGTCTCAGTCTCTCTGAGGAGATCCAGAGAAGCCTCTCTGTAGAGCTGAGTGTAACTTGGGCTGTGGGTCTTTGCAACCTTGGCCTCCTCTGTTCCCTGCCTCATGTGTCTCCACCTCCAGCCTGCAGGCTGCACTGACAGGTGTCCATTTTATTAGGGTGCTCCTTTATGCCTTTTGGAGGGTATAGAGATCTGACAATAACCCGAACCACTTGCCCTTGAGTTGACTGTGTCCCCCACGTGTGGCTCCCCCCGTGTGTCAGAGTAGGACTGCGCTGCCTCATGCTGAGTGGCTGTGTCTGCCACCCCCAGGTTGTTAGAACAAAGTGTTCTTCCATTGAGGGAGGGCTTGAGAAGAGACCAAAGTCCATCCACTTCCTCAATATACTGCCATATAAATATATGCACCTATGCCAATACCTCTATTTTTATGAATTAATATATTTACATAAGTGCACATCTATGTTTATACCTCTAGCCATAGCTTTGCTTCCTAGATCTTTCCTATGTTCCTTTTGCCTTCCTCCTTTCCCACCAGCACACTCACCCTTCTTCTGCCTTTTAGTACTTCCTCTCAGCCAGATTGCTGTTGCTCCAACACCCCAAGGATCTCTACATCCTCCTCATTGTTGATTTTAATGCCCTAGTTGTTCCCCTGTCTATGGCATTGTTTGCTCACTGCTCCCTGCCCCTGCCTCCTCCTCTTCCCAAGTGCTTCAGGAACCATCGGTCCATCGTTTTCTCCTCAGGCTTGCTTCCCATGCCTTCCCATTCTTATCGACAATACAAAAAGAAAACCAAAAATTGAATAAAAAAGAGAAAACAAATAGAAAAACATATATATAAAGAAAAATAATAACTAGTGTAAAACAAAACACAGAAAAAAGTATAGATAATTCCAGGTCTGTCTGCTGACTTTTATGACTATCTCTCCACTGGTCCTGGGGGGTTCCGGGAACTGCCCCTCCTACCCTGAAGTCTATTTTGTGGGTTACTCTGGGGCTTTGTGGCTTGGCTTTGCTACCATTGCTGATCTGTTATGTTCCCTTCTTGGTTTGCCCCGCTGTGGGGGATTCAGACTAGACTAGCACCCTGCTGTGTGTCCGCAGTATTGTCCTCTGTCCTGGTGTGCTCCAGTGAGGGGACAGCCTGTCTCGAGCTGTTGTCGGCCCTACAGTCCTCTCTGTGCCTTATCAGCTCCGTGCAGGGACTTTGTCCTCCGGGGCTTGGTGTGCCAATGTGGGGTCTAGACGCTCACTCTCTCTTTTTCCTTCTTGGTTTGCTTCCATGTGGGCGTGGCAGGCCAGACCCTCTCCCCAACCTGCAGGTTTAGTGTTGTCCTCTGTGGCACATACTTCTAGGGAGGGGTCAGTTTGGTTCTGATTGGGGCCGGCCTTGTAGCCACTCTGCTCATGCGTTGCTCCGTGTGGTTACGTTGCCCTCACGGTTTGGTGCTCTGTGGTGGGGTCTGCATGCACACTCCCGATTCTGTGGAGACATAACCAATACTCTCCCCCCTGGGTGGGTTAGTGCCCTGCTCCCCCAGTGCCATCGTCTCCTTTCTTTCCCCTCTTTCCTCCCTTCCCCTCCTCCCTTTCCTATTCTTTATGTTGGAATAACATGTACATCCTTGGGTCTGACCTGTCTTCCACCCGGCTGCCTGTACCTCAACCCGTATAGCGTGAGGTAAGTGGCTTTTCTTCTATACTGCTGTGCTGATTATACTTACCTCCATGGACTCATGTTCTACTTGTCCTTTAGTGATTGGCTAATTTCCCCTAGCATAATTTCCTCCAACTCTTCCCATGAGGTAATGGGCTTCACACAATCACTTTTTAGTGATGCGTAGTATTCCATTGTGTGTCTGTGCCAGAGTTTTCTAATCCGCTGGCCTAACCATGAAAATTTAGGTTGTTTCCAATTCTTTGTGATTGTCTTCCACTTTTCTGAGGGAAGGCTCAGAATCCTATGTCTTTGGTGCCTAGGAATGGGATTATTAACACGAGGTCAATTATTTGCTGCTGTTGTGTGCCATCGAATCGGTAGGAGGTCATCATACTCAGAAATTAAACTCACTGTCACCGAGGTGATGCTGACCATATAGCACAGCGTTTCCAAGACTGTAACTATTAACGGGAGTAAAAAACTCCATCTTTCACCTGCAAATCAGCTGGTGGTTTTGAACTGCTGACCTTGCAGTTAGCAGCCCAACATGAAACCACTGTAGCACTGTAGCATAATCCGTCAACTTGAGAAGGGGTGGAGTCTAGCTGGTCAATCAGATCACAGCCAATGAGAGCTCTGTGTGGGCATGGGCTTCTCCTGGATTGTGGGAACTCCTGTCTTCCTCCCAGGAGGTGGGACACACACTTGCTATGAGACATTACTGATGACAAGCCTGATGGAGCCAGAGCCCTGGAGCTGGAGGAACCACGTGGAGACCCAGACCAGCGCTGAGATGCTTCCACTACCACTGGGTCCACAAGACTTTCCACCCATTGGCCTGTGATCTTTCTGCACTCGGCGTCATTGCAAGTGTTGCTTGAGTCTGAAGAGGAATTTATAGACTGGTATCAGCCCTATGGGCTAATATCGAACGTATAGACTTGATCTGGACTGGGCTGGGATGTTTTCTTAATATGCAATTGCTCTTTATATAAAGCTCTTTCTTATACATGTATGAGTGTCTATGAATTTGTTTCTCTAGTCAACCTGGACTAACACACCACTGCACCACCAGGACTCCTAAGAACTCATAGCAACCCTATAAAACCGAGTCCAGGAAATGCCCTATTACTTCCTCCCTGCCCCATCAGTTCTTCGACTGAGGAATCAACAAAGATGTCTAGGGTTTTCTCCTGAGATGCCACCAGTGAATTCAAACCCCTGACTTTTTTTATAGCAGCTGAACACTTTCACCCCTTTGAATCCTCACTTTCTTCATCCTCACAGCAGGGGGGACTTTTGCCGTGATTTCTCCCCAACTTTTGCCTTTCAAGTAGCACCTCCATCCTTTGTGCCATAGCTATGTTTTATTATTTATTTAGTTTTTTCATGTTGACTCACCTTTTTACCTCGACATATCCATTTCTTTCCAAAGGGAACTTAACTTAGGAAATGCCGGTGCTGACCCCGGGTGGAAGGGAACCAGGAGAAAGACCCCAGTGAAAGCAGAGCATGGTTAGTGCACGTCACCCAAACACTGGTGCCCCCGAAGGCCCTCCAGCATGTCTCCGTTCACTCTTGATCCAAAAGGAATTGAAGGAAGTCAGAATGGTGCTGTCTTTACTTCTCTGTGTTGCTACAGAAAGAGCGAGGACAGAAGGAGAGGAGGAGAGATGGGTGGAAGAGAAAGGGAAGAGGAGGCGGGGAAGATGGAAATCATCTCCATCTTTCTCCTTCCCACCAGGGTTTGCACGTTATTCCAGCCACGTTCATGCAGCCCTAAACCCAGCTCAAGTGTCCCCAAAGGCGTCTCTTGTCCGGATTCCCAGGCTGCTCTGTGGAAACACTGACTCACCCACTGGGAAAATATTACTTTGGAATCAATGAGATCTAATGTCAACCATCAGTGTCAGCCAACTGGACATTCTTCTCCCTCCCTCTGCACAATGATGTCACTCGTTCCTTTAGGCTCTCTCCATTCGCTTCCTTTGAATCCCACTCTCATCTCCATCATCGATTCCCCTGAGCCAAGTGGAATATCCTCTCCTAGAGTCCTTCTGTCCCCTAGGGCATTCCCTGTTCCTGGTCCATATTCCATTTGTGTTGTCGTAACCAAGGGACTATTAAATGTTCATTGAATGAATGAGTGTAAACCTTTAAAGACCCAAAGAGGAAACTGCTGTTCAAAGGTTTCCTTGGCATTTCCTGGAGACAATGTGGATTGAGGAGGAGATCTGAAGTTTCAAAAGAAGCACATTGTTGAAGGAAATGAAGTCTGAAACCCTGGAAGTCTGGGGGGGAAAGGATAGATCATCCCTCCCAGGATGATTTGCACTGGGTAAATTTGGAGCTCACGACCTCTTTGAAGGGTTAAAGAACAAGGATGCCATTTTAAAGATAAGGTTTGCATGATCCAAGCCATGGTCTTTACTATTGCTTCTTATGCATGTGAAAATTAGACAATGAATTAGGCAGCCCGAAGAAGAAAGGATACGTTTGATGAAGAATGTGGGAAGTCCCATGGACTTCCAAAAGAACAAACAAGTCTTTCTTGGAAGAAGGACACGCCAAATGCTCCTGGGAAGCAAGCATGGGAAGCCTTGGTTTCACATACTTTGGACATGTTATCAAAAGACACCAGTCTTAGTAGAGAATCAACTAAAAAGAGGAAGATCCTCAGTGAGATGGATGGACGCAGTGGCTGCAACAACAGACTCCATGGGAACAACAATGGCAAGGATGGTACAGGACCAGGTAGAGTTTCATTGTGTCGTCATAGGGCTGCTAGGAGTCAGAGCCAACCCGACACCACCTAACCAAACCCTCTTCCAGACAAGAGAGCCTTCGCTCTCTGCCTCCCCGACCTCGCTGGTCACACAGCGCAGTCCTCGCCTCGGTGCCCTTCCTGTGTCTGGTTCTGCAGCCTTTGAATTGTGTCGGCGTCTCTCTCCCACGAGACTGTGAGCTCCTTGAGAGCCGGAACCACGGCTTTGTCTCTCTGTGCGAGGAGATGCCAAATCAATGTTGGTTGAATTGACTTGTCCAAGTCCGGTGCTTAGTCATTCCACTCCACCTGTCCCCAAATAGAGCCCTCTCTGCCAAGGCCAACAGGACCCTTGTCAAGCACCCAAAGCCAAGACACATCCCTGTGGGGATTCCACGCGGGATCGTTTATTTCTCGTTGGGAGATCTTGCCAGCCTCTTCTCTACGGACGTGGAGTCTTCAAACCCGTTCTTGGCAGAAAAAATATCCATTTGAAAAGCAACTTGGAGTGAGGACAAGCAAGGGTCCTGGAGGTGTCTCCTCCAAGCGCCTCTCTCCACCCCTCCAAAAATGAACTGCAGGCTACCAGCTTCTTTCCCCTCCAACGGAAGAATTAAGTCATCATAATGGCTGGTCCCCAGGGACCAGCTGAGGCAAAGTCAATTTAATACAGGAGCCTGGCTCTTGCTACCACCACTCGGGGATTTTTGTACCCACTGCCATTTAAGGAGCACTATGCGCCAAGCAGAGTCTCCCGGGTGTTGCCGGTGGTGGGCACACTGGGCTGCTAACACCCTCTTGATGGTTGGCGTCCACCCAGAGGGACCTCAGGAGAGCAGCCTAACTGGCTACTTCCCAAAATTCAGTCATGAAAGACCCTGTGGAGCACCGTGTGACTCTGACTCATGGGGACATCGGGAGCCAAAGTCAACTTGGTGGCAATGGGTTTTTGTTTGGTTTCATTGCGATGTGCCAAGCCTATAAGAATAAGCTTGGAATTCCCCACTCACTGCCCCTCTCTCTCCTCCCAGAACACCAACCTTCCCAATTCCTTATCCTTCCCTTCTACTAAGAGATCAAATTGACAACTCTCAGACCATGGCTATCGGAGGGAGAGGGTTCTCTAAAGACATATAAGTGAGAAATCACCCCTCAAATCCATGAACAGAGCAGCCGTGAGGGCATCCAGGCAGACATGCCTTCACTGCCCAGAGTAAGGACAGTCTTTTGAGCATTCCCCTGCTATTCTCAATAGCTCTGTGAGATGGTTTCGCTAGTATTTCCGGGATACAGATGAGGAAACGTACCCAGAAACTTAATTTGAATGAAAGATTTTGCCTCAGTGGGTCCCTGGGGACCAGCCATCCGGATAACTTCATTGGAAGGGGAAGAAGCTGGTGGCCTGCAGCTCATTTTTGGAGGGGTGGAGAGAGGCGCTTGGAGGAGACACCTCCAGAACCCTTGCTTGATCTCATTCCAAGTTGCCTTTCAGATGGATATTTTTTCTGCCAAGAACGGCTTTGAAGGCTCCATCTCTGTAGAGAAGAGGCTGGCAAGATCTCCCAATGAGAAATAAACGATCCTGCTTGGAATCCACACAGGGATGTGTCTTGGTTTTGGATGTCTGACAAGGGTCCTGTTGGCCTTGGCAGAGAGGGCTCTATTTGAGGACAGGTGGTGTAGAATTACTTGCCTTAAGCCTCTAAAGGGCTAAATGGATGAGCTCGGGTTTCATTCATTGAAGAAATCTGTATTGAGTGCCTCCCGTGTGCAGGCATTATTCTAGGGCCTGGGGATGCAGGAGGTAGTAAGACAGCAGTAGCCGTGCACTTCACATCACTGTTCCACAAGCCCACGGTGATGACAACCGTGATGATGGTGGTGGTGGTGGTGGTGGTGGTGGTGGTGGTGGTGATGCCTACTGCTGTTTACCCAGATCTCAGACTGCTCAACTATAAACTGGGGCTAATACTACCTGCCCCAAGACCCAGAATAGAAGCCTGTTGTCGCCTTTAATCTTCAAACTCAATAAAATACGATGATGGCTAATTTTCAGTTGAGCGATCTAAAATTACCTGCCTAGGGGAAAACTCTCCCTTAACCCATAAATCCAAGCGCACCCCTTTCTCTAGGGCCCAGGCTTACTTCCCACCTAAGAGGTCTGTCCCTGGTCACCTCCAACCCCTCTGTATTCTTACAACGACAATGACTGTGACAATCAGGAGACAGGGATCTTGAACCAGAAAACATAAAAATCCATTAGTACAGGTAAGATGCCTAATGATGGATGCTCCTTTTCATAGTCCATCCCTACCCTCACCAGCTGGAGACACCTGGCAGAGGTCTTAGGGGTTCAGCGTCCAGCTCCTCTGAAACTCAGTAGTTTCTGTCTCTCAAAGACACAGGATCCTCTGTCCAGGATGGTGAACGGAACCCAACCCAAGGAGACTACTTTCCCTGGGAGACCTTGTTCATCACCAGAAAGGAATTGGGGATGACCACTGCTGAGAATAGTGCTCATTGTCACACTAGGCCACTCTCATCCACCCTTGGAACATAGTGGAACCATCGGCTCAGGTCTGGGCAGGCCAAGCTGAAGCTCCAAGAACGGCATGCAGCCCAGCACAAGGACCAAAGGACTGGAGCCTCCACGTCTTTGTACAGTGTTCCATCTGCTTAGCCTCCGATGTCCTCCCTCATAATCTTTGCCAGGCAAACTCCTATTCATCCTTCAAAACCAAGGTCAAGGGTCCCTGGGAATTCTCCCTGACACCTAGGGGCATATTCTGTCCTTCCTTCCTCTCTGTTCTCAGTGCACCTTATTCATATACTCATTAGAACATTTCCCATATACGAGTATTTATGCGTGCACATACAGATTTGTGTTTCTTTTAAGGCTATAAATACCTCAAGGGCCTGACCCGTTTCTCGCTCCTGGTAAGACCCAGCTCCAGTGGTATCTCTTCTGTGAAGTCTTTCTGGGATTTGTAAACAGCGCTTTGTAGAACTCACCAGCAAAGCATTCAATAGAAGCATTATTTATAGTGAGTGGTGTGTGTGTGTGTGTGTGTGTGTGTGTGTGTGTATGTGTGTGAGAGAGACAGACAGACAGACAGTGCTATGGTTCTCCCTTGAAAGGAGGAGGAATGAACCAACCTGAGCATGTGGCTGGGACTCTGCCAGGTGCCAGAGAGCGGCTGGGAGCATCCACAAGCCAGCAAAGTTTGCCTGGACCACATGTATTCACTGAATGAATGAGTGCATAAATGAGGCCACGGGTGAGTCTATTCATGGATTCATTTGATAAATATCTGCTGCCTACTATAGGTATAGGCAGTGGGGTGCATATTTTGACAGGAGGAACAAGGTAGAAATCCTACCTGATTAGGTGCAATTCTGGAACTTTCCCTCTTCCTGAGAAGAGTTGACTTCCTAGCTCTGGACTCCGAGTTCTGCTGTGTACTGAATAGCTTAGTGCCGAGAGCCTTCTGGGCTGGAAAACGTCAGCTCACAGGAACTCTCCCAACTCCCGGACTGTGGGTGTGGCCACAGGGTGCCGTGTCTCTTCATTGGCACAGCCCCTGCCCGCTGAAAACACCATCCCATGACCATGGCACAAGCAGGGCGTGAGTGGCCATGCCCTCTCATCAGCTAGGAACCTGCACTCGGAGGCCGCACAGGTGCTGCTCCAGACCGCTCAGTAAGATCAGGGAGCGCCGGTCTTTGCTTCCGTTGTCTTTGATTTAGTGAACTGATTGTGATTGCCTTGCCTGTAACTCTTGATGGGATCTTTTGGATTCCGGCCGTACAGAGCAGGTGGGCAAGGCTTTGGTTTTAACCAATAGACCCAAAATGATCCCCAAAGGAATACAGGAACGTAATGACTGGAATAACAATGATAACCACTGTTCACTGAGCAAGGAGCTTGGGTGATACCGTGGTTAACTCCTTGGCTGTGAACCTAAAGGCAAGCTGGGAACACCCACGAGACACCCCGAGAAAGATGTGGCAGGCTGCTCCTGCAGTGATTCCAGCCTCAGAAACGCTGAAAGGCAGGCAGTTCAATGCTGACCCTATTGGGTCACCGTGAGCTGCCATTGGCTTGATGACCACCAACAATAACATCCACTAAGCCAGTGATTCTCAGCCTTCCTAATGCTTAAACCCTGAATACAGTTCCTCATGACGTGGTGACCCCCCCCCGCCCAAAACCATAAAATTATTTTCGTTACTACTTCATAACTGTCATTTTGCTACTGTTATGAATTGGGCAACCCCTGTAAAAGGGTCGTTCGACTCCCAAAGGGGTCTCGACCCACAGGTTGAGAACTGCTGCACTAAGCATTTGCTCTAGGCCAGGTGCAATTCTGCACCTTCTAAAAAGAATTGACTTTGTTCTGAATCCAAGCTAGACAGAGCAGGCAGGCCAGGAGAGTGGAATTGCCAAGATGATACACTTTACTCACAGCCACATGTCACAGTACACAGACAGAGACTGCGGAGTCAAAATCCTTGGCTCTTTGCCATAAGGACTGTGCTAGGTAGGTTTATTGTGCCAACCTGGCCAATAGACACATGTGGGATTAATAAGGTTGTAGTTTAATTGAAAGGCAAAGAGATAAATGGCTCGGCGAGCCTGTCTGTCTCTTGCTCTCTGATGATCAGACCAGTGTGCGGTTGCCTTAGCTGGTTCTCTGCCTCAACTTGCAAGCTACACTACCTGTGGGACACCCAACCATGGACCATGGTGCTATAGTATGAGGTTCTTTCGAGACCTGCTTCACCACACTGCTGGTGTGTACATCACTTGAGCTGGGAACTGTCAGACCCTGGCATCTGGCTGACTGTTGGTGACCTGCCCTGCTGTTTGCTGCCTGTGGACGGAATGCCTGTATTGCTCTACAGAAGACTCAGCTGTCTGCTTCCTTGACTTGTACCCAGCAGCCCTCGTGAATTGAAGGACTGCCAGTATATTAACTATCTCATGGAAGTGGGTTGCACTGATCCCTCTGTACTGTTCTGCGGGCTAATTAGCTGTTTATTTCATTGTGTTGTATGTATACATGTAAAATAATAAGTGTCCTGGTTTTGTTTCTCTAGAGAACCCTGTCTAACACAACAACCAAATGGCTTTCTATTGCCCAAGAACCCCAATTCCTATCAGGGGTGTCTCCAAGAGGCTGTAAGCCAAGGTGAAATTTCTGGCCAGATTACGCTCTCTTCTCCACATCTTACCCCAAACTCCTCCACTTGCACACACATACACAAAACTCAGAGAGGCAGTTCATGAAGGAAAAAGATGATCCATCAGTCAGAAACTATCCATTTCACTGATTCAGTCCCAACTCATGGAACAAGCATGTGCATCTGAATACAGCTGGGCTCCATGCAGTTTCCAACAGCTGATTTGGGGGGAATCGATGGGCAAGGCTTTCTTTCAAGTCATCTCTGGTGGGCACCATCCTCCAACCTCCTACCTGTTGAGAGCTAAGCACCTCAGCCATGTGCACCACACCCAGACTTGCAGGGCAGTAGCCATTGAGTCTGCACTGACTCACAGCGACCCCAGGGGCGTCAGAATAGAACTGTGCTCCTATGAGTTTTCAAGGGTTGATTTTTCAGAAGCATCTCTCCAGGTGATTAAGAAGGCCCAACACTCACCCAGCCAAAGGTGAATGTGAGACCCAAACAGACTCAGCACCTTGGGATGGACATCATCAGTAGGTTCCAAGGCCCAGGGGAACTGCTCCACCTTCATACCACCTCCATTCTGCTCTGCCCTGGTGACTGGTCTGCATCTCCCATCCCTTCTGAGTTGACGCTGCATGTCTGCTGCCTCTTTGCTCTATCAACTCTGGTCACTGCTTTCAGATAGAGCTGGGTAGAAACCAGAGAAACCTCCAGATAGTCTACTAATCCTCTGCCTCAAATACATATTCTTTTTATCTCTGTCCAACATCTAGTTGAAAGAGGACAAAGATAGAGCCTGGCTGGCATCTGCCCCAGCTGTAGTCCCTGCCATTCCCAATACCAGAGACCCCACTTCTGGCCAACCCACAGTGGCTCAGGAGGCAGTGAGCAGACTGGACATGTATTTTGGAGATCTGCCCTAGAAGCCCCCACCACCAGTTTACCAAAATATTTCTTCCAACTTCTTGCAACTGTATTCTCCTTACAAGAAGTTTGGAGAACACCCTCCATCTCCTTTCGTCTCTAGCACTGGTGATGGGTGACCTAGTGCCTGCTTCGTGAATCCCTCTGGATTTCAAAGCCCTCTGTGCAAGAAATCAAGCCCCTGTATTCATCCTTCACTTTGAGAATGGCTGTCCGGTGTAGGGCACCCTGGAATTTGCAGTCAAAGCATTCCAGCAGCCCATTTTCAAAATGCTGTCATTTCTGTAAGAAGGATGGCATCCTCAATCCGAGTGGTCACTTAATGTGGCACTACAGCTTATTGTTTACCCAGAAAGCTTTAAGTCCGAGAGCAACTAACAGTTGATGGTGTCTTGAGGGCCTTTGGAGGCTTCCTTGCTCGATACCACCCCGCGCCACACAGTTGCAAACAGAATGAGTTTGACTTCATGCCTGCCTCCTTTCTTCCCCTTGTCAGGGCACATCATCATGGTGTGTGTGTGTGTGTGTATGCACATCTCACCCACTGGACAGTGATCTCCTCAAGGGCATAGACTCTGTCTGATTCATGTTCATGCTCCAATGCCGAGCACAGTGGCTAGTGCCTGGTGGGCACGCAATTAGATTTGGTTGAATTGGAAAGGGACTGCATTCTGATGACTCATCTCAGAGAGACACATCAATCCTGGGATCTACAGGAGGAGAGGCTGTTTTGTTTTCACTCATCAAGGCAAGCAGCCATCAAGCGCTATCTTGGACTCGGATGACCCCAGCAGATGATGGATTTGCTGGCCTCCCAGGGAACCCTCCAACCCAGGGGACTTGATGACCATGGAGGATCCTTTCTCCCATATCTGGGAGCTCCCTGTTCGACCCCTGCACCAAGCTCAAGGTAAAGAAATCCAGAAAGTGGCTTGTAACCCAGGGTCCTGGTTAGCAATTGTATCATCAATCACATAGTATTCAGAAGAACTGGGGGGGGGGGGGTTCTTCACTGCAGCCAGATGAGCTTGGGTTGAGTGAGATTCATGGCCTCTTGAGTGAAAAATAAGGTGATGAGGCCACAGAGGGGAGACCTGCGACTTATGTGTGCAACAGCCTCACTCCAGTGCCCTAATGAATCAGGCCTCTCATGCTGCTGCTGCCATTTCAAAAACAGATTTGACAAAATCAACCTGCCCACTTGCTTCTTTGTGACAGTGTTCACCAATATTCACGTGAATTTCTTATGCCAGGTATGTTAGACAGGGTTCTCTAGAGAAACAAAACCAGGACACTTATGATTTTATATATATATATATATTTATATAGATAGATAGATACAACATAAGAAATAAACAGTTAGTTAGTCTATAGAGCAGTACAAATGGCTCAGTGCAACTCACTTCCATGAGACGCTAATACACTGGCAGTCCTTCAAGTCTTGAGGGCCACCGGGTGCAATTCAAGGAAGCAGACAGCTGAGTCCTCTGTACAGCAGTTCAGGCAACTCGGCCACAGGCAGCAAACAGCAAGGCAGGTCACCAACAGTCAGCCAGATGACAGGGTCCAACAGTCCTCAGCTCAAGTGATGTATACACTAGAAGTGTGGCAAAGTAGGTCTTGAAGGAACCTCAAACTACAGCAACACAGTCCACAGGTTGGATGTCCCACAGGTAGCGTAGCTTGCAAGTTGAGGCAGAGAACTAGCTAAGGCAGCGCACATAGGTCCGATCATCAGAGAGCAAGAGACAAGAAAGGCGTGGCTCACTGAGCCATTTAGCTCTCTGTCCTTCAATTAATCCCACAGGTGTTCATTGGCCGGGTTGGGACAATAAACCTACCTATCACACCAGGCACAACCAGCTGTGTGCAGTGTTGCTGTGGTCAGTCATCACTGAGTGGACCCCCACTTAGGTAGACCTTCAGTAGAGGAGAACAGAAACATTGTTCAGTCCTGAGCCATGTCCTGATCATGTTCAAGGCCCTCACCGTGGCTAGGGTACCAATCCAGCTCATAGAGGACCTGCCTTGTCTTTGCTAACCCTCTACTTCCTCAGGTATGATGTGCTTTCCTGGTGATTGATCTTACTCCATGAATTGTCCAAAATAAGTTAGTCTAATGCTCAGTCAAGCAGAGGGGCAGCAAAAGAAAAAAGAAAAAGAGGAAGGCCCTCAAGGAGAAGGGCTGCTACCATGATGACACCAATGGGCTCAACCGTAGAAGCAACTTTGAGGATGGCTCAGGGCCTGGCAGTGTTTCCTTCTGTTGTAAATAGGGAGGCTATGAGCTGGGACTGTTTTAATGGCACTCAACAACAGCCAGTCTCCCCGGTCATGGCTCTAAAGTACTCAACTCAATAAGCATATATGGACAGAATCAATGAGCAATATTCTTTGTACATGGAGTATCTCTTCAAGGATCACAATAAGCCTTTGAGGCAGGCACCATCGCTCTTCAGATGAGGAAACTGAGGTTTGCCGAGGTCAGGTAACTGGCCAAAGACACGTCCCTATCTCAGTGACCACCACCACTGCTCCCTCCGTAAACCAGAGCCTTACACAGCCCTCCACACTCTGCCCTTTGCAGCAATGTTCCAGTGAAATCGTCCTTGACCGTCTCATTCTAAATTGTAAACCCTCCCAGCATACCCTGTCCTCCCTCCAGTGGTTTATTTTTCTTCATGGAAGGTATTTCCCCTCCCAGGATTCCAGAGACAAGGCATCACGTTGGGGTCTTGATGCTAAGACCCATGGGAAGCAGAGCATCAGGATTGGGGGGAGTCCTGTGCACTAAATTCTCTCTCTGGTAAATCCCAGGAAGAGCCCTGGTGGTGTAATGGGTGAAGAGTTGTGCTGATAACCACAGGGTCAGCAGTTCACAACCAGGTGCTCCATGGGAGAACGATGAAGTGTTCTGCCCTGTAAAGGTTTGCAGCTTTGGAAATCCAGTGGGGGAGTTCTACTCTGTCTTACACGGTCTCTCTGAGTCAGAATCGACTTGATGGCAGTGAGTTTGCGTTTTGTTTTTATTTTTAGTATATCTATGAGTACACTAGACTCGTGTATGAGTATACTGTGTGATTATACCAGTATACCAGTAGCTCCCAGGATGTACTGCTGACATGACTCTTTAGGATCTTCTGAGGTTCAAGGCTATGATGGGGTGTGTGCTCTCTAGGAGGCACGGGCAGAGGATACAGAAGGAAGAACCTGACATACCACCTTCGTTTCCCAGTGATGCTGTAACAAAGCCCA
>NW_022103896.1:9857654-9870744 GCF_000313985.2 Echinops telfairi
AAAAAAAAATAAAAATCAGGGTTTTGACCATGTTGATTGCTTCTGAGGATTTGAGACGGGTACTCCATGCCTCTCGGCAGTTTCTGGGAGCTTTGGGGATCACGTGATACCCTTACACTTCTCCCTGGCCCTGCGAATCTTCTCTTTTAGAAGGGCACCAACAATGCGATCTTAGGACCCGCCCCACTCCAGGGTGACCACACATTAACCCAGCTGACCACAGATTTTCCCATTTCCCAGTGGTTTCATCCATAGATGCAGCAGTTAGGACTTCAGCAGATCTTTCAGGGACACTCGATTCAACCCACAACACACGCTGAGTGCACGTGTGTCAACCCAAGAGTAGTGTTTGCAGACATCAGGTTAGCAAGTAATCATAATGTGTGATCTGAGGGGAAAACACAGTATCAATGTCTCCTCAATGCAATTTCATTGAACATACTAGAGAGAAATGTTGTTTGCTACTTATGTGGTTTGCTGTATTTCATGTTTAAACTGCAGTATCTAATTATACAATTATGAATCATCTGGATTCAAATAAAGTTCCCCAAAATAATCTCCTTATGTAACATTATCTTCCAATATACCTGCTGTCTTCACTTTATTATGGGATTTTTATTAACCAAAGTCTGAACATCTGACTGTATCTTTTCAGAGTCCCATTTAACCAAAACAACCATTCAGCTACAAAACATCCTAAGAGAGCTGGTCTTGACACGTATTATATTATGAAATGCCATGCCTTTTTAATGGTCATTTTCCCAGGGAACTTCAGAGCTTTTGTAATTAGGCAGCCTTGTAATCAACGGTTTGAAATGATTATACTGTTTCAAACCGGCTGGATATGTCATACATCAATTTCTTTCTTTTTTTTTTTTTAAAAACAAAGACTAATAATAACGCTTGCTTTGTATCTTGATTCTTTACAACTTAAGTAATCACATTTGCTATTTTATTTGATCCTACTTTCCAGCCCTGAGTTACTGGGTAGACAAGTAAAGTTTAGGTTATCAAGGAAGGCGGACCACCCAGGGGAGGGGCGGGGGTGGAAGATGTACACAGGAAAGTGAGCACAGGAGCAATTATGTCGTTAATAATGTTCACAACGCATTACAGTGATTTTCTCGACAAAATCAAATGATGGTAGGATGTATGTGTGGGGTGTGTATGGTGTATGTGGGGGATGGGGGGTGCGTGTGAAACTTAACAAATATCTACCCCTCCCTTGAAAGTGGTCGTGATGCATGTCTTTGCTGCCACCCATCCATCCATTCTGACTCATGGCTCTCAGAGCTGTCAACTTTCATAAACAGGCCGGCAGCCCTGCCTCTTGAGGTGCCCCTGGGTGGATCTGAACCACGCACCCTTCAGTGAGCTTAGTCATCTGTGCCACTCAGCGATTCCTAGAGCCTCAACTTCTTTTTAAATTATTATTAAATACTTGTATCGAGGGCTCTTATGTCTCTTATCACAATCCATACATTCCTCCAGTGTGTCAAGCACATCTGCACATAGGCCACCATCATCCTTTTCAAAGCAGTCTCTTCCCACTTGAGCCCCTGAGATCAGCTCCCCATTTCTTCCCCACTCCCTCTCTCACGAACCCTTGATAAGTTATAGATTATTATTTTTATATCTTACATCTTAATGCTTTTTGTGCTGATGGTGGTGGAAATGACTGGCAGGAGGACAGTGGCAGGGCCCAATCCGACAGCATCTCTCTTCCAGCCGTTTTAGGAACTGTCCGGGCGTCGGAGGGAGCCCCTCTCCAGCGGATTCCACGATAGACTACAGGTGGGACCAGAGGTGGGCTCGTCCGGGAGGATTCGCGTCAAACAGCAAAGACGGCCTCTCACTAACGGGAACATAAAAAGAATCTGCTGGCCAATCGCAGGCTGCCCACGGGACAGCAGGACAGACCTGAGAAGCTGTCTCAGACCAGGGGGACCAGCTGAGAACACAGTCAAGGACAAGTCACAGCGAGCGAGCCTAGGGTGTGTGTGGCCACTGGTCACGCCCACTCTGAACACAGCTCTACCTGCCGGACTTTGTAATTAGTTATGTAGTTACAAACTAATGTATGTAGTTGTAGTTAAGTGCACCGTCTTACCACATGTCCATCTGGGATATGTCTCCACCTGTATAACCACCACCCTGCGCAAAAACACAGAACATTTCTAACACTGCAGAAGCCTTCCCATGACCCTTGCCAAATCACCACAAAAGCCCACCCTCCCTCACCCCGCACCAAATTGTCCATTTTGGCTTCTATTAACATCGATTCGCTGTGCCCACTTGTGAACTTCACTCACTCAGCTGGAATCCTACAGCATCTACTTAGTCTTTTGCGCAGGGATGGATTTTAATTCTATTTCTATTTTTTCCTCTCACGCCATGGGGAGGTTTACCCTGGTGGTTGCTGATAGTTCCCAGTCCTTTGGTCCTCTATGCCCTGTAGCATGCTGCTGCGAAGGAGCTGCAATGGCTAAATGCTTGACTAGTGGTTCAAACCCACCAACAGCCCCACAAGAGACTGCAGCCTTGGAAACCCGCTGCCCTACAGGGCCACGATGAGGCCGAATCGACTCGGCAGCCTGCTGTGTGATTATCCCAGAGGGCTTTATCCATTCTCTTCTTTGCAAACATTGGGGATGTTTAAAGTTTGGGGTTAGAATGAGGAAACCCAGTAAGAGAACGCACGTGCATGTCTTTTGGTGACATATGTACTCGTTTCTCTTAAGTAAAACGGAGCCCTGGTGATGTAGTGGTTGATTACACATTGGGCTGCGATCCCAATGGTCAGCAGTTCAAAACCACCAATAGCTCCTCGGAAGAAAGAGCTCCTGTAAACAGGAGCTACTCCTGTAAACAGTTACAGTCTCAGAAACCCACATGGGTCCCTGCAACACTATGTGTCAGCATTGACTCCATAGCAGTGAGTTTGGGGGTATTTTAAGGGGGGGGGTCTCTTCAGTATACACCCAGGCAAGATATTACTGGGCCATAAGGTATGCATAGGCACCATAGTGGCACAGTGGGTTCAGTGCTGGGCTGGTAACCACGAGGTTTGTTACAATTCAAACCCACCAGCGGCTCCGTGGGAGAAAGATGAGGCTGTGTGTTCTCATAAAGGTTTGCAGTCTCAGAAGCCCGTTGGAGCAGTTCTGTTCCGCCCTATGGGCTCGCTATGAGTCAGAATCAGCTCAATGGCAGTGGGTTTGGTCTGAGGTTTAAGGTAGGCATGAGGTCCCTGGGTCGCCGCAAAGGGTTCACATGCTCAGCTGCTATCACGAAAGTTACAGGCCACTCTATGGTGCCGTGGATGGAAGGTTTGGTGGTCTACTTCCAACAAAATTCGTCATTACAAACTCTGGGGAGGACAGCTCGACACTGTGAGTAGGCGCCTCGGGCTGCCCTGAGTCAGAGCTGACGGGACTTGGTGGAAGCTGGCGTGAGGTCGGCATGTGCCTTGCCTTCGTAGATGTTTATAGCTAGACGCTCGAGTCTCCTACCACCACTGTGGGTCTTTGTGTCCCTGTGTCACTCCCTCAGGTGTGGCCCTGGGGGAACTCCTACCCTCACCTGGACTCCATGGAGCAGAGAAAAGCAGCATCTTCCTCAGGGTGCACAGGATGGGGCAGGTGCTGCCTCCCCCAGGACTCACTCGCCCCTGCAGGATTCCTCCAAGCAAGGGGCAGCACAGCTCTCCGGCAGCTAAAACATCAGCCGACATCAACCACAGCTTAGCACGTCATCTTAAGGATCTGGGCTCCATGCACAGGCCACATGCACTGTCACCTGTGCTGCATTTTCCATGGACACGTGTGTCAAGAGTGAAATGGATAGGTCTTCCCTAGCAAGGTTTCATATCAATATCATAGACAATGCCATGTGCCACAAGTTAGAGATGATTGTTCAAAATGAACAAGAGGGAAAGAAAACATCATTCAATTCTAATTATTGAAGGCACACCTCTGAACATGAAACCCGGAGTGGCTTTGTTAAAAACTGAGTATTTTTTAAATGGGGCAGGAGCAAATGTTCAAGAGATGCTAACGATTTACCAATACAGAGCCAAAGGTTCCTCGGTGGTACACATGGTTTATGCTCGACAGCTGACCGTAAGGTTGGCAGTTCAAACTCTCCCATGGGTACTGTGGAAGAAAAGAACGGACAACCTGCTTGGGTTAGGATGACAGCCCGAAAGGTGGGTGAAGCACTTCCATTCTAAGGGGCCACCAGGAGTTGGAATCAACTCAATGGTAACCACCAGCAACAATATAAAACCAAGACTTTCTTTTTGAAATAAGCAGAATTATCCAAAGAAACCCAGAAAGGGAACGCCCTTCATCTTTGAACAGTAACTTATTATCGGACCAGGCACCGGATCTAACATCTTGGGGAGTCATCTAACATCCTCGTTTAACAGCTGAACGAGAGCCTGAGTCGGAGAACCGACTTGCCAAAGTCAGGTAGCGATCCAATGGCTGAGATGTTCAGTCTTCGAGGTGCACACTTTATGTAGTTCATTGTATTCATTCAATAAACATTTAGTGAAATGTGAACCCACGCTCAGCCCTGGGAGAAAGTAGTCAGTATGGTGATTATAGTCCCTCCTTTGTTGTGACTTACCCCTCTGCTTTAAAGTGTCATCTCTCACCAATCGTCAACATGGGATCGGAAACCAGGCTCGAGCAGAAGCACCAGAGAACTTCCATTTTCAGTTGAAGATGTGTGGGAAAATGCTTTCATCCTCCTTGGGGCTATCTCCCAGGGAATCCACACTCTCAGGATGAGTCCCAGTTCACCTGCCCATGCGCAGAGGAAATTCCTTTGGGATACTGGAATCCCTGGAAGCTGTGAACATGCAGTGGTTCTGGGGAGGGTTGCTCGTGAGGTTTTGTACATTTGTCTTGCATTATGGCCCATCAATCCTTATTTGCCAGCAGCGGAGACAGTGAGTCAAGATCGGGGTTTCAAAACATAAAGGACCAGTCTTGATAAGGGACCAATCACACACACACACACACACACACTCAAAGGTATCAACAATTATATCAAATATAACTGGACTAGGTATTCCAACCGAAAGATAAGGATTTTTTAAAGCAACAATAACAACTATATGCTCCTTACAAGAGACCGCCCTTAAAATTACAGAAACATGGGAAATAAGAAGATAGTGAAGAATATATATAAGGCAAATACTATGCCGAAGAAAGCTGAGGTCACTCCGCTGGTAGCAGAAAACAGAGACTTTTAGGCAAGAAATATTGCACATGATAAAAAGCAATGGTCCATAATGATGCAAATGAAATCCAGCTGGAAGATGTGACAATTCTAAATTTATAAGCACTTAACAATACAGCTTCAAAGGTACGCAAGTCAAAAACTGACAGAATGGAAAAAGAAGAATAGACAAGCCCACAATTATTGCAGCAGACTTCTGACACAGACATACACACGTGTATATGTCCTTGTCCTCACCCCCATGTGCCTCCCCCCCTTTCGGATTGTATGATTGTTTGCATTTCCAAAGGCGATCCTAAAAACTCTAAAGAAAACTAGACGTGTCATTAATTACAGATAACATCACCTCTCATTTTAAATAGTTAACCAAAAATGAATGCAAGCTATAATTAACCACACACAGTGGTTGGCTGAGGTCATCCTATTGTTTCTGGATCCGATGAAGTCAGCCTAAATCTCTATCCGCCCAGTCAATCCAGGGTTTGTGGAGTCCAACTCTCCACATGAGACCCTGTCCTTGTCCCCCCACCCACCACACCACACCCCCTCGCCAGCCCTCCCGCCCCTTTTGCTCCTCTGGCCTCTTCTTTCTTGGTTCCTCCTACACTTGGAATGAAGTGCTTTTGTGAACACATTTGAACCTCAGTTTCCTAACTTGCAGATGAAAAATTCTCCAATAACCATGAATCTACAATGTTACACTCAGTCCAAGGAGCTCTCATCACGCCACAAGGGTTGTTGATAGGACTGGAGGGAAAAGCCGGATCCCAGGATTCTGAGGGTCCGGACCACAAGCCTGGAAGCTTCAGGGAGAAGGGCGGAGCTTGGCAGGAGGGCGGGCGTGGAAAGGGGGCGAGGGCCACGAGCAGGGGAGCGGCAGTTTGGTGTCACCCAGGCCTGTCAGGACCATCTTTCTGTTTTGTTTTAAATAAAAAGTGAAATACAAATCTTGGCAAATATATATATTTATTTATTTATTTATTTATTTATTTATTTTTTAATTGAGGTGAGAATCACGTAACAAAATGAATCCTTTTCGAGGGGCATTTAATGCACTCACAATGTTGTACAACCCGTGCCTCTATCCAGTTCCCAAACATTTGCACCAGCGAGAAAGGAAACCCAGGACCTATGCAGCAGTCCCTCCCATCTTACCTGCCCCAAGCCACTGCCACCGCGTTGATTCCTGGTCACTGCAGACCCCGGAACAGAGTAGAAGTGCTCCTTCGGTTTCCGAGACTGTCCATCTGGGTTGGCTCGGGCAGCCTCATCTTTCTTTACCCACGCCCCCCGGGACTCCTCCTCTGCGCTCCCCAACCCTCTCCCAACCAGGAACGAACCAGCGTGCCGGGCAGCGTTTCGTGGCTGACTTACAGAGCACCATGTAACAAGGCTCATTCATTACTATCATTACTTCGATCTTTGGTGTGGCTCAATAATGCCCCTGTGTATGCGTAAGGCGAGTTGTTTATCCAGTCCCCTGTGCATGGAAGCTGGGCTGTTTCCACCTTTCGACTAACGTGAGGAGTGCTGCTGTGAACATGCATGTGCATGCATGATTTCTGTGAGAATCAACCTCCGCTCTTGTGGGTATGGGCCCAGGTGTGGAATTGCTGGGTCATCGGACAGGTCTATGTTTAACTTTTTTGAGAAACTTCCAAACTGTTTCTGCTTCAACATACATTCACACTGGCAAATGCTGAGAGTTGTAATTTCTCCACAATCTTGTCAGCACTTGTTCATTTTTTTCTTTTTTTAAGGTAACAGCCGTTCTAGAGAGTCTGGACTGGTACGTCATTGTCGCTTTAATTTGCATTTACCTAATGACAAACGACCTCAGGCATCTTTCCTTGTGTCTCTCTGTCACTGGTAGTTCTTCTTTGAGAAAAGTATCTATTCAAGTCCTTTGCCCACTTTTTGTCTTGTTAAAATTCATTTTAAATGGTGAGTTAAGTGGGGGTTTTACATTTCAGACCATTAACTCCCCATTCAATAATTATGGCAGTTACATAATCTCCTGTCAACTTGCGGAGGGGTGGAGTCTACCCTGTCAATCAGGTCGCAGCTGGGTGACCTCGTTTGGAGGTGCCACGGAGAAAAATAGCTCACTGGAGGCCAGATATACACTCTCTGCTTCCTCTTCCTGCTGACAAGACACATGGAGCTATAGTAGAGCCCTGGAGCTGAAGGCACCACATGGAGACCCCTGCTAGCACTGAGATGCTTCTACTGCCACTGGATCCACAAGATTTTCCACCCAATGGCCTGTGATCTTCCTGCATTTCATGTGTTGTGTGAGTCTGAAGAGGAATTTCTAGATTGGCATCAGACATATGGGCTAATATCAGACTTATGGACTTGATCTGGACTGGGCTGGGATGTTTTCTAAATGTGCAATTACTCTTTATATAAAGCTCTTTCTGATATACATATGAGTGACTATGAATTTGTTTCTCTAGTCAACCCGGACTAACACAATAGTTCAAACCACTGAGTAGTTCAAATACCCACCCAGGCCCCCGCGTCCCATGCCAAACCCCTTCTGATTGGTCTTCGCCCTCTTACGGAGCTCCATCCTTCGTTTCATCCAAGTCAACACCTACCAGCCTTCTAATCCATTGCGGCCTCTTCCCGCTGTCCTTCCCTGGTGAACCTCCCAATCTGTTCCCTTTGGTAGGCAAATCTTCATCTTGGTTTTTCTCCTTGTAGGGGTGGTCTCACGCAACGTTTGCTCTTTTGTGATGAACTAACTTCATGCAGCATAATGTTCCCCACACCGTAAGATGTTTCATGGTTACATCATTGTTTTCTTGTGATTTCATTGTGTGTATGTACCAGGTACAAAGTAGCAGGGTGGCCGGGGAGAAGAGGAAAATCTTTGACAAGATGGATTGACACAGCGTCTGCATCGATGGGCTCAAACATAAGAACAACTGTGAGGATGGCTCAGGACCAAACCATGTTTTGTTCTTTTGAACACAGGGTCCATATGAGTCAGAACCGACCCGCTGGCACCTACCCACAAAGTGCCAAAGTTTCTTTATCCATTCTTCTACTGGCGGGCATTTGGACTGTTTCCAATTCCTTGCTATTGTGAACAGCGTTACAGTAAACATTGGAGCGCAAATCCATGCTCTTGTGATGGCTTTTCTTTAGAGTCAGTGCCCAGCAAAGGTATTGCTGGGTCAGATGAAATGGCTACTCCTAGTTGATTCAGGTTCTGCCACATCACTTTCCACGGTGGCAGTACCTGTCTGTCTCTTTGTTGGTGAGTTATAGGTTTCTCTATCTATTCTGGGTACCAGGTTCCAAATTACAGAGGTAACTTGAAATTCTTTCCCCCATTTTGTCTCTTCACTTTTTGATAAGGTCGTGATAAGGTCAGTGTACCTGGTTTTCTTTTGGTCACTTGTGTTTTGATATCACAGTCAAGAATCCATTGCCTACCTCAAGGTCAGAGAATATTTACCTCTATGTGTTCCTCTAACAGTTTTATGATTTGGGGTCTTGCACTTAGATTGTTGATACTTTGGGAGTTAATTTATTTTTTCCACATCTGTTGCTCACTTGAGCTTCAGACCCCTCCCTGGTCTGTTGGAAAGGCCAATTTTATGGCTCTATTTTGGGGAGGAAAAAAAACAAAATAAAATGAGACTTGGTCCATAAGACACCCTGGAGCTGTATTCTGAAATGACCCCAACAAGGCCCCGCTGGTGAAAAGGAGCAATGTAGCACAACGGTCAGAGCACGTGTCTGCTAACCAGCAGGTTGGCAGCTTGTGCCCACCAGCCACAGCCTGAGAGCAAAGGGCTGGGCGTTGCGGGGTAGGAACCCCTGTGAGGCACTTCTCGGTTCCATGGGGTGGCTATGAGCTGGAACGTACTCAACAGCACACAGCTGAACACAACAACTCTTGTGACCAGAGGCTGGTTATCCAACATCTCAAAATCTCCATTCCCCTCTCTGAAGATGGTCGTGTTAAAAATACCTGCCTGCAAGGATGATTGTGCGCGTGCAAGGAAAATGATGCATGCAAAGTTCTTGACACAGACCATGCAGAGGCACGCGGCTCCCTCTCTTCTGGAGAAGAAAAGAATCTCTTCAGACGTCAGTGGTTTGCCTTAGTGATCACTGGATGGATTTCTGCTCACTGCTGACAGGGAAAATGCCATCACGAAGCTTAACTACTTTATTGAGACTGCTATATCATTTAATCCCCACAAGCCACACTCTGAAGCTACTGAAGTACAAAACGGATGATGCCAGGGAAGAGACACTCATTTTTTTTAAAGACCCTCTCACAGGTTCCAAGAGAGTCTTCTGTCTTTGGAGGGAGTTACGTTGAATCCAATGAAATGCTGATGTGTCTGTGTCTTACAAGAGGCCAAGCTACTGGGCTCACCTAGAGTTTTGTCCTGACCCGCATGGCAAAGATAAGAAGAAACTACAGTGAGAGCCATGAGAGGATGCCTCCGGGATCCTGGCTGTACTGGGCACCTGCATTGGTGATGATGCCAAGAGACCAGGTTAAGCTGGCACCTTACAGCGAAAGTCTTCCTCAAGAAAACCAAGGGTCTAGTTACCACATCCTAAGACTTCCGTCTCATAGGACCTATGCACACGGGTCTCCACAGGCTTCCTAATGGGCAGTGTGAGGGTGGCAGGTGATGGGTGGAATGGGGGCAGGAGAGGATTGGGATGTGACTTAGGAAAGAGTACCTGGGGGGGGCTGATCCATGCCCACAGGAAGAAGACTTGCATTCTGCCTGGTTGGGTGGAACGCACGTTTGACGGAGCAGAGTGCTGTCAGGCTGGGGAAAGGCCAACGCTCGGGAGTTAATTCTTACATGGCATGAGGTAGGGATGCAAATAATTTTTGACCCATTACCTGATGCTAAAATGCCATTGGTTATGAAATGTACCAGTGATTTCATAAGACTTGGCAGGGGGGAGGGGGAGGATTTGATGCGACTTTCTTTTGATATTGAGGAAATGTGTGATTCCAGGGTAATGAATACATCCTAAAATAGATATAATTTGTATAAAACAGATAAAAAGGACTTCACTCTGGGGTATAGAGGGGAAGACTGGGAATGTTGTAAAGTCAGCCTTCTCCCTACCTTTTCCACAGTGCTCCTCCAGGTATCTTCTCAGAATTCCTAGGAACTGGATTTTAAAAATCACTAGCAAAAGGGAAGAGATATGTGCTATGGGATCAGGCAGAACAAGGGTCTTGAGCAAGGGCTTGACCACTAAGTGTCAGTTTCCTTATTTGAGGACAATACAATGTCCTTAGTAGAAGCCTGGTGGGGTTGTCAGGTAGTGTTGGACTGCTAGCCACAAGGTCAACCATTCAAACTCACTGGCTGCTCCATGGGAGAAAGATGAGGCTGTTTGTTCAGAAGCCCAGACAGAAGCACTATGAGTCAGAATGGACTCAGTGGCAGTGGTTTAGTGGAGTAGAAATCAACTCGATGGCAGTGAGTATTAAGTACAGTGTCCAGCCCAAGGCCTGGCCTGTCATGTAGAGAAAGGTTAGACGGCTTCTGTTTCTCCTTGAGCAATAGACAGTAGAGCTGGATTCTGGGCCAGAGAAGGTTTGTTTTACCATCTGTTGGCTGAAGCACCTTAAGAGAATCCAAAGGAAGCTAGACCATCTTTGAAGGAGACGCCGCCATCTTTGAGTGAGGCAGAGTTATTTCCAAAACTATCACTCACGAGTTTGGATTGTTTTGCAGCAAGCACACTGCCACTGTTCCTAAGAGGAGATTACATTTCTAGCCAGGTGTAGACCCCTAATTCTTCCCATTCCCAGTACCCTTCAGGGTCCTGCGCTGGTTGGCTCACATTTGCCCAACTCATGTCCATCTGGTTTCAATTGGTCAGCTGTGACTGCACCAGAAAGAACTGCTTCAGAAGCTTGATGGCTGTACCGTTTACAACCGAGGCCAGCTGCTGGGCCTGAGGGAGTCATTCATGAACGCCCTTTTGTCCTCTCCTGAGTATAGAACCAGTCGAGGAATGCAGCGCAGATGGAAACTAGAACTTCATCCTGACCCAAAAATAATAAAATTAGATAAGATCAAGAGTATCATCCTTATGATGACCAGAACTGATAAGGACATCGTGGTGTTATACTTTGGGCCATAGGGATCTATAAACGCCCTTCGTCCACTTCCCAATTAGAGGTCATTTGGGACACTGTGCAAACCTGTTCTACACAGGGGGCACCAGAAGGGGTAATGACTAATCCAGAGTCCAAAGAACAGCCTGGGTGGGACAGGTACGGCCTTCCCAGAAGACAGCAGGTCTAATAGGAAAAGAACACCAGCTCTCTGATTGGGGGGTGGGTGTGGGGTGGGGGAAGCATGAGAGTCACCTGCTTATCTCTTTTTTTAGCCTTTGGCCTCCAGGAAGAGCTGGTTCAGCTGACAGCTTAACAGCAACAGCAACAGCAACAAAGGCTCGGCGTGAGGGGGCGTGAGGGATTGAGGCTATAAGAGAATACATTACTCCTCAGTGAGGCTGCATTCATCTTGATATTCCCAGATAGCTGTCTCGACGGTGCTCAGCTTTGTCAGAACCTTTTTGGGGTTGGTTGTAAATGTACAGGTGACACAAGTTTGTCTAATGTATCATTTTCCGTGTGTATAGTGTAGTCGCATGGAGCCCCGGTTGTGTCGTGGTTACGCATTGGGCTTCAAGCCTCACGGTCGGCAGTTCAAAACCACCAGCAGATCCACAGGAGAAAGACAGCGCCTTCTACTCCCATAAACAGTTACAGTCGTGGAACCCCACAGCGGGTCCCTGTGAGTCAGCACTGACTCGATGGCAGTGAGTTTTGAATGTAGTAACATCAAATAAAGGAAGCATGCGGTCCAACCATCACCAGGATCTGTCGGTCGCCAAATTACCAGGACCCGGAACAGAACCTCATGCTTCCTGAACAAGGGCTTCTTGGGACCTGTGGTTGTTGTTTGGGATCCTCATAGTAGTAGGAGATCAGGATTTTCCCATAGTTTTAACATTTTAATATTCTCCTTGCTTAAATGATTGTCCTCTTGGATCTGTTTTTTAATCTGTAAGGAGTGGCCAGGGCAGCCAAGGAGATGTTAGGAACTGAATTGTGCTTATGCCCTTAGCCCTTATACCGGTAGACGTAATCTAACCTAATATAATGTAATCACTCTCTCCATCTAGTAAGTGAATGTTAATGTAATCAGTCCAAGAGTTGTGTTCCTGCCAGTGTAGGGTGGATCCTAAACCTAATCTCAAACTCAGTCTCATCAAGTCAATTCCAACTCACAGACCCTATGGGACAGGACGGAACTGCCCTCGTGGGTTTCTGAGACTGTTACTCTTTATGGGAGTTGGAAGCCGCGTCTTTCTCCTGCGGGTCAGCTGACCTCATAACCAGCAGCCCTATGCGTAACCACGACGCCACCAAGGTTCTGAATCATTTCTGATTTATATAAAGAGCAGATTAGACACAGAGATATACACCGGGGGCGGGGAAGCAGAGGATCACCTACGAACCAAGAAAGCAAGGAACATCCAGGGCTACCTACAAAGAAGGAACCAATATGATCCTAACAGCACAGAATCCAGAGCGGTGAGGAAACACCTTTATCTTCTTTACCGTCACCTGGTTGTGGCGGTTCTGGCACAGTGGCATTAGGAAACGAAGACAGCAGGTATGCCAGGTGACCTCTAGGGTTTCAGAGCTATGCTTCCTGACGGTGGACCCATTGCTTTTGTTTGTTTGGCTAGTTTGTGCTAAATTTCTATGTTAGAGCTAAGCCTTCTGAAGATCTTTCTCTTCACACTTTATTTTATTTCA
>NW_022103896.1:9872731-9874761 GCF_000313985.2 Echinops telfairi
GCAGAATGCGCTCCACTCTCTCCTCCTTCCCCTTCATCTGCTCCCATGTGCTCCGATCAGATATGTCCCTCTCCCGGAGCTGCAGATTCAACGCCATCCTTTGAAATAAATTCTTCTAGGAGGAGGGGTGGGTGTCCACGTAGCAGTTGGGATTGGGGCCAGCCCCTCAGACCTCTCCACTGGTTCCCTACTCCACACCAGCATGTTGCATTCACCAATGAACCACTTTCTTGATGAAAAAAGCAAACAAGCAAACAAAACCATCATGTCTATGTAATCAACAAGGAATAAAAAAGAGCCTCCTCTCAGCCCCTCCTCTGTTGGGAGCAAGGAACCTTCTATTCTTCAGGTGCAGACCACCACCAAGCTGTGTCCCTCTACCTGGTTTGGTTTTCGCTTAGTTTCAGGAATTCACTTAGAGGGAGGGGGGAAAATGATTTCCCCCTGAAAATAATGATTCCGCACCCATGAAAGCTGTCTGAGGATCCACTAAAGCCTTAGTCGAAGTCCCTCAACCATGTGCAACTCTAAGCCACACAGCTGAAAGGGCCCCCACAAACGAAAACCACAGCCCTTAGCTTTAACCAACCTTAACCTGGGAGAGAAAATGCAGAGGAAGGAGGCTGCAACCCCCAAAGTGGTGCCTCTACAGAGTCTCTTCAAAGGGTGGTAAGACAGAAGCCCCCACCGTCGACGCGATGCTCAAAGAAGCAAATGCAAACCCTTTGAAGTTCTGTGGGTTTTTTTCCAAAAGTTCCACCTGACAGCTACATTTGCTCTCCTATAATGATGATTGCAATCACTTTCTGTCTTCTGCTTCCCCTTCTTCCTTCTCCTCCCACCTCGACCCCCCTCCACGAACCACTGTCCGGCGGAATCCGCTGCTTTATATACTAAGCTTTGAATGAGATGACTGATGAAGGCAGGGCCAGAAGCTCTCCATCGCATCCCTCAGGGCATCCCTCTGGAAGGGGCTGCGGGCAGGAGAAGGTTTGTGGAATAAAGGTACAGAGAGGACCGTCCCATGGCTGGGTGTGAAAAGTCAAACGAGGGAAGAGGGGCCCATTTCTCAAAACCCAGCCCATCTCTTGGTACTTGGTGACTGTGGGGGCTCTGAGCCACATCAGTCTGGGCAGGGACCCGTATGCCGGTGCCGGGCGCTAGAAAGGAAGGCAAGGTCAGGCACCTGGTGGGAGTGAGCGGGCTGGAGGACAGTGAACAGGCAGAAAGGGCCTGGAGGAGACGAGTGTGAGAGGGCTGTGTGGAGACCCCTGGGGAGCCCAGAAATAAATCTGACGTTTGGAGTGTGTGGCCTGAGTTCTCTTGGAGGTGGCCTATGGAGTGTGGAGTTAAGCCAACAGGCTCTGAGTGTATGGTGAAGTGTAAAAACATCATGGATATTTGGAATCGTTTCCGGCTTCGGCAAACTTGGGACCACATGACAGGAATAACAGGGGGCTCCTCTCAGCACTGGTCAGACGCCATCTGGAAAATGCCTTTCCCTCTGAGAGCGATGTTTTAAGAGGATGTGACGAAACAGCAGCGGGGTCAGGCCAGGGTGACTGAGTGGAAGGATTTAGAAACCGTGTCGCTGAGAATATTGTCGATAGAAGGGTACTTGGGAGAGTTCTCAGAGCTATGTTTGAATGTTTTTGAAGGGCCACTGTGGAGGAAGATTAGATTTGTTCTGTATTATTCTAGAACAGCAGCTATCAACCTGTGGTTCGCCACCCCTTTGGGGGTCGAACGACCGTTTCACAGAGGTCACCTGATTCATAACAATAGCAAAATTACAGTTATGAAGTAGTAACGAAAATCATTGGATGGTTGGGGTCACCACCACATGAGGAACTGTATTAAAGGTTCACGGCGTTAGGAAGGTTGAGAGGCTAGTAGATGTTGGCATTAAGACGATGTCTAAGCCAAGGGTCCTGCCCTCATGGACGTCATTGGTTACTTGGAAGAAGGGGAAGAGCTAGGGAGGAGGGGCAGAGGGGGCCAGATATGCTTGCGTTGTTGCTCCGTTGCCA
>NW_022103896.1:9875295-9881277 GCF_000313985.2 Echinops telfairi
CTTATGGTTTCAAACTGCTGATCTGTCATTAGCTGTCCAACTCCCAGTCTCTATGATGCCAGAGCTCCTCAGACATAGACACAGACGGATTTAAATAATACATTTTAGATAATAAATAATACAAGGAATGTCTGTACATATCATGATGGGTAAGCAGTGATGAGAGACGTCAGTTTGGGGTGGGGAGGAGAAGGGGGTGCAGAGGGAGGGGCAGCAAACTTCTCAGAGCCTGAGCTGATGCGATCAGCCACCTGGAAGACTTTCTTTGTCAAGCCTGAGCCTGGACTAACTCCACCCTGTGTATGCTGGCTCCCCAAAGCTGGATTGCTTGTCTCTAACTCGCGGAGACAGCTCTTCACCAAGTACGCATCCCAGGCCCTAAGTCCAGAAATTCAGATTCAAGGAATGGAGAGTGGGGAGTAGGAGTCTGTTTTATCTTTCTAAAACTATGTAATGCATGGCAAACTCGGCTGTTGTTCTGACACCAGGGCCTGCTCATTCCCTCTGCATCAGTCCCGTTTCAGTAGGGCCAGGAGCCCCTTGGATTTGCTGCCCAAACGAGCGTTGTTGTTGGGTGTTGTTGCGTCAGGTCGAACTCCAAGGGAGTTCGGGCCTGCACCAGTCTTCCAATCGTCCTTGTGCTTGAGGCCATGGTCGCAGCCACTGTGTCCGTCCATCTTGCCGAAGTCTCCCTCTTTTGCTCTATCCCTCTACTTGACCCAGCACGATATCTTCTCCTTCTCACAGATTGGTCGCTCCTCACCACATGCACGTCCAAAGTACATGAGTCAAAGTCTCACCATCCTGCCACTAAAGAGCATTCTGGTTGCACCTCTTCCAAGACAAATGGGTTTGTTCTTTTTGCAGTCCGTGGTACTTTCAATATTCTTCACCAGCACCATAGCCCAAATGCATTGGTTCTCCTTCCATCGCCCTTGTGCAATGTCCAACTTTCACATGCATATATATGAGGCAATTAAAAATGCCATAGCTTGGGTCAAGCACACCTTAGTCCTCAGAGTAACATCCTTGCTTTTCCACACTTTAAAGCAAGCATATGAGGCTGTATTTTTTTAACAACCTCTCCTAGTGATTTTGATGGACACACTGGGTTGGGGAAACATGGAAGGTTATTAGGTCAGGTCTGCATTTTGGATAAACCCCTCTGACCTCACTGTTGGAATTGGTCAAGAACAAGTTGTTCAAAGGGGCCCAAGGTAGAGAAAGGAGTTCCAGTTCATTAACGCAACATTCCACAGATGGCAGATGTCGATGTGAAGGCAGGCCCACGTTGTGACTCCTTTCATTCATTCAAACCGCATCTGGTTAGCACCTGCAATGGTAGCTGGACCAGATGACCCTAGAAAAGCCCTTCATTTGGAAGATCCCATGCCTCACTGATCCTTGGTAAAAATGCTTTGACCAAACCTGCTGCTATGTAAATAAGCCTGGACTAACCTGCAGGAATGAGACCACCACGTAGGCCGAGGGAAGCCACCCCCTCTGCTGCTGACCTGGGAGCTGAGCACAGTGTATGGAGAGCAGGGCAGAACCAGCTGACTCCAGGCACCATGCTGCTGCTCAGGGAAGGGCAGAAGGGGTAGTGTACATGTCCCTGGGGGCTGCTATAGCCAAGAACCATATTCAGGGGTTTAGGTCACCTTTGTGAAGTTGTGTTGTATGTGTTTCTGTGTTTCAGTACATGTAACCCAGGACTGATGAGCCTTTAGAGACAGTAGTATCAGGGTTTCAGGGATGTGGGGAGTATAGTGGGGTGAGAGGGGTGAGGGGGTAGTTAAAGGGGAGCCAATGTCAAGGAGTCCAGAGAGAAAAAGAATGTTTGGAAACTGATTGTGGTAACAATTGTACAATTCTCCTTGGTGTGCTTGAACTATGGAGTGATATGTATATGTATGTATTCACTGCCAAATAATAATACATTTCTTTAAAAAGCATTAAGCCTAACCTGACAAAGAGAAGAAGAAGAAGGAGAAGGAGAAGTTGTTAACTCACAGTCCTGGGAGGTAGGGGTCCAAATGCAGGGGATCTGGAGGGCCACACTCTCACCGAGGTCTTGGGTGTCCTCATCTCTCCCAGCTCCTGGTAGCTCCAAGCATTCCTTGGCTAGCAACCGCAGCATGACTCCATCACGTGGTGGTCTTCCCTGGTGTCTCTCCTCTTCTTTGGGGCACTGTTTAGCTCAGTTTTAGGAATGACTGCACTCTGGCATCACCTTATATGCGCTAATGCATCTTCAAAACACCAAGCAAGGCCATGGTCACAGGTGTCAGTGGGTGGGACGCCAACATATCTTTTGAGGGGGGACACGATACAGTCTATACAGGTGGTTCATGAGGTAGCGAGCACTTCTGTGCACTTCTGTGAGCCCCTAACCGTGGCACCAGCTGCTCCCTCTGTATGAGACAGCCTCCCCTCTGCTGGATAATGCCTTCCCATCTCAGCTCAGAGCATCTCCTTGACTTTGACTAGGTTCCCTGAGGCCATTTTGGGTTCCCGTTGCCCTTTTTATTTCACTGGCAGCACCAACAGGAGTTGTCCTTCTGCCATCCATCTGAGTGACTGTTGATGACGGTCTCTCTCCCTCCCTGGACTACACGCTTCACGAGGACAGAGCTTCTGTCTATTGCGATCATCGCGCCAGATGGCGTGATGGTGAAGCCCTGGGTCAGTAACCGAAGGTTGGTGCTTTCACCCCCCCACCCCCAAGAAGTTCTTTGGGAGAAAGACCTGGTGAGCACCTCCCACAAAGATGACAAACAGGAAAATCGTGGGGGAACTTCTAGGGTGTTACATCGTGTCCCTGTGAGTCAGAATAGACTCGACCACACCCCACAACTGCACGTTCCTAGCATGTAGCAGATGCTTCAAGAAGACTTGAATGAATGACTACATGATCGTCCTGGAGAAACTGGTCCTCTGGGGCCTCTCTTAAAGAATAGCCTTTCCCCCAGGCCTCTCCTTCCCCCTCTCTCGGGGAGGTAAAAATGAAGCCAGTCAAGGCCATGAGTGTGCTTTGTCATCTTTACAGGACTGCACCAATGCTAGCACTTCATTGTGTTCGTATTCTGCTGTGTTAGTCTGGGTACATTAGAGAAACAAATCCACAGAAAATCATGTACAAGAGAGAGTTTTATATAAAGGGTAAATGCATATCAAGAAAACATCCCAACCCAGTGCTGCCCAAGCCCACAAGTCCAACAATAGCCCATATGTCCGACACCAATCCACAAAGTCCTCCTCCATCTCACAAAACAGACGCAATGACACTGACTGCAGGAGGAAAGCTGAGTCCGTGAATGTGCAAGCATCTCAGCACTGGCAGGGGTCTCCACATGACTGCTCCAGCACCCAGGGCTGCATCAGGGTAGGTCCATGCGGCTTCTCCTCAGGGATGTCTCGCAGGAAGTGAGCCCTGCCAACCAAAACAAGGAAACGGCCAAAGCAACCGCAACCTGGTCGGACCATCAGAAAGCAAGAGACTGGACAACTAGAAAGGCGAGGCTCAATGAGCCATTTATCTCTCCGCCCTTCAGTTAACCCCACATGTGTTTATCAGCCAGGTTGGCACAATAAACTTTAACTGTCTCATCTGCTTTGGCAACAGCAGGCTTTGGGGGAATTCTCTCTCACTTTTCCACTCCCCTGATGTGGCCCCAGGCATTTTCCTAGCAGTGCTGCTTACCCGGTGGCAACTGGAGCTGGGGAAGTGATTTCCAGGCAGAACTGTCTAGCCTGGATTGAAATCATGGAGATATAAATCTCTCCGCCAACTCAGCCAGCACTCTCTAGGCTGGTTAACTGTGGGACTTGGTGATAATGTTACTAACGCTGAGTTCAGTTAAGGACTCTTCACTAAGTCCCCAGGGGAGCCTTTGTTGCTCCCTCCCCCCACCCCCCTTGAAAACGCAGGCCCTGCTGAAACCCTTTTAATGTGCAATACAAACCCTATGGCCCAGACACACCAGGGATGGTTAGGTCAGGAATCTCGGAGCACCAGGCACAATGTGGTCACAGGAACCCAGTCTGCAGCTTGCGAAGCCCAAGGGGAATGAAGAGTCCGTCACTGTAAGGACAGCTCCTCTGAGCAAGACTTTCTTGAGTCTCAGTCTCCTGTCTGTAATTGCCTATATTAATGAAAACATCGGCCAACACGCACGGGCCGCCGTGGAGTCAGTCCCAGCTCATGGCAGCCCCATGTGCGTTAGAGGAGAGCTCCGCTCCACAGGGCATTCCCTGGCCAATTATGTCAGAAGTAGATTGTCAGACCTTTCTCCCTGTGCACCTCAGCATGGACTCAAACCTCCAACCTTCCAGCTAGCAGCTGAGTGCATGATCTGGGGACTCCATAGGTTCATAGTATTACCTAGTAGGTTTATTTGGGGTTCAAGGAGGACTTAGAACAGTGACAAGCACAGAGCACTCCAGAAGTATATGTCCACTATGATTGGCTACCCAGGTCACCTCTGTAATTAGCACATACTCAGCCATTCCCGCCTGGACAGACCTCCCTCTCCCCTCTTTCGCTGTTACTCAAAGTGGGGGTGCTTTCTCACCTAGGAGCAGTGGTGGTCTATAAAAGAAGAACGCACTCACTCAGGCGATTCTGAGTCTAGCAGACAAGATGGACATGCCCCTGTGGGTTTCCCGGACTGTAAATCAGGTGTCCTCAAACTACAGCCCATGGGCCACATGTGGCCCATCGAGGACATTTATCCAGCCCGCTGGGTGTTTTTGCCCCGTTTGTTTTTTACTTCAAAATAAGATATGTGCAGTGTGCATAGGAATTTGTTCATAGTTTTTTTTTTAACTATAGTCTGGCCCTCCAACAGGTTTGAGAGACAGTGAACTGGCCCCCTGTTTTAAAAATGTGAGGACCCCTGCTGTAAATCTTTATGGCCCTAGAAGGCCGTCTTTCTCCTGTGCACCTTGTGGTTAGCAGCACAACACCTAACGCACTGCGCCACCAGGGCTCCTTGTCTAAGTCCTGTGTGTTCAAGTCTCTCACGTATTTCTGTCTTCGTCTCTCGGAGCTGCTGTAACAGAAATACCCCCAAGCGAGGGACTTAAACAAACAGAGAGGTGTCTTCTCACAGGTAGGAGGCTGGGTCTTAGGTGTTGTGAAGTTCCAACTCATAGCCCCCTAATAAATCCTGGAGTGGGACACTTCGCAGTCCTGTGTGATCCTCGCAGCCGTTGCAAGGCTCCAGCCTGCGGTGGCAGCCTCTGTGGCAGCCCGTCTCCATGAGTCTCCTTTTCCGCGGACCCAAGACTGCACCAAGCATGATGCCCATCTCCAGGGGCTGGTCCGTCAGGATGACCTGCCCAAAGTAAACGAGATGAAGCCTGACCATCCTGACTTCTAAGGAGCAGCCTGGCTGTACTTCGTCCAAGATAAACACGTTCCCTCTTTTGGCAGTCTGTCCTACTTTCAACACTCTTCAAGCCAAACTCACTGCTATCAAGTTGATGCCGACTCATAGTGACCCTGTAGGACGGGGTAGAACTGCCACTGTGGGTTTCTGAGACGGTGACTCTTTGTGGAACTAGAAAGCCTGTCTTTTCCCCAGGAGCAGCTGGTGGCTTCAAATGGCTGGCCTGGTGCTCAGCAACCCAGCTTGTAACCCTCTATCCCACCAGGTTCCTCTCATTCAAAGGTGTCCATTCTTTTCAGCACAGGCTAGAAATCTGAAGTCACTGCACTGGCTCCAGGGGAAGCCATGCTTTCTGTCCGCACTTGCAGAAGGGTCTTGTCTCGTGTCAACTTCTGTGCTTTAGTTCTTGGTGATCTCCACGTGCCATTACTCTTCCTCAGTTTGCTCTGGCTTCTGTGCTCGAGCTGCTCCTCTGGTATCTTAACAGGGGGAGGCTGAAGACACGCCCTCCACTGAAGACACGCCCTCCACTGAAGACACGCCCTCCACTGAAGACACGCCCTCCACTGAAGACACACCCTCCACTGAA
>NW_022103896.1:9881683-9892236 GCF_000313985.2 Echinops telfairi
GGTCCATTATAACTGGAAATGGGCCTTTTGAAATTAATAGCCAAAGAACGGAAAGCATTTCCCTGATGCGCACCATCTCCGGAGGAAATGGCATTGTGCAGGCAGCTGACAGGATCTTTGTAGGGTCAACTCGTGTGTTAAAACATCAACAGCACACAGTCAATTATTGTGACTGCTGTCAATAAAATGCTGAATTAGCAAAAGTTATATAACAGATCTCTTTACAATAAGCCACCCCTACCCCCAATCCCCCCAAAGAAATGAAAACCGTAGCTACTGAGGCTCTTATGTAGAATCCAACACCTCGTGGGTTTGGTTCCTTGGATGGCAAATTAAAGGTCATGGTTTCATAGGACACCCCAGCTAATTGGTCTAATGATGTGTTTTGTGCTTCTGTTCTACCTCTTAGTGTGGTGTGTGGTGCCTGGAGTCTTAAAAAGCATGCATGTGGCCCATCTCGGGCCCAACAATGGGTCTCTACTCACCTGGAGCAACAGAAGGCTAAGGAGAGTCAGGGACGGAGGAGGATATGGGCGATGCAGCTAATTACCTTCAGGGGCTCAGAAGAACTGGAGGGTGCCCGACAGCCATTACTGCACATTTGCTTCAGAGAGCTCACAAAAGATTACTGATTAAAAGGGTGGGGGGCCACGGGAACATAGAACAGGAGTTCAAATTTTCACGGGCTCCAAATTCTTTGGAGTCATGGAGGGTGATTGAACCTCTGAAAGGATCGGCCTAACATAATCTTTAAAACTTTAAACCAAAAACACCCCCACCCCGAAGTCATCTAAAAACTGAACAAGAGTGTAGTTTGAGTTGTTTGAAAAAATACAATAAAGGTCTGCTGGGAGCCGTATCAGCAGCGCAGCGGGTTAAGCATGGGGCTGCTCACCCAAAGGCGGGTCATTTGAACCCACCAGAGAGAGAGAGAGAAACAAGGCCGCCTGGGTCTGGAAAGATTTACAGCCTCCGAACGCCTAGGGAACAGTTCTATTCTGTCTTCTAGGATAAGGTGACCAGACGTCCTGCTTTTGGCGGGACAGTCCCGGTTTTTAACAATGTTTCCTGCTTCCCGCAGCGTTTTTTTAAAAGTCCCAATTTTTTTAAAGAATGCACGACAAGCTAGGGTATACGGTTGTCAGCTGCCATGTGGCTATTTGGCCAGGATATGAGTTTTATCAATGGTGTCCCACTTTACCAAGGTTAAAATCTGGTCACCTTGCTCGAGGAGGCAGTATGCAGCATCCTCCACTCACTGGCAGTGAGTTAGGGGGCTTTAAAATCACCTGGTTCGTAGTCTCCTTTAGTTTTGGGAGACACCCAGGTCAATTGGCATACATCGTTCACAAAGACAGTATTCTACATCCGACCTTGTGGAGTAGCAACCTGGCTCTGAAGAGCTGGTGAGTCCAGAACGATTTGTTTCTCCTTCCAGGAGAAAGAAGCGTGATGACATTCGAAAGACATGGAAAGAGCTAGTCAGACAGAATAGGAGCCGTGGTGGCGTAGAGTCATGCACTGAGCTGTTAACCACAGGGTCGGCAGCGTGAAACCAGCAGCTAGAGTGTAAGAGAAAGACAAGGCTCCCTATTCCATCAAGACTTGTGTCTCTGAAACCCACAGGGCCAGTTCTAACCTAAACTCCACAGCGGTAAGCTGTTGAGTGGAGGGACTAATGGACCGTGTGGACACAGTCTCCACAACTCTGAGATACGAAGAACTCGATGGTGCCTGGCGACCACCACCGACTGCTCTGAAGAAGATCACAGGAGGGGGTCCTGGATAGAGCGGGAGGAAAATGTGGAACGGAGCTTCAAATCATGAGAGAACAGGTTGATTGGTTGAGTAGCGATTGGTGGGACGCCCCAAGCATCTGGCCCTTTGTCACCCGAACTCACCCCCATGCTTGAATAATAACCATTGAAGATCAAAAGAGGACAGAAAGCTGAGAAAGAAAGAGGAAGCAAAACAGAAAACACTAGAATATGTGCTGGTCATTGGGGGGATTGACGTGGATGGGTTGAAATAAAATATATGTACATTTGTTGACTGTACAGCTCATGACTTGTCTGTAAACCTTAAGCTAAATCACAATGAAGTTAAAAAAAAAATTTTTAAACACCTGGTTTTCTCTGGAAGTATCTCTTCCCCACTGGATCTGTCTAGGAAGCTGAAATTAGCAGCCTTGCCTTCTCCGGGCCGGAATTTGCATATTGAGCATCAAGGTCGGGGAGGCTGCAAGAGCACAGGGTTCTGTGGGCTACCCCAGAGTGGTAAAGTGCTCCCCAGGTTGGGCCAGTGCTGTGGCTGCAGCCTCTGGGGGGGCTGCTGCCCTGTGTCCTGCCCATTCCAAAGCCGGCACCCGCCAGCCTTTCGACCCTGGTAAGCCACGTGGGGCCATAAGTGGGCTCCAGATCACTCTGTCCCTTGCAACCCAAGAGCTCTACCTGATCTTCTTCTTCTCGGAGGACGCCCACTGCGCCCACTCACTAGGCCACAGCAGGACTTCAGCGAGAGGGGCGTGATATCACACCAACAAGCTGGGCCATCAAGACAGAAGTTATGATTAGGGAACCGATATTAGTGCAAAGGAGGCTGAGACGGGGAGTCCCTCATGAACAAGACAGCAAAGTTTGAAACACAGAGTCAGGGTGGTGATAAGGCAGGAGGCTTAGGGAGCATTGAGTTTTGTTAATGGGGACGGGGGGGGGGCGGTGGGGAGTGACAATTGGGAAAAGTGGGTTGAGGGTGGTTGCACAGCATGAAGGAATGTCATCCACGTCAATGAATTGTCTAAGTAGAAGTTGCTGGAAGGAAAAAAACAGACAGACAAGAGTCAGTATGTCTGATACACCCTTCAGCCTCAGGCCCCAGCCGGACTTGACCTGGCACTGCTAAGCATCTCCCCCTCTGGAAGCCCACCAGCCTCACACGCTCTGTCCCACGGACACTGAAGGTTATAGGGGGTAGTTGAGGCCTTCGCTCACGTGGTCCATTCTGTGTGGATGGCCCTTCCACCTCCCACCCCACCTTGACAACTAACTCGCCTTCTCCAGTCTCCAGTGCCTGCTTCTCTGGGCCGCAGTTTCAAACATCGAATGGAGAAAATGACTCACAGCCTTGTAGTGAACATCGGCTAAGCATTCATGTCTGTCTTGACTTGGGGGGGGGGGTGCCAGTAGATAGCTGTTACATGACAAGAGGAGGTTGGAGTCCATCTGGAGTTACCTCTGAAGGGAGGCCCGGGGAAGGACATCCCAAAGCACCAGCTATTGGCGACCCTATCGTTCCCAGTTCTACCCAGACCTGTGTGGGGTGTCGCTGACTCAGTGTTGACATCACAGCTCCGCTGGTTTTCGGAGTTTTCATGTCTGCAGGGCACCAGAGGGTCCAGTGAGCACTTGCTGAGTGTTTGCTCCATCGTCAGCACCACCATCTTTCCACAGTATGACTGTCTGTTGACATGCCTCTCTCCGTTCAAATGTCAGGGATGCTGCCTGATGCTGGGTAGGTGGAGAACATGTATCAAAACCTTTCTACATAGCTGATCACCCAAAGCTCAATGATAGACACCGCTTCCTCTACCTGCTTGGTAAATACAGGCTTAACCCACGCTTCTTTCTAGCTACTCCCTTCCCAGGCTCAGATGCAGATTTCCACTGCATTGAGTGTGCCCTCTTAACCGTGGTGCTGTGATGTGACACCTCTGTACCTATGTGACACCCAGAGCTCCAGGTTCAAATGTCCACTCGCTCACTCATTCACTTACCCAACCACTCATTCACTCACTCACTCGATAACTTCCCAATGCCTAGATATTACTCTCCAATGAGTAATAGCAAGTCATGATTGATGCTAACTCTTGTGTTGGGTTCTGTATCATACTTCTCAAACCCCCCATTTGACAAATAAAAAAATCAAGCATTCGAACAAAAACAGCAAAATAGACATCCCAAAGGGGGAAGAAAGTGGCCCAAGGTCCCTGAGGTAGTAGAACTGGAATCTGAACCCAGGCAATCTGATTTCATAACCAGGAGCACCTGAGTTCAACTCAAAAGACTATTCGAAAGTGCACAGCCTCCTCTACTCTGAGCTCAGAAGAACTAAGTAGTGCCCAGCTACCATTCCTGGCCAATCTGAACAGGGCCACAGTAGATGGATCTTGATAGGAAAGATGGAACAGGACCCCGAGCCCTTAAAAACCCCAGACTTACTGGATAAGATGAGACTGGGAAACATCCTGAGACTATCTTCCTTAGATAATATTGATACCTTGAGCCTGAGATCACCTTCTAGCTAAATAACAGACTCATTCATAAAATGAACACTATCAGCTGTATGTACAGGGTGAGGTGGGGTGGGGTGAGGAAGGCACCCTGGTGGGACAGTGGTTAAATACTCAGCTACTAACCAAAAGGTGGTCCCACTCCAGCCACTCCGAAGGGGAAAGGTGTGGCAATCTGCTGCGGTCAAGACTCTAGTCTTGCAAACTCTAAGGGGCTGTCCAACTTGGTCCCACAGGCACATGATGAGTCAGAATGGACTTGACAGTGATGGGCTTGGTTTTGGTGTGTGGATGGGGGTGAGGGGTGGGGGGAATGTACCTTTTAAACAATTATTTTAAAGTGATGAATGGAACTCGAGTGGTGTAGAGGGTTACACATTGGGCTGTTAACCTCAAGGTCAGCAGTTTGAACCCACTGACAGCTCTGAGGGAGAAAGATGAGGCTGTCTGCTCCCTTGAAAACTGTCTTGGAAACCCAAAGGGGCAGTTCTACTCTGGGCTATTGGGTTGCTACAAATCGAGCTCAACTCAGTGGTGGTGGTTCTTTTTTATTTTACTTAAAGTGAGGTGAGGGCAAGATGATAGAGTAATGGTTCTCACCCAGGGCAGTTTGCTCCCAGCCCACCCTTGGAGACATTGGACAACGCATTTCTGGGTGTCACAACTTGGGGTTGCTGCTGGTAGAAGCCAGTGATATTGCTGAGGCAAGGCTCAGTTGTTCCAGAACCATCTCCTGCAAAGAATATGCATTTCCATCCCAGAGCAACGGGATCAGAACCTACCATTTAACAAGAGCCCCAAGAGAGAGAATAATCACCTGGGATCTTGTTAAACTGTAGAGTCTGATTCCGGATATCGGGGTTGTTGTGGTTTGGGGCTAGCCGTCAGCTATCATAGCGACACTATGTGCAGCAGAACCAAACACCGCCCAGTCTGGCACCATCCTCACAATCATTCCCATGTTGAAGCCCATTGTTGCAGCCACTGTGCCAATCCGTTTGAGGGTCTTCCTCTCTTTCCCTGACCCTCCACCAAGCATGATGGGATTTGTGAGGAAACAGCATTATCTTGCCATCCCATTTTCCACCAACTTTTGGGGGCTCCCTTGCATTCCGGCTGAGCTTCTCCCAGACAGTCTTGTTCATTCTTCTGGAAGCCCACATATCCGTTACTCATCTCCAACACCCTCATTAAAGGCACCCGTTCTTTGCTCCACCAAAGGTCTTCTTTGGTGTAGGAAGGTCAGTTAACAGCAGTGGGGGGTGGTGGTGGAGGGGGTTGTCAGACTAGAAGGAACTGGTTGGAAGCCCTGTGCTAAACATCCTGCAAAGCACAAGACGTCTTTGTCGTGCTACCTTTTTCGGGGCCCACTCCCCCGCTTGCTCACCACCTGTATATACCCTCCCACCGTCTCCATCCTGCCTCCCTCCCCATCCCCTGAGCCTGGCTTTGCCTCAGACTCGTCCCCCACCCACAATGCCTCTTTACACAAAACACAAATAAAACCGTCCCTGGCTGTGCTTTTGAGTCAGGTTAAAAATACCACCCTCCTCCTCCTCCTCCCAGGTGATGGTCCTGTCCCTCTCCACCACCCTCACCAAGCAGAGTCTGGCTGACCCTTCTCTCAGGCACTTAGAGGGGCTCCCTGAAATCATTAAAATAGCATCCTACTACTAAGGAGGGGGCTTCAAAGAGCTGATGGGAAATGGCATGTAAACACACTAGTTTTTTCATAAACGGTGTGAAGCCTCCATGCCTATCGTTTCTAGTCACCAGGCCGAAGTGACACTTTTTTCATCCAGCTTGCCTCAGCCAACTTTCATGAGGAGTTCAACTGGGGGCTCCGGAGGAACCACTGTGCTCCTCGTCTGAATCCAGTGTGAGTCCTATACTTCTCTGTGCAGTCTCTACTCTGGTGCCATGTCACTGCTGTCTGCTCCTCCACCTTCCCAGCCTCGGGGGCCCTCCTACCAGCCTCTCCCCCCTCTACCGGACCCTCCCAGCAGCCCCTACAGATGCTCCCTCGCCCATCTTTTAAAGAAGCCTCCACCTTTACGCTCCCACTTGCGAAACAGGCACATTTCTGGAAAGAGTTGTCTACACTGGCCGTCTCTAGTTCCTCACTTCCCACTCACTGCTCAACCCACTGCAATCTGCTTCCAAGCCCTCACTCCGTCAAGACAGCTCTGGCAAGCGTTATCAGCCTTCTAATCCGTAAAGAAGGAGCACCAGCGAATGAGTTACACACTCAGCGGCTAACCAAGAGGTTAGCAGTTCAAACCCACCCAGCGGTTCCATGAATGAAAGGCCTGGTGATCTGTGTCCCTAAAGACGACAGCCAAACAACACCCCCTCCCCCACCCCCACAAGGGGCAGTTAGACTGGGTCGCATGAGTCACTCTGAGTCAGAATGGACTCAAGAGTGCCCAGCTGATAACCAAAGTGTCTACCTGCATTTCATAGAACTGTGATCGTATTTTCTGGGGCATCTGAGAGTAGGGGTCATTCTTTCCTTTTAGAAGCAATCTCTGGCCTTGACCCCCCTTTCACCTGGTTGGACTTCCACTTCCCTCCTGACCATTTCCTCTCCGTCTTTCTTGGTGGGCCCCTTTCCCTCTGCCACCAATGGTGACCCTTGAGTCAGTCTGGAGCCAACCTTCCCACTGTGCACAGTCCTCATGTGCAAATTCATCAGCAGTTTTCACCTCCAGAAAAGGCAGGGTAGGGCAGTGGTTAAGAGTCTGGGCTCCAAACGCCTTTCTTTTCTCAAACATGAAGTCTTCTCTATTTTTCCAAACGTGATGCTCTTTTCTGATGGCGGGACCTTGTCTTCCTCGTTGTTTCTAAGGAGCATTCTGGCAGTATTTCTTCTAAGACTGATGTGCTCAAGCTACTGGCCATCCATGATACATGCACCAGGCTTAGCCAGTAGCACAGCTTGAACACACCCATTCCGCTTTGGGTTTCTGTTTTCATGGTCCCGCTGCTGCACACACAGGAGGTGACTGCAAAGACCATGGCTTGCATCAGATGCACCTTCATCATCAAAATGACGTCTTTGTTTTTTAAGACTGTACAAGAGACCCTTTGCAACCGATCTGCTCAATGCCTTATGTCATTAGAGGATCCCTGGTGGTTATGAGTTGGGCTGCTAACCACAGGTCAGTACTTCTAAACCACTGTACACTTCTTGGGAGAAAGACGAGGCTTTCTATCCCAGTAAAGACTAATGATCTCAGAAACTCGCCGAGGCAATTCTACCCCGTCCTATGGGTTCGCTATGAGTCAGTAGGGACTCCGTGGTAGTGATTTCGTTCATGTCATTAGATTTCTTCTGTTTCGTGGGCACTCATTGTTGACCCAAGTGGAATGCAATCATGCACAATCTCAAACTTATCCCCTAACCAAACAACAGGGATACAGTCAATCATAGCAAGGGCCATGAAGCAAGGCCATGGGATGTGCAGGAGAGGGGGAGGAGGGGGTGCCAGAGACAAAGTGCCTCAAATGGCTGGGCAACATTCTTCGGAAGAGCTGGCTTATTGGCTGCAAGTGGAGGGCCAAGAACTGGCCACTGGAGAGTCTTGGAGACAGAGGGGCCCATAACTGCAAAGGGCCTGAGGCAGAACCTAGTCATGTCCAGGGCTAGCCTCACTGCTTCTAACCACTCCCTGAAGGAGCTTTAGGACAGGTGGCAAGCAAGGGTCTGATGCTGCAGCAGCTCGGGGGCCTTACTTGTTGTGGGGTCAACTTGAGACTATTCAGAGTGAAGGGGTGGAGGTTAGCCTGTCAATCAGGTCGCAGCTTGGTGACCTCATTTGGAGGTGCTATGGAGATAAATAGCTCCCTGGAGGCCAGACCCACCCTCTTTGCTTCTCCTTCCTGCTGACACGACACATGGAGCTATGCTGATGGAACCAGAGCTGCTTCTACCACCACTGGATCCACAAGACTGTCTATCCACTGGCCTGTGATCTTCCATTGCATGTGTTGTGAGTCTGAAGGAGACTTTATAGACTGGTATCAAACATATGGGCTAATACTGGAATTGTGGACATGATCTGGACTGGGCTGGGATGTTTTCTTAATACACAATTACTCTTTGATATAAAGCTCTCTCTTATACACATGAGTGTCTGTGAATTTGTTTCTCCAGTCAACCCAGACTAACACACCTGGAGAACTGGAACTGTTGCCTTGAGGACATTCTGACTCAAGGTGGCCCCACGTGTGTCAGACAGAACTGTGCTGCATGGGGACTTCAGTGTCTGATCTTTTGGAAGTATGATCACCAAGCTTTTCTTTGGAGGAACCCCTGGTTGAATAGGAACCTCCAGTCTTATGGTTAGCAGCTGAGCACCACTCAGAAAACAAATGTGATAGTTAGGGTTTTTTTGCTCACCTGGTCATTAGGAACATGTCAAAGAAATTAATGGCTCCACAAATTCCACCCTCCACTCTCTCTTGCTTTCTGGTGATTGGAGCGTGCTGTGCTATAGCGTGCTGCTGCTATAGTTAGTTCCCTGACTCAACCTGTGAGCTACACTATCTGTGGGTCAGGCCAACATGTGAATTGTGTCACTAGAGCTTGAAGTTTCTTGGACCTGCTTCGCCATGCTACATTGCTTGAGCTTGAGGCTGGTGCATCCTGTCGCCTTGCATTGCTTGCATTTGATATCCATCAGGGCCTGCTTCGCTAAGCTCCTGAGCTAGTGACTGCTGGTGACCCACCTTGTTGCTTGCTGCCTGTGGGCAGACTCTGCTTGCCTAGCCCCAAGGAGAACTCTGCTGTCTGCCTCCTTGACCTTGGACCCAGCAGCCCATGTAAGTTGAAGGACTTCCAGTATATTAACTGTTCCATGGAAGTGAGTTGAACTGAAATTTCTGTACTGCTGTGTGGACTAATTAGCTGTGATTTTCCTTCTCATGGTATATATATATGATTTCAGATAATATGTATCTGAAATCATAAGTGTCCTGATTTCGTTTCTCTAGAGAACCCTGCCAAACACAAGAAGTTTGACACTCGACTTTCAGTTCCCAAAAGCTTCATGTCAAGTTTTGGTTTTCACTCAAGAACACATCGTTCCCTCTTCCAATTTGGTCCACTGGGTGTCAAAGGAATCCAGAACTCAGACAGCAAAACCACCTCGCTCTATCCTCCAGGTGGGCCTCCCCCCCTTTACTGGAGAGGGCATTTATTTCCATGGGAAGCCACACAGAATCATGTCCACTGGCTGCCCAGTCAGGGCTTCACTGGGCAGAGTGACTTCTGCTTTTCCTTCTAAGTCTTCTCCAGAATGTTTAGCAAACCTCTCCACGTCTTGGTTCATACTAAGAGCAACACCCCCACCCTACCCCCCAACTCCCTGGGCTTCTGGTTCCTCCAGCGGGTGGGTCTCTGCAGCCAGCAACCTTTGCTTCTGCTCAGAGTTGATTCTCAATTGTTGCGGAGAAAAATAACCCCCCAGCGCATAGGAGAAAACCGAGGTTCTAATGTCCCAGGACATATAAGTAAACAAAGATAGGCCTAGTGGCAAATGTGATCATCCATCCTGTTGTTGGTGGGATGAAAGCCAAGAAGATGGGCTGGAACTGCCCCTAGGGTTTCCAGGGCTGACTGTGTTTGGAAGTTTCATTTCTCCAGGGAGCCGCTGGCGGGTTCAAGTGACAGACCTTTTGGGGTTAGCAGGGGAGCTGCTTAACCCGTCCACCACCGGGTACACACCCGCCATTGCAATTCTGCTTTCTCTACTTGTTCTTTGCAATAACAACGCCCGGCCATGGCGGACGAGGGTTGTCGTTTATCTTGAGTGTTGGCCACGTGTCAAGCCTAGTCTAAATATTTGGGTTATAAATCAACGCTTCGAGGGAGGTGGGGACCACTCATTCCACCTCAAGGTTAAGGTTCAGGGCGTTCGGTAACTTGCCCCAGCTAACCAAGCTAGAAAAGGCCCAAGGCCAGGGTCCCCGACCCAGGTGGGAGTCTCCAGGACACATTGTGGACCCCTGCCCTGTCCTAGCTAGGAAAAGCCCCGTTCCCGCTCGCAGTAGGCAAAACAAACACCCAAAGGAGCCTGCCAAACGAAGGCTTTTTTGTATCTTTCTTTTTCTAATTGGAAGTTGGGGAAAGGGCGCGGGAATTCCAAGTTCAACCTCTGCAAGATGGGTGAGGGGTCGAGGCCCTAGCCAGGGGTCCCCAGCCTGACAAAGGCCTTTCCCAAGGCCAAGGCTGCGTCTGGATAAAGCCCACCCCGCTCATCTC
>NW_022103896.1:9892942-9906997 GCF_000313985.2 Echinops telfairi
GTGGGCCGAGCCCGCGCGCCCGGGCAGACCCCTCCGAGACGCGGCGACGCGGGCTCCGGCCGCGGCATTGTCTCCTCGGCGCGCCGGCGGAAAGTTCCACGCCGTTCCTGGACCCGCCTGCCGGCCTGCCGCCCTCGGCCCCCCGACCCCCGCGCGGGCACGGCGCTGCCCCGCAGGCCCCAGGCCGCTTGCTTGCAGCAAAGGAGACGAAATAAATGGGGAGAGATACCCCTTGGGGCTAGGTGTTTGCTCTCGGAAGAGTGGAGAAGTGGCTGGTGTGTTCCGCTTGTACCATTTGGGGGACCTGCTGCGTTTCCAGAAAGACCTGAAGTTGTAGAGAAGGGAGCAACTCGCTGGTGCCCAGTTGGGGGCGGCTTGGTACATCTCCGAGAGTTCATCGGGGATTCATTCCCTTAACGGCCTCCTTCCATCATGTCTTTGCCCCCAGCCCAGGGAGCCGGAGAGCCAAGTGGGTAAATTGACCTCAGCTTTACCGGTACTGGCCTGAAAGAACGCGAACTTTCTCCACCGGGCATCCAGGTGCAGGTCAGATCGCCCAGTCATCATGGAGGCCATCAGCGGGGTGGCCTAAGGGCGCTGATTGCTCAGTCATGTTTCGGGGATAGTCTCTAGACCAGTTGGATCTCTTCGATCCAGTTTCTTTGCAAATGGGGCCCCCCTGAATGGCACCCCTAAGCACGCTGGTCTTCTGGAAACAGGCCATCGCAAACACTTTGGAAAGAAAAGGGTCTTTTTCATCTGCACCGCAGCCTCCTCCTGTTCAGAGAAGGAGGGAGTGTGGGACGTGCCCAAGGAAACACACACGCAGCCCCTGCGGGTAGGACTTGACCAGATTATGATCGGTGGCCCTGGAAGTGGGCTTCGTGGGAAATCTGCCTTGACTTCTAACCTCTATGGAGGCCTTCTCCTGGGCCCTCTTATCAGTTATTGCGGCTCGTTCCCAGATAGGCAGTTATCTCAAACAGCATACTTTGAGGTAGGGAGTTAAAGATTCTCCATACCTTCTTTTTGGAGATTCAGCCGCCAAAAATGGGTGGCTGATTGCAGGGGGAATAACTTTGTTCCATCTTGTGGGGAAAAAAATATCTCTCAAGTCCAAAAAAGGGCAGTGTCTGAACACATGTGTGCTGTTCCCCAGCCTGCTTTTCAGCAATCCTGATTCATGTGTGCCCAAAGCCCGCACTCTTTCCTCCTCCTGAGAGCCCTGCACGGCTAGTGTTTCATTTTAGTACGTGAGCGAGTAAGAGAAGACTTTCCACAAGCTCACCAGTTGGGGAAGGAAATTAGAATTCCCTAACTTCCCACTCCTCGCCGGCTGACCTCAGCAAGTCACATCTCCAAAATCAGCCCAGGTCTGACCTGCCCTGGTGAGGACCCCTCCCGGGAGGCTGAGGTTTGGGAAATGGAGGAAATCTTGTCACCCGAACAGCATAAACCCAGGCTGAACTCACTTGCCATCAAGTCAGTTACGACTCCCAGCGACCCTATAGGATGGAGTAGAATGCCCCCGTGAGTTTCCAAGACTAACTCTTTCCTGCAGTAGAAAGCCTTGTCTCCTTTGTGGATTGGCATAAGGAGCCCTTATGGGTTAGGGGCTGCTCTGCAAACCACAAGTTGGCGGTTCAAATCCACCCAGCAGGTCCCTGGGAGAAAGATGAGACCAGCTGCTTCCAAGTCACATTCGGCAGCGGGCTGGGCTTGGAGGTTGACATAGCCATCCATCCCATTTGTCCAGTTCCAAGGACACAGCTAGTGTCACTAACCACCGCCAACCCTGCCCTCGAAGCAGGCCATTGGCCATAAGAAAGGTCAGGCAGAGCCGTGTGACTCTGGATAGACCAGACAAGTCTATCCAGACCGGAGGAGAGAACAGAATTCAAAGGCCGAGTGGTGGGGCGGCCCCATATTCTGAGAGGAAGGAAAGCATAGCACGATGCATTATGGAGTCACAACCTTGCCCTTGGTGCTTAAGGCCACAGTCTCAGTTGTTTGTCAGGAATGGGTGCCTGTCCAGCTACTCCCCTGGAGCAGTCTGTGCCCTTGGACATCCAGTGTTCTGCAATGCAGAGGGAACTCGGCCATCGTGCACCGGTAGGAACCCTTTGGGTTGGCCCTGCCACCCTTTCAGCTTCCATCCCTGGGAATTGCCAAAGACTAGCTGGCCTTGTAGTATTTTGGGCATTTCCTCTTGTTCCACCGCCCAGAGCCAGGAAGTTCGAAGGTGCAGAGTTGGGAAAACAGAGGCTAGCAAGCTGTGTCCTTCCAGCGACAGTCCCGACAGGAGAAACTGGAGACTAGCGTGGAATCAAGAAAAGAATGCCATCCATACATGGAGAGCCGGGGGGTGGGGGTGGGGGGCCGCGTCAAGCCAGCATGGGTCACCTGTGGGCAGGACAGGAAGAAAAGCAGCAAGCCCGAGTTCTCACCGCACCTGCTCCTGGCATCTGGGAAGCTGAGTGCCATTCCCTCCTCAAAGTCAAGAATTTAGTTCAGAGTTCTGTCTGCATGTAATGACCAGGAAAAAAAAATCCACTGCCATGACCCGTGGCCATTGAGTCAATTCCAACTCAAAGCAACCGGTGTGCTGCAGAGTAGAGCTGCTCTCTAGCATTTTCTGGGCTGTCATTTTCATGCAAATAGATGCCAGGCCTTTCTCCTGCGGGTGATTTGCACTGATAACCATTTGATGAGTTATGAGTTGCTCTTGGGTCAGTTCCAACTCCTCCCACTCCCTTGGAACAACCCCTGGTAGTTGATCAAAGGGTTGTGCTGCCCAGGGGCTACTTGTCAGTAACAATAGTATGTTCCTGCTTAGTTCTATCTTTGTGTCTCTGTAATGACCCTTTGCAGTAGAAACACCTGTCAATAGCGATACTCTGTTGCTATTTATTTGTATCTTTTGTGCCTCTGCAATTACCCTTTCCGGCATACTCTGTAAAGGATGCCCCACCACGACTTTGTAATTGTTCTAGTCTGATCTCTAGGGCCTTGAACGTGAATCAGTGGAGTGGACCTCAAGTCTTTGGGTCTTTCTCCTTTTGTCTTTCATTCTGTGATTGCTCTCACAGCCTGCTTCAACCAATTAACAGAGGGGACGCCCCCAGCACGAGGTTGCTGTGGTGGTGGCCTGCGTCCACCTCTCTTCTTTGGAAATGCGTTTGCTCCGCAGCTTGCAGGGGGAGCTGCTGCTTTCCTCCTGTTGCCCTCTGCCCAAGCTTGTTGCTTTTGAGCAGATACTGACTTCTGGCGCCCCCATGTGTTACGGAGTAGAACTGCTTCAGAGGGTTTTCTTGGCTGGCATCTTTATGGTGGTGTAGTGGTTGCACATGGGGCTGCTAACCACAAGGCCAGCAGTTCCAAACCACCAGCTGCTCCGAGGGAGAATGATGAGGCTTTCTACTCCAGAAAAGAGTTTTGGAAACCCACAGGGGCAGTTCTGCCTGCCTGATCGGGTCGTCATGAGGCAGCATGGACTTGATGGCAGTGAGTTTGGTTTTGGTTCTGAAATCTTTATGGGATCAGATATCCCCAGACCGTTTTCCCATGATGCTGGTGAGTGGGTTCCGAATACCAACCTTTCAGTTAGTAGTTAAGCCCAAATTGTGCCTCCTGGAAATAGGATGCCCAGCAGACTGCCTACCCACACCCACAAAAAAACCCCAAACAAATAAACCTCACTGCCACTCAGTTGATCCCAATAAAAACCCTGTATAGGGTTTCTGAGACTAAGTCTTTTACAGGAGCAGACAGCCTCATCCTTCCTCGGAGCAGCTGGTGGATTTGAACTGTTGACCGTGTGGCGAGCAGCTAAATGCCTAGCCCACAGCGCCACAGTGTCCAGTGAACAGGCTTGGGAGGCAGTTGGCCTCGCTGTCCTGAAATTGGCATTTCTCATCATGAGTATTTCATTACCGTGGATGTGCATCGTGCATCTAGCCATGCTCTCTTGGCGGCGTTCGCCTGCACCTGCCCTTGTTTATTCTTCCATCAGGCGGCCTGCTTCCTTCTCGGCGTCCTTGTCTGAAACACGCTGGGGCTGTGCTTGCTGCCAGGTTGTGCCGGTAATCCCCAGGGCCCTCATTCTCCCATCTGCTGTGGAGTCTTCTGCTTGGGAGCCTGGTGGTTAGGGGCGATGCCACCGCACTTGGGCGATAGGCTTGTCTGTAAAAGGATTGAATGCTTTGCCTGGTGGCTGAGGGTTTCCTGGGCCCTGGACTCGTTTGCCTGTTAGCTCAGGCCTGATGGGTGGTGTGTGGCCAGGCTCTGCATACACACCAGGTGGGGGTGGGGGTGAGGATGTTCACATGTTCCCAGGAGCCCTCTTTCTCCTCCCAGCCCCTGAGATGGATGATAGGCCTTTCTGGCTGTGTCTGCACACAGGTCTTTATAGAGGAGGCTTTGGTCCGTGGCGTGTCCAGCTTTGTGGATAGGCCTTGTCGTCTTAATTAACCTAAGGTGACTAGATTTTAACACTGGTAAAACGGGACACCATTGATAAAACTCATATCCTGGCAAAATAGCTACATGGCAGCTGAAAACCGTATACCTTAGCTTGTCGTGCATTCTTTCCAAGAATCGGGACTTTTTTAAAGCGCCGCGGGACATGGGAAAAATTGTTAAAAAATCAGGACTGCCCCACCAAAAGCAGGACGTCTGGTCACCTTAAATTAACCCCCCAGTTGAAACTAGCCCACTTGGCCTTCTCTTTGACTGTCTTATTCCAGGCCAAGAGGAGGAAGAATATATTTACACCCCCCCTCCCCAACAAAATGTAAACATTGCCATTTGGAAGAGAAATCCAGCCCATCTCCAGTCATGAGTCTTTTGAGGCTGGCTCAGACTCACAGCACTCACTCACTCATGAGCAGTCCTGGGTGTCGGTGCACTGCTGGCAGCCTGGGAACGTGAGCAGGGCTGGTCAAGAGCTGTCCCCCAGTGCCTTGTTCCCTTGCCTCGGTCACCCCAGCACTGTGCCTGGTGCCATTGAGTAAAGTCAAGTCTGAGTCCTGGCGACCCCGTGTGGGTCAAGGCTAGAACTGTGATCCCTAGGACTCTCCGGAGCTGAATTTCTGGCAGGAAATCACCAGGCCTTCCGTGAACTGCCAGCCTTTTGGTTACTAGTTGAGTATGTTAACCACCTGAATATTTGTATCCCATGCGTGGTACTAAACAAGCAAACAAAACAAACTCCCTTCCATCGAGTTGATGCTGACTCATAGTGATCCTCTAAGACAGGATGGAACTTTGTCTATGAGTGTCCGAGACTAACTCTTTATAGGAGTAGAAAGCCCCATCACTCTCCCTCAGAGTGGCTGGTGGTTTTGAATTGCTGAACTTGCAGTTAGCAACCTAATGAGTAACTGCTGTACTACTAGGGCTCCTTCCATGCTGGGTACAGAGAAGACTGAATGAAGGAAGGAGGAGAGAAACAGTTGATCTGGTTGGAGGAGGCAGCAGCTGGTACAAAAGACATCCCTCCTAAGACAATGCAAACTAGTCAGGGCCTAAGCGCTGAGTTCTGGCCCAAGAACTGACATTGGCTAGTTATTTGACCTTGAGTAGCAGTCACATCATACCCGGAGCCTCAGGGCCTTCACCTGTGTAAAAGAGCAGTGGCTGGGTCCTGATGGCCCCTCCCCAGGTTATGGGTCACTGATGATGGTGTGCGGGGAGGACACTGAGGAAGGCTTCATGGGTCAGGGCCTTTCTTGTCTGTCAGGCCAGAGGGACAGCACACCTTCCAGTGGACACTTGCTTTGGGGGATTGCTGGGCTCCATCTAACCACCAAGGCTCTGGGTTTCAGGGACAGAGCAGTGACATGGGGTGGGGGTGGGGGTTCCAAAGTGTGTAAACTAAGAAGAGACTCTGGTGTGTGTTCAGTCGTTGGAATGTGGGGAGCTGAACTCCCATCCTGGGTGATGTCTTGCTCGGCAGTCCCCTGGGTCCCACACAGGAGGGCCGGCTGATACTTGATGGAATTTACACACTGGCTTCCCTTCCTGGTCACTGACCTGCTGTCCCCAGAGCCTGCTGCTCTGGGCTTGGTTCTCATGATCTCATTGGTGGCCTGTCTTTTGGCCAAGTCATGCTTCTTGTCCGAAGTGATCTGGTGGGTGGGGGTGGGGTGGGGGTAGGAGCACCGACCATGGTTAATGGGAAACCCACTGGACTTGGCGTCAGCAATGATGACTAACATTTGCTGCATGTCAGTGCCTGCCAAGCACCGTTCTCAACACTGGTCCTATAAGAGCTCTGTGCCCCTTGTGATAACCTTAGAATTCTATTCCCCATCCTCATGGGGATGGGGAACACAGACAGGCGAATAAGTTCAATGGAGACACTTCATTCCACACACTTTCCACATCACCCACTTAGGATGCAGAGATGAACACCCAAAGCTGGGGGCGGGGAAGGTGAAAGAGGTTTGGCCGTGCTGCTTCTGTGCAGGCTCCCTGAGGGACCATCTACTCCGGGCTTGTCTTCAGCTTCTGGCGACGATTGAGTGGCTGTGTGCTCCCTGGCCGCCTCCTGTCTCTCTGCCTATAATCTCAGGTGAAAACACCAGTCAGTCGTGTAGGACTAGGCCCTACCCTGCTGCAGTATGACATGATGTTAACTTAATTGGCAGTATCTTCAAAGACTGTTTCCAAATAGGGTCAAGCTCCCAGGTCCAGAAGTTAGCATTTCAACACAGCTCTTTGAAGAGACACCGCTGGACCAGACAGGCATTGACCAGACAGGCCGGGTTTCCATAAGTGTCCAGAGTGGGCCAGGCTACTGATTTAAAGCTCAAATTCTGAGCAGCTCATTTGCAGAGGAGCCCTGGTGACATAGTGGTTATGAGTTGGGCTGCGATCTGCAAGGTCTGTGGTTTGAAACCACCAGTCGTTCCTCAGGAGAACGATGGGGTTTTCTACTCCTGTTAAGAGGTGCAGGGGCAGCCCTACCGTGACCTACAGGGCCACTATGAGTCATTATTAACTCAGTGGCAGTGAGTTTGGTTTTGGCTCCCCTTTGTAGAAAGGTATATGGATAACAGTGAAATCCCAAATCCATTCTCTGGGTCTCCATTGAATTCCTTCTGATAATTACCCCAGGCTGTAGATAAACTTGGCCTTTGGCAGAGGGCATTGGAAAATGGATTACCTCCACCCTGTTCCAGCCAGTCCTGCCAGGGCCAGTGTCTCTTAGGGGCTTGCCCAGGTGTGTCATTGGAGGAAATCACTTTGCTGGGGGGTCCATAGTCAAGAGGCAGGCCCTGTCTGTCGTGCCCTGACCGTCTTGGTCGGAAGGCCCTGGACCAGTGTTGTCAGCTCTTTTGTCTAACATAATGTACGTGTCCCAGTCATGGTCCTGTTTCCGCTTCTGAGGGCCTCCCTGTAACTGATGTATTTATCTGCCATGAATCACCCAGGCGTGATGGTTTCCTTTGGGTGGTGTCTGCTGTTACTAGCACCCCCACTGAATCCTCGGGCGTCCTCACGACTGTCCATGAATGGCCTCCCCCAAACGGATGATGTGTCCATGTCTTTGTCCCTCTCAAGCCTGCATAAACGTTCTCCTTAAATTATGTTCGAGACTGGGTCTCTGGTACCCTAAAGCACTGCCCAGGATGGAGAATAGTTGGATCAGGAAAGAAGGAGCTGCTTCTTTCTGTGAAGGCCCAAGGGAAACATTTGCCCAGGCAGAAAGGTAAAGCTTGTAGTTAAAAAAGTGCTTCAGGGTTCTCTCTGGAATTGTCCCTACTGTCCCCAGGGGAATACCCTCCCGCCACAGGACCTCCTGATCTAGAACAGCAAGCAGTGGTTTAGAGACCTTCCCGTAATAGCCCTCAGCAAGTTTCCTCTCTCTCCCAGGACAGTTACTTCCTGAGGCTGAAAATAGAGCGCAGGAGGGTGGGGATGTGAGCCTTTTCGGATGCTGAAGAGTGGCGGACTTGGGAGTTGAGGGGCTGAAGAGGAGGGGGCGGCGGACCACCGCTGTTTGCTTACCCAGCAGCCTGCAGCCCTGTTCCTTGCTGATGGAACATTGCCCTCCTTCAGAAGTCCACTCTGAGTGCGCTTCAGGAGAGGTGAGTCCCAGCCCCAGGGCTGCCCCTCTGGAGTCTGGTGCTTCTGCGTTTAGGCATCGGCACATGTCTCTGGCCAGTGAGATGTGAGGGGGAGTTTGTTGCTGGGGTAGAGAGATGGGGTGGTTGGAAAAGAGTTTTCCTCTGAGAGAGAGAGAGAGAGAGAGATTTAGGATGAAGTAGCCTTTCTTCTGTTCTGGTAGAGTTGGCGTGATACCTGGAGCTGTGGCAGTTGTCTTGGGTCCATGAGGAGAGAGAATCCAGCTTCGAGATTGTTTGCCAGAGCAGAGAGATGCAAGAAAGGAGACACTGAGCAGTCTGCCTTCAGATGCTTTTGAGTTGGGCTTTCTGTCCCTTGTGGGGGAGGCTGAGACACGCCTGTGCTGTACAAGATCCTGGCCTCACCTGGCTCCCGTGCCACAGTCTGGGCTCCCGAGAGAAGAGGCAAGCAGGAGCTCCCACTTCCTGGGAGAGGAATGAGCACAGTGCAGGCCTGTCCCCGATCTTCTTGCTCGTCCTCTCCACCCCCTACGTCAGCTCTCCGGTTCCCCTTTCAGTGGAACGGGAGCTGGCGCCCTGATGACGGGGTTTCCTGGTGACCCCAAGGTTCCTAGAACCTTGAAGAGGGAAGAGGTGCTGCTGCCTGCTAGCTTCCTGTTCTTCTCCCAAACCAGCCCATCCTGTCCTGACTTGCAGAGGGAATGACCCTGTCCCCACACGCCCAGTCCGCCGCCTCCTGTCTGTGCCCGTGTGCCCACAGGCCCTACTGTGGGTCAGGCCTCCTGGCCCATGTAGGCCTTCCCGGACTCAGGGCCCCCTGCCTGTCTCCAGTGTGCCCTCCCTGCTGGTGCCAAGGCATCCTTATAAGACTGCTGCTTCTGACAGGTCAATCTCCATCTTCCTGCCCAGGTGGCCTGGGGTGGGGACAGCAGCCTGGCCTTGGCAGCCACATTGACCTGGGTCAGCAGTAGCTCTCTACTGGCTCACTGCTTGCGGTGGACAAGGGGTTTCACTGCTGAGTCTCAGCTTCCTCGGGTCTGCCTTACTGAGCGAGAGAGCATGTGAAAGTGCCCACTTTAAACAGTGGTACAGGGACAGGCTCCACGTGTGCACGTGCACACACATGTGCACACACAGGGGTTTTCTTACTAGTCTGGTATCCCATTCAGTGAGTTTCCATGGTAGATGAGATTCTTCATATTGGATGAATGAGATTCCTTTATTCTTCCTGTAGAGTTTGATCTCCCGCCCAGCCACCCCATTTTTGGGGGGTGGGGTGGGGTGCTAAATTTGAGCAGCCTTGTTGAGTTGCTCTCTGAGGCCCAGAAGGCGTGCACCCTTGGAGCTCTGGGGAGTGGGTGTGGATGAGGAAGCGGAAACCAAGCCTGGAGCCGGGCTTCCTGACTCGCAGCCCCGTGCTCTTCCCGATGTGTCACCTGGTGGTTTCTGGCAGCCGGGAGCCGCAGACTGGGGCAGGTTGCCTGGATTCCAGGATGTGTCATCCTGAGCAAGGGTGGGGCCCTCCGGACAGAGACCAGGACAGCAATATGGCAGAGGTTTGCATGAGCAGAGCCGCAGGGTTTAGTGAAGTGTCCGTGTGCCGCTCTTCAACATTTCGTTTTCCGACAATCTCCTTGGGTGCCCTGTGCATGGGCAGGATGGGTCCCCATCCTGGATCTAGTTGAGAGTTGGGCTAAGTTCCATCGTGCGTTGCTATTTTAATTCTAAGGGTCCAATTTAAGTGACATTAATTACATTCACTGTTGGTTAGCCGTGAACCACAATCTGTTTCCAAAGCCTTTTGTCATCCTAAAGAGAAACTTCCAGAGCCCTTGACGTTCAGTTGATTTCCACTCCTGGGACCCTGTGGGGTCGAGTGGAACATTCCTGAGGGTTCCCAGAGCAATGACTCTTCCCAGGAGCAGGCTGCCTGTCCTCCTTCTGCAGAAAGACTGGTGGCTTCAAAGGACTGGCCTTTCACCTTGCAGCCTAGTGCTTAATCCACTGCACCTCCAGAGCTTCTTCAAACAGAAACTCAGAAAACAAAACCAAGGTCGCTGCCATCAAGTTGATGCCAAATCCTGGTGACCCTGCAGGACAGGCCGGACGTGCCCCCGTGAGTTTCCCAGGCTGTAACTGGTTATGGGAGTAGAAAGCCCTGTCTTCCCCCAGAGGAGCAGCTAGTGGTTTTGAATCGCTGACCTTGCAGTGAGCAGCCCAGCGAGCTAACCATGACACCACCAGGACTCTGAAACAAACTCCGTACCCCAGTGCACCTCCAATATTGACTCCCCTCCATCCCTCCCCTCATCCTTGCCTGGTCACCACTAGTGAACGTTGCTCTCTCTGTATGTGTATACTCGGTTTCAAATGCATGGGATCCTACAATATTTGTCCTTTTTGTCTGACTTATTTCACTTAGCAGAATTTGGTGGGTTGTTTTTTACAAACAGTTTTATTGGGACATAAGCCAAGTATCATACAGTTCAATAGTTCAGTCCTATCAAGAAGTATTGTACAATCATGACCACAATCAATTTTAGAATGTTTTCTTTTTTCTTGTGCTACTTGTTACGCGCTTTCCCTTTCTTTGCAACCTCCTCTGTCAACCCCCCGAGGAACTATTCATCCAGTTATTGTCTCTGTACAGTCACCCATCCTGGATTTCAGCTACCGGAAAACCTACAGAAATACAAAACAGTCACAAAAGCTAACAACAGTACTAGAATAAAACAGAGGAAAACCTCAGTTGGAACGAAAACCGAAAATACTAAACACTAGAACAACTTTAGAATGGGTCTAGAGGGAGAGGAAATGATCAGGTGTTAGATTTTAAACTAACTACGTCTGCCGTAATCCACTTTCCGATGCACTCTGTAGGACTCGCAGGCAATTCGCCGCCCTGTAGCCTGAGCTATTCACCGGGGCTTCGTCCTCGTGTTATCTCCCTTCTCGCACCCACTCCCGTTTTTCAACTGCTGTAACGTTTAGATGTGTCAAAAAGGGGGTCAAATCAGATGCACATTTTAACCATTCAAATCAGGTGTTACACTTTAATCGACTATAATTGTTTCTATAATACTCTGATAACCAGGCCATTCGCCATGGAGGCGTATGCTACGTGCTGATCCTGCAGAATGTTTGTAAGATTCGTCCACATCACAGCAAGTATCAGGACATCATTTGACTTTATGGCCAAGTCTGCTGTCTCTGTGGAACATCGTATGTGTATTCATAAAGGTTAACAAGTAACCTTTTGGCTAGTGTGAATAAGGTGCAATGAATATTTTGGCCTACAGATCTATTTGGTTACTGCCTTTAAGCCTTTGGGGCATAGACTGAGTAGTGGAATTGCTGGATCATATGATAATTCAATGTTTAACTTTTGGGGGGAACGGTCAAACTTTTCTAGGGGAGCTGTACCATTTTACCTTCCCAGCAGCAGTGGATGAGCTTCTAATGTCCCCAGGCCTTTATCAATAATTGTATGATTTTCCTTTTTCCCCCTGATAGTAGCCCTCCAAGTTGGGGTGAAGGAGGTATCTCTTTGTGGCTTGATTTGCATTTCCTCATGATTCGAGACTTGAAGCGTCTTTCATATGCTTATCGGCCATGTAGGTGTTTGCTCTGAAGAAACGCATCCATGGCCGGTGCTCGTATGTTATCAGTTGCTTGCCTTTTTATTGTGGACTTGGAGGCGTGCCGTGCGTATTCTGGACATCAGACCTTGATCAGATATCTGGCTCTCCAGTATTACCTTCCACCTGTGGGGCGTCAACTTTCCACTTCCAGCGTGACTGCTCAGTTAGTTGTCATGACGGAGCGGAAAGCGGAAGTTGGCCCAGGGTGACCCTGTCATCACAAGGAAAGCGGCTGACGTGTTGGAGGTGGGTGATGTTCAGAGTTTTGGATTCAAATCCTGAGTCTTAACTCTTAGAGGCACCTTGCCGGCTGGGGTAAATTCCTGAAGCTCTCTGGGCCTCGGTTGTGTTACTGGTCAGGTGAGAGGAAAAAGTTTCCTCCTCTTAGGGTTGTGGTGAGAATTACATGAGGTGACACATGGGGAGTAGTAAGAAGGGGGTCCCGGCAGACAGTAATGAGGAAACTCTGAAACACTGGTTACTGTGCCAGCACAGAAAGTGCTGGCCAAGATGCTGGCCTTTGAGGTACCAAAGCACCTGGGACAGGTGAGTGATGTGGGACTGAGGCTGGAGTTTTGCGCGAGTCCTGGAGGCAGGAGGATGGATACCTGCTTGATTGACACCGAGGGATGAGAATGGGTGGGAGCAGGAGGTGGGAAGACGAGGCAGCATGAGTGTGGCGACCAGAGCAGGGTTGAAGGTGGGCAGGCTGGCCAACCCTCTGCTGCAAGAGGCGGTTTGTGGGTTTGTACTGGAGATGCATTTCTCGGTTGGAGTGCAGCTCTGCCTCCTCCCTGAACCCCACACTAGCCTGCCTGTGTGGTGCATGGCGAGAAAATTCAAACTGTGGAGAAACACTGGTTTTTAAACATGGAGAAGCGATGTGATCGGAGCCCTTCTGTGCACCCAGAGACAGTGTGGTGTGGAGTGGTCGAGAGAACTTGAACTTGGGCATCAGGTAGTTCAAGTCACAATGCCGGGGTGGTCGTCCCACCTCTGCCCCTGGCTTTGTGGCCTTGGGTAACTTACTTTCCATCTTCCCATCTTTTTGTCCCCTGGCACCTGGGCACCCTTGGAGGAAAGTTGGTCCTCCCTCCGCCAACCCTGCCCACAGACGGAGCTGTTGAAAAACTCTGAAAAGTTGCTACGTGCAGATGCAGACCCTTAGACATCAAGAGGCAGAAAGAGGGCTGGAATCTGGAACGGCCAGTACTGCATGGGCGCCAATACAAGGATAGACCAAAAAGCACCTCCACTTGGGCCGCAGCTCCCCCACGCGTGGGTCTGTTCCACAGAAATCAGGCATGAGCATGTCTCCGATCCCTGGAGGGCTGCAGACCAGTGCTCCCAGCAACGCACCTGTCTTCGTCTCAGAATAAGGTCTGCTCAAGGTCCGCTCAGAAACAGCGGTTTCTGTGGAGGAGACCTGCTGGGCCGGTTGCATTCATGGTGCCAAGCTCAGCACAGAGGTTACGGAGCAGACTTTTCCCTGGGATTCCTAAGGGACCGTCCTGATAGATTTTCTCAAAGAACCTGAGACAGTCACGGGGGCTTATCATGAAGAAGTGTTTGTAAGAACATGGAAAACTGAACCTGTGAGAAAAAGGCAGGAATGTTACCCTGAAGAATCCCCAGCCCCCCCTCCCCCCTTATCACAGCAATGCACTTGCTTTTTCTTTGAGGGTAGCAAGGGCTGTCTTACAAGAATTTTGGGGCACCTTACACCATAGGCTCCCAAACTTAGGTGGCCTATTGCCCCCTTTTCCGGGGAAACAAAAATTACTGAGTGCTCCTCTGGCAATTAAAAATGTTAGTACTTTAGTCCAGAATCCAAGATAAAGTGTAGATATCGGATTTTGCAGGCCCCCCCACCCACCTATTGTTTCCAGGAACACACACACACACACACACACACCACCACACCACACACACACTGGAAGGGTATCCACTTTGGGGAACACTCTCTTTACCACATCCACCCCACAGTCCTGATCTTGCCCCCTCAGACTTCTCTGGCTCCCCAAACTCAAAAAACATTGAAACATTGAGAAGGGACATGATTTGGGTCCTCCTAGGAGGCCCAGACTCCGCCTTCCTGACGTGGAGGAAGCGGAAGGGTGCAGACTTCTTCCAGGAAGGCTTAGAGAGATGGGCGCACCACCCCTCAGGAGTGCCTGGACCCAGACGGTGGATCCTTGAGAAACAAGGGCTTCCCGTTGTGATGTCTTTAATAAGTGAAGGTTTCTATGATTTTGTAGCAACAATTTCTACCGGGTGGCCATCCCTGGCTGGAGCCTTGGCCCTGAAGTCACCACTGGAAAGCA
>NW_022103896.1:9907428-9915646 GCF_000313985.2 Echinops telfairi
TGAGAGAACACAAATCCACCATTGCTGGTGCTCTCGTAATGTGTCCCAACTCGGAGCTGGAGCTGTGCTCTTGGGGTTTTCAGCGGCCCAGTTTTGGGGGGAAGTAGCTCAATCACCAGGCCTTTCTTCCAGGGTGCCTCTGGGTGGACTCGAACCTCCAACCTTTCAGCTAGCAGCCGAGCGAATCCACAGTTTGCACCACCCCCCTCCCCTGTGCTCACCCTTCTCAAGGCCCCTCCCTCCCTCTGTACATCATCAGACTTCTGGGTGCCTCCTCTGCTTGGCTGTGAGCCCCGGTTGCTGCCGCCGCTGCTCGATCCATCAACATCAGCACAGCAGGGCTCTCAGTGCGGGCAGTACACCTTGTGAGTGGAGGCATGCACCTGACTCCATTCTACAACTGGGGATTGGGCACAGCCAGTGTCACTCCAGTACTAGCATGTCGCCAGGAAGGTGGAGCAGGAAACACATTTCTCCCACCCCAGCCCCCCCAGTGCAAGGCGGGCCTTCTTGGAGTGCAGTGCTGAGCCCAGAGCTGTGTGAGTGTCAGCAGACCTGAAGGGCCCTCAGGAAGAGGCTTGTCTACACTGCACTGGCATGTAGGAGCCGTGTTTGGGGACACTTGGCTGCCAGTCCAACAGACTGGGGTGACCCAGAGTCCCCTGGGAGAGAGGGGCCAGACTGACTGGCCATGTCTCCAAGAACCTGGGTGGCTAGTTTTATTATTGCTTGTGCCCACAGAGGGCTAGTGCACCACTGCAATCTGCTCCCAGCTCGGCTCCCATGGATTGATTTCTCTTTTGAAATCTCTGGCCCTTGACTGTTCCTAAAATATATATATATATATATATATAAATTTTGATAGCAACTTTATTGAGATATATATGGTGCACGTACTATACACTCACCTATTTAAAGTATAGAGTTCAGTGGTGTGTAATACTGTCACAATAGAATTACCCAAATCATGTTTAGGGCATTTTAATCAGGTCAAAGAGAATGCCTGTACCTATCATCCTGCTAAGCCCCAGGCAGCCACGAATCTGCATACTGTGCAGTCTCTTCCCTCCCTGAATATAAACACAGTCTGAGCCCAGAACATATAATTCAGAGGAAGAAGAAAACAAGAAGATGAAGGCTGCGGCCACCCAGAGGTAGCCACGCTGCTCTGTCTGTGCAAATAGACTCACAGATGCGTGGTTTTTGCAACTGTGACGTTAGTCATCTTGTTTCATTTCATGTATTGAGCCTCTTTCCATGTGACTGAATGTATATGTACATTGTTATTTTTGGTAGACATGAACATACCATAATGTATGCGACCGAGTTCTTTATATAGGACCAGTGTTTCCCTAAGTGGATGAAGGGCGCTGGAACGGTTCAGCGGGCTGCAAATGCAGATACCTATACTTGATGCTGAATTCTGGGCTTTAATTGCTGGGTGTGGGTGTTGAGTCCCCCACCCCCAAGAGGAGGAGGCTGTAGGCCAAATAAGTATAGGCACCTATCTATGATGGAGACATGTAGGTTGGTTCTGGCTTTCACAGTTAGATCCTTCTCCAACGATTTCCTCACTGTACATTCCTAGTGGTGGGGTTGCTGGGCCAAGGGGCAGGTATACACGACATGGCTTCCAGAACAGTTTACTGATTTTCATTTCTAAGCTCAGTGTTTTGAGGTGTGCCTGTTCTCAAAGGTATGGTAGCACTCTGCCTCCTCTGTGTTCCTAACATTGCTTAGCTGATAGGCCGAAAAGGAAGATTGTTTTGATTTTCATTTTTGGTTACTACTAAGCTTGACTCTAAGGAGCCCTGGTTGCATAGTGGTTACACACTAGGCTGCTAACTGCAAGGCCAGCAGTTCAAAACCAACAGCCAATCTACAGGGGAAAGACAGGGCTTTCTACTTCAGTAAAGAATTACAGTCTTGGGAACTCACCAGGGCAGTTAGTTCTACCCTGCTCTATAGGGAGGGTCGCTTTGAGTCGGCAGTGTGATTGTTTGTTCGTTTGGTGTTGTAGCGGTTAGCCCTTGGACTGCCAACAAGGGCAGAAGCCTGGCTGTATTTTCAGCTCTTGATCTTCCTGAGTATACCTTCCTTCTGTTTTTACGTGATGCATTTTTTCCTTGTGGATTTGTAGCAGTTCTTTGTATCTTAAGATTGCCAGCCACTTTGTTCTTGGATACATTTCGGTAGGGGGCACTCTTGAGTGATTTGTAGGTAACTAGTTGGAATTGATTCTTTGGCTTACACACAGTTGAGTTGCTTACATTGAAATCCTGCTGGCACATGATTCAATACCTGGCTGCTAACTGAAATGCCAGCAGTGGGAACCCACCAACTGCTCTATGCAGGGAAAAACCCTGCTCTCGCCAAGGTTTACATTCCTGCCATCCAGTCGATTCTGACCCCTAGTGACCCTTTAGGACTGCGTAGAAGTGTCCCTGTGGGTTTCCAAGGCTGTACCTCCTTATGAGAGCAGGCAGCCTCATCTTTCTCCCCCCGAGTGGCTGATGGGTTTGAACTGCTGACCTTGCAGTGAGTAGCCCAGCTCCTAACCCACTCTGCCATCAGGGCTCCTCCTTAAAGATTTACAGCCTTGAAACTCTATGGGACGGCCCCACTCGATCCTATAGGATTCCTGTGAGTCAGAATTGACTCCATGGAATACAACGGTAGCTTATGGAGATGTTGGCTAAACTATAGTGGAAAAGCAGTGAATGGAGAACAGTGTTAGCCTGAAGTAGGTGTGCGGTATTTTTGGAAAAACAACAACAACAAATGCACTACTTTTCCTCTCTGAGCCTCAGCAGACTAATAATCCCAACATTTTTAAACAGGGAAGGAAAGGAGTTCGTGTAAGTGGTGGTGCTGTGGATGACTCAGCACCGTTAAGTTTGAGATATTGTGCATTGTTTCCTTAAATAACCACACACTAAATAGAAAGTCTCTTGAATAGGCATGATAACAAGCCACTGTGCATCAGGGCAATTTCATCTTATTACCTGCTGCCATCCTGTTTTGTTCAAACAGACACCCGTCAGTTTTCACTGTCAGAACAGCCGGCCCCCAAACGAGACCACAGCAAAGGAGAGTCTACTTGAGCCGAGGAGGGCAGCATGCACACCTCACTGAGAGGGGGAGCTGGGTGGGGAGAGGGCTTTTAGAAGATCAGCACCCTGCCACCAGACTGCAGAGCCAAGTCACGGCCAGGCGGGTGGCCTGTGCACCCCAGCCCCAAAGAATCAAGGTTTCAGAGTAATAAGCATTTCACGAAAATGTGTACACGCGGTATTCAAGATTCCTCCAGCGCAGACCGATAGCAAGCCCTTTGAGAGACAGCAGCTTCCGACCTGGTGCAGGGTGACGAGCGGAGGTTCGTGTGGCTCTATCAGTGGTGAAGGCATGATTTTCTTTTGTCTTTTAAAAAGGGAAGCAGCAAAGCAAGTATGTGGCCACCCACCACTGGGGCCGGCGGTCCCTTCTGTGAGTAGCCAGGAGGGGAGTAGAGAAAGGCTGGGGCAGCAAGGGGACCCCAGGCAGAGGGCTCGTCACACTCTGGTTCGGTCACTTCTGATGACAGAAAACAGAAATCCCCTGGCTCCAAGAGACTGTGAAGCTGAAAACAAGAGCTCCAAACCATACCGAACTCACTGCCATCATGACTCTGTCAACTCTGACACACAGTGACCCGGCAGGACAGGGCAGAACTGCCCCCGGGGCTTTCCAAGACTGACTCTTTATAGGAGTAGAAAGCCTCGGAGCGCCTAGTGATTTCAAACTGCTAACCTTGCAGTTAGCAGCCCAGCATGCCACCACAGCTCCCTTAAAAACCTGAACAGCATCTAAAGTGTGTGTGTGTGTGTATGTGTGTGTGTGTGTGTGTTTCGAACTGCTGCGTTTGCAGAAAACACTCAGGTGCTTGAGTAGTTTTTGGCAGGTGATCCAAGGATGCACTGGTGGGGCGTGGGGGTGAAGAGGTGAGACAGGGAGGAGAAGGTACCATGACACAGGTACCAGGCCCTCGCCAGCGTAGCACGCTCCTCATCATGGTCACTACTGAGGAAGAGCCAAGATACTGGGCATTTTATCTCCTGATGACCATCCTGGCCCCCTCAGCCTGCACCTGCTGATCACATGACAGCTTGTAGGCAGGACCCACAGGTGCCTTAGGCAGAAGGATGCACTTGGGCTTTAGGAAATTCGGGCAGGTGCCACCGTCCCTATTTTCCAGAAAAGGATACTGGCTGACAGTAGGAAGTCCCAGGTTTGGGATCTCACAGCACTTAGTGTTGGAGTGCAGGTCTTTTCTGCCCCACTCTCCCCAATCGCCGCTCAGTGCTAGGGAAACTCTGGGTCACCCCCCGCCCCCCAACCCCCTCCATCAGCCCTGGGCTGCCTGCTGCTCCCTCCTACGCCTGTGAGCAGCCATCCAGATGGCTCTGTGCCCCGGTGGGCGTGCTCCCAATAGTAAACATGCCATTGTTCTCAGGGACCAGGATCACACCATTCAAACAGCGTGGCACAACAGACCCTAGGAGCCTGTAGATTTCATGTGCCACACTCTCACTCCTTCCCAGGTGACCCTGAAGGAAATGTGTTCCTTGGTGGTGGCAGGGACTGAGCGGAGCCTGCCTCTGCTGGTGTGCGCAGCAAGCCTGGTGCGTGAGTGCCGGGCGCTGAAACACTGAATGAGGCGCTTCTAGCCATGGTTGCTGAAAGTCCCACCAAAGGGCCTTTGAGACTTAATAATTAGTGCAAAAATCTGGTGATCGACTCAGGTAGTATGTGTTTTCACCATTGGAGAACTGCTGTTGGAGAGATTTGACTTCGCTAAATGAGAAGGATAGAAAATGTTTCAGAGATGGTATGTCCAATCCTAGTCCATACCATCTGGTTTAGGGTAGCTTTGGAAGTCAGGTCGCTCCAAGTTTGAATCCCGCATCTGCCATCTACCAGCCTGTTGACTTGGGAAATGTTATCTAACTTCTTTAAGCCTCAGTTGCCTTATCTGCAAAATTCAAGGTGTGGTGCCGATTGCATAAGGTAGTGAAGGTGTCTGTACACAGAAAGTGCTTAATAAGAGTCACCAGCTTTGTTATTTCTTGGCATAGGTGAGTGAGTGCTTCCAGTGCTTCATTAGCTTGTTGAAATATTTCAATTGGTAGTCCATCAATGCCGGGAACCTTGTTCTTTTGCTAATGCCTCCAGTAAGGGTTGAACCTCTTCCTTTAACATCATCAGTTCTTGATCACCCCCTGAAATGAATGAACATTTACCAAATCTTTTAGGTACAGTGACTGTGCATCACATCCATCTCCTTGACATGCTTCCAGCACCATTCAATATTTGGCCCATGGAATTCCTCATTATGGCAACTTGAGGCTTACGTATTTTTGTTAGTTCCTTCAGCTTGAGATATGCTGTGTTAGACTGGATTGACTAGAGAAACAAATCCAGAGACACTCACATATGCATAAGAAAGAGCTTTATATCAAAGAGTAATTGTACATTAAGGAAACATCCCAGCCCAGTGCAGATCAAGTCTGTAAGTCTGATATTAACCCCATACGTCTGATACTAGCCCCTACATTCCTCTTCAGAGTCGCCTAACACATGCAATGATGCAAAATGCAGGACGGTCAGAGGCCAGTGAGTGCAAAGTCTTGTGGATCCAATGGCGGTAGAAGCATCTCAGCACTGGCGCGGGTCTCCGCGTGATTCCTCCAGCTCTCTGAGTGCGGCTCTTCAATGGGAAGGTGAATCAGAGAGGGGGGCTCTTGCAAGGCTCAGCAAGTCTCTACCTGGCTTCTCAACAGGAAGATGAAGACAGAGAGAGGGAATTCCCCGAATCCTCACGTGAAGGCCACGCTCACAAGGGGGCATCTTCAACCTGTGACCTGATTGACAGGCTAGACTCCACCCCTACACTTATTTAGCAAGTTGACATGATATGTAACTACCACATGCTGAGTATGTTTTCCTTTCTGGCTTTCTAACCCTAGGTCTTTGCACATTTCATTATAATACTCTACTTTGTCTTCTTGAGCTGGCCTTTGAAATGCCCGGCTCAGCTTTTTAACTTCATCATCTTTTTCCATTTGTTTTGGCTGCTCTACATTCAAGAGCCGGGTGCAGTCTCTTCTGACATCTGCTCTGGGCCTTTCTTTCTCCCCTGTCTTTTTAAGAGCGTTTTGTTTTCTTCTTGTGTAGCGGTCTTGATGTCATCCTACAACTCATCAGGCCTCCTGTCCTTAGTGCTCAATGTGTCAAATCTGTTCTTGAAATGTTCTCTAACTTCAGGTGGGTTATGTTTGAAATTGTGTTTTGGCTCCTGTGGACTTGCATTTGTTTTCTTCAGATTCAACTTGAACTTGCATAGCTGCAATTGATGGTCTGGTCTTGGTCTCGTTTTGACGGATGATAGTGAGCTTCTGTATTGGTTCTTCTCACAGATGCAGCTAACTTGACTCCTGTTATCCCACCTGGAAAAGTCCACATGTATAGTTGCCATTTCAGTAGTTAAAGAAAGATGTTTTCAGTGAAGAAGTCTGTCGTGTCATGAGATCTCCAGCTTGGTTTCTATCACCAAGACCATGGTCTCCAACTGATGATCCTTCCGATTTGTCTTCAGCCTTCACATTCCAATCACCAGTAATTATCAATGGATCTTGGCCATATGTTTGGCCAGCCAATTTCAAATGGAAGAAGTTGGTGGAATTACTCAATTTTTTCATCACTAGCTTTAGTGGTTGGTGCGTAAATTTGAATAATAGTTGTATTAACTAGACTTGCTTGTAGGCATATTTTCCCATTGGGAACATCTGCTGCACAAGATCTCTTTAAAGGGTTGAAGAACAAGGGTGTCACTTTAAGGACTAAGGTGCAGCTGACCCAAGCCATGATCTTTTCAGTGACCTTATATACATGTGAAAGTGGAACAATGAGCAAGGAAGACCACAGAATAACTTAGGCCTTTAAATTATGGTGTTGGTGAAGAATATTGACTACACCCAGGATTGCCAGGAGAATGTACACAACTGTCTTGAAGAAGCACAGCCAGCGTGCTCCTTAGAAGCCAGGATGGTGCAACTTTGTCTCACATATTTTGGACATGTTATCAGGAGAGACCAGTCTTGTTTAGTAAAGTAAAGGGGCAGTGAAAACAGAGGAAGAACTTCACAGAGACGATTGCCACAGTGGCTGCAATGATAGGGTCACGCATAACCACAGTGAGGACGATGCAGGATCCGGCGGTGTGTCAGTCATTCTGTTGTATTTGGAGTTGCTGTGATTCAGAACCGGCTTGACGGCACAGTAGCAGTATTTAAGACCTCTGGTGAGGCAGTGGCTAAAGTGCTCGGCTACTAATACAGAGGTCTACAGTTCAAACCTCCCAGCTGCTCTGTGGGAGAAAGACGTGGTAGTCTGCTTCCATAGAGATTGACAGTCTCAGAATTCGTTGGAGCAGTTCTACTCTGTCTTGTAGGGTCACTGTGAATCGGAATCAAATAGAAGGCAATGGGTTATCATCGTTATTATGATTTTGTTGGTGCTGAAGGAGTTCAAACATAGATAGTTTGTTGGCCTGGTGATCAAGGTTTTTGGTGGGGAATTTCCATCTGGGTCCAGACGAGCTGGGTGTCTACTAGCTTAGGAGAAAGGTTGGTGCATAAATATGTTCAGGGTGTGCCTTCGTTCCCTAGGGCTGGTCTAACACAGCCTAGGTAGCTGGCAACAATAGATATTACTCTTGTCATAGTTCCAGAGGACAAAAGTGTGACATCAAGCTCTGGCAGTGTCCAGCTGCCTCCAGAGAGAAGGTCCTTCCTTACCCCTCCCAGCTTCTGACAGTGTGGGTCACACTAGGCTTGTGGCCATGCTGTTCCAGTCTCGGCCTCCATCTTCCCATGTTGTCGTCTTCTCTCCATCTGCCCAGATGCTTTCCCCAAATAAGGTGCCATTCCCCAGGGCTCTGGGCATTAGGGTCTGGACACATCTTTTTTTTTTTTAATCATTTTATTGGGGGCTCATACAACTCTTATCACAATCCATACTTATGTTAATTGTGTCAAGCACATTTGTACATTTGTTACCATCATCATTCTCAAAACATTTGCTCTCCATGTAAGCCCCTGGCATCAGCTCCTCATTTCCCCCCCTCCCTCCCCTCTCCCCCCTCCCTCATGAACCCTTGATAATTTATAAATTATTATTT
>NW_022103896.1:9916267-9925652 GCF_000313985.2 Echinops telfairi
TTTTACCTTCAAGTCTTTTAAGACCCTAGATGCTATATCTTTGGATAGCCGGGCTCCATCAGCTTTCTTCACCAAATTTGCTTATGCACCCGCTGTCTTCAGCGATTGTGTCGGGAAGGTGAGCATCATACAATGCCAGTTTAATAGAACAAAGTATTCTTGAATTGAGGGAGTACTTGAGTAGAGGCCCAATGTGGTATGGACACATCTTACGGAGGCCCACCTTTAAGTCCATCACCTATTTCAGTGGTTCTCAACCTGTGGGTTGTGACCCCTTTGGGGGTCAAACGACCCTTTTGTAGGGGTCACTTGATTCATCACAGTACCAAAATGACAGTGATGATGTAGCAACGAAAAAAATTTTATGGTTGGGGTCCCCACAGCATGAGGAACTGTATGAAAGAGTCGCAGCATGAGGAATGTTGAGAACCACTGTTGTATTTGCTTTAGGCTCTTGCTCTTACAAATGCAGCTTCACAGAAGAGGAGCTAGCCTCATGAGCAAATAGGAAAAGCGTTTGCTGTGGCTGTGGTGGGGTTGGGCTGAGGTTGTCTGAGCTGTGGCCAGCTGCAGATGATTCAGGAGTTCCTAACGTTCTCTATAAAAGGATCCAACTTCCAGCACCTGGGAAGGCACTTCCATGGAATGAAATAGTCAGTGAAGGAAGGAAGGAAGGCCTCCAATTCCCGATGTTCTGGAAGGGAAGACATGAGAATGGAATTTCAGTAGCAAAGCAGAGATAGAGGTGGATAACACAAGCAATACTTCATGGTAGTGGGCTCAAGTTTGCCGTAGCAGGTAGATGCTCTAAACCCTCTATCAATGGTAGCACCAGGAAATGAGAGAGCATAGTCGGATGTCCACTCGCTCCTTAGGCAAATACTTACTGAGCACCTACTTAGCAGACACTGTTGCTATCTGCCCTTATTATCGAACTCTTCCTGGCAGCCAGTGTAGTACATCGAGTTGTATTCCATAGTGAAGGCTGCAGTCTATGATGAAAATCAGCAAGTGCCTCGTGTCCCCCTTCCAGCAAGCAAGGTTGTGTCATCTGCACATCACAGGTTGTTAATAAGCCTTCCTCCAATCTTGACCCCCTTCTTCATTTAGTCCAGCTTCGTGGAATAGTTAGTAGACAGATTGAACAAGTGTGGCAAAAGGATACAACCCTGACACATACCTTTTCTGATTGTAAACCCTGAAGTTGTCCTTCCTTCCATTCGAAAGACTGCCTCTTATGTTGTAGACTTGACTGTGGTGCTAAGTGTACGACTCTTCTTGATAGGATTGAATTGTATGACATGTTGATGAAGTGCTAACAAAATTGTTAAAAGCAAGAAAGATTGCCTCTTGGTATATAGTTCCCGCATGAGCACAACGAAATGCTAATGCCCTTCAACTGCTGTTGTCAGTTTTTGCCGTGGAACAAAGCCCTCTGACTTGACAGCTGTCGCTGCTGTTAGGTGCCATCGCATTAGTCTCGAGAGGGAACTGTGCCTTTGGGCTTTCTAGGTTGTGGTCATTGGAGGAGCAGAAGACCAGGGCTTTTTCCCTGGGAGCACTGGGTGCATTTGAACCACAAACCTTGTGGTGAGCAACGAGTGCTAACCTTTGTACTGTAACCCACAGTTGGGTTCATGCCCCTAGGTCTCTGCAAAATTGAGATCTGACTAATGTCACCTGCATTGGGCCACCCAGGCTGGACTTTGGTGGAGGTCACTTCTGATCTGGTCACTTCTGATCTGCGTGTCTTGAGTTTAGACCCAAAGGTGGCAGCTGATTAGGGGTTAAGAAGACATGCTTCTCTCAAGGCAAGTCATAGGAACTCTTAGGGTGCACTGGGGGGCAGCCTTCTGCCACTTCTGCCCACAGTGGCTCCAGCCAGGTAGGGTTCCAGCCTAATACCCACTATGGTGAGATGTAGTAGAAAGTCTCATGACAAAGAACCTGGTTGTGGAGTTCAAATGCAGGTTGAGAGTGAAGAGAGGGAGCAAGGATCCAGGCTCCCACAGCATCTCAGGGGTACGCTGGGGAAGCAGCGAGGTCCTGTGTGAATAGGGGAGTGAGGAGAAGAGCAAGCTGGAAGAGGCAATGGCTGTTTTTAAGCAGTGTGCCTTATTTCTCATACGCATGTATACTGGGTGTGTAGTCTTCGTTGATGTTCACTATTTTGCCTCTCTAAGGTCTAATCTCCATTGCAATGGCTACACAGAAATCACAGACATAATTCATGATTAAAAGGCTTATTAAGGAAATTGACAAGTTGTTGTGTTTGGGTTCTTTATCAGGACATGTTACAAAGTTCTTTCTGGTCTGCTCAAAGGCCCAAAGGAGCACACCACTGGGCTGTAAACCTCAGTCTGAAGGCATTCAGGGCAAGCTTCAAGAGTCAGCAAACCCAGCCCCCTGAATTAATTGCCCAGAGGCACCTCACTCCAGGAAGCCTCAGCCTGAAGACACCCACCTCCCACTTCCATGGGCCAGCAAGTCCAGCTTCCCCTGTTAAATGCCCAGAGGCACCCCACCCAGCAAGCCAGGCTCCTGCACAAAAGCACTCTGCTTTGCTTGTTCAGTAGGTTGGGAAAGCCCATCACCGTTCCACGCTCTGGTCCCTGGTCCTGCTGCTGCTGCTCCTCTGACATCTTGGCTGTCTTCTGTGCAGGGATCTTGGGTCCAGGGGACATGTTTTTGCTGGTAATGAGATCCCTCTTCCTGCTTCTCAGAGGCTCATTTTATACACAGCAGGATGACCTTCCAGAGAATCCTGTGCACAGTTACTCACAGATGAATCCTACATTGTCTTCTCCCACCTCTACCACACCCATGCAGGACAAGGTCATTTGGTGGGAGTTAGAGACTGGCTAAGAGAACCACATTAAATAATTCACCGGCCCTGTACTTGGTAAAGTTGGGATCAGAAGTCACGTTAAGGTAGTGGTTCTCAACCTTCCTAATGCTGCGCCCCTTTAATACAGCTCCTCGTTGTGGTGTCCCCCAACCATAAAATTACTTTCGTTGTTACTTCATAGCTGTAATTTTGTTACTGTTATGAGTCGTCATATAAATATCTGATATGCAGGGTATATTTTCATTGTTACAAATTGAACATAATTAAAGCAAAGTGATTAATCACAAAATCAATATGTAATTATATATTGTGAAATATTTATTCCTAATTACAAATAAATGAAATTTTGTCTTGAAACACGGCGTAGCATGGGTAACAGTCTTAATATAACAACAGTAAACTGCATTGCTACATTTTTCAACAGTATACATAAAAAGCCAACGTCCGTGCGAAGGTTGAGATAGCTTCTCTCACCAGATCAGCACATCTGAATGTGGGCAGACCCGCCTGGAGACAGACAGAGAAGCGGCGCTGTCTTGATTCCTAAGACCATCAGAAATATGTGTTTTCCAATGGTCTTAGGCGACCCCTGTGAAAGGGTCGTTCAACCCCCAAAGGGGTCACGATCCACAAGTTGAGAACTGCTGCATTAAGGGGATCATGATCTGTGATCTCGAGGGATCGTGTGCAAAAGGAAGAGCTCCGTAGATGGAAGAGGCTGTCCCAAGGGGCCATAGCCTTTGGCCCCTAGAGATGACAGAAGTGGACCACATGACCGTTACTGTGCATGCAAAAAGCAATCTGGCCTTGGCTTTCTCCAAACTCTCACCCATGAACAGTGATGGGATCCTGGAGTTGGGATGGTGTGGCTGAATTCGGCAGTCTCTATGAGGCTGTCTGAGAGCCCTGGTCGTGTAGTGGTTATTACACATGAGGCTGCTAACTGCAAGGTCAACAGTTCAAAACCAGTAGTTACTCCTGGAGAGAAAGATAATGAGGCTTTCTATTCCCATGAGGAATTAGTCTTGGAAAGCCACAGGGACAGTTCTCCCCTGTCCCATAGGGTCACTGGGAGTCAGAATGGACTCGATGGCCATGAGTTTGCTTGTTGATTCCATCTAAGGAGGTGCATGGTCACTGTTTATGTTGTTGAAGAAAGGTATTTGGAACGATTAAGTCTCTGGTCTGGCAGAAATCCATTTGGGGATCGATTCTTGTCCCTGCGGCCACAGAGATCCAATGGTCCTCCTCATCTGTTGCCACTTTTTGCATCCCAGGCCCCAGCATTGATCAGTGCATCTTGATGGATCCGTTTCAGACCCCAGCTGGTGAAAATCTTCCAGTTCATCATCTTTCGTGGCTTCAGTAGATGGTGGGCAAATTCGAGTAACAGTTGCATCAACTGGTCTTGCCTTGAAGGCACATGGATATCCTCCCGTCTGACAACTTTGTGTTTCAGGGTGGATCTTGAGCTGCTCTTTGACAGTGACGACTGGATGCTGTTGTTGCTCTTCAGTTGGTCATTGCCAGCCAAGTGACCATGTGATCGTTCTATACCAAAGCACCTAGCCGCCGGTCCGTGTCAGCTCACGGATTCCTGGGATGTGGACCTTTAGCTTTCTTTCCTTTTTGACGACTTCCAAATTTCCAAGCGTCACACATCATACATTCTGTGTTCTTCCGATTATTACTGGATGTTGGCTGCGGTGTTTTTCTCAGGATGAGATGTGAACTAGTTGGAAAGGACTGGAAATGGATTGGGTATTGGAGTGAGGGAGACCATGGTGTTAACCCTGGTTTCTGGCCCAGGATGGATGGGTGGGGATGCACTCTGAGTGAGGGACCCCTGGGAAAGGACCAAGCAGCCCCCTGCCCATCTTCTTTCCGTGTCTCACCTCTGTTTCCCTGCTTTTCTGAAAATACTGAAGCAGTTCCCTTATGTAACACCTTTTATCCCAAACTTCCGTGCTCTGTGCACGCCATAATTAATTAAACTCTAGTGTGCACAGATGAATTAGAAGCCTCTCTCTGGTTCAGAGGGGCCATCCTGAGCTGTGCATATCCGAAAATACAGCCCCCCTCCTTGCTGAGAGGACACTCTGCCTTCCCGTGGGCACATAGTTGCCACTGTCTGACTCTGTCTGTCTGTCTGTTGCATCTGCCAGAGAGGCCTCACTCCATGTTAGGAGCCGCAGTCTAGGGGAGTTAATGACTTGTAAATTGCTCCCCACCCGAGAGCAAGCAGTAGAGCTCAGACAGGATCCCCGAGCCCTGCACGGAGCGGGGTGACAAGTGGGGTGTTGGAGGAGTGCCTCCTGAGAGTTCTCTCACCTATTCCTGGACAACTGCATGGGGAGAGGGAGTCGGGGGGCCTGGGGCTACAAATGCCATCCCGGGTGGGACCACAGCCCAGCTTCCCCGTTGACGCCTCTCCTTTTCTCTTCCAGGTAGTTTTCTGATGAGACGGCTGAGACATGAGATCTTCAGCCTCCAGGCTCTCCAGTTTTTCGTCAAGAGACTCACTATGGAATCGGTGAGTGGAGGGCCTCACCCGAACGTGGGGTGGCAATGCAAACGGGGGTCTGGGACACAAGCCGTCCCCGTGCCAGAGCAAGTGGCAGAAAGCACCCTGGCATGTGCACAGCTGTTGTCGCTGTCTCAGAGTGCTTTACCTCACCCCGTGGCAGGGTGGTGGCCCCGGCGAGAAGTGTGACAGCAGGAGCACAGAGGTGCCTTTCCAGCTGTGCCTACTGTGTACGAGGCTTTAGAAAGACGCAACGTTTTATTGTGAACCGGGTGGAGGAAGGTTCGCAGGACAAATCCGTTCCCGCGTGTACAAGGCTCTTTGGAAACCAGTTTGGTTCCACCCGTCGGAGGTCCAGGCTGGGCCTGTAGGACTTCACAGGTCCGTCAGAACAGGGGCAGACGGTTCTCTTGGACCTCACTTGAGCGAGCTACACAAAGCCCAGAGCCTCGCCTCTGCCGTGTAAGCCACCCGTGCTGTAAGCAGAGGTAATGGGTGAAGAACCCGCTGAGCAGAGGGGCTCAACAAGTAAGGATGGGTTCGGCCATTTCAAAGGGAGAACACATTTATGGCACATCACAGGGGAGGTGGGCACTGTCAGAAAGTCAAATGTTCGGAACTGGGTGCCGCCTGTATTAATTTATTTCCCAGATACAGAACCTGCCCCACTGTGTGAATATTTGAAGTCAGTCTTTCCTGGCTCAGAGACCCTTGGTTTTTTGTCTTTATGTCACGTTATTCTTGGCTAGTGGCATTCCTTGCCTCGTTTTGCAGCTGGGAATACCAGGGCCTGATGTAGGGGCAACTCCTGGAAAGCCAGAGGAACATCTGGCTTGAATGGGCAGAGGTTTGTGTTGGAGGGTGGTGGGGGTGGCGGAAACATTTAACTGCAGACGAAGAGCCAAGAAACTAGGCAGAGAAAAAACACAGAATCCCAGAGACCTGGCAGCCTCGGAGTAACCCAGCACAGGGCCCACTTTGTAGCCAGTGTTCTGTGAGGTCAGCTTGGCAGGCATGGGCACTGGCCGCAGATGGACTCGTCGAATCCTGGCCTTGCATCGACTTGCTGTGTGACCTCATGTAAGTCACTGACCTTCTCTGAGCCTGTTTTCTGATCAGCAAAAAGGAGTGGCATTTGTTTCAGGGTTTTTGCATGGATTTGAAGAAAAGTCCTCACGTGTATTGAAGCGTCTTGCATAAAGTAGGCCCGGGGACATTGTAATTCTGCCAATTTTACAATGCCGGTTTGGGGTGGGAGAGGTGAGAAGCTGGAGACCTGGCCAGCCTGGGGAGCTTTTGATGTGGCCCAGACACAAGGTGACAATGGACTGTTACCACTGTCCCAGGTAAATGCATCCTTGCAGGCTTATTTCCATAGTTTGTCTCCTGGTGGTTTCTCTACCCAAGCCAATTGCCTTTGAGCTGATTCTGGCAAGCTAGGGTTGCCAAGGCTATACAACCTTATGGGGACAAAACATTCTCCTGAGGAACAGCTGGTGGTTTGAACCACTGACCTCTCGGTCCAGTGTGTACGCCACCGTGCTACCAGGGATGTTTAAGGTGACCTAAAGTCGTGTTTTGTTTAAAAAAATGTATTATTACAAATGATCGGCTTTTATGCTCAATAACTCAGACACATTCTGCTTCATCTCATCCATTGCAACCCCTCAATCCACCATTATTTACCCCCTTCTTCCTGCAGCCTCGGCCCCCCCCCCCCCCCCCCCCCCCCCGCCCCCCCCCCCCCCCCCCCCCACTCTGTCCCTGGGCCCATGCTGCCCCTTTGACCTCACATGGTTGATAATTATAGGTGGGAGTAGCTCACCTTCTGGACTGGTCTGTTGTCTGGCTGAAAACTGAGCTACAGAAATGAGCTTCTTTCCAGACCTGAAGGCTGGCTGGGGGGCCTTAGTTCTGCCAGTTTCTGTCCAACCAGTAAGCCTGGCAAGAGAGCCTGAAGTGAATAAGTGTCTTGTTTTTTTAAAAATAAGTTTACGTTTAACAATTTCCCTGATAAGCGAATCACATAGCATGTATTTCGAGAGCTCTTTCACATTCATAAGTTGTGCGACGATCACCACGGTTCATTCCAGGACATTTCCTCTTCCTTGTACTTGTTGTTGTTCGCTCCCCATTTCCTCCCTTTGAACCTGTTGATCCAGTTGTTGTCTTTCTAGGTTTTCCCAGTCTGGGTTTCACATACAGAAAGTCATACAGAATCAAGACAATACTAACAAATAGTCCAACAATAATGACACAATGCAACAAGGAAAAACTTCATTCAATAAGAAAGCAGAAGACATTAAAAACTGGAGCAATTACACAGTGGGTCAAGAAGGAGATGACTGGGGAGGTGTCACATGTAGACCTAGCTCCTACTGCAGGAATCCACCCTGCATGTACTGTGGCACCAAAGCCTTTCCCATCTCTGGGCCATAGTCAGGGGGGACTCACCAGAGGCTTAATCCACATGGGGGCCCTGCTTGATTTTTCCACTTTCATTGTCTTCTGCAGTAAACCCTGTGATCAGAATTTAAGCTCTAATAGCATTCCCTCCTCTGGGTTTGGATTTTATTATTTACAGTTCTTAGATCACACATGCTATGTGAACTTAGCTGATGCTCTTTGTTTTAAGACAAGCCTTAAGACCCTAGACATTATTCTTTCTGATAGCTGGGCACTGTCTGCTTTCTTCACCACACCTTGCTATAGCACCACTTCATGTGAGTAGGTATGAGAAGAGCCATGTCATAACAACTAATTGTTCTTAGGGGCTATGAGTAAGTGCGAGCTCAAAATCCTTTCGTACGTATATCTGTGTTTTATATCTGTCCCTGGTTCACTTGAAAGACATCATCCATATTCTATTGAAGGACAATATAAATTATCCCCATGGGGCATATAGTAGTTCTATTGATATTACCATTAACTTAGCTACTGGTATAGAATTTAAAACACTGTTGAGAAAAAGAACCTACACGTGTAAAGGATAAATTTTTAGGCCAAAATACATGGATTTTTTGAATTGTACATATTAACAATTTAGGTGACTGGACAGATCTACACTTGCATAAGGGTTGGAGATAACAAATGTATTTCTCAACCCATTGAATCCACTGTGCCTCTAGTGGCAGAGTGGAACTTCTCCATAGGCTTTCTGTGCTTGTAAATCTTGACAGAGGCAGACTGCCCATCTTCTCCCATGGAGCTGCTGGTGGATTACGACCGAGCAGCCAAGTGCTTTAACCATGGCGTCACCAGGCCACCTGAGTGTCATTTGAACCCACTGCCATCAAGTTGATTTCATCACAAAGTGACCTTATCAAGGGTATCTGAGACTACAACTCAGCGGTTCTCAACCTGTGGGTCGTGACCCCTTTGGGGGTCGAACAACGCTTTCACAGGGATCGCCTGATTCATAACAGTAGTAAAATTACAGTGACGAAGTAGCCAAGACAATAATTTTATGGTTTAAAGGGCCACAGCATTAGGAAGGTTGAGAACCACTGCTGCAGACAGACCCACAGCCGGGGACTCCATCTGCTGCAAGCACCTTCATCTTGGAGCCCCCTGCCCAGCTCCAGGCCCATTAGTCCCAGCCCAGCTCCAGGCCCGTTACTCCCAGCCCAGCTCCAGGCCCGTTAGTCCCAGCCCAGCTCCAGGCCCGTTAGTCCCAGCCCAGCTCCAGGCCCGTTAGTCCCAGCCCAGCTCCAGGCCCGTTAGTAAGACGAATGAATCCAGACATAAATCTTGCAGAGTGAAGGCGCTGGACCCTCGGCAGTGCAGGCTTTGTGATGAGGCAGGTGTAGGTTCCACTAGGACTCCGCCGTTCCCAGCCACGCAGCATGCCCTCATGGACGTAGAACATAGACGACAGCTCACGTCTCGGGTTCCCCACTCAGGGGATCCTCACGTTGCATAATCAACACCCAGAACCAGGCGCAGACCATAAGCAGAACCCTAGAAGTGGGCCACTCACTCTCCCTTCCCATCACTATTCACACCCCTCCCTA
>NW_022103896.1:9926632-9936677 GCF_000313985.2 Echinops telfairi
ATAACAGTTGTATGAGCCCCTAATAAAATGTTATAAAAAAAAATATGCATGGGCTGTGCCTAGCAAGCCATGGGGGTAGAGAAGGAATTGTAGAAGCAGAAGCAATAGCAGTGGTAATAGTAAACTCAAACTCTCACTTCCATTAAGTCGATGGCGTCTCACAGCAACCCTATAGGGCAGGGTTACAATGCCCCTGTATGTTTGAGACTGTAACTCTTTTGGGGAGTAGAAAGCGCTGTCTGTCTTCCGTGGAGCTGCTGGTGGTTTCAAACTTGGCGCACCATGTTGTGGTGAGCAGTCCAACCCACAGCACTGTGCCACCAGGCTCCTGGTCATAGACGTAGTGTAGTAATAATATAAGTTGTGGCAGTGGTCACAGAAGCTGGAGTGGAGGTCATCACAGTAGTAGTATTAGTAGAAGCAGTATGAAGAAAGATCACCTGTCCCGGTCCTCCGTGCAGCTCAGTGGAGCCAGAGAACGAAGTTCCAGCCAATGGGAGAATAAGAAGCAGCAGGTGCAACGCCCAGGAAGCACCCTTAAAGGGAAGGGACTTGCCAGTATTCTTTGCGGCTTCCTGCTGGCTGATGTGATGGGAGGAGCAGACACTGCCAGGCCAGACCCTGAGGTGACCTTGGGACTAGAAGCCCACGTGGCAGTGAGACCAAGTCGGAAACGCCTGGCTCTCTAAGGTCCCAGGCTGTAGTCATAGCCTGGTATCACCTGTGTCAGAACTTTGATGTTTGAGGGAACTAGACAGTCATCTTCTTTAAGCCAAAGGTCGCTTAGATTTTCACTCAGAGTCAGACTCAGGGTCAAACCTAAACTTAAACAGTATACCGAGCACCTGCAGTTATAATTAACATCACCTAACCAGTCCTAAGTCCTGTAAACAAAAAGGAAGCTGTTTGCTCCCATGAAGAATTACAGCAGTGGTTCTCAGCCTTCCTAATGCCACGACCTTTTAATACAGTTCCTCATGTTGTGGTGACCCCCAACCATCAAATTATTTTCATTGCTACTTCATCACTGTAATTTTGCTACTGTTAGGAATCGTGCGACCCCTGTGAAAGGGTCGTTCAACCCCCAAAGGGGTCACGACCCACAGGTTGAGAACTGCTGCTCTAGAGGGTGGAGCAGTCTGACACCCCTAGCTTAGGCTCAAGGTGCTGAGGGCACAGACACATCTGCTCTGATACCATAGCCATCCATCCCAGCAAACTCATTCGAAGGGGGTGGGGTAGGGAACGGTTCCCCCATGGGCAGGCAGGGGGCTGAGGACATCCTTCTGACAGCTCCCTTCTAGCCAGCCCTGAGAAAAGATCAGTGTTTCTTTTTATTGTCATGGTGGCCGTTGTCACCCTGCCTGGGCGTTCCATGGAGCAGGTACCTGTGGGGGCTTATGCAGCCATTAGAAAGAAGAGACAGCAGACACTTAATCAGGATGGAACCAGCTCATAGAAACTCTTCCAAGGCTGTCCGTTTCTTTGGAAGTAGACAGCCACATCTTGCTCCCGCAGAGTGGCCAGGGCTCAAATCAAGGTCCTTTCAGTGAGCAGTCCAGTGCTTAATCCACAGTGCCACCACGGCTCCTAGGCACCAAATACCAAACTCATCCAAAAGTCACCTCTTCAAAGTGTTTCCTACTCACAATTGACCTGTCTGTGGTTTCCAAGACTCTTGTTCTTTACCGGAGGATCCAGCTGCATCTGTCTCCCAAGGAGCTGCTGCTGGAGGGTTTGAAAGACCAACCTTGTGGTTAGCTGTCCAGCGCTGATTGCCCCATTCGAGCCCAGAAAGCCCTCCAGAGTGCAGTTCTGCTCTGGACCACCTGGGGTCGCAGTGAATCAGAATGGGTGTGAAGGCAATGATTGGTGGCTCAACCCTGGCCCCACGAGCCCGCAGACTTGCCTCCCTCTCGGTGCCTTTTCCAGATGTCAGCACGGACACCCTGTCATCACCACAGTGCAGGCCATCAGCTCAAATTGAATTTCGCTTTGCCCAGCTGACGTCCTGCTCTGGCCTTGGGGCAGGGGCAGGACAGAAGGCGGCACATGGGCTGGAAACGTGGCCCTGGAGTTAGAAGCACCATGCTGACCTCTCAGCCGGGCTGCATTGTTGACGTTGCTGGGAGGGTTAGAAAGCCTTCTGGTTTCTGGGTGGAAAAAGGAAAAATGTGTTTGGGAAAACATCATTGTAGCTCCCATTGAGACAACTGTTTAAAATTCCACTCGGTGCTCAAGGTTTGCTGTTTGACTAATTGTGATGTCCTTCTCCAGGGACTGTCTCCTAATGACATGTCCAGAGTACATGAGACGAAGTCTCTCCATCCTTGCCTCTAAGGAGCATTCTGGCAGCACTTCTTCCAAGACAAACCTATTTGTTCTCTGGTCCTTTCAATATTCTTTGCCAACACCATAATTCAAGTGCATCGATTCTTCTTCAGTCTTCCTTCTTCAATGTCCAGCTTTGGTGGTGGCATAGTGGTTCTGCATTGGGCTGCTAACTGCAAGGTCAGGAGATCGAAACCACCAGTTACTCCGAGGGAGAAAGATGAGGCTCTGTACCCTCGGGAAGAGTTACAGCCTCAGAAACCCACAGGGGCAGTTCTGCCCCGCCTTATAGGGTCACTGTGAATTGGCATCGACTGGGTAGCAGTGAGTTCAGTTTGGGTTCTTTTTGACAGGCAAGAAGGGGGAGGCTACCTAGCCTGAGGGCTGGGGTTGTAGGTCAGGGGTCTTGCCTCTTTGTCCTTTGAGGGCTTGCTGGGTGGAGCACATGGTAACAAGCATGTCTACCTACTAACCAGAGGGGGTAGGCTCGAGCTCTCCCTGGGGCAACCTGGGAGTAAGGCTTGGCGAGCTACCTCCAGAAAATCAGGCACTGAAGACTTCCCGTTGACAGACAAGCACTTAACCACTGCACTGCAAGAGCTCCTCAAGCCCCGAAAACTTTCATAGAGCACAGTTCCCCCGACATGTCAAGGGCACCATGAGTCAACTACTTTCTGTTTTGGTTTGTGTCTGTATGGGGAGCTCAGGTGTTTCCATCTCTTCCTTGCCTTTCCTGCCTCCAGGTCTAGTGCCTGCATGATTTGCTGAGATGCCACAAGTTAGATTTAGAACCTGAAGTTATCCAAAGCCTCATCCCACAGGCGTTGAGATGCAAGTAGTTCCTCTGGCTCCTAACTGGTACTGAATGCTTGCAACTGGGACAAATGGTTGTTATCCCTGAAATTCACCTAGCGTGTGTAGACTCATCAGGCGATCCCCAAGCATCTATTTTTAAGCCCAAGCCACTGAGGGAAAAGCAAAAACTCACTGCCCTGGAGTCGATGCTGACTCATGGCAACCCCATAGGACAGGTTTCTGAGACTGTAACTCTTTATGGGAGTAGAGAGCCTCATCTTTCTCCCCCAGAGTGGCTGGAGGGTTGGAACTGCTGACACTGTGGTTAGCAGCCCGGTGTGCAACCACGATGCCACCAGGGCTCACTTTAAATTTAATACACCCAACATGATTCTTCTCCCCACTTTTTGCCCTAGATTATGCTCCTTCCCTGTTTGGAAAACACCCCACTAGCACCTCCTGTGCCTGCCCATTATACACAGAATAAAGCACAGATCCCTTGCCACTGCGTACAAGACCAGCATGAGCTAGCATCTCTCTGCCTCTGCACTGGCCCCATTCCTCCACAGACTGCAGCACCCCAGTCTCCTTTTCCTGTTTCTGGGGATCTTGTCTATTCCTCTGCCTACAGGTCTCTTCCTGCACCGCCTCCAAGCTCCCTGCCCCTTCTAGGCTGACTCCTCATCACGGAGTCTCCTCTTACATGCCAGCTCCTCACCCCCCGTTACAGACTGACCCTGGCCCCCGCCCCAAATATGTGTTGAGACTCTAGCCCTTATCCCTGTGGATGTGATTCCCTTGGAGAAAGGAGTTTTCTGTATAAGGGAGCTTCCAAACGTTCATGGACAAATGGAATCCAAAGGCAATGGAATTTTCCCACAAACCTTTGGAAGTGCCCTGGCATGATGTAGTGTGGGATGTGTCTTAAGCCTGATCGCTTTGGAGAGCTAGAAAGAGCAGACCAGGCGCAGAGCAGCAAGCACAGACTGGGGAAGGAGGTGCGCCACTTGGAACGCTTTGAGGAACGGCAGGAAGAACCCTGGAGAAGCCCAGGCAAGGATTCCGTCCACATGGACAGAGAAAGCCTGCCCCCAGAGCAGGGGTGGGGGAGCCTTTTCTCTGCCAAGGACCATTTGGGTATTTATAACATCCTCTGTGAGCCAGACTGGTCAAACATTTCACCACCTCACCCCTAGGAGGGTGGCTGGAACCACATCTCTGTGGGGAGGCATGTAATGCTCGCGGTCTTAATGGTTTCTCGGTCTCATACAGCAGAGTGGTTATTTGGTGGACTGCTTGCCGCAAAGCTAGAAATTCAAAATCAGCAGCCACTCCTTGGGAGCAAGAGGAGGCTTTCTGCTCCCATAAAGAGTTACAGCTTGGAAACTCACGGGCGCAGTTCTACCCTGTCCTACAGGGTTGCTATGAGCCAGCATCGACTAGTTGGCAGTGAGTTTTTGAGAGTATACGGCCTCTGGGCTGGATGTTCCTCCTCACCCCAGGCCTAGAGCCAGCACCCTGAACCTGGACATCTGGGCGTCTCAAGGAAATGCATGTTCATAAAGTCCCCGGCCATGGTGGCGGGACTTTCAGAGGACACACACACACACACACACCTAGAACGCTGGCAGAGGTGAATGAACGGGGCCTGCTGACAGGAGAGGCACTCTTGAAGACGTCTCCGAGGAACTTGACCTGAAGTTGGTTCCTTGGTTGTTGACGTGGACACTGTCACCTGCCAGCATCCCATATCCCTCTGCGTCTGGGGGCTTCACTCAGCTTCCTGTGGACAAAAGCACCATTCCTCACTCAGAGTTCATCAGTTCCCGTGCCGCGGCACCTCCAGCACCTCCTACCACGAGGGGCGGCCAAGTGACAATGACTCGACGGGGGCAGGTGATGCGCACCAGACCAACAAGGTCAGAGGTTTTGCTGGGCTTTCTGGGAAGAGAAACGGTGTCTTTGGGGGTTAGAGGATTAGCTCGAGGACAAGGGCCTTCTGGAAGTCACCGTGTGGAGAGTCTGAGCGTGGGACCCGGCTGAGAGAGGAGCTGGAGAGAGACCCAGGGGGCTCGCAGAGGAGGTTGCCCTGGACACCCTGTTCAGGGGACCCAGCGGGCCCGTGTATCACTTAGACCAGTTCAAGCTGGATTTCCCTCCCCTAAAATGACAAGCATGCTGACTCCTGGAAATGATGGACAGGGCCCTTCTAACTCCCTCCTCAGCCCGGAACCTGGTCGCAAGGAACAGAGGAGGCCCGAGGGCCTCCAGCAGCAGCCTCAGCTGGCCCCGTGAGGGCTTCGCACCTGGCAGCCAGCCAGTCGCAAGGTGACTTTACTGCGGAAAACTCCATCTCACTTTCTCTGCTACTGAAGGAGCCCAGGAAGCACAGTGGGTAAGGTGCGTCACTGCAAATCAGGTCCTAGGTAAGCGCCCACCGGCCCTCCAAGAGAGGAGTTAGCAGTCAGCTCCTGTCAAGATTCACAGCCCTTGAAATCCCCTGGGGCAGTTCTGCCCGTTCCCTCCAGGGAGTCAGAAGCTGGGATCGAATAGCGTTGTCTGGTTTTCTTTCCAAACGTGCACTGCTTGGGAGTCTCTGACAACTCTGCCTCACACTGCAAAAGCAGCTAGAAGCACTCGTTGGCTGCGGGCCTCGCTGCCATCTTCTTGCTGCTGGCTGAAAGGAGGAAGCAACGAGGAGAGGGGCTGGGGAGCTCCCTGCAGTCTGTGGAGCTAATGACCTGTCTGCAGTGACTTCGTAAACCTCAAAGTTTCAGGAATTCTGTGCCTCCGCCCAAACCAGGCCCTGTCTGCTCGTCGGCTGCCGGTGCGCTGCTTCTCGGGAAAGCCCGTGTCATCGTTGATGAGCCTAAACTCCAAGTATGTGCAGACAGCCCTGCTCCCCTCTTTCCTATCACAGCCAGGCCCCATACTCCAGGGCACTTCCTGCGGGAAGCCTCCTCTTGACAGGCAGACACTGTCTCAGTGCTGGGTGGCCCTGACGAACAGAAGTGGGCTTTCTCACAGTCTCTCACATGCCACCGGTTCAATTCTGACTCAAGGTCACCCCCATAGAACAGGGTAGAGCTGCCCCTGTGAGTCTTCAAGACTGTAACTTTTTGTCTAGGGGCAAAACTGGTGCTTTGAGCTCCGGGCCTGTGTTTAGCAGCCCCGCCCCGTCACCACAGTCTAGGAATTCAGAAATCGGAACTCCAACTCGCTCTGGAGTTGAATTGGAAGCGGGTACGTGCTGCTATCTTATTTCTATTGGAGAGGCAGGTCTTGAATACCTTTGACCTCTGCTTTTTTCCTGCCTGCGTTGGGTCACCTCTTGCCCACAGTCCACCCAAAGGACTCTTTGTCTGAGTCTGCAGGCACAGCATGAACACTCCACCCAGGCTCGCTGGCTCCCTGGAAGGGACGCCCCTGTGCCTGCCCATCCCGCCTCCCCCCTCCCGGAAGTGTTCTGTGGTGTGGGCATGCTGTCTGCAGCTCAGGCCAGAGGGCTGGGGAGCTCACACATGGGCGCAGCCCGCAGCCAGTGAAGGCAGAGAGATGGAGACCGGTACTCGGGTGCCTTGCCCTTCAGGACTCCCGCTCGGTGGTGTTCTACAGCATCTCCCTGGGGCCTTTGCCGCCTTTGAGCCCCGGCTGCCCTCTGTGGTCACCTGCTCCTCCACACACCATTTCCATTCCCTTCTCTTCCCTGGCACATCTTCCTGGATCACTTCCCAACCCCAAGCCGAACCCACTGCCATCGAGTCGATGCCGGCTCATAGCGACCCTACGGGACAGAGTAGAACTGCCCCTGGGGGATTCGAGATGGTGACTCTTGACAGTAGTTGAAAGCCCCGGCTTCCTCTCACCGAGCAGCTAGCTGGCGGTTTCCAGCTGCTGACCTTGCAGGTAATAGCCCAATACATGACCACTCTGCCCCCAGGCCTCCTCACACTCAAATCCTGGCCTCAGGCTCTGCATCTGGGGCGCCCCACACTGCCGTGCTCAATAGCCGAAGGAAGGCATCCCCTACCCCACAGTGCCGGGTAGAAGCTGTCCTGCCTGCTCCAGATGTGAGTGAGGTGGGAGTGGCAGGGGAAAGGGCCTCCTGGCCAGTGAGCTCTGGTACCGGGAATGAGACACCAGTGTGCCAGCATAGGCGGTGTCCCTCTAGCTGCCACACCCACAGGGACAGTTGAATCAGCAGCTGAGTCATTGAGGGCAGAGGCGTGCTGGCCTTCTGTGTCCTCTGGCAGTGGGACCCAGGGCGTGGCCCACAGCAAGGAGCAGGGAGAGTCCAGCAAATATCGCGAAGGAGTGTGTTCATTGGGCTTTGTGGCGCTGGGTGAGGTCAGATTAGAAAACTCAGGTGGTTGCCTGGGTCACGGCCAGGCCGGGTCTATGTTAGTCTGCATGTTGGAAGGAAGGAGGGAGAAAGACAAGGGAGATTCATGAAAGAGAAGCAGAGGGAGGGAAGGAATGCAGGAAAAGCAGGACAGAGTGGAGGAAGGGAGACTAGAGGAAATGATGTCTATGGGGATGGCACAGAAGGGAAGCTCTGGCCCCCATTTCTGTGCAGGACTGCTGGTGGATGTCCATGCATTCCGCAGACATCTGCAGAGCAACTCCTATTGAGCCAAGACGCGAAGGTTCAAACTCCTTGGCAGGGCATCCAAGGCCTCCCTCCCTTGGCTGCCTATGCCTCTGATCTCATCTCTTACCCTACCCCGTGTGTCCCTTTATCTCACCATGCCGAGCTGGCTGCTCAGCTCCACGTCTGATGTGTCAGGCACAGCCCACCCCTGGGTACTGCCAGGCCAGCCTGGGCACCCAACCACCTAGGTAACTCCTCCAGCACCCGCTGCAGGATCCAGCTCTGCGTCACCACTCTGCAGTGTACTGGTACCCTCCATAAAGTCCCACCCCTACGCCCGCCCCATGTGTCTGGTCCCACTATTCCCAGTATTCTCGTAGGACTTCTCACTGCCCCACCCCATCCCCTGTGCTGGATCCCCCAGTACTCCCCACTGTCCTGCCTTGTCCCCTGTGCTGGACCCTCCTCTCCCAGTAGTCTCCAGTACTCCCCACTGCCCTGTCCCATTCCCTGTACTGTCTGGACCTGCATCTCCCAGCACTTCATTCACTCAGGAGATACGAACTAGAAACTTAGTGTGTTGAAGGACCTGCACAGCTGACTCCAAGAGTATCTGCTAAGAAAAGTGGGGCTGCCATTGTGATGTTCGTCAAAAGACTGGAACTATCACGAGACCCAACCATTCCACTCCTGGCAGTGTGCCCCAAAGATGTGCCAAGCAAAGACTCCAAAGGAACCTTGTTCACCCTTGTTCATGGTAGCACTACTTACGAGAGCCAAAAGGCAGAAAGGGCCTGCATGCCCATCACCAGGTGGCTGGATGCACAGAATGTGGCCGAAGGGGATGCTGCCCAGCCAGCAGGAGAAGCGAAGCCCTGACACTCGCTGCCTCATAGAGGGAGCTAGAAAATGTGCTGAGCGAACTGACTGCTCCCTAAAGAACAGACACTGTGGGGCCTCACTTGCTTACAAAGACAAGAAAACGCAAATGTCTAGAGACCAACGCTTACGTGGGGTTGTCAGGGGCCAAGGGAGGGGGGAAGTGGGGTTAACTGTAATGGGAAAGGTGCACTGATTGAATGTAGAGGAAAAAGAATCCCTGCTAAGTGTTACATTGACCAAGTGCTACATGGCACCCTGCTTGTTGTATTAGCTATTTTATCTTCCCAGCAACCAGAGGAAGTACTAGTTAACCAAGCGTAATGCCATCAGCTCAATTCTAATCCATAGCCACCCTACCGGGCAGGGTAGAACTGCCCTTGTGAGTTTCCAAGACTGGAACTCTTCACGGGAGTAGAAAGCCTTGTCTTCTGTCCAGGAGCGGCTGGTGGTTTCACACTCCTGACCCTGCGGATCGCAGCCCAATGTGTAAGCACTATGTCACCAGGGCTCCTCGACCTAGGAAACAGGCACACTATTACCCCATTTTCCAAAGGCGGAGACTGAGGATTCAGGGAGTGGGGGAGGGGGTCAGGTTTTGAGGCCCCCAGAGCTTGGGCCTCCCTGGGAGCAGTGTTGCCCGTCGTGTGGTGCAGCTCCCTGCCACTGTCGATGTGGTCACGTCTGTGTCAGGGTCCCAGCAGAAAACAGATGGTGTGCTCAGAATAGGAGGATTCCAGGGGGGCAGGTGCTAAGGGATCCTGGGGCAAGTGTGGGCAGCAGGAGGGGAGATGCTGGATGGTGTGGCCCCTGAGGCTACTTGGTCACATCTGAGTGTGACTGGGAGACAGGAGGGGATACTGAGACAGAGAAGTGTGTGGAGGGACCTCAGACAGAAGCTGAGATGGATGGGAGTCTGGAGAAGAGAAGGAATATTCTCCCTTGCCCCACCTTAGTTCCCTTCTTCATCTTGTTCCCTGTGAGTATACCCATACATACTTATATATATATTTAGCCTCAGTTAGGTTAAACCCAACCCAAAGGAGTCCAGAGAGGAGGTCAGGGCCCTGTAGGCCAGAGCTGGACAGGGTAGGTGGAGAGTGGCCCGATGGGGCTCCTTGAACTGTTGACAGGTGCAGCATCTCTTGTAGCAGCCAGCCGACAGGAGATGGTCTGGTCTGAGATTGGGGAATGAATAAATGCCAAGTGCTGGGTCATCAGGACTGAGTCCCTGGGAGGTGTCAATGGTGAGTGTGCCCAGCTGCTAATGGAAAGGTTGGTGCCCCCAGTCCACCTGAGGTGCCCCAGAAGAAAGGCTTGGCTATCTACTCCGGGGATGAGTGGGCTGGGGGTGATGGAATCAGTCATTGGAAACCCCATCAGCACAGATCACAGGTCAGGATTGACTCCATGGCGACTGGTAAGACCTTAGGTGACCAGACTCCTTCC
>NW_022103896.1:9938720-9948402 GCF_000313985.2 Echinops telfairi
TTGGGGACTGTTGGACCCTGTCATCTGGCTGACTGTTGGTGACCTGCCTTACTGTTTGCTGCCTGTGTCCGGATAGACTGAATTGCTCTACAGAGGACTACTGGCAACCCTCAAGATTTGAAGGACTGCCTGTGTCTCACAACTGTCTCTCAGGAGTGAGTTGCACTGAGCCATTTTTACTGCTTTATAATTTAATTGTTTATTTCTTATTTTATCTATATAAATAAATATAAAATTATTGGCATTCTGGTTTTGTTTCTCTAGAGAACTCAGTCTAACACAGGGGGTGACTGCTGCGTCCCTTCTAATCTGAGATGGTCTGATTCCTTTCTGCGGCTCCCAGGGGGCTTTGTTGTACTGCCTGCCCCCATTTGAACCCAAATGGAATGTAGGAAACACAGCTCTATCTTTCATAATGGAAGAAATACGTAGGTAAATGCCACATGTTGACTTAGCCCCAGCGGCACACAGCCACTTAATGAGTCCATTGGTCCTCTTTGCCTGAATGGCTCAGATTAAAAAAGCCAGCAGCCCAGGCACTGGGAATCCAGGGAGGAAGTAGGGGTTCGGCACTCAGACAGGCCTGTAGAGTGATGTGCCCGGCCTGGCTCTGTGGCCTGGACATCAGGAGGTTCCCTCTGCATCGAACGGAAATCACCTGAGGCAGATCTCACAGCCAGAGAGAGAACAGTCCAACCAAAGGATGGTCGCAGGTGCTTCCGGGAGCTGATGATGGAGCTTATAACGGGGACAAGCCCTAGGGGCTGGGGATTCGACTGTGACTCGTGGCAACCCCGTGGGGGTGGGGTCAGAGCAGAATGTGCTCCACAGGCCTTGGAATAGCTGCTTTCTCAGAAGGAGATCACCTGCCTTTCTTTCAAGGTGCCTCCGGATGAGTTTGAACCACCAATCCCCAGCATCGAGGGCCTTCACAGGCTGAACTGGAAAGGAGAGCCTTCATTTCAACAGTTCTACCATTCTTGTTCTTCTGTGGGTAGCATGTGCATGCATGTCTGTGCAGGGGCAGGGGTGGGCATCCGAGGAGGCAGAAATGTACGTCTGCCCTTTTGTTTACTTGTTTCCTGCCGACATCCGGGGAGACAGAGCCAAATAGAGCTGGTGCTGGAAGAAAAAATGGGGCAGGGGCTTTGCAACCACACGTACATGCTTGGTGGGACGGGGACGAAGTGTGTCACTTCACGGGGTCCCATCGTCGTTGTCGTTGTCATGCGTATAACGAGTGTGATCGTGCTCTGCCCCTCAGAGCATTGCGTCAGAATTAAAGGAGACACACCGCAGAGGCGGACCCGGCTCACAGGAGCCCCCAGCCTCCAACACTAACTGTTGTTGCTATAGGTCCAATTCAGTGACCCCATGTGACAGAACCAAACCGCCCTGGAGGGTTGTCTTGGCTGGAATCTACAGAAGGGGCCGGCCAGGTCTTTTCCCTGCAGAAGCTGCTGGATGGAGGGCCTGTGTCCAACTGTCATCCTTTGGCAAGCAGTCAGCTGCTTCACAGTTTGCTCCTCCAGGACCCTCCAAAGGCTAACTAGACAGCGCTTAAGGCGCAGGCAAAGGCTGTGCCACACTTGGGCTGTCCTCAGAGATTTTCTGTCTATAGAAAGCCGGTGATTTCTATGCTGCAGGCACAGTAAGGAGGCTCAAGAGGTGGCTGCCTTGCTGTTGGTCAGACCCTCTCACACCTCTCCATCTTACATACTCTAAGGAAACCCCATTCTAACCCATAGTAACTATATTAGTCTAGGTACTTTAGAGAAACATACCCACAGCAACTCATGTATCAGAGAGTTTTATGTAAAGAAAGTGCATCACAAAAACATCCAACCCAATGCTGCCCAAGCCCACAAGTCCAACATTAGCCTATTAACCCAACACCAGTCCACAAAGTCCTCCACCTCACAAAACAGAGGCAATGATGCCGACTGCAGGAGGAAAGCTGAGTCAGTAAACGAACAAGCATCTCAGCACTAGCAGGGGTCTCTACATGGCTGCTCCAGCACCCAGGGCTGCATCGGGATCGGTCCATGTGGCTTCTCCTTGGGGATGTCTTGTAGGAAGTCAATCTTGCAAGCTGAAGCAGGGAACTGCTAAGGCAGCTGCACCCTGGTGCGACCGTCACAAAGCAAGAGACCCGAGAACTAGAAAGGCGAGGCTCACCACCCATTTATCCCTCCGCCTTTCAACCAGCCCCACATGTGATTATCGGCCAGGCTGGCACAATTAACTAACTCAGTAACCCTGTGACACAGAAGAACTACTCCATTAGGTTTCTGAGGCTATAAATCTTGAAGGGAGCAGGCGACGGTCTCCACGTTTCTCTTTCAGAACAGCTGGTGGGTTTGAACTTCCTGTCTTGTTGTTTGCAGCCTAACTCAGTGCCGTCGAGTCGATTCCAGCTCAGAGCTACCCTCCAGGGCAGCACACAAGTGAGTCTGTGAGTTTCAGAGAATGTAACTCTTCTCCTGTTGTTAAGTTGGGTTCGACCAGAACAACACGCTGCGTGGTCCTGTACCAGCCTCACAATCGTTCCTATGCCTGAGCCCATAGATCAGCGGCCCTCAACCTGTGGGTCGCGACCCCTTTGGGGCTCGAACAACCCTTTCACAGGGGTCGCCCGATTCATAACAGTAGCAAAACGACAGTGGTGAAGTAGCAACGAAAATAATTTGATGGTTGGGGGTCACCACCACATGCGGAACTGTATTAAAGGGTCGCGGCATGAGGAAGGTTGAGAACCACTGCCATAGATCCAGCCACTGTTCATCCATCTCATTGAAGACCTTCCTCTTCTTCGCTGCCCCTTCACTGTACCAAACATGGTGTCTTTCTCTTTACGGAAGAGTAGAAAACCTCATCTGTCTCCCGCAGAGCCACCGATGGTTCCGAATTGCTGATCTTGCAGTTAGCAACCAACGCGGTTATCATGATTCTGAGTAGACAGTATTTCATCCCCTTTAGGTGTGGTTACTTGACTTCTGCCATATCTTTTTTTTAACAGCTTTGAGATAAAAAAATGAAACCTTACATTCTTCCCATTTGTTAGCATGTAATGTAATGACTCTGAGTAGATTCACCAGAATGGATCTTGGAGCACTGCATTATGTCAACAAGGACTCTCACACCCTTTACTGTCAGTTTCCAATCCCTCCAGCCCTAGGCACCCATGAATGTGCTGCCCATCCTGGACGCTTCCTTTGAATGGAACCTTCCAATCGGAGGCCTTCTGTGTCTGGCGTCTTTGACTTGAGCAGGATGGTTTTCAAGGTCCATCTGTGCCGTAGCAAGAATCAATACTTCGTTCCTTTTAATGGCTGAGCCCAATTCCATTGTGTGGATAGACTCTCTTCTGCTTATCTATCTGTCTATCAATTGATTCAGGTTGTTGTCATTGGGCCATATCTGTTTATGTGCAGAAAAACTCTCCATTTGCAGCCACAAGTTCTGGGGCAACGTTGCAGAAATCTGAAAGTACTTAGAGTGAGAGAGCGAGAGGGAAGAGATTCAAAGACATTCAATTCATCAGAAAGCATCCAAATATCTAAATTGATCCCAAAGGTAGGGCTGGTACGAATAAGGAAACACACCCAACTGGTAACCCAAAGCTTGGAAGTTCGGATTCAGGCAGAGGCACTTTGGAAGAAAGTGTTGATCTACTTCTCATCCAAGGAGGACCCCCCCGCCTGTACCCCACCCCGACCCCGGTGCGTCACCCACCTTTCTGCTCCGGCACTTGTGAGTCCACATGGACTCAGTAGCCGCTGGCTTGGTATGCGTCCTAAATCATTGTCGCCAGTGCTGCATCTCAGCCTCTTGAAGGAATCAGGAATCTGGAAAACCAAAAAAATCAAGAAGCAGAGACGATGGCTCCCCCATCTCCTCCTCCCTCTGCCTTTCTCCGGAGTGTAGCCCCAGCTGTGAAGCGACCCTGTTCAAGGATGCCGCTGCTCCCTGGCAGGAGTGTCACAGCGCACGTGGAAGGAGCAGCGCTGGACCAGGTCCAGCTCACGTCGCTCACCTCTTTCCACGAGACCTTCCAGAATCCTGCCCAGTGAACCACGTGGAGGGAGACCCTTTTGTTTCATGTCTGCATCACTGTTCGTTTTTCTTCATCCTCTGGCTCCCACCTCCCTCAGCCATAGCCCCCCTCTCCACACCCCATCCCCAACCTTGCTCTACCTTTGGCCTCTCTCCTCAGCCAGTTCTCTAGGGCCTCCCTCTTGGTGGGAGTCCTGCCTTCACCAAGGAAGTATTAGCCAAGGAGGAGGAGGACGCATTATAACACAAGGACTTAAAGCCCTGAGAGGAACTCCATTCAATAACCGTAAACCATTCCTGACACTGACCAAGGCCCTTCCGACTCTCCATTCCCCAGTGCCCATGTGGAAAGCAGCTAAGTGGCCTGTGGCTGAGACCATTCATATGGAACAGGTAGGGAGGTGAGCCAGCTACTAATGGGTCGAGTTCGGCTAAGGTCCCAAAGCTGTCTGTGAAGGGGTACATCTCAAAAGGGGGCCTTGATCGCTTCCTTATTGTGGAACTTCCGTGGCACATTGTGTCTTGGAGGCCCCCTGGATGTCCTGCAGTCCGAGCCTCAGTGGTAACGAGAAAATGACTGCAGCCCCTCAGCCTCTTCTTTGTATGGAAAGAAGCCAAGATGTGCCCGGCTCTGCCATCTTCTGGGCTCGGGAGGCTAGATGCTTCCCAGGTATGCTCAGTCCTGTGCCCAGGTTAGGATGCCAACTCCATCAGCCCGACTCTAGCACATGGGCTGCGTGATAAGGCAGCTAATTGACCGAGTGGGGCAGACGCTGCAATTTACCAAACGCCAGCAGATATAAAAGCGATTATGCTGATGTCCTACAGTCCCTCACACAAGATGCCTGACCCTCAGTAAGTCAGCGGTCTTTGGCTTTTTGAAGAGGCGATGGCAGTGTTGGGGGACATCGTTCTATCATCGTGAGGTGCCTGGCAGATGGCGTCGAGCCTGGAATCTTTGCTTGCTGGCACAGGTTCAACATCCTGAGCGTCATGGATTTTTGAGGGCAGGGGCAGTGGGCAGCAGGGTCTGCCCTCAGCAGCAGGTCGGCAGAGGAGATTGAGGATGGGAGACTTGAGGGCTGGGGGGCACTAGCGGATTCCTCTGTTGTTGGTGTGGTTTTTGTGTATCTTCCTTGTATTCTCTCTCTGGTGCTTCTAGCATCATTGCTCTGTTGAGCTTGTGGAAGGTTCTACAGCCAACTCACCACACTGGTCAGAATTGTGTGTAAAAAGTACGGGAAGACAAGGGCCCAGGGAAAACTGAGGGTATGTTCTGTGATCAGAGGGCAGAGTTTGGGTGCATGGATTTTGTAAAAACAAAACAAAACAAACATACTGGCTCAAGGTTCTGTGTGTTTTGGTTCCTGTGTTCTGGAAAAGGTAAGATAGGGCGTGCGTGCGTATGGCTTTTGGCCATGCATACCAAAGCGCTTTTTGGCAAGAAATAGGCAGGGTCAGAGAATTCCCACTACAGCCTGGGGAAAGCACTGTATGTGCTAAGCTTTCATTTCCGTTGCCTCTTTTAACACTTGCATGCACACTCAGACAGACAAACCGCCTATAACACAAACTCAGACCAGAATTCTGGACTCTCATAAAGACAATTCCTAGTCACCTGCCCTAACCACGTGTGCAAAACCAGCCGTCTCCAACCGTCTTGGGAACAAATGCAAACTAGAGAAGCCTTCCTCCTAGTGCCTCCTCACCACGTACATCATCGTGGCTCCAACGCAAAAGAGCCTTCGAAAGAAAGTGGGAGTCCCGCAGAGACCCGCCTGCGGTTGTGTAAGAAACCATGCAGTGAATGATCAATACCACGTGTGTCTTGAGTAAAGAGACAAACTGCTCGACACGGAAGGCCACTGCCATTTATTGGTCTTTCTGGCAGAGGAAAGAATGCTGGGAATTCAAAGAGCTTGCTCTGGAAAGGTGGGACAGAGCGCTGATTTTTAAAGCAAAATCGAGGCTTTGTGTCTTATCATCTGACTTCCGGCTTTGTATTGACCCTGACTCCCTTCCCTTCACCGAATTGTGCTGGAATTGTGTAAATAAAGTTGGTTCTTCAGGAATCCCTTCTCTGGGAGCTTGTTGACTCCTGCGGAGCTGTATTTCGGAAGCAATTCCTGAAGGACAACTAAGCATCTCTAACATATAAGGCCTCTATTTGCTGAAATCCGAGCAGGCTTTTCAGGGATCTGTAACTCCACAAAGATCCCTGGTGGCACAGTGAGTTACCCGGTGTGTTGCTCACTGTAAGGTTAGCAGTTCGAACCCACCAGCACCTCTAAGGGAGAAAGATGAGGTTTTCTGTTCCATAAGAAATTACAGCCTCAGAAACCAAACCCAGAAGCAGTCTGCTGGATCCTACAGGGTCTCTGAGTCAGAGTCGACTTGCTGGCAGTGGACTTTGGTTGAGTATCATGCCGCTAAAACGTTTGATGACGGTCTCGCGCGTAATTCAGTAGAATCCCAGGACAAATTGGGTAGAATGACTTGGTGGCTTGCTTCTCACTCGGCCGCTTCTGAGATGGATGGGCCTTCACTCTCTTGATTGGTCCCGCGTTTCATAGGTCCAGTGTAAACTTTAGGGTTCAGTTTCAACTGCATATGAATAAAAATCCAAATAATAGTATCTGTGAAGGTTTATTTTCCTCTTAGACCTGGAGACAGAGCCACGGGGTACCTCCATGGTTATCCCAACCTTCTTCTGCCTCTATGGCTGGAATATCCGTAGTGTTTGGCCTCATGATTCAAGGTGGCTGCGGGAGCATCCGCCATGACGTCCACATTGCCAGCAGCAGGATGGAAGAAGCGAGGGGATGACAGCAGGCGTCCTCTTCTCAGCCACCTTAGTGCTGTTGAAGGTGCTTTCCCCAAAGTCCTGTGTAGCACTTTGGTTTACGTCCCACTGACCAAACCCAGACACACAGCCCGATGAGCTTGGAGGGAGGCAGGAAGATCATACGTCTCCTGGCCAAACACGTTGCTGCCTCACATTACATTGGAGCTGTCTTACTGATGAAGATGAAGTGAATGGTACATAACCGGAAGGGAACGATCTGTCCAGATTTCATGGGGTAGTGAAAAGGACTTGAACTTTGACATCAAACAGACTTATGTTCCTGGTTTGGCTCCTCCACCCACTCCTTGTAGGACCGTGGCCCCAGCACTTCACTTCTTACCCAGTGAACTTGGAGAGGAGTGACTGTGAACTGACTTGCCATTCCCACTACCATCCAGTTGTCTTGCACCTCGCAGGCCCTGCATGGTTGTTGTCATAACCCGTGGAGCCAAGTCTGACGTCTAACAACTCTACAGGACAGAGGAGAACCAGTCCATGGGGTTTCGAGGCTGTAAATCTTTACAGAAATCTTTACTGCCTCATCTTTCTCCTGGGGAGCCGCTGGCAGGTTGGAATCTTTGGTTAAGCTGTTGCATATTAACTCTTAACTCACTGTACCATAATCTACTTTCTGTAGCTATGAATATGCCCATCATTATGACCAAGTAATAATCCATTGTGTGGATAGGCCACATTTTGTTCATCCACTCATCAGGTGATGGAAATTTGGGTTATTTCCACTTTTTGATTTCTTATGAATCAGGCTGTCAAGAACTTTGGTGTACAACTTCCACTGGGGACATAGATTTCCGCCCCCCACCCCCTTCCTTCTCTCCTTCCTCCCTTCCCTTTCTTTCTCTTTCTTATTCTACATAATTCTTAGGCAAACGCTCTCCCAACATGGCAAAGATGGTCACCATCAGCTGAAGGCTTTCTTTGAGCTAGACTTACTAAAGAAAAGGATATCTTTCCATATTTCAGTGTCCTTCCCTCCCGCCCTCCCCCATTCCCTCCCTCCCTCTCGCCACATAGAACTCTGATGGGCCATGTTTGAGTTTAATGGTGTAGCAGTCACTGCTGAGATCAGGAGTCTTATCGGGATTGGGCAGCCTGGGTCCAGCCCTCTTCTTGGGAAGGCAGAGACATGATTGACAGCATCAGGGGACTTAACTGCAGTGTGTATGTGTGGATAGATGATAGATAGATGTATAGATAGATAGACTGATAGGTAGGTGTATAGATAGATAGATAGCAGACAGACAGATATGGGGTGGGGTGGGGTAAGATAGTTCCTAAAAGAAAGAGATGCAGGGCAGACAAAAAATGGACTCACTGTCCTATCAGGTCTCTCTGAATTGCTAAATTCAAGATGCTGAAATTGGCTGGGGGTACATAACCTCAATCTCCATGGCCAACTATTGAGAGAACAAGGCAGTTTAGTGAAAAATGAAAGCTAAAGATATTGAAAATTATAAAGATATTGAAAATTATGATCTCGAGACCCAATGAATGGTCAGTCCTCTGATGCTCCTTCAAAACCTTATCTTTTTAGGAATTATTTTGTAAACTACTTCAAGACACCTAAGGCTAGAGCCCAAAGATCAATTTCTCAAAACTAACAAACAAAAGTTACCGTATATACTCGTGTATAAGCCGACCCGAATATCAGCCAAGGCCCCCAATTTTACCACAAAAACGGCATTAAAAATGTGCTGAAAAATTCAGCTTATACACAAGTATATACGGTATGTGTTCTGTCAAAAACTGTGCTGGCAATTGTAGAAATTTCTTTCCTTAAAAATTTTTTTTAAAAGTTAGAGCCCCTGGTGTGATTTGGAATGTTCACATTGGAGAAAGATGTTAACCAAATAGCATATGTTAACAAAGAAAACTCTCCAGTGGGTGGGCAGTTTTCCTGTTCAAATGGAGCGATGCCCTTACATGTTCCCATCATTAAGGGAATATTCTGTTATAATACCGCTCGTTGTTGTGTGGGTTCAAATACATTGCAAGTGGAATCCTCGTTTTGAAAAGCAACACCTGGATTCTGTTGGGGGCAGGGGTGGGGGTGGGCTCCTCACAGAGGCCCCCAGCCCAGAATGAGGACCACCTCTGGACCATTCCTAGCTTACCAGGCTCTTGGAATGTAGGTGAAGTCTCTGGTGTTTGGGTTACTGGTGATAGTGATGTTTAAAAAGAGAGGCAAACAGAATTCTTTGAGTTACAGGATGTTGTTGACCTGAGAAGGAGCCCTGGTGGTGTGGTGGGGAACTCCATGGGCCGCTAACCACAAGGTCAGTCAGTGGTTCAAACCCACCAGCTGCTCTGTGTGAGAAAGATGAGGCTTTCTGCTACTGTACAGGGGAGGCGCTGAGTTCGACTCTGCCTATAGGGTTGCTATGAGCCAGAACCAACTGCACAGGAGTGAGTGTGTGGCCCGAGGAGGCAGCTTGGGGTGCAGTGGTTCAAGTTTGTGGCTGCTGAACAACAGGTTGGCCTTTGGACCCGGCAGCTGCTCCCAAGTACAGGATGTGGCAGTCTGAATCCATCAGGATGTAGGAATCGTAGAAACCCCACGGGGCAGCTCTGTGCTGCCTACAGGGTTACTAGGAGAGGGAATGGACTCAGTGGTAGAGGGCTTTCCTTTTCCTCTTTTCCCTGAGTTTTCCTATTTCCTGGGCATTTTATATATTGACCAATTTTTTTTATCAGGTGAAGGTTTATAAGACAGGTTATCATTTTCCATTTATCAATTCATATTATCTTCTGATTCAGGGCATC
>NW_022103896.1:9948546-9959162 GCF_000313985.2 Echinops telfairi
GGGCTGCTTTCCTACAAAGTCAGCAGTTCAAAACCACCAGCTGCTCTTCAGAATAAGATGAAGGTTTCTACTCTGAGAATTACACTCTCAAAAACCCACAGGGGCAGTTCTACTCTGCCCTATAAGGTCGCTATGAGTCTCCATGTACCGTTGTTTATCTAGCTAACTCCCTGTTTCCAGCCCTCTGAACTTCTCCCTTGGCTAAATATTGTCCCTTTGATCTCAAATGGCTGATGATTAGAAAGTGGGGATAAATTTAATTCCAGACCTGAATGGGGAAGGGCCGTCCTCTTGGGGGTCCCACCATTTCTTTTCTCTATTGTGATAAGTAGACAAGTGACCAAACACTTGCCTTTTCAACAACCTCACCTGGTGCCTGAGGCCGAGGGAGGTGAGAGGGTTTGACCCAGGAAAGGGAGGGGATCTGGCTGACGTCCTGTACACACTTCTCAGGATTGACAGCACAAAACCCAAACCCACACGCACTGCCGCTGGGTGGATTCCCACTTGCAGCGCCTCTTCAGGACAGGGTGGAACTGGCCCGTAGAGTGCGCCAGGTTGTTACCTTCACAGAAGCCCACCGCTGCATCTTTCTTCCTGAATGGTGGGTTCCGTCAACAGCTGGTGCTTACCCACTGGGCCACAAAGGCGCCTGAACTCACAAAGAGCTGCCATTTATCCAAATGTTCTTCTTGAGTGTGGTCTTTCAGGTGATCTACAGCTTTGAAGGGGCTCAGAAAAATAGATGGAGTGGGGCTTTGGGCAAATCAGAGGGACAACAAAATATCAAAGAACCCTGTGCCTTAGACTTTGCCTCTCTGGGTGGCATCTTGGAAATGTAGTTACTTTTAATTTTTCAATGTGAATTCTTCGGGCAGCTCATCCATTGTGCTGAAAGTGTGTAATCGCTGCCTAGCTGTGGAGTCCTTCGGGGTGGAGACTGTGTCTTCTGTCTCTGGTTCCTCATGTCTAGGGTGGTACCCTGTTAGAACACAAAGGATGGAATTAGGTGATGGTATTCTGAGCAGATCAGCCCTAGGAATTCATCAGCTTTACATGGGCTCTTGTTTTGGCAGTAGATCTTCAGGCCTTTCGTCCTAGCCTACCTTAGTCTGGAAGCTCTGTTGGAACCTGGCCACTGCCTTTTTTTTTCTCAGGAACATGTTGTGCTTGAGATGATACATCAGGTGCTCTCTGAGCTACAAAGGGTAAAAGGAAATCCTCTCATTACAAACTGACAAAGGTAAAGGTAAAATATTTTCACAACAGCATGTACACATACTCAGAACTAGATCTGGGTTTAATACAAATGACATAATTCCTAACCATCTACAGCTACTTTTATAACTTCATACAGATAATGAATTGGGCTAAAATGCACTACAATATGTGGTAGACTTCAGAACCAGTATCCTTAATACATCACAAAATACATTTTGATATCCCAAAGAAGCAAGACTTGCAAGTAGGCGGTTTAAAGATAACTAATCTGTAGCTACAAAGTTCTACTCTTGATAGCATTTACCTTGTTAGGGAGTCTCCCAGTCTCCGAATGATAAGAGCAGAGAGTAGAATCAGTACGAAATATACACAGAAGTCCGTATTGGAAAGGCTATACAGATTTGCAGCACAGACTACAGATGCCTTCTCCTTCACACTGCATACAAATTATGTGAATTGTGTTGCGTGTCTCTTGGTCCACTGTCTGGCTGTCCTGTCATGTTCTGCTCTGTTGGTCAAATATTGAGTGGCTATGCCTCCAACCAGAGGATCCACAGGTTTCGGTCTGTCAAAAGGGAACAAATAGACAGCACAACCTTTGAAACAGTCAAAGCAGGACTCCAGTTATCTTTAAGGATGTGCAAACAGATGACTCCCTGACTACTGATGTTGCAGTGATAGATTCTGGTGCGGAAAGTAACTTTTGGTGGCTTAAACGGATAATCTGATGAAAATATGACATCCAGAAAAAACACACCTGGTGGACCAAGTATAGTTGACGTCCGTTCTTAAATGTTATCTCCTTTAGGCCCAGTACTGCAGTTAGGAGAAGGATCCAGAGGTATTTCAGCTTGCGCCTTCTGCATTCTTATAGCACTTACCGGATGACTTAGCAGTGGTTTTGCTAGAGAGCTGGTGTCTTTCTTCTGCTGGGCGGAAGAAGGTTTTCCTTCTTGTTTTTCAGGCTCTGGAGCAGCTGGGTCTCGCTGGTCTGAATCCGAACTCCCACTGCTGGTGCTGGGACTCTCATCATCTGACCTTTGCCTATCACTGGACCTCTGTGTGGAGTTATTTCCTGGAAAACTTGGCCACCCGCCTGGGCCACTTGCACACCGCTACGGTGTGGGGCCACTGCCTTTTACTGATATCAGTAACTGTAAGAAGGACAAGGAGGCCAATCAGTCTAAGAATGATTCCTATGAAGCCGAGGTCAGACATGCCTCCACCTCCAATATTCTTTACCCCATGCTGACACCATCAGTCCCTTCCGCTCTGCCTCCCTGCTAAGGCTGATAATACTTGTAAGGACCACACAGAACCCACAGCCAATACTCACGATCATGGACTTTATGAGGGAAGCTAATGGATCACAAGTCAGGATCAGAAATGTTAGGGATACAGTTCTTTTGTCCACAATACCTGTGCTCAACCACAACTAGATGAGTGTCTCTCTGCGGTTCTTCACTTCTGCCATACATTTCCCATGGTCTCTGCCCTATGCAGGCAAGTTTTCCAAACTCCTTTAGTTCTGATAAAGACACTTCACTGTGCAAACCAGTGTCCTGCCTGAAGGCACTCAGCTTCACTCTTTCTGTGGGCTAGGAAAGCTTCTGCCTTTTCTCCTGGGAGTCACAAAGACTATGGATAGAAGAGTCAGACCAAGTAATTCAGCTATGCCAGAGTAGCTAACAATTATCACCATTTATTATATGTCAGACATTGTATTAAGTATCCTGAGGATCATCCTGTGTAAATGTTACAACACCTCGTGAGAGATGTCTTATCACTATCATCAATTTAAATGAAGACTCTACTTAGGTTACTTGCCTAAGGGAACAAATATCTTAAATGGGCAGAGGTAGGATTTGAACCAAGGTAATCTGAAGCCAGATTGCCCACTCTTAACCATTAGCTGCAGAGCCAAGTATTTACTGCTTATGGAACAGGCCAGATTGGAGTGGTTCCAACCTAGTAGTTCTGTACTGATGGACGAAGGGTATAGTAGCCCCATTTCTGATAGTGACCAAGGGGTGGGGGAGGCCTAAATCAATCCTGGCATCACAGGAGACCTGGCAAAGAGAGAGATCCAGGCTGGACTCGGCATGTGCTCCAGGGTCGGTGTGGGTTGCTTACAAGAATATGACAAGCGGTCCAGCATACAAGTCACAAAACATTCATTCTCTCTGTCAACTTCTCACCTTTTATAAACGAGGTCATAAGGCAGGCCGGGGATAAAATGCGGAGCTCTTGTTTTACCATCCAGGGTACTGGCTGCCTTCAAGTGCCCCAGTTTAGTTTGTTGGCTTTAGAGAATAGGAACGAAAATAAGAGCTCTGTGTGTGTGTGTGTGTGTGTGTGTGTGTGTGATGAGAGATGAGCGCTTTGAGGTGGTCTTTTTGCTGAAAATTAGGGGGACTGATAATTGTGTGCCACGTTTTATACTTTTAACGTCATTTTTTAAGTATATGACAAGTGCCTGTAGGCATTCCTAGATAATATCATGCAAACATCAACATAATTTGCTTCCAGGTGGGCGTTGCAGATATTTTTCGAAGGACAAGGTCTTGAATCTGATCTTTGAAACATAATTGGGACAGATGGAGGAGTGGAGAAATCTTTGGGCACTAGGAGACTGGCTGGCTTCTAAGCTCTGCTTCCCCACCAATCTGCAAGTCACTTGAGCTCTCAGGAATCAATTTCTTCATTTGAGGAATGAAAGGATTAGAATCCATATTATCCTGGAACTTCTGTCTGATAGTTTGTGATGATATGAGATCATGGAAGTGACTCAGAGGGCCAGGGCTCTGTTCTCTGGACTCCTTTCCCAATCCCTGTCACATCCCTCCCCTGGAAACAGTGATTTGTTCAGTCTTTTCCCTTCCCCCGTGTCTGTCCCTCCCTCCTCTCCCTCCAACAAGTATCTCTTAAATGCCTAGGATTCTGTGCTGTAACATTGACGAGGAAAGCTCCCCGCTCTTAAGTTCACAATCCAGCCAAGAAATACAAGCTGTTGGATATTGAAGGCAGGCCAGAGAGGTTTGCTCTGCCCCTGAGATGCGTGGAAGCAGAAGGACTCAACCTTGATCACATAAATTCACATCCAAATAGATTCACCAGAGAAAACGAGAAAGCTGAGAGTTTTTCAGGTCTCTTTCTCTCTCTTTTTCCAGAAACAAATCAAGATTTAAAATCCCCCGCTCCTAGAGCTGGCAAGTTTTAGGAATTCCATATAACACCGTGATCTCTCTCCAGTGGCGGCTGTTCCCTATGTATTAGAAATGAAGTGGCTGGTAAATGGTCGCCAGTTCCATTCCAAGCACAGTGATCGGGGCCAGTGGGGCTTGTGTCAGGCAGTGCTTTCCACGGAGAAGCAAAAGCCCAAAAGGGTGAGATTCAGCCAACAGCACATTCCAGTTCCCCATTTACTACTACTATCTCTTGACCTCAAGTAACGCTGTGTTACTGAGCTTCTCCAGCCGAAAACATACTGCCTCCCAGGATTGCAGAAGCTCTGGCTTGTAAAATACCAAGCTTGGGGCCCCAGGACCCTCTGGTCCATCCTCGAGTCCCTGAGATAACACAGAGATAGGTATGATTTAGCCCAGACCCCCAGGGAACTCCTGGGGTCCTGTGAGCCCAGCCCTGCCTCCAAGAGGTATTTGATGCCAGAGAACTTCCTCTCTGCATGCATTCATGAGTAGGTGGGCGAAGGTTCCCTCTGCCCCCCCACCCACTCCCCCATTGGCCCCCAGGGTCCTAAAGGAGAGAGGCTAGAGGGCTGACCTCAATGTGCAGGTGAATTCCAGCCTTGTGACTAAGGAAAAGGAGTGTTCCCCAGACCAGTTAAGCTTGCATCTGGGCTGGGCTTATCCAAGTTCCCCAGAAGGAAAAAAGGATAACATAAATGGCTCCCAGAGAATGATCCTGGGGCTCTGGACCCCTGCACCTTTGAGGAGCATGTAGTGCTGGGTGGAAAACCACCCCGGCACCTCCTTGCTTTGCTCCGCCGCTGGGCAGGGTGACCTCCAGCCTTGGGGATCCGCCCAGGTAGTGGGGGTTAGTGACCCTGCCCGTTTTATGTGGTGGCTGTGTGCTGTGTGACTCAGAAGTGTGCGTGACACATGACCAACACCAATGACTTTTAACAGTGACTGGTCAGCACAGGAATGTTCTCCGCGGCCCCATTGGTGGATAGTTACACTACCTGACTGTCCGTCCTCTGCCGTCTGTCAGAAGGAGTGGCCGGGGATCAGGGGAGGATGCGTCAAGAGTGGGTTTGGTCTCCAAACCAGCCTTGTCCTCGCTGCTCACGGGGATTCCTCCAGCGGGTGTCCTTGGAGTATGTCATCCCGTCCATTTGGGCGTCGTAGCAGGCATTGTATCTCACGTGAAATTGCACGAGTGCGCTTGTGAAGCTCTCATCCAAGGAACATGGAGAAGCAAAACCCAACCCAACCCCCTCTTTCATGGTGATGTCGACACGGCAACGTGAGCCCAGCAGTAAAACACGGGAGGTCAGACACACCCCACTCTGCCCCTGCCCCTTTTCCTCCGCTACTTGCTTCAGATGGAAGAAAAGAAACTCCTACATTATCAGGTGAACAAAACGCGTACGATACGTTCTTGGTTGCCTGGGTCTGGAATCACACTGGGCCTAACAGGGTCCCCTAGATGAGGTACCGCCAAGAGAGCAGGTTTTTTTTCAGCAGTGGAAACCACACTGGCCTTCGGGTCTGCCAGACCCAGGGATGGGACCTCCCATCGTCATCCGTCCCTGTGCCTGCTCCCCTGTAGCGTACCTGTGTTGGAGTGTGCCTGAGTGCATTAAGACACTACCCACCAGTGCCATCTCTGGCCTGAGATGGGCCGGTTGCTCTCCAGTTTGTTCTGCCTCCTGGTGACCCTGTGTGTGTCTGAGCAGGACTATCTTTGGAGGACTTTCAGGGGGATGCCCTTTTCAGAAGTAGATCACCAGGCCTTTCTTCCTAGGTGCTTCTGGGCAGACTTGAACTGCCACTTTCTCACTTAGCAGCAATCGAGTTAGCGGATTACAGGATCCAGGGACTCCGTGGCCCCAGGATAGGGGCTCAGGAAGTAGTGATAAAGTAGAAATTCAAACCCAGATCCATGTCACACAAAGCCTTTCCCCTCCTTGCTTCCTGTTCTGTATGGATGTGTGCATGTGGGTGGGACCTGGCTCCGGAGAGGATGGTGGGTCATTTCTGAGCCACTCCACACAGAGAAATCATTCCACATCTCTCTTCATTTCTGATATCCAGGAATAGTTTTCCAGGTATTTGGAGGAAGGTGAGGTGTAGGTGGTTTGCACTGGGATATGGTTTCAAATTTAAAGAGGATTATGTGCCCACAAACCCCAGAAATGGTGGTGAGGGGTGTGAGCCATTGAAATTCTAATTGTAGCCCGAGTCCAAGGAGGTATACACTTTCCAGAACACAGTCTCTTATTGTTCGTGGATTCCGTTCTTGGCCACAGCAGATGTGGGGAGGAGCAGATACGTAACAATCTTCGAGTGAAACTGAAGCAGTATTAGGCGGCGGCAGTTTGGGCTCTGGCAGATTCTGCCAAGAGAAAGATGCCTGGCTGTTGACCATTGCATGTTGCCTAACCGGTTGCTGTCCCTTGATTCTGATGCACGGAGACCCTCCAGGACACGGGAGAACTGCCCTGTGGAGTTTCCAAGGCGGTCCCCTTTACCGAAGCCCATGTCACATCTTCCTTTTATGGAGAGAGCGACTGGTGGGGCCAAGCTGCTGAGTGTTAACCGTTGCTCCACCACGGCTCTTCGTGTGCTCTTAGTAATCACCCTTTCTGCCTTGCATGTGCAGATCTGAGCAGACACACAGAGCCCGCTGCAGCTGAGGGACATGTATGTGCATGTGTGGACACACCCAGTCCTTGCTTTTACCCGTGATGACTCCAAGGCCTAAGGTGACAGCATCAGTTCTTAGGAAAGCGAGCTCTGGGATCCTGGCTTCTTAGAATTGAGGGAGTTCTTTATTCCAGACTTTGAATATCAGCATACATTTCGTATTGGGTGTCTACTGTATGCCAAGCCCAGAGGAGGTGTTAGATGATGCTTTGGGAATTGAGGAACCAAAAAAAAACAAACAAAAAGCCAAACTCACTACCATCCGGTGGATTCTGACTCACAGTGACCCTGTCGGACAGAGTAGAACTGCCCCTGTGGGTTTCTAAGACTGTAACTGTCAACAGGGGCAGAAAGCCCTGTCTTTCTCCTGAGCAGTGGCTGGTGGTTTCAAACTCCTGACCTTGCAGTTAGCAGCCCAGCACATTACCACAATGCCACCAGGGCTCCTGAACAGAGGAAAGAATAGTCTAAACGCAAAACCAAAGTTGTAATTTGTTTCTAGCCTAGAGGAAGACCTGCACGGAGTAGTGGAAGCCTAAGGGTCAGGTAGCCTGGGGTTACTGAGGCTCGGAGAACTTAAGCAATTAGCAGCTCAAGCTACCAGTTGCCATTCCAACTCATGGCGACCCCATCTGTGTCAGAGGAGAACTGTGCTTCCTAGGGGGTTTGGTGGCTGCTTTTTAGGAAGTTGTTTGCCAGGCCTTTCGTCTGAAGTGCCTCTGGGTAGATTCAAGGAAGCAACTCATTAACCATTTGTACCATCCAGGAACCCCAAACCTACGCTTCAACCAAACTCACTGCCCAGAGAGTCTATTTTGACTCATAGCAACTGTATAGGACAGAGCAGAACTGCCACTTTGGGTTTCTGAGCCTTTAAATCTTTACTAGGACCGTTTGAACTGCTGACGTTGTGGTGAGCAGCTCAGTGCATACCCCCTATGCCATTCAAACTTAAGCTAGTTAGGTGCCGTACTTTCTCCAAGTCAGAGACATGGCCAAGTGCATAAAAAGGATTTTCCCTTGGGCGGCTCATAATCCAAAAGTGGATGGTCTGTCAGCCTTCCAGGCCCCTTGGGGTCTTCCACTCTGCTCTCCACCTGCCTCTCTATCCCCAGATCAGCAAGCCTGAAAATGCCCACAAAGAGAGTGGGTGCTGGCTTATTTATCCACTTATTTTTAAGAATGCCTTTCAACACTTCACTTTGCCAGGAAGGGTGTTGATTTGTGTCTTTCCTTAAAGAACTCTTCCTTGAGTTAATGAGGCCCTAGCGTGGCCCCTTGGAGGATGCTGGGAGGAACGGCCTTGGAGATGCAGCCCAGGCTGTGGCGTGGAACTTGGGAGTTTCAGGGTGGCTTCCAGTGCCCGAAGTGGCTTCTCATCCATCGTCTAACTCACATAGAGCCTTATCTCTCCTTTTCATGGGAGGCAATTGACCGCCAAGATTTCACAGCAAGCAGGGCATCTATGCCCTCACTGCCCTTATTTTCCTCTCTGCTCAAGATGCCACCTTGTCCCAGAGGCCTTTATAACACTAACTCCTCAGGCACTTTATCACCCCATTGTAAGCTGTGAGGAACGTGACCGCTGACAGGACACGGTTGGCTGTGGCTCAGACCAGACCAGGGTCTTTATTGGCTGGTTTGTGGCAGTAGATAGGTCACCAGGCCAGCTTCTAAGCTAAGCTGAAATGCATTCACTGTCACAAAACCCTGCAAGCCTCCACCGAGACATGCAGTACACCAGTTGGGAGTCAAATCAGGCTTCTCCTGGGGGAACCCCTACTAAGGAGCCTTGGTGGGTAATGGCTTAAACATTGGCCTGCTAACCACGAGGTTAGCAGTTTGAAACCACCAGCCGCTCAGTGTGAGAAAGATGTGGCTTTCGGCTCCCTTAAAGATTCACAGCCTCAGAAACTCACCAGGGCAGTTTCCACTCTGCCCTGCAGGGTTGCTCTGAGTCGGAACTGACTCCATTGCACTGAGGACCACTACTGCCCCCTTTATCTCCTTATACCAGGGTGCTTCCAAAAGTTGGTGGGGAAATTCCATTATATTTCCATTTGCGCATGCACTCCTTCAGAACCACGACCTCATGATTCCTGTATCTCCCCTCCCCAAGATTAGTAATAGGCAATTAGTAGACATTTGATGATAGAAAAGGACCTAGTGTACTTTCATTTCGCAGCCATTGTACCAAGCCTAGTGCAAGAGGAACCCTGTCTTGTGCCTAGGACCAGAGGAGGACACTTAGCCACACAGGATGGCAGGAGCTCAGGCATGGGGGGCAGGGAAGGCCCATTAGGGAGACAGAGGCTAAGGAGCACTCCTGGTCTGCTCCATATACAGGAGCCAGTCTTCCTGAGGGATTCCCCAGGGCCGACCAAGCCTTTTCTTTTTTCAAAACCAATTTCATTAGTAATCAATGTGCAGAAACTAAATGGATTTACAGGAGTAAGTAGATGGAGCTAGTTAAAAAATAGCCATCTGTCGGGCCGAGGGATGAGCCGTGTGTTGGTGCATTTGCACAGAAATTTGGCTGGCATCTGTTAGCCTTGGACACCATGTGTACCGAGGGCTGCGTCTTTCACGCTCCCTGGCCGTCGTCTTTCCTCCTGGTTTGAAAACTGAGTACCAGAGAAAGGATAAAATTGCAAACGGGATTTAAACCCTTGCATCTGTCTGCACGTAGCAGTTGAGACAGAAGAAAACTGCTGAGAACTTGCTTGCAGCAGCGGACGCCGATTATGTGCCCACAAACCCCAGAAATGGTGGTGAGGGGTGTGAGCCATTGAAATTCTAATTGTAGCCCGAGTCCAAGGAGGTATACACTTTCCAGAACACAGTCTCTTATTGTTCGTGGATTCCGTTCTTGGCCACAGCAGATGTGGGGAGGAGCAGATACGTAACAATCTTCGAGTGAAACTGAAGCAGTATTAGGCGGCGGCAGTTTGGGCTCTGGCAGATTCTGCCAAGAGAAAGATGCCTGGCTGTTGACCATTGCATGTTGCCTAACCGGTTGCTGTCCCTTGATTCTGATGCACGGAGACCCTCCAGGACACGGGAGAACTGCCCTGTGGAGTTTCCAAGGCGGTCCCCTTTACCGAAGCCCATGTCACATCTTCCTTTTATGGAGAGAGCGACTGGTGGGGCCAAGCTGCTGAGTGTTAACCGTTGCTCCACCACGGCTCTTCGTGTGCTCTTAGTAATCACCCTTTCTGCCTTGCATGTGCAGATCTGAGCAGACACACAGAGCCCGCTGCAGCTGAGGGACATGTATGTGCATGTGTGGACACACCCAGTCCTTGCTTTTACCCGTGATGACTCCAAGGCCTAAGGTGACAGCATCAGTTCTTAGGAAAGCGAGCTCTGGGATCCTGGCTTCTTAGAATTGAGGGAGTTCTTTATTCCAGACTTTGAATATCAGCATACATTTCGTATTGGGTGTCTACTGTATGCCAAGCCCAGAGGAGGTGTTAGATGATGCTTTGGGAATTGAGGAACCAA
>NW_022103896.1:9959449-9977039 GCF_000313985.2 Echinops telfairi
CCCGCCCCCCGGCCGGCGGCTGCCGCTAGAGCGGGCGGCCCCCTCCCGGGACCAGGACTCAGCCCAGCGCGCTGTGACATCCTTGTGACCTACCCGCCCGTAGCCGGCCAAGTCGGTGGTGTCCGGCTGGCGATGGCAGGCGGGCGCTGCAGCGTGGCCAAGGTCACCTGCAAGGAACCGGGCGATAGTGAATGCTGCGCTGCCCGGCCGGCTGGCCCCGGGAGCCTTAGCTGCGGAGGCAAGGGCTGGTGGAAAAACCCCGAAGGAACGCGCTGGGACTGCGCCCAGCCGGGCTTCCTCTCCTCCCGGCGCCAGTGACGAAAGGCCGGCCTGCAAAGAGGCCTTTGCAGTCGGGGCCCCATCTGGGCTGGGGCTTGTGGCCACTGCGCCAGCCCGCAGGACCTGCCAGCAGGGAACCTCTGGTGATGCTGCTGCGACCCGAGGAGCTCCAGAGGCCCTGGGTGACAGGGCCGGCTGCTGGGGAGACAGGGTCAAGGGCAAGGCGATTTCCTTGAACATACTAAGTGAATTAGGGGTTGGGCGGGGTGGCAGAGGAGTCACCAGCAGTTTGGGAATGAAATTAGGGCATTAGCCCTGGAACTCAGCACCATCTCAGGTGCTGTAGCACCCCTCCTCGCCATCCTCGCCAAACAAACCAACCCATTTCACCTGTGAAAACCAGCAGCTCGGGAAGACAGGGTGGAGATGCTTTCCCTGGGTGGGTTCGGGGTTTGGGGCCAGGCCTCTGAAATTAATAGGCGAGAAGCCCGTGCTTCTCTGGGCTGGCTGCTCCTGGTACAGTCCTGGAGACCCGTGGGGCCAGGGTCAGTGGGGACAGTCATTCCAACCACCCGAGACCATCCTGCATGTGGGGAGGGGAGGGTCTTTTGTTAGCGCCTGGTCCCATCCTGCCTGTGTCGTGCTTTGGACTTAATCTGTTTCCGTCTTGGTTGGGGCTGCGTTTGGAGTTCTCCGTGGAGTCAGAGTTGGGTAATTGAGCTGCGTTTTGAAATGTATGGAGAAATACCTCCTGAATAGGTCTTGTTTGGAAGCCAGAGGTAAATGGCTTTTTCCATCCTCATGAATCGCCAGTCTGTTGCAGAAGCCAGGCGTTTAGTGTTGGGGAATTCAATTTGAGTTGCCAGGCATTCCATGATGGGTCTGCCCTTCACTTAATTGTGATGAGTTGCAACACGCTGGTAAATAGGAGCATTTTGCATCCTTTTTCTTGACTCGTTGTGTGTGCAGTCTCCCAAGAGAGTGACATTGACTAGTCTGAGTGGTGGTTTTCCTCCCAGATAAGTTCTTCTGTGCAGCTGATAGACCTGTCAGCTCATTTAACTTTCCCTTTCTGCAGGTTCAGATAGCATTGCTGTGTTCTGTTTGTGCAGGGGTGATAAGGCAAGGAATTGGTAGGGTATGCGTGCTGCACACCACAGGATTGGGTTAATGTTAAATTGCATGCAGCTGCTGTTGATCTTCGTTTAACCAAACCATCCAAACCCAGTTCCATCCAGTCAGTTCTGACTCACGGGACCTAGTAAGCATAGAGCAAGTAGAACAGACCCATATGGTTTTCAAGGCTATAATCTTTATGGAAGCAGACTGGCACATCTTTCTTCCAACGAACGGTTGGTGGGTTCAAACCACAGACCTTTGGGTTGGCAGCTGAGTACTTCAACTGCTTGACCACTGAAGCTCCTTGGTAGGTGGGGTCAAGTCAGCTCTGATTCATAACGACCCTGGGTGCAGCAGAACAAACACTGCCTGATACTGTACGTGCCTCACAATTGTTATGTTTGAGCCCATTGCTGTCACTCCGTCTCATTGAGGGTCTTCCTCTTTTACCACTGACTCTGGTTTGCAAGCATGGTGTCCTTCTCCAAGGCCTGGTCTTTCTTGATAATATGTCCACAGCACATGCGATAAAGTCGTCATCTTTGCTTCTAAAAGCAATTCTGGCAGAATCTCCTCTAAGGCAGAGTTCTTGGTCTTCATTCGGGGTGACTACACTGGAAAGTGAATATAATGGGCAATTGCTTGTTTTTTGCATTGCCTGTTTCATCTCAGTTCTGCCACACAAATGAATCACCTATGAACTCCAGAAGGGATTGAGCCAGGCTGGAAGCTCGAACACTGATGACACTCACATTTTCAAAAGTGCAAGAGTAGGTGTTTCATTCAGGATGTCACAGGAATTTTGTCATTTCCACCCCTAAATTCCAGTACAGTACTGGTCAGTAAGTCATTGTCCCCAGATGTTCAGCTCTTGAATATTAAAGTTGGATTTTCTGAGGGTTTGGCTTTTGCATAAATGTGAAGCATATCTTTTAGCTTCTTATTGATGGATACATAAGTATACAACAGTGAGTTTTTATTTTCTCTCCCTGTTCCCCAAGTTTACATTTAGAGAAGAAATACATTATTGCAAGCTTCTTCTATCTTAAGGGCATCTGAATTCAATTCTTAGAAAATAGGGGGCTTAAGGTTATTTCCCCAAAGTATAAGAAGAAGTTTTGGGTTAGCCACAAAATCTTGTTGGCATGTGCTTCACAAATGAGAGGCTCGGAAACTTCATGAACACACGGCTATGTTGTTTTGTGGTTATTCTTAGGAATAAAAACTTTTGGGTACTTTTTGGTGATGTGGAAACTCAGGAATGGGAATGGGCTTGGGAAGTTTGGAATTCTCTTTTTGGAATCTCTTCCTAGTTTAGTAATTAAGTTCTTCTCTGCTTAGCCCAGACCTCCTCTGCTCTGTGGATTTGTAATTAGCATACATCGATCTCAGCTCACGTGCTGTGAGATCACTGAGCTGGGAGCCCCACATTAACCCACCCTTTCCCTTTGGAGAAGAGTGCCCTGCACAGATGTTGTTGGTGCTTAGTTCACTCTGGCTAGGATGAGGGTCAGAGGGTCTTGTCAGGAGAGACAGAGCTTGCTCTGGGCTTCACCTGTCGGGTACAGGCCTCCCTTGTTCCCCCATGACAGTGAGCACCCTGGCTTGGCTGGCCCAGAGGCTGCCTCGGGGAGGCTGGAATGGACCAACTGGCCTTCTGCCAAGGCATTGGCCTGCTGTGAGTGTTTTCCCAGCAAAAAGCCCATGTTGTGCTTGTTCAGCAGCCAGAGCACACGGCCGAGTGCCGCCATAGTACTCGTGACCCATGGGAAGTCACTGGGGAAGGCCCGGCTTCCCTGAGAAGGGAACAGCAGGGTCTCCAGGGCCCCGGTGGAGAGGTAGTAGGTGGGCCCCTCCACTAATTGGGGAATACCAGGAGCCATGGTGGTGCAGTAGTTATGAGTGGGCCTATGATCCGTAAGGTCAGAAGTTCCAAACACCAGCTGCTCCACAGGAGAAAGAGGGCTTCGTACGCCCGCAAGCAGTCTCAGAATCGCACAGGGGGTCACTGTGAGTCAGCTTCCACTCAATGGCAGTGAGTTTGGTTTGGTTTTTTGGACAGCTTTAGCTGTTCCAGAGGGGAAGGAGCCCTAGTGGTGTAGTGGTTGCGCCTTGGGTTGCTAACCGCAGGTGTACAGTTTGAAACTACCAGTCTCTCTGTGGGAGAAAGGACTGTCTACTCCCGTAAAGAGTTACAGTCTCAGAGACTCTCAGAGGCAGTTCTACCTTGTTCATTTGGGTTGCTAGGAGTGGGCATCCGCTCAAAGGCAGTGAGTTTGGTGTTTCGATTTCCTGCAAGGGGAGAGGCCTGCCTGGTGAATGAAGGTCATTTTTTGAGCTCTTTACTAAGCCTGCTGGCATAGGGGGTTATGAGTTGGGCTGCTAACTGCAAAGTCAGCTGTTCAAACCTGCCAGCCACTCTGCAAGAGAAAGACGATTTTGCTCCCATAAAGATTTAGCCTTGGAAACCACAGGGGCGCAGTTCTGTGTCCCGTGGGGTCACTATACGTCGAAACAGGCTTGATGGCAATGTGAGATTTTTGAGTGCCAGGCCAAGTTGCAGGCACCCTGGTAGTATACTGGGTTGTGTGTTGGGCAATGGGTTATATACAGTCATTGGTTTGAAACCACGGCCACACCTCAGAAGAAAGAAGAAGCTAGTTCTACTCCTGTAAAGACTTGCAGTCTTGCAGACCCACAGGGCCTGTTATACCCAGGCCTGTAGGGTCACTATGAGTCGGAATCAACTTGAAGACAGAGAGCTTGTTTTTTTCGGGGAGGCCAGCTGTAGGCACATGGTATGGGTGGTTATATGTAATCCTCATACTGTTTCTGAAGGAGGGACAATTATCTCCAGTTTACCAAAGAGATGATTCATCTCCAAGGGCAAATGCGTAGTAAGATGGAGTTAACAGTTGCCCTTGAGCAGATCCCTACATGTAGTGACACTGTAACACAGAATTGAATTGGCTCATTGGGTCCAAGGCTCTGAAACACATCTCCCTGGGGACAAGTTGATTCTGACTCAGCGACCCTATAGGCTGCCCCACAGGATTTCCAGAGCTGTGAATCTTGGTGCAAGCAGATTGCCTTGTCTTTCTTCCTTGGAGCTGCTGGGGAGTTGACCTGCTGATCTTTTGTTTTGAAGCTGAGCGCTTTAACCGCTGCACCACTCCTTAGCGTTCTTAATAACTCAGAAACCCACTGCCTTCAGCTTGACTCTGACTCATCGTGACCGTCGGATTTCTGAGGCTGTAATCTTTACGGAACAGAGTGCCTCATTCTCCCCAGGACGGCTGGTGGGCTTGAACTGGTGAACTATTGACCTTGTAGTTCACAGCCCAACACGTAACCTATTACACCATTGGTTCTTAATCACTGCCGTTGAGTCAATGCCAACTCATAGTGACCTTGTCAGGCAGGGTAGAGCTGCCCTTGTGAGTTTCCTAGACACTCACTGTTCATGGGAATAGAGAGCCTGTATGTTTTCCTTGGAGCAGTTGGTTTCGAACTTCGGACCTTGCAGTTAACAGCCCAACATGTAACCACTATGCACCAAGGCTACTTTCCATTCTTGATAGTGATACTTAAATACTGTTAAGTATGCCCCTCCTCATGTGTTTAAAGATTTAAATGTGGTTTCTTTGGGCTTGATCCAGAAATTGCATTCAATCCACACTTTTTAAAATAAAAAGAACGTGCCATATACTATAAGTCTTATTGAGGCATCGGAGATTTTTTCTGGCTCCTGTCATGGAGACGCTAATGGCTTTGAAAAAGAGATACATAAGGAAATATTAGCAATGGTGGGCTCTAATTTATGAGGTGAAGTAATTCCAAATTACCAGTCAGTTCAGAACAAAAACCTTCATGCTTGTCTTGCGTCAGCAGTGTGCCCTCCCTGGGGTGCAGAGAGAAACGGCCTGCCCTCATCAGTATGTAACCTACACGTGTTCTTAAAGGAGTGGGCCCCCAGGCCGAGGCCCTCACTCCACATGCTTGTCTTAGGTTGATGTGCCCCGAAAGACCTTCAGGGGTCTAAAAGAAGAAGTACCGAAGACATAGACTTTATCAAGGGTCTTTTACATAATAGTAGTTGTGGTGTGCAAAGTGATCCCTTGGTGGCTTAGTCACCAGCCTGAAGGTTGATGTTCGAACCCACCCAGGGGCACCTCAGAAGATCTCTTTTTGGCCTTGATAACCCCATGGAGTAGTTCTACTCAGAAGCTGGGCTCGGTATTACCCAGCAACTAACAACTCCGTGAAGCCGGGGCCCGCACACACTGTTCCTTCGTACCCTAGCTAGCCACTGTCATGGCAAAGAAAGGGCTGGTGGCACCATTAGGGGTGCAGTGGGGTAAGTGTTAGGCAGCTAACTGCAAGGTAAGAGGTCCAAACCCACCAGCCTGCTTCTCGGAAGAGAGCTTGAGGCAGCGTGTGCCTGTGAGGATTGACACTTTTGGCCCCCCTATGGGGCAGTTCTACTTTGTCCTCCAGGGCACCCTGAGTCGGAATGGAACTCCAAGGACTCCCGGTGGCCCAGTGGTTAAGAGCTGTTCTACCCTGGCTCTGTCTTGGAGATGAAGAACTTGAGGCTTACAGCAGGGAGGTATTTTGCTGACGGTTATCAAGCCCATGAACAGTGGACTGGAGAGTGACTCTTGTTTCTATTTCTGTAGTGTTTTTGTTTCTGTAGTGTTCCTGTCTGTGGTAGCCAAACTGCATCAGTATGTATGTCTGCTCTCCATGTCAGTTTTGGATTTTACTTGTGTGTTCTTTATGTTCTTTAAGGGGACTTCGTTTAGGCTGGTGCCTAGAAGTCATCCATGCTTGATAAAGACCTCAGAAGTCCCAGCCTATTAGCAGCTCCTAGCATTCTAGAATGCACAGGAACACAGGTGATAAACTTCATCAGAAGTGCTGCTTTAGAAAGTAATTGCTGAACTTACGAAGTCCATTAATTACCCCTTACTAGCAGCCTCCAGATGGAGCCCAGGTGGCATAGTGGGTTAAGCTCTGGGCTGCTAATAGCAAGGTCAGTGGTTTAAAGCTACCAGTTGCTCTGAAAGAGAAAGATGAGGCTGCCTTCTCCCATACAGATTTACCACTTCAGAAACTGTATATATAGGGGTCACCATACGTCAGAATTGACTCTGGGATTGTTTGGTTGGAAAGGACTAAGTAAAATCAAAGATGAGCTATGCATTGCGTTAAGACCTCCTGACGGTAACCCTGACCTCTTGATGGTGAAACAAGGAGAGGTGAAGGAACCTTCCCAGCGAAGGCTGTGTTTTACACAGGATTCCAGGCCCCATGGTCCAAGCCTGTGGCCCAGGCAGAGGTATTTGGGGTAAGCTCCTTCTCCTAGTCAGCAGGGGTCCAGGTGAAGACCACTTGGTCTCTATTAGCAGAGGGGGATATAGGATGCTCCCTGAACATACCAAAACTGCAGCTCTACCTAAGGCAAGGTTCAGACCTGAAGGCCAGATGATGTAAATGCTCAGGCTGTGTTCCCTTTGTTTACATCTGTAGGCTTTAGAAACACATCTCATCTAGTAAAACCCTTGCCTGGTGGCATTCTTATCATTGCCTTTTACAGACACTCACCAAGGCTCAGAGAGGTTGAATGGCATGCCCAAGGTCACCTGTTGTAACTATAGAGTGGGGCTTTGAAGGCAGCTTCTATTGGGTCTTGTCTGGCCAAACAAAAGGCTATCTGCCCTTGTTTTTCTCATTCCTGCTGATTCCTAGTGCCAGAGAGTGTTTGGAAGAGAAGGAAGAGCTTCAGAAACTTGCTTTTCTTTGGTCTTCTGGGACCTCTGGTTGCAGCTCTCTGTGAGCCTCTGTGGGAAAAGCCACTGCTGCCAGCAGCCCTCACACCCCACCCCACCCCACCAGGGCTGGCAGGGGTGAGAATGGCTGGTGGCTTCCATGCCCCTCTGCATGATTGTTATCAGGCACGCAGGCAGATCCCAGCCCAGGCTTTGACTCTGGGGATCACTGAGTGGCAGAGTAAAGGAGGCCTTGGGACTGTGTAATGGGTCCCTAGTCAGCTTGGAAAGCTGCTGTCCCAGGGGTCCTCAAGAGTTATGTGGGGTCTAGTAGCTATTGGTGATGTGCAGAGAAATGAACACCTCTTACAGTTCAGCCCAGCATACTTCATTACAAACGTCTTTGTTTTGGGCCAAAATACACCAGCTTACTGGTGTCACCCTTATCTGCTTCTGATCAGATGCCCAGTTTGCCAGTTTTAGATGCCAAAACCTGGGGGAGGCTGCCATCTGTTTGCTAGAAGACCCTCAAGCTTCCTATGCTCATGAGAATAGACTCCATGAGATGGCACAGCAGTCTCATCTTGTCCCATCCCACTGCTTTCAGGCATCCAGCCTGAGGTCTGCAGCTGGATAGGGAACTCTGCAGGGATTGAGTTCAGGCTTCCTTACCTCTCCAATCCAGGCCTGTCTACTCTGTTTCCCAGCAGGGGCTGGCGGTGTGCTGTAGGGCAGGTTCCCACTGCCCTTCCTGGACCTTGCTTCCAGGCCAGAAGAGAGGAGTGAAAGCAGGAACTTGGGGTCTGACCTTTGGGGCCAGGTACCCCCCCAGCATGTGGGAAGGGGCCTGCACCAGGAGCCTTGAGAGGTCTTAGCTCTTTGCTCGTGTGCTCTTTAAACATCATGCATAAGTGATGGACTGGACCTTGCTTCCTTCTGGGCCTGACCTGCCTCATTTGATCCATAGTTGGGTGACTTAGGTTATTAAAGGAGACAGTGCCCAAGAGGTCTTCATGACAGATAAGCCACCTCTCCATTTGTGGGGCCAGGAGGGGAGAAGAGAGAAGTCTTCTCTGCTGGGGATCAGAGTGACATTGGGTTGAGGAAGTTCTGTTCCCTTGCCTGGGTTCACTGCAGCCCTGTTAGGTAATGGTCCAAGCTAGCCTGGGCGGTGCTGCTGTTGGCTCACTGTAAGAGACAGCCTCGGCCCTTGGTACCACTACCTCCACTGACCCAGACCACACAGATGCACCTTCTCTGCCTCTGTTTCCAGTGTCACTGTCAAGCCTTCCTGCCAGCTTCCGTGTACACACACTCTCCCTGTGTTCCATCCTTCCATGCATCAAAGAAATGATTGTGCCTTCTCTGGTGCAGCTGTGGGGAGAGTGCTCCTGCTTTTGATTGGTGCTGCGACTCGGGGGTCATGTAGGCAGCTAAGGGGTAAAAGCAGTTAAGTGCTGGACTACTGGCTGAAATTTTCAGGTTTGAACTAGCCCAGAGGTGCCTCAGGAGATAGCTTTGATGAGCTGCTTTTGAAAAGTCACAACCTTGGAAGACCCATAGAGCAGTTCTACTCTGCACACATGGGAATAGACACGACGACTTTAGCCCACATGGATGGTTGGGTTTCAAGGCAGGGAAGTGCTGGGGGAGGCCCTCAGTCTCAGCCCTGCCTGGAAGCAGGCCTGGCAGTTGGGTGTGTGCTTTACTGATTACAGCTTGAAGCCCTGAGACCACAAGGAATTCTATTTTGGTTTGGAAGCAGCATCCTGGCGGAACATAATCTCTCCCTGGATGTACAGTCCCATGTGCTTCAGAGGCTCTTGCCTGTGTAAGCAAAGCAAGGCTTAATTCAGTGTTGGGTGGGGCTCAGCCTGACCAGCAGTGGGATGGACACCTGGCTCCACTGGGCCCTCCCAGGACCCCCAGACTTCCCAGTGGGCTTCTCCTGGCCAGCACCCGGTGAGCAGCCGAACCACACTGTGGTCACTTATGTAAGAGCTGGGCCTCAGTGCTGCCCGAGGTTATGGTATCATTTCCCAAAAAGAGCTGGTATATCCTTCCTCGTGATAAGACAGCCCCCAATTTAGCTGCCCAAAAACTGGGAAAACAAAATCAGAACCTCATGCACTGCAGGTCCAAGCCCAAAGGACAATTGCATTTCCCTCCCAATGGTTACAGGAATCAGGCATGAAGGGTCCATCCCGCTTCAGATGGGCTGTGTGTGTTTCTTTAAAGAAAACCCAAACAACCCAAACTTTGTTTTTGGTGACAGTTTATACAGCAAGTTAGGTTCCCGTTTGACAGTTTCCACACAATCGCTCAGTGCCATTAGTGGCATTTATCACACTGTGTCAAGCATTCCATTGCGCCCCATTTGCTCTGTCCCGGTGCTCTAGTGTCCCAGCCCGTCATCCCTTCTCGTCTTTTAAGCACTTAACTGAATTTAGAGTCTCACACAGGTGCTTTGTAAGCAGAGCAAGGATCTGTGTGGCAGTCTGCTCTTTCACTGCAGGCGATCTTGGCACTGGCGTGGTTCAATGCCTGTCCTAGGGCAATGGTCTCAGGGCGTCCTCTGCTATTGCAACGTGTATGGCTTTTTTTTTTTTTAATAAGAATTTGAGTCCAGATGTGCTTTGGATAGGAGAAAGCATGAACTCTTCCAAGCGTTTTCTGTTATTAATAAAGTCTGGATCCTTTGTGTTTTCTGTAGCATTGTGCCCAGGGCTTTGAGCAGGGGCAGCCCGGTCCTAGTGCCTAGTGTCAAGCCTGGCACACTAGGGCAGTAAGTGGCATGGCCATGTCGTTGTATAACAAACAAACCTATCGGTGAAGGGCCTTGGAGACCCTCTAGCCCAGTGCCAGCTATCCATGTAGGAAGAGGCCGGGGGACCCAGAAACCCCAGGTAACAGACCCTCTCTGAAAAGAAAACAAGTTCAAGCAAAACAGACACACACGCACAGCCCCCGGGGAGAGAAAACAGAGAACACAGACAAAAGAGGGAGAAAAAATGGGGAGAATATCTCGCGCTGGCGCCGCCGCTGATGACGGCGGCTTGTTGGCGGCCTGCTCATCATCACACGCAGAGAGAGAGAACCTTCCCCGCCTTGGGGGACAGTGGCAGAGGATGACAGCCCCAGTCCTCTGTAACCCCCTCCCCCCAGTGCGCCATGCCAGCTGGAGTCTATGCATGAGTCACACTCCCAGGAAGGATTGGGTTGGTGGTCACGTCTGGTCCAGGCAATGAGGTGACATGAAAGATGGCCAAAGTTGAGCCCTACCTTTCAACAGAGGCTGGGGTACGGTGGTAGTGCTTCTCAGGAGCATCAGAGGATAAACTAAAATAACCCAAAGACTAGAAATCTTTATGGGAGCAGACAGCCTCATCTTTTCTCTTATTGAGTGCTAACCTGATAGAGCTCTCTCTATATATATATCCAAGTCACATGGCAAAGCTGGGCGCAGGATCCAGGTCTTCTGGTCCCCACTGTCGCCACCGCTCATTAATGAGAAGGCTGCGTGGAGGTGGGAAGAGAAGGCCAGTTCAGTCAGAGACCAACCCAAGGGGCACCTGGTAGATGGTAGTTTCTCTTTGAAGGCTACACCTCCCTTTGACCTCTGACCCCCTATTCAGGTGGGACCCTGCAGGGCTGGGGTCCCAGCATGTGCTGTGCTGCCTGTCTTAGCCAGGCTGTTGTGCTCACTGCAAAGGCACCTCCCACCCCGTGTGGAGATAGAGGATGTGCCACAGAGCCATGTGCATCTCAAGGGATGGCAGGATGCTTTTGAACAAGGACTGGGAAGTAGACAGGGCACCTCTTCTGTTTGGTGACATTTCTAGCTTGATTGTCCCCTGGGCTTAAATGACAGGTTGCTGGAACTTCTGATGAGGGCTGACCAGGTCCCTCCCTTCACACACAAAGCAAAATGAGAGAGTTTCTTCATGGTTTCGAAACATGGGGAGTTTTTTGTGTTCCAGTAATCATTTTTCAAACTTCACTTGGAGCCCACTTCCTTTTCCCTGCCATCACTGTTCATTCACATTCCTGGTATTTACATAAAATCAGATGCTCCTTATTTCCACCAAGTGCAAATCAAAACAAGCACTTGCTGCAGGCCCAGCAGCTGCGACTGCTTTAATAACACTAATATTTTGCATAGCGCTGCGAGAGAGCACACCACCTCCCAGCAAATAGAATGGTGCCAAGTCAGACAGTGTTGTCCCCATCCCCAGACTCCTTCCTCCCTGTGCACCCCAGAATGCGAACACACTCAGAACACGCATGCACGCAATGCACACCACCCCCACCCCCACCACCCCTCCTACAACAGCCTGGTGGGTCAGGTCGGGCAGGGCTCTCCCATCTCACAGAAGACACGTCAGGCTTAGCACTCTCCCCCCTCACACTGTCCTCGAGCAACACGCTGTCTGCTGTGGGTGGACGCCTAGTGAGCTGGAACAGTCAGGAAGCAGGCTTCTACTGAAGCATGGAATCGGTATATAAGAGTTGAAAAAGAACTTCCTAGCAGGGTGCGGCCATGGACGTAACATTTACCTCTTCCTGTTTCAGGTTCATTTTGTCATTGAGAGACTAATGAACCACGCTGTGATGCCCTTGACCCATGATGGCTTCACTTTTAATAGATTGTAACTATCTCAAGGACAGAGGGTCATCGTCCTCGTCCCCCCCCTCCCCCGCACACACACACACACACCATATTTTTCCATCCTGGTACTTAGATATTTGAGTACAATTCTAACGATTGCCATGGAATGACATTTGAGTTCATATTCTTGAGGGCAGATCTGGTCAGGGTTTCCAAATACTGTGACGTCTCCCTTCTGGACCAGTTGGAAAAATCCACAGTGACTAAATTTCCTCAAGGATGTACCGTAGAGGCAGAGCTGGTCTGGCGGCCCAGTCAAGTTCTTGGCTTGACCTGTCCCTGCCTGCAGCCCTCATGGTGCCAGTGACAGTGGCCCTTCTGGCTGTTTTATTGTGTACTGAACACATTCTGTCTACCAGCTGGCCCTTGAGGGAGCAGCCGACCGCTGCCCTTTTCCGTGCTTTGTCAGTGATGCAGCTGCAAAGTGCAAGTGCAGTGGAGAGGGTCTGATTGGTGTGTGTTCTTAGTGAGAACACCCATGTGCTCACAAGCACACACCTATGCATCTGCCAGTGCAAAGGAAAGCATGCTTCTTTTTGGTTTGTTTCCTTTAAGTTGAGTGGGAGGCATGTAAAGGTTGATGATTTACACCAATCCTTGGGATAGTAAGGTCTTGAGATGTCCGAGGGATTAATGAGGGAACTGGTATTTTCACAACACGATGGCCTCTCATTTTTTTGTGGACGGCAAGTGGTGAATCATAGGACTTGATGAGTAATTGTGCCCTCAGTTCACCTTCCAACGTCTTTGGACTCTGGAATACGGTTTTACTAAGTGCTTTCACGTGTTGTGTCTATGGTCTCATCCACAAAGCAAACTCTGTTGGGCAAAAAAAGCCACCACTTCTCATTTGACAGAAAAGGAAACTGAGGCGCAGAAAGTTAAAAAGGTTTCTCAAGGGTCACAGGACTCAGACAGGCTGAGGCTGAGCGGTCAGGTACCTAGCCCTCCTGGTCTGCTGTCAGCCCCACACCCTCCCCAGCTTTCCTCCCAGGGCTCCCCTTCTGAAAGAAGCATCCCTGCCTGTTTTGTCAAGTAATTTGTAATTTGAATGGGTATTTTCGTTGTTGAATAATTTTATAATGCTAACACACCCTCTGTAGTCCTTTTTTTTGGTTTGTGCTTAGTTTTTAATTTATGTTTTTACAGATAAGGGAAAGTAGAGAGACTTGAATCAATCTCTGTAGTATCACTCGGCATCAACACTAACCTATTCGTACCCACTCCTATCATTTGTACCTACTCCTGTGATTTTTTGAAGCAATCCCAAATAGTGTTCCATTTCATCCATAACTATTTTAGTATGTATCTTTAAAAGAAATGGCTGGGGGGTGGGCTGGGAGACAAAACAAAACAACAAAAAAATGGAAATACAGTCGGAAAGGGAGGATGCGCAGAACGCCAGATTGGAGTCTACCCCCACCCAGGGAGCACCTGGCAGCAGGTAGCTCATCTGTCCACCTCCCAGCTGCTGCCTGTTTTCTTTTCCTGTCCATTATTTCCATCTGGACATTTCACCTGAAAAGTTCATTTTGATGAGTGAATCTCTTTGCTGACCCACCAGCATTGCCACATTGTTCCCATATGACTGTGAATCATTTCTTTGGCTTGTTTTCCATTTAATTCTTGCCTGAGAACCAGCAAGGGACAGTGTTTTGGAGTAGGGGCTTCTGCAGAAGTCCAGTGGTCTGGGTGAAACACCAGAGCAGGGACCTCAGGGGTGACTTGAGAGGAGCAGAAGGTGCCCCACGTTTGTATTTCCAAAAGTTGGAACTATGGTTTTTTAAAGGCCAAGTTTGTGTTTTGGATCGTGTCCTCGAGCTGGCCCCAGGCCAGAGAACCCCCTTGCTTTGTCATGTGAATTTGTCACACGGTTTGTAAGGGAGTTTTCCTAGACTGGCCTGGAAGCCCAACCACTGTCATTTTGTAGGGTGGTGCCTTTTCAGTTCCAAAGACTCCCGAGCCTGCCCATTCTTAGATCTCAGATTGCATCAAGATGAGTAGGTTGGGCCTCAACTTCCCTAACAGATTCCAGCAGTAGCTCAGAGGGACATTCTTCCTAGTGGAGCCTCAGCTTCTTCTAGTGGAATTCCTTAAGTCAAGCTTGACTCTTGGCAGAATGTGCTGGGTTTTATGCTGGGGCCCTCAGGTAGTATCTTGCGGAGTCCTCAAAGCACCTGGAAAGTACATTGTTGCTGTTAGGTGCTGTCAAGGAGGTTCTCGTTCACAGCGACCCTGTGCACAACAGACTGGAATTCTGCCCAGTCCCATGGCACCTCACACTTGTTATGTTTGAACTCATTGTAGCAGGTGGCACCCACTGGGTCAACCCACCTTGTTGACAATCTTCCTCTTTTTTTCTGCCCCTCTTACTTTACACATTATTACTAACTTCATTTTGCAAACTGAGCGGTACCAAATTATGCTCTCACTGGGGAAGCTGAATTTGTCCCCAAAGCCCATGGTCTATTCATGCTTCAATTAAACTGTGCCCCCTTAAGCCACCATGTTTCCTGCTGGGCCCCTCCCATTCCCTCCCTCCAGGGACTTCCTGGCTGGGCAGCTGTACCTTCTTACCAGCTGCCCTTGGGAGAAGAGCCCTCGGGTGTCACTCAAAGACATTAAAGCCCCAGACAGCCTCGCTCCCTGTGGCCACCTTCCCACAGCCACAGGTGTTTCTCACGAGGTGTGATGCCCTGCCTGACCCAGCAGGATGATGACTTTTCAGGCATTCTGGGGAAGAACTGGGTGGTAGTTCTGGGAGTTGGCCTTGGGGGATCCCTCACACCTTCCTGGATAACTTGCCTAATGATTTCCCTTGGAAAACAATGTTGGGTCCCCTGAGTCTCTTGGTGTGAATCTCTGGCTTCTTTCTGGCCTTTTCCCTGTTACTGATACAGACAAAACACCTGTTCCTTTGCCCCTTGGTGTCGGGGCCTCCCTGCAGCCTATCAGTATGCCACAGTGACTGGGCCCCAGTCACCTGGTGTGCCTGGCCAACGACATTGTGTTGATCTTCGCTTTATCTTCATGAAGGGAATTCTCTGGTCCCCATTCTCTAGATAGGAAAACAGACTTGGAGGTAGGTGCTGGCTAAGCTCATGACCTAGGTTTTAAACCTATCAAATAAATATTTGAATTTTCAAATATTTAAAAATAAATAAATAAGTGCTGGGCTGCTAACCACTAGGCTGTTGGTGTGAACCCACGCAGTGGCTTCTTTGTGGGTAAGGCCTGCTGATGAACTTCCATAAGAGATTACAGCCGAGAAACTCCCGTGAGCAGTTCTCTGTGCGTGGATTGCTGTGAATTGGAAATGACTTGCTGGCACCCAGCAACTCCATGAGGGGGGCTCTCCATTCCCCATTTTACAGGAGGGGAAAGCGACTGGAAGGAGAACCGGCTAAGCTCTTACTGCGTATGTTATGTCATTCACACCTATGATGTGAGTGGCATTTGAATTTGAGACGAGGAAGCTGTGCTAGTTCCTTGGCACAGGTGATACTGTTTAAAGGGAAAGAACCAAGATTCAGACCTGTCTGCCTACCAAATTTCTAAGTCTCTGCTCTTAAACCCTCTGCCATTCTTGTGGATGTGGACTGAATCTTAGCTGTGTGGTCAAACCCAGTCATGGTTAGGCAGGAGGGCTATCCACCAGGCTGTCTGGAGTCAAGTGACTGCTCGAACACCTGGGGTTTGGCAGTCTGTGTCCATTTTGAGAACCGTAGCGTTCCTGGTGCCCAGCACTGTACAGGCATGATGTGCTTCCCCCTGGAGCAGGTGGGTGGGACTTTAGTGCGACTCCATATCCTGCTCCAACATACCACTAGTAACCTGACTTGAGTGGCTTGGTTTGCTCAGTTACCTCCTCGTCAACCACATGGCTTTGTGGCATCTTGCTTCATATTGGTTAAGCATCCCTTCTGTGACATGTCAGGAAGAGCACTGTTGTCACAGAGAAGAAGTTAGGTAATCAACAAAAATTCACGGGAGGTGGTGCTAGTGACATGGGGACTCCAGGTATGAAGACTCCTAGGCCTATAGCCTTTTCCGTGACAAACGCCAGCTTTTTCCCCTTTATCAGTGTCCCAATGAAAAGCCCACTCACCCCCTGTGTCTGCTAAGTTTGCCTGGAATTTCTTTCACTTGAGAGGTCATTTCCCACTTGCCTCTGTGTCTTCACTACTCTATTACTTGAGTGGGGCAGTGGATCGCACAAGAATTGGGGGTGTTTGGGTTATTATGTACCCACGCGCCTGAATTTGACTGTCAAGCCAGGGACCCCTCTTTGGGCCATCCCCTCTGCAGGGAACGCCCAGCAGCAGGTGCTCAGGGGCTCAACCCAAACTCACTGCCATCGAGTTGATGCAGACTCATAGCGACCCTCTAGGACAGGGTAGAGCTGCCTCTGAGTTTTTGAGACTAACTTCCACGAGGAGAAAACCTGTCTTTTCTCCCAAGGAGCAGCTGGTGGTTTCAAACTGCTGACCTTGCAGTTAGCAGCCTACTGCATAACAGCTATGGCACCTAGGACTGCTTGTTCAGGAGCTGGGGGTGGGAATTGCCCTGGACACAGCCCTCAAGAGGTTCACTATCTGCTGGAGGGGACAGGCAGCTGGCTCATAGTAGCAGGACTCCGGGATCCCTAAGGACACCACACTGTGTACTGCTGTCAGCCTGCAGACAGCGAGAAGGTGACAGACAGGAACATGTCTAGCCAGAGTATGTTTCTCTGTCCATACCCCATCGCAGATGTGAAAACTTTCCATACCCATTCCATGACCAGCTGGGGCCATGAGAGGCCGCAGATGATTTCCCAGAGTATAGGCTATTAGAGAACACTTTTGTGGAGGAGGTTCCTGCTCTCTGAGTACCTGACCCACAGCTTCTGGCTACCTTTGGGGAACACTTCCTGTTTGCCAGGTGTGAACACAGGCACTGATCCAGGTGAGTTGTACCCACGCCCCCCCCTTGAAGGCACGTACTCCTCAGTACCTGCCTCTGCCACTTAATGCCTTGAGCCACTTTGGACAGTTCCTGGATTTCTCTGTGCCCTCGCTGCCAGTTCTTTACATATACTTTGGACTCTCCAAAGATGTATAGCCTCAGATACCCCACACAGTGTCCCTTCGAGTTGGAATTGACTCGATGGCAGCAGGTTTGCTTCTGTATTAGTTTTAGCATGGTTTTAACTAGGAACCCTGGGGGCACTTTGGGTTGAGTGCTAACTACAAGGTCAGCAGTTCCAGCCCATCAGCAGCACAATGGGAGAAAGAGGAGGCTGCCTGCTCCTGTTAAGATTTACCACCTAGAAACCAAAGCAGTAGGAGTGGTCAGCACCCTGCTGTAGCATTCTGAAGGGGCACAGAAGTGCTCTGTGGGGTGTATTCCCTTTTGTTTCACTGTTGAGATTTGGCTCTGGAAAAGCGGTATGCTACCTTGATCACTGAGTGACCTGGCCAGTAGTTGGGTGGGCAGGAGGACAACTTGGCTGCCTGAGTGTGAGCCAGTGTGCTTCACCCGGTGGTGTTATAAGATGATGGCTGTGGTCTGGGGTCTTAAAGGCTTGAAGACAAATAAGCGGCCATCTAGCTGAGAAGAATCAAAGCCCACAGGGAAGAAGCACACCAGCCTGTCTGACCACAAGGTGCAGAAGGGACCAGTTATCAGACATCAAAGAATGGAAAATCATATCAGTGGGTGCCCGCTTTACTGACACAATCACTGAAGACAAAAGGATGCATAAGCAAAT
>NW_022103896.1:9978680-10009970 GCF_000313985.2 Echinops telfairi
CTCCCCTGGGCAGAGCTCAGGCCCCTGAGGATCAGGTGTCTGCCCTAGGCGGGGTGCCCCCAGGGGGTGAAGAGTGCCCTGGGCAAAGAAGCGTTGGATGTGATGAGTGGGCACCCAGACTCACGCATCCAAAGGAGGAGCTTGCCCCTGTCCAGTGTGCCATGGACGGCTCTGCTCTATAGATGTGATGGCCTTCAGCTTGTCTTTTTTGGGCACAGCATCTTTTAGGCAACACATCCCTCTGGTCAGCACAGAAAGACTTTGGCGCCAGGGAGTCTCAGATAGGATCCTTTGTGTCAGCTGCCCAGCAAGGATTGTTTTGACATGAAAGTGGATGCAGTTAGCTGTTTTCCTCAGCAAATTCGGTGGTATGCCCTTGAGATGAAATGGTGGACATCACTGTCTTGGGCGTTATTCTGTGGTGTGATTAACCCTGGTTTATGTGGAGACATTTTAGTAGCAGTTCCACAACCATTCCCTTTCTTTCCTGCCTCTGGGCAGCCTAACATGAGACACTCTTTGCCTTCCTGCCTTTCTTTGATAAATAGTAGCTGTACAGACCAGGGAGGAGGGCAGTGCTATGTGGTCATCGTCATTCAATAGAATGAAGGAGTGATGCAGCATCCCAGAGACGCCATCTGATTCTGACAGCCATGGTCTTCCTCATTGAAGCCTTCCAGGAAGCCCACACCAATGCTTACCCAAACATCGGGGCACCCAGCACCTGCCATCTTCATCCCGGGTTCGCAGGCCTGGTTTTCTCCACTAGACTAAAACATGCGCTGGTTTTGGCTTCCACGGTTTACCCCATTCCCACTTAATGAGCCTGTGTGGTCCATTACCTATTGGTTGAATGAATACATCAGTTTATAAGTTGGATTTTCCTCTGAGGTAGAGTCAGTCTGAGCCTAGAGGAGCCCCTTAAAGTGGCCTGTTTATTCAGCTGCAGGGCCAAGGTAAGGAGACCTGCTTAAGGTGGCAGGGCCCCACCTCCTCCCCTCTCCAGTACAAGGATTCCCCTACTCAGCCCAGCAAGGGCCCCTGTAGCAGATGACAGGATGCCCCTTTCCTGGAGGGCAGGTGGGTGACGTGGGTGGTTCATCTGCCGCCACACTGAGCTGTCATGTCTTACGCTGAGGACTCAACCACAGTCCTGCTGGCTGCACTAGAGAATAGCAAAGCTCAAACTGGTGGAGGTCCAGTTGATGATGACTTGTGGCAGCACTGGAGACCCGAGGGGAACTGCCCAGGGTCCCCGAGCCAGTCCTCTATGGCAGCAGACAGGGCTAGGAGGTCAGGCTCTCAGCCGAGTGCTTTCACCACAGCACCACCTGGGCTCTTCCCAGGGAGAACGCTTTGGTACATCTTTCCTCCATCTAGTCAAGTGTATCTTAGTGCCCTGAGCACTGGCCTGGCTGTTGTATCCTTGTTTGGGGTCAATCACTAGTCACTACAGCTAGACAGGGCCCCATACATGTTGCAGTGTGTGTGTTCATACTGCTTAGGACAGGCGTGTGCTTGTGTCCTCCCCACCGGGACCTGTTGTACACACAGTTGGGTCATAGCACAGATCCAGAGTCAACAGTTGTGCATATGTGTTCCCTGAAGCATTGGCTGGAAGCCAGGCTTTTCTTACTAGCATATCAGTTGATCTGATTAGCTGCATGGTTCCTCAGGGGAGACCATGACCCTGAAAAGCACAGGGGAGGAGACAGGCAGAGGCTTTCAGTTCTGAATGATTGGAGTGGGAGGGAACGGGGCCTTTGCAAGGACCATAGCATTTTGAGGTGGGGGAAGAGGTTTTGGCACTCCTGTAGCTCTTTGCCATTTTGGGAGGTACCCCCTTTTCGTTTGCATGCTGTATTGTTGTCATCACTAGCTGATGGGTAAACTCTAGGAAGTGCCTTATGTTGAATAGCTTGGTGTAAGTGGGAGAACTGGGGCTTAAACCTTTCTCTCGTAACCCCTGTGAGGCATCAGACTGCGCCAAACCCACCAGTTTCTCTGCGGGAGAATGATGAGGCTGTCTGCCTCACATGAGTTCACAGCCTGGGGAATATCGCAAGGAACAGCTTTACTCTGTCCAGTGGAACCAACTCAGTGGCAATGGGTGGACTCTTGACCCCAAGTTTGGATTTCTGTCCCATTTCCCCAGGACTGAAAGCCGACATGGAGACAGACCTGCCGTGGACACCCAGCTCAGGAGCAGAGGATGTAGGGCTGTGGAATTGTCTCTCTGGAGTTGGCCTTGCTTGCTTTGCTACCCCTGTTTGCTGGTGGCCTCTAATGTGGTTATTTGGGGGGAAGCCTGTCACTTTGTTTTTAAGAGCCAGTAATTTCCTATTAGACACATTGTGAGTTTTTTTACACTTTGGGCTGCTAACTGCAGGGTCAGCAATCCGAAACCACTAGCCGCTCCAAGGGAGAAAGATGAGGCTTTCTACTCTCAAAGAATTACAGCCTCAGAAACTCATAGGGCCAGTTCTACCCTGTCCCTGTGCGGTCACTATGAATTGGAATTGACTCATGGCCTTGAGTTCGTTTTTTGTGTTAGTGGCAAATTGCAGATATTGTAGTAGACAGCAAAGCTGTGCATTTTGTGACTGCAGTAGCTGTAAACAACCATTGCCTTGATAACATTGCTCCTGCCCCTCACAGGGAGAGAGCAAAGCCTCCCATAGCACTCTGTTTGCTGCATTATTAATTTTGAGTCACGTACTATTGAATTATTGATGCTTTATTGAAGCTGGCTTGGCCAGCACGTCAGCAGATTGGGAAGAGATCCTGTTCTTATTGCTGGGCCAAAGCCATCAGGGCTGAGTAACCTGTGAGTTCAGCTTCTCGAGGAATTGCGTGTAGCTCTGTTTGCTGATGCCCTGTTCTCTGCTTCCCTGCCCCACCCCCTTACAGTTTTCTGATGGTGGGACTGGAGGTTTTTGCCTCATTGGAGGGCTGGTGGAGTCAAACTTCCAACCTTTGGTTCAGCAGCCATGTGCTTAACCACTGTGTCACCAGGGCTCCTGGGTAGAGAAACGCTTCCTTTTAAACATTTTCTGGTAGCATCAACTGAAGGTTATCACCAACTAGCTTTTCTGGCTTAAATATCTGATTTAGGGAGAGAGTAAAATTCCGCTTTTTGGCTCCCTGTCATCTTTCCCCTAGGCTGCAAGTGGGCGCGTTTTATGTTTGGTGACTGACAGAGAAATGAGGACTGTGGAAACATGTCGCATCTCTCCTCGGTTTGGCTTTGAAAGGCTTTCCCAAATCCTGAGAGTGCTGCACACTTTTCCAATGCCTTTGAACCGTGACATGGCAGCTGCTGACACCCTTCTTCCTGTCACAGTCTTCATGATTTCCTTTACCTGGTATTTTAAGACCATGATTTCTTTGCCTAACCTAGTATCCTGCAGTACCCTAGCTGACGAGGAGGTGCTTAGCACACAGTTGTGCTCTTGGCTTATTGCCTAGTCTCTTTGCCATTCACTTTAACATTTTCTGAGGCTTAGGGCAGGCACTCTTTAATGTGCATCCACTCACCCAAGGCACTGGTTTCAAATGCCGACTTCAGTTTGCCATGGCAGGAGTAGGAACTATGATTCTGCATTTCTAACAACTCTGGCCCATGGACCTTACTTTGACTAGCATGGATGTGAACCATTCACACACACACACACACACACACTTAATTTTGCATTCCCCTCACCCATTGCCTTGTTATGGATCAAGCATTCATTCTCTCAGTAAACCTTTATCTGGTGTCAGGGGAGTGGGAGGTTTGATGTTTGCTGAGGTTGGTTGTTCCTGAGGCACTGTTTGCGTTATTTCAATCACAGGTGCCCAGCCTGGAAGCATTTGGAGCTGAGTAGTTTGTTAAAGTCTTCTAGGTCCCATTCAGGCCCTTCATCTTCCATGTCTTACTGGGAAACCCATTTCCCAGTAACCAGAGAGCGTATCACTAAGGTACCCTGGAATTTATATATACTTTAAAATGCCTTGAACACTTATTGCAAGTCATTTGACCAGCTCAACAGGACCCCTCAAAGAACTGACAGTCCTGTAACAATCCTGTGGGGCACACTGGTAGCAGGACCCACTCTTCCTTTTACAAACGGTGCCAGGCGAGGCAGGCCAGAATCTTCCTCCCAACTCTTACTTCTTGTTTTCCTCTTCACTTGGGTGACTTTAGTCACTCTGGACTCCTAGCTTTGGATCCCAGCCTTTCTACATGCCCAGCTGAATTAGGTAGTATATCTACTTTCCTTTGCCAGGTTTGAGTTAGCATGACCAGGGGTTGACTCTGGTGGGCCTAATTATTATTGATTTGATACACCTCTCTGGGCATCAGTTACTCCAAGCCTTGTATTCTCCAACTGTAAAGTAGGATTCCTTGAATGAAGGATGGAAGTTCCTGTGACCTGGCTGCGGTGTGGATGCCTGTTGCATGGTTGGTGCTCTGTCCATGGCTGAACTAATGCTGCTGAAGATGATCAGTGCCATCATTTGAAAAGGAAGCAAAGAGCCTGAGACAGTAGCTTGGGCTAGTAAGCCTTATGGTAGGGAAGGAAGTAGGAGGCAAGACTTTCTCTTAGACCCGTTTTCTCTGCTTCTCATGTTGGTGACCAGGTGGTGTGGCCAGAGGAACCTAGTGAAGCAAAGGAGAGAAGCTTCCTCTTCTAGCAGTAAGGTGTGAAGATCTGCCGTGTATTTGCAGTTATCTAAAGGAAGGGCTGATAAGTGCTTGTACAGTGGCTTAAGCACCAGACTGCTACTCCCAAGGTTGGCAGTTCAAATGCACTGACCACTACAGTGAGGCTGCCTGCTCCTGTAGAGATTTACAGCTCTGAAACCCTAAGGCAACGGTTCTCAACTTGTGGGTGGCAACCCCTTTGGGGGTTGAACGACCCTTTCACAGGGGTCGCCTAAACCATCGGAAAACACATACACATTTCACAGTATGTAATTACATATTGTTTTGTGATAATCACTATGCTTTCATTATGTTTAATCATGTTCAATTTGTAACAATGAAAATACATCCTGCATATCAGATATTTACATTACGATTCATAACAGTAGCAAAATGACAGTGATGAAGTAGCAACGGAAATAATTTGATGGTTGGGGATCACCACAACATGAGGAACTGTATTAAAAGGTTGCAGCTTGAGGAAGGTTGCGAACCGCTGTGCTAAGGAGCAGTTGGGCCCTGCCCTATAGGGTCACGATGAGTGGGGTCCACTGGGTGGAAATTCACTGTTGATGGTAAAGGGGGAGTTTAATTACGACAGAGGCACTTTGTTAGTGGTGGGGGAGTTCTTAATCACATTGTTATTTTTTATGACTTAAATGAGGAGCTGTTAGTATTTGAAAGCGGCGTTCAGTTTGCCGAGACTGAGAGGGAACTCTTGTTGGCGTTGTAGTATAAAAAGTACTCTGTGATGGCTAGGCGCTGCCAGAAGTGTGCAGGAAACAGGAAATCTCTTCACACTTGGAATATACTAGATCTTTCATTCAGTTGTGTGTTGTTCCCCATGAATTGTGAAAAGTCCGTTCATTTTGGGCACACACACACATTACATTTAGAAGTAACATTTAAGCCACCAGGGTAGTTGGGGGGCGTGCAAGGTAGGATGAGGGCGCAGGGAGAGAACACCCAGATAGGGGGTAACTCCCATTTGGTTGTCCTCCGGTTTAAAAGTAAAACAAAAACCACAGCGCATGCCATTGTCTGCTGAATTTGGGAGGCTTATTTTATTGGAAACTGGAGGAGTAAGTCAGCTGCAAGCTGGGTTCTGTGGTAGCATTTCATCACGTGTCTTTTTTTCCATTACCTAGTAACATACTTGATACACCCGATGTTTGTTACCTGGAAATCAAGGTGTGACTGCTCATGTTAGTAGTTTTCCGTGGTTGAGGGGACTGTGTCTGCTCTCTGTCTTGCTGCCAGTGACGAGGGAACAGCTCGAGAGTATCCTGCTTTGTTGTGCTCCTTCCCTGCCCCATCCGAACACAGGACTCGGACTTCTGCACGAGCTCAGATGTCTCCTGCTTCCCACCCCCCAGTGGAAGTGGGGGCCTAGTCCTCAGTGCACACTGGAGGCTGCGTCTGTGATGCCCCCGGGGCTTGCCTAAGCGTGTGGTCTTCTCTGCTCCTCAACTGGAGTCCGCTGTGAGCCTGCCTGATAGGCTGCACTGCGCTCCTTTTTGGAAAAAGAATACGTTAGAAGGAAGCTGTGGACCCTCCACAGATGCACCGAAGTGTTCTTCGCTTAGTTACCCAAAAGTATTTTGCCAGCATAATCTGTGGAAAATATCGATGTTTTGGTATTCTGGCCATTCAATACAAACTTCTTCACAATGCTACAATTATTAAATAGTAGTATTACTCTAATCATTCTTGTTATTGTAAAAATAAAGGAGAACATAAAAATTTTCCTCTGATTCAGTCCTTCAGAGATAACCAGTGTTAACGTTTTTTGCTATGGAACCCGTTGGAGTGTAGCCTTTCAATTGCTCTGAATGGAGCACTGACTTGGAGGGGGAGGTAGATAGTAGAAGTAAGTTAGGAGGTCTAGGGTTGATCTAGAACAGAGATTGGCAAATTTTTTGAGACAACAATTTAAAAATTATTTGCGAGCCATAAATGTATTTTTACCAACAAATGAAATGACCATTGTCTGAATAATAACTTTTAAATGAATCTAAGATGGTTTTATTTTCAATTTTCGTTTTACTACAGAGCCACATGTTTGTACCAAAAGAGTTGGCACATGGCTTGAGACCCGCAATTTTGCCAACCCCAAAGTCTACCAGGTAGTTTTCCCTTGAGGCTTGGAATCCGAGAATGCAGACTACAGCAAGATATCGTTTGGTCTCTAAAACAATTTCTGTGAGAAAGATGGAACCATTCTACGCTGGAAACCATGTCCACATGTTCGTATTCGTTCTCTCTGTAGCATTGGCTACTCTTTCAGATTCATCCCATTATTATTGTCCCTTTAAAACAACACACTTTCTCCAGCTGCTGTATTTTGTAGGAAAAAATTTTTCCTTAAAGATTTTTTTATTAAGAATGAGATGAAAACTGTGCCTGTCGTCCTGAAAGTGGACGGCGACTAGGGGGAGAGTGAGAAAGCACCCCCCTGCTGATTGAACAAGCGGTGGAGGCAGTGAGCAAGGGAAGCAGACCTTCTACTGGGCTCTCAGCCCCCTTCCGATGGGCCGCCTTCTTGATGAATGAGGTGCTTTCGAGTCCTGAAATTCTTCCAAAAGTATTGCTGTTGATGTTGAGTTGCGTCTTGGGTTTGTTTGGAATTAAGTTTTATAAGTGTCAAAGTCTGTGGTTATTTAGTCTGAGATGAGAGTGGATATTTTTAAAAGTGCAGGTGGTGTCGATGGGACTGGGAGGGGGGGCATTAGACCTCCCTTTTCTGCAGGTCTAGAGGCAGTGTCCATGACCCTCACTGCCTTGGTGTTGCTGCTGCTGGCCTGTGCTGGGGCACCACGGTGTACCCCAAGCCCTAACCTCTTAGATTCAGCAGAGCTAAGTGGAAAACTCCAGGTAGTGGTTGCAAGTTTTACACAAAACCAGTAAGAGAAAACACTCAAAATGAGGCCTTTTGCTCAGGGATTTAAACCATCACTGTAGTGGTAGCTTCTGCTCTGTGTAAGCCCAGTGTTTCAATGTTTTCAATTGCACCGCCTCAAGGCTTAATGGGACCAAGAGAACAAACCCAGACTGTGGGCTGGGACTTGAGACAGAAATCTTCAGCGTTCATAGAGTCAGTAGTTCTTTCGCGCATGTGTGTGTGTGTTTACGTACATACCTATGTGTACACTGGGTACTGGTGAGTATGTGCTCTAAGTGCTTTGCTTGTACTTGTTCTAAATTGTTAATGATGGCAGCTACATGATCTTGAGGGCTTAGCACCTCTTGACTAGATGCCAGCGCTAAATACTATGCTAAACTCTTCACATGTGATCTCCTATTTTCCTTGTAATAGCTAAGTAACGTTTTACAAAGGAGGAAACCAAGGCTCAGCAGTGCAGAAAACTCTCCATCAATGAAGGCAAGAAGTGGGATTGGGTCCCCGGCTGCCAGATTTTGCAGTCTTGTCGAGTTAACCGTGTGTGGAAGCCTGCGACCTCGTGGTTGCCAAGGACTGGACTGGCACACTGGGTCCTGGGATCGTTCATTCTGGGCTTAGGTTCCTTGTTCTAACCACCTGTGTGACCTTGGCTGCTTACCACTCTGGAGTGGTTGGCTTTAGCTGATGCCCAGGGTGGTGAAGCCACTTCACTGAGCTGTCACAGTTAGCAAGGAATGCTGAGAGCAGTGCTTTTCCCTCATCACAGGATGCCTCCTGTGGGCTTGTCGATTCAACCCTGTATCAGAGGAGCTACTTGCAAGATGACATTGAAGGTCACCTAGCCCTTTAGAGTGTGGTCTGGGGTTGATAAAGGGACCCCTTTTCTCTCTCCCACAAAAGAGCCACCCTTTCATCTCTTGATTAACTAAAACACCCCCTATTGTTTCTTGAACTCTGGAACCCAAGCCCTCATCTTAGGGTAGCTGCTTGCTGTCTGTATGTTTGCTAGCGTCTAGGCTCTCTCAGGTATTTCATAACCTTGTTAGGACCCCTCTGGAAAGGCTTCCTCAGCCAAGGTTACATCCCCAAGTGAAATGTGGAAGTAGATTGGTTTGTGCTTTGGGGGACACCCCACCACCACCACCTCCTAGGTCTGTAAAAGTGGCCCTGGCATGTTTTTCATGGTGCATTGTTATAATTTTCAGTAATCACTCCTATAGCTCAAGGGGGATCGTCTGTAAAGACAGATGGAATGCCCACACGAAAAATGAATTCACGGATTTATGTGATGGAACTGGCCCTTTCTGTCTGCACATGCTGACACGCCAGAGACATTTCTGTGCACCTCACTCTGGAAAGGAAACTATGATGGCAACAAAGTTTACCCTCAGGCCACAATACCTTCAGCAATAAAAGCCCTACCTGCCGAAGAGCCCCCTGGCAGACAACGTTCAGTCTGGTTTGCTTTGACCAAGTTGAGCACCGCTAGTGTGCCTGCTAGGTGTCACACTTCTGTCTGCACATGCTGACACACCAGAGACATTTCTGTGCACCTCACTCTGGAAAGGAAACTGTGATGGCAACAAAGTTTACCCTCAGGCCACAATACCTTCAGCAATAAAAGCCCTACCTGCCGAAGAGCCTCCCGGCAGACAACGTTCAGTCTGGTTTGCTTTGACCAAGTTGAGCACCGCTAGTGTGCCTGCTAGGTGTCACACACAGGTGACTGGGGCTGTAGTTAACTGTGATAGATTGCCTGTGCACTGTGCTCAATGCCGTGACCACCGCCCAGGCTGCTCAAAGTACCAGTGAAGCCGCAGCTGGTGCCGCCTAGAGAGATTGAGGAGGCTCTTTCTGCAGGACATTGCTCTGACATCCTAGGCAGAAGTTACCATTTGAGTAAAGGACGTGAAGCAAAGGTCAGAAAAGACTTGGAGTGGAGCCTCCCCTGGTGAGTGGGGAGACTGGCATCCTCTTGGCAGTGGTACTGGCTGCGTTTCATGCCTGTTCGCTTTGGCTGGATGAATCAACCACTCCGTGCGTGTGCCGCGCGCGCACCGGTTAAATGCCCTTTATGCTTTGCTGGGGCTGTGTGTGGGAAAAGAGCCATTTCCAGCTGGGTCCAGCTGCAATGAAAACTTCTTTCTTGACAAATTGCAGCTACGCCATCTCTCCATGAAAACTGGGGCGCTAGTGAAACATCAGATGCCCCTCCCTTTGGGGAGCAGGACAGCGAGAAGTGGTGACTTCGGGTTGCAGGGTGTGCTGAGTAGAAAATTATTTAAATAAACAGGACTGTGTACATTGATTACTAAACACAGTTTCTCTCTGAGCCATGTGGCTGTCCTCCAAGGATAGCATCGGATGAACTGAGGCTTCCCTCATGGGGAAGTCTGCCATATCACTTTGGGTGGTCAGTACATTTTTATTGAAAGCGTGAAACATTCATGTGACTATATTTAGACCCTATATTAGAACTCTTCCACCTACCTGGCCCCACCTGAAATGTAAAGGATTTTCAACTTTTCAGTTTGAAAACATCTATGCCTTTTAGTTAGCTAGCCTTAATATGATATAGTAGGGATCATGTTGAGCCTACTAATCACAAGGTCAGCAGTTGAAAACCACCAGCCATTCTGTAGGAAAAAGATGAGACTTTCTGCTCCCATATTTATAGTCTTGGAAACCCACAGGGGCAGTTCTGCTGTGTCCTCTGGGGTCACTCTGAGTCATAATCAACTCTGGCAGAGTTTGGTTTTTTGAGGTGACAGATGTGCATGGGAGATGTGCAGGCCGGAAACCATCCAGTTTCTCCTAAGGAACTTGAGTACGTTGTATAGACACCCACCCAGGTCACTCTCTACATCTGTGAGTGAATGAGTTTATACCAGCTGGCCTCTAAGAACCAGCTCTTGCCCGGTTATCCTTCAGAAGTACAACAAAGAAACCCAAGGTTCTGGATCATCACCTACACGTCCGAGACACTTAGAGGTTTGGTACCTGTGTAAGCCTGCACAGGCTTAAGTGAAAGGGGCCAGATCCAAGCTGTGAAACTCGGTCACATCTCAAGGTTGGCATCCACATCTGCACCACCTGGAGGTCCAGTTTGGAGAGAGAGCAGCCGAGTCCAGAAGGGTGGCAGAGCCAGGAGTCATTCTGTACAAGTGCTTCAGGGAACGCTGGTTGTGTCTTCCCCCAAAGGAGGTGGTCATGGTAGGAGTGGGTGACGGCCGGTAGCCTTGAACATCTGCAGGGATGACATGTCCTAATAACTGAATCCAGTGTGGGAAAGAGCCACCATCTGAAACGGACTGAGCTGCCCGAGAGTATTGGGCACTCTGTAGGGAATGCGTCATTAGAGGCCGTAATGATTGCTGAGACTAATGGAAGACTGATCACCCTGGGGGTTCAGCTCCTCTTGGAGGCCTGTACTGGAGCTGTAACTACCTCACCGGGGCTGGGGATGGACGTGGTGCAAGGCTGAGGAGTCAGGGTAGTCTTGCACTTTTAGGCGATGCATATAGACCTAGGCCCTGCCCCAGAAGGCAGGTACAAAGACTGTTTTGCTGTTGTTGGATACAATTGTGTTTATTGCGTTTCCCTCCGCTACTCCAAAAGTTACACAGGTTTATCCTAACAGAAGTAATACAGGGATTGAGTCACTTGTGCTGTCGCTACTTTGCAGGCTCCCAGCCAGCGTGTTACACAGCCCAGTGGCTGAGAGCATGGGCTTTGCTCCCAGGGCCCTGGTTTTCCTCTGCTGTAGTGCCACCTCCTCAGAGTATGCGGGGACTTGGTCAGGACCCTTATGTTTGTCTCCCCAACTGCAGTAGGACCCATGTCAGGCTGTGAGGACTGTAGGTAGGAAGTGTGTTCACACTGCTCAGCGGCTGGCTCAGAGTTGAAGTTCTTAGTCCATGACAGCCAGTTGTATTCCTGATGGTAGAAGCAGAATAAATATGAACTTGTAATCCTGTTGATTTACATGTATTTTTTCTTGTCAGATAGCCTGTTTTAAACCTGGTATTGTCCCTTAAGATTGTATTGAGCATTTCTGGAGCCGTTAACACAATTTACGAAACCATTGTTTTTCCAAAACTAATTTTATAAGCGTTTTCAAGCTATAATTCATATACTATTTTATCCACTTAAAGTGTACAGGCCAGCGGTTTTTTAATATACTTCCAGAGTTGTGCAGTGAGTTCTTGAAGATTTTCATCAACCCAAAGAAACCCCATCCGTTCCTTGTGCACATTGAAACCTGTATCTTCTTTGGGTGGAAAATGTCCGCTGGCCCTCCAGCTTCTTTGTACGTACACTGGTGGTCTGAATGGAGCATTGGCTGTTTCATGAAGCAAAAGGAGAGAACTAGAAAAGTGTAAGCCCGCGGGCCACTGAGTTCTCAGCCTTTGCAGGTAGGTACCCACCACAGACATTTGAGCCGGTACCGTTCCCAGCCATGCTTTGGTCTTCAAGGCCATGGGAGCAGATCGACTTGGGAGTTGAACAACTTACCAGTGGTTGGCAACCGAATGTGTAGGCCACCAGGTCTCCTGGGAACTCCTTTGGGAATTCTGTCAGCCTGTTAGAGGGCTGGAGCTTTTCTCATCCCTGCCTACAGTCAAGGGTGTGCTGTGTCCTGCATCACAATCAGATGCCACCGCCTCCTTAAGCCTTCCCTGATTTCCCAGAGCTCCCGGTAGCATAGAAATGTAGAGAGAGGGTGGTACAAGATACACACAGGGTAGCAACTGCTGGTTTCTAACCCAGCTATGCCTTGGCAAGGACCTTATATTCTGTCTGTTCCTCAATTGTGAATTGAGGATGATGACATTGTGAAGATTAAAGGAGATGAGTTCACGTGAGATGGATGCTTAATTTAGCACAGTGGTCCTTGGACTGTAGTTCTTGGACTGCTTCTATGGCTTGGGGTCAACGTGACCTCTCAGCCCCAGTGTGTCATCTGCATTATGAGAAAAAACATAATACCCGAAAGTCTTGTCAGGAGGAGGCGAGCAGATGTCAGCAAGCCAGCCCCATCCTAGCTACTAGCACTCTGCAAGTGGCAGGCAGTGTTATTTTGTTGGGCTTTATATACTTCTAGCTGTATTTTTCAGGCATGTTACCGAACTGTTCGTTAGGGCCATGCTTTTATCTTTGCTGAAGTATCTTGCTCACCATCATATCAGATCAACAAATGGGCATTAAGAGAGGTGTGTTTAACCTTACAGCATCCTTTTTGTGCTCCTCTCTCTCACTCACTTGGTGCTTCTTGGGTTAGAAGTCACCTCACTTCTGGGAGGGTCTAAGAGGGACAATGGCTGGCTCTGGCTGTTGGAGGTCTGTGGTCCCGGCCACACTGACTCGTCTGTGTGGTGTTTGCAGAGCAGGGTACAAGCAGACGAGAGCCCCCGCCTGCTGCTCGCACCAGCTGCCACATCCTGCTGCCACTAGCTGAGGAAGCACGGGTGGGCGTTGGGGATTTCAAGAGGGTTACTTGACAGGGTGAGTGGTGAAAGCTTGAAGAACCTCAGGTGTCTGGATGTAACACAGAGTTGGAAGTTCCCAGGAACATTTATAGCCATTACTCATCTGTAGTGTCAACCTGAGACCTCACGTTTTAACCGACTGGCTTTATGGATTGTGCTTCCTAACTTGATGGAAAGGGCAGTTAGCATGTAACACACATGAGGCATCCCGTGCAGTACAGTCAACTGCTGCCTATGTGATGTCCTTGCTTCATTCAAGTCCTTCCCAAGTCAGTTCATCTCACTGTGCCTTTGTTTCCTCATCTGTAGAACAGAGGGGTCAGATTTGATCTACCGTTGTCCTTATTAGAGGCCAGTTCTGACTCCTGGCCTGCCCATTTGAACCCAGGCTTGCAGCCTCTGTGTCCGTCTCCTTGAGCTTCCTCATTTTGCTGACCCTCCAGTTTGCCCAGTGTGATGTCCTTTTTCAGGGACTGGTCTCCTCTGACAAAATGTCCAATGCACGTGAGAGGAAGTCTTGCCCACCCCCTTTACCGAATCACATTCTCACTGTACTTCTTTCAAGGCCTTGGGAACATAGACGAGGGAGGGGCTGCATTCCTGGAGCAGTCTTCATGCATTGTATGAACGCTGCCTCTACTGTGGCCTGCCCACTGTTGATCGTTCTCTGCTGAAACTGACTATCACAAAACCCAGGCATCATCTATCCTTTGGGATGAATCATAACAAGGCCCCAAAACATGTGCCTCCTTCCCAGGTGTACCTGGAAATGATTATTGTCCTTTTCTTTGCTGCCTAGGTTTCTATCTCTCCTGCTCTTAGCACGCTCTGCTTTTCAATGTGGAGACCTGGTTGTGTAGTGACTACTCATTGGGCTGTGATCTGCAAGGTCAGCAGTTTGAAACTACTTCATTGAAGTGATTTCTAGTCTGTTTTTCCTGCAGGATTGGAAAGGCACTTAAGCCAGGCCTGTGACCACCACCTCTGTGTTTCCCATGTTCTTTAAAATCCTGAGCACGTGGGTTTTCCATAATAAACACCCAACAAATATTTACTGAACTTGGTCCAAGGAGCATGATTTATTTTGCATTGAGTCTTCATCATTAGGTATAGAAGAAGTTTTTAGAAAATTTAATGTTACTTACTTCTTCCTCATCAATTGCCAAGGGCAGTGATGGCTCAGGGACATGTTTACCTTCCAGGTGGCAGATCCTGGGTTCAGTTCCCAGCCAACCCCCTTCTCGCTCAGCTACCCGCTGCTATCAGAGGAGGCCTGCCTGCATTTCACTGTGGTGGTGAGCAGGCTTCAGCACAGCTGCCAGGTGGAGACTCAACATCCTGGGGTCTGCATCTGAAAATCTGACCCATGAAAACCCGTGGATCAAAGGCTCGGGCCCTGTTGGGCATGAGGTCACACGAGTCAGGGACTGACTCTGGCAGCTCATAACACCACCAATTCCTTGTCCTTAGTTCCATCTTTGACTCTGTGTCAGTCAGTTTGGTTTTTGTTATTGGAGCGCTGTCTTTCATTAGTTGAGGTGCACGTCCTTTCTGTATCCTGAGGGACTACTACATGGTAAGTGAGGTAATTTGGGATAATCAATATAATCCCTCTGTAGGAGGCTACAGAGGCAGCAGAAAGTCAACATTTGGATTCAGCAGATTGCAGTAACTCCGTAATTTATTTGCATCTAAGACAAAGAAGGAATCCTGGTTAGAGCATTTCCATTCACCCACACCACCCCTCCCACCACCCCCCAAAAAACAACCTCCAACCAGATGGCATATAATTCATCTACAGGCAGAGATTTTGGGGGGGATACCAAACCAAAGAGTAACTTTTTCTCTCTCAGATCTGCATATATCTGTATCTAGTCAGTCTTCCCTTGTATGTTTATTGACATTTTCTTTTGGTGCATTTTACTCAGGACTTCTCTTACCATCTCCCTTGTCATTTTTCTCCACAAGACCAACTCCCCCCCCCCACCTCCTTTCTCCATTCAGTATTGATGAATTGCTATTCCAGCTCCAGACTCCCACTGTGTGTGCTCACAGCCTGTTTGATTTGACCGAGCAAAGCCAGGCAGTGTGCTAGGCTGTTGTGCCAGCATTGTTTCAGGAAAGTGGAGCAGGGAGGAAATGCTGTGACCCCTGAGCGTTCTGCATCTCTCCCTAAAGAAGGAGCACTCTGGGGGGCCTGGGATGGAACATGACAAGGTGCTTATGTTCCAAACAAACACAGTGTTTCTTCCTTAAGTAGTCACTGTACTTTACACACACACACACACACACCCCTGCTTCGTTTTCTTTTTAAAGTACAGTGACTGAAGCAAGAGAAAAGAGGCTTTTCGTTTTAAATCCTTTCTATTTAAACATTCATGGAAGAGTGCAAAATAGGCCTGTGTGTTGGTGATAAACAGACTTTATTGGGGATGATGCATTAGAATCTGTGCCTTAACTGGTGGAAGAGTTTGAGGGACTCTCATCTGGCGAAGCCATCGCTCTTCCTTCTGTAAACATTAGAACTGGAATTCCCAGAGTTCACATCAGATTCATTGATCATTCTTTTGACCCTGACAGACTGTCGGCTTCTCTTTACAGTTCAGAAGCTTTGGTGCTGAGGCAGGCACTGTGTGAAAGTTCAGATTAATCAGATGGCTTTTTTACTGCCACTGATGCCAACTCATAGCCACCCTACGGAACAGAGTAGAACTGTCCCTGTGGGTTTCTGAGGCTGTAATTCTTTACAAGAGCAGAGAGCCTCATCTTTCTCCTGCAGAAGGACTGGTGAGTTTGAACTGCCAACCTTGTGGTTAAGCAGCCCAACACATAGCCCACTACGCCTCCGGAGCAGCTATCACAAAGCTTGGAACTTGAAAACCGGTCCTTGTTGCAGAGGCGACACAATACCATAGCCATGTGAGGTCGCTGCCAGACCTGCCTCTGTGCCCTTAATGGAGCTTAGGCTACTTTCTGCTACTTCCGTGCTATCCTGCGGGACATGACTGGGAGTTAGATGGCAGTGTACTTGAACCTAAGACAAGATGGTTTAGTATGCCCAAGATAAACTGACCATACATTGGAATCACAGACTTTTGAAAGTGGACAGGGTCTTAAGGTCTTTGAGATCAGCATATTTGTCTTCTGTGTACGTGGGGTGGCATAAAAGGGCTTCCTCATGTTTCTAGATCCTCCCTTGGAAGTTCATCAGGTGGCTAGCCTGGTAGTTGTTTGCCTGTTCCATTGCTCCAAATGCCTTTGGCCAAAGACAGACCAGGAAACAAGAAAAGGACAGGTCAGGTTGCTCTCTGGCAAAGGGAACTGGGGCAGTGGTATTGATGTCTGCTGTCGTGATCAATGTCTTGGGGTAGGTAATTTTACTCATGCCATAGATAACTTCCACTTACAGAGTGACCTCCTGGAAACCACAGAAAGCCGTGAATTGTTTTACTGGGTGACGCTGTGAAGGAAAGGCACTCGTCCCTGGTAGTGTGGAAAGCTATATTGAGGCTGGCCGTGGTTGTCTCTTTAGCCCTTCCTGCCTCACATAGCCCTTATCTTCTAAATGTTTTGAATGTGTTCTTCCCCCGTTTTTGAGGAATACAAACCTAGAGTCACATGATGTATGCACGTTGGTCGTCCAGTTTGTTAGTTAGGCACCACGGAGATAATCTTTGTGGTATTAAAATACGGTGGCTGGTTTCTGATAAAAGTAATTCTGTGAGCTGCAGTAAAATAGAGTGGAAGTTCACTCCTGTGTTATACAGTAATAAACACAAACAAACCTATTCACACAGAGACACTCTAGGACAGAGCAGGGCTGGGGTTTCCAAGGTTGTGGATACGGAAGCAGGCAGGCTGCCTCAGCCTTTCCTCATGTAATAGCGGTTGGTTTGAACCACCGACCTTTCCAGTTACTTAGCAGTGCCATAGCCACTGCGGCACCAGGGCATCTAGCAACAAACCCATTACTGTCAAGTTCCCAAATCATAGTGACCATGTAGGACAGAAAGCTGAGATTATATAGCGAGCACATGTAAATAATTAAATGAGCTGTAAAGATGCTGTTACACAAAAATTTGTATCTGTAGCTTTATATTCTCCTACCTCACCCACCCTCTCTATATTTTGCCCCACAAATCCTTAACTTTGACACTCCAGTGTGGTAGCTGCACACTGTTCCATTATAATCATATTCTTGGGTGGTGGTCTCCCCCCCCCACCATTCTAATGACACACACACTTGCTCTGCTCATCTTTGTGTTGGCTACTTGAGGAAGGGGCCCTGGAGGGGAGTTGCCTGGTCTTGGGCAGTTGACACTTTGTGACTTGCTGTCCAGAAAGGTTAGTGGTCCCACCTGTACAAGTCAGCCCCACCTCAGCAGGCTCCCCGTTCTCATAGGGCATGTTGTAAATACATGCTTGGTTCTGGGCAGACTGTATCCCCAAGGGTCTGCACAAGGGCAGCATCTTTTGTGAGGGCGCAGTGATGGTTCCCTCTGCAGGAGACCCGGCTTTTATCCTGGCCACTGCTGCTCCCGTGCAGCCACCACCCACCTGTCACTGGACGCCCATGTATGGCTGTGATGCCCAGCAGCTTTCAGCAGAACTTCCAGATGAAGATAAGGAAGGCCTGGCGCTCTACCTTGAACATCAGCCAGTGGAAAACCTTGCAGACTGCAGGGATCCACTCCTTCTGCACCTGGACGGGACGTCACAGGATTGAGCAGTTTCCTTCTTGAAGCAGGGATCCAATTATTGTCATCCTTTACATCGGCCTTTTCCTCCTCGATGTCTTTTTTGTGTTCATTCACTACTGCTGTAATCTGTCAGGGAGAAATGCTAGGGCTCTCTGTCTCTTTAAGAAACAGGACTCTCACAATTTGCAGTACCTGGGGCCTGCTTCTGGCTACGTGATCCAAGGCGACAGTGACTTCAGTGAGTATGCCAGCCTATTTCTGGTCCTGCTCCCTCCCTTGCTGCCGTCTTAGCACGTCTCACCAAGGTGCTCACCTCCCTTCCCTTGTAGTTTCTGCTCCAAGTCACCACAGTAGTTGCTAGAGAGGAAGTGAAAATTGTGAAAACACTTCAGAGGGCCGACAGTGGGGCTGGCCAGAGAAGTGACTGTTCAGAGTTCTAAAGAACTTGTGTTAATTATCTTTTAAATTTTCTGTTTAGATAAGCAGGCATATCCGCCTTTTATCCTGGTGTTGGTGCTGCCTGGTCCCCAGGTCTCCTGGGACAGGCCCGAGGGTGAGACTAGACGCTGTTAGCCCGAGCTCTGTCGCTGATCTTGTCTTCCCTTGGCTTATTTGCCCTTTGGTTGGTATGACTGATTTCTGAGAGATGGAGAAACACTGTTTCTTAAAATTTTTTATTGTTTGATCTCTTTATTTTTAAAAATCATTTTATTGGGGGCTCTTACAGCTCTTATCACTCTCCATACTACATCCTTTGAAAACACTGGACTCTTGTCTTTATTTGAAGTTAGATACACATGGGATCCAATCTCCGATTTGTTCCCTCCTCGGAAGAAGGCCCAACCTTTACTTAAAGTCTTTGGTCCTCAGAAGGAGACAACAGTAGCCCCCTTGATGGGCAGTTGTTGGAAGGGTTAACTGGGATGGCATTCAAAGAACCCAGAGCCAGCCCTGAGTCAACAGCGAATGTTTTACGGTCACATTTGTCAGTTGTCCTTATTTGGTTGTGTTACCTATTGACTGTTCGTTTGAGGGCAAAAAGTAAGTGTTGGAGAGGATGTCCAGTTCAGTGCCTGGTACCCGGCAGAGTCAGTTCTCAGCTCGCCAGCCTCTCACCACAACCAGTGCTTCTCTTCAGAAAGCCACCTCCCTGGCTCAGGGGGCCCATCTAACTCTGGTGTTTTGCTTCTTGTCATAGAAACTGTCAGTGGGCACTTCCGCACATCCATTTCCAAAGAGTTTCCTGTTCCCTATTTCAGCTGCCTCTTTACAAGTAACTGACTTAAGAAGGCAGCCACCACCTCGCCACCCACCATTCCTCAGCAAGTCCCCTGAGCCCACTCTCATCTTCTCAGTCAGTAGTTGTCTCCATGGGCCCTGATCCATGACCCAGGGGACTTTGCCTCAGGAGTAAGCATAAGCCTCCTCCCCAGGCTGACTCTGAGATATTAGTACTTTTATTTCCCCAGCAATGGTTTGTTGAACATTGGTTACGGTCCATACAGAGTTATCACAAGTAATACACACAGAACTACAGAACTCGGGAGAAGTGGAGCTTGGCTTTTCCTTATGGGAATAGCTAAACAGCCGTGATAAGGAGGTGGGCTCATTCTAATCCCAGAGCAGGTCCGGCCCTCCCTCCCCGGTCCCCTTCACTCTCTGCTTTGACTCCACAAGGATCCATAGAAATTCAGAGGCAACTTGGGGCCTCTCAGGGTTCAGACCTCTTCCTACAGTATTGGAAGGCCTGGTAGTGTGTGGCCTATGGCATTTTGATTTAACTGGTAGGCTGACCAAACGCCAGGCACTTGGCATGAAGGCCTTTCATTGCGGATGCTCTTTGCATATGGCACTTTTATATTCACATTGACTTCCTGTCAGTCACTGCAGTGAGTGGTGCACCCACTGCAAACCTGTGTGAGGGAAGGAAGGAAGCAGCAGGGCTGGGGAGGTGAGAGGGAGAGGAGCTGGGGAGCCCAGGAGGTGTGTTAGACCCTGTGGGGTGCCTGTGAGGCTGCAGCCTGGGGCCTTCTCCTATCCCACCCCTCCCCGGAAATGACTGTTAGGGCAGAGGCTTTGAGTTGTTTCAGCTTGGGGACAATATTTAAGATAAAAATTCATGAGCTTTGAGTATCCTGGGACTGATGGTTTCAGATAGTGAAGTTGTTTTTTTTAAAGTTAAAACCTCTGGTTTTCTTTGAGGACGTTGACTAAAAAGAGTTTCCCATTTTCAAATTGCAGCTCAGTTGCTAGCATTGTGGCTGTAATTTGAGAATAGCACCAGACTAGTCTGTTACTCTGCTGATAACTGTACAGTACATTTGCATGAAGGTGTTACTTTAAAACCGATTCTTCCCTGGCCCACTATTGCCGAGCAAAATAGCAATTTCCTTTCTAAGGAAGACATTTGGCAAGAGGACTATGTGATCTCGTTAAAATGGAGGCTAGCATAGGTGAACAGAAGTGGACCTTTTGTCTATTCTGTTTAAGGGTTTAGGGTTTTGTTTTTAGTTTTCTTTTTTTGGTTGAGAGGTGATAATGTATGGGCATGTAGTATGTTTCCTCATTTGGGATCCACCAAAGTGACTTTAGGAGCCCTGAGGGCACAGTGGGTGATATGTTAGGCTACTAAGCCACAAGGCCCAAAGTTCAAAACCACCAGCCACTCAGGGAGAGAAAGATGAAGCTTTCTACTCCCATAGAGTTTCATTCTCAGGAACCCACCAGAGTGGTTCCTTCTACCCTGTCCTATGGGGTTCTTATGAATCTGAATGGACTCAGTGACTGAGTTTAGTTTTGGTTTGGAAAGAGTTAACAGTCTCAAAAACCCACAGGGGCCTTTCCACTCCATCCTATGTAGGCTTGACATGGGTCGGACTCAGGTCGATGGCAGTTGAGAAAGTCATTTTAAAGTGATCCACACAGGCCATCGAGTTTTTCACTCCTCTGTCCGCTGTCTTCCATGCGGCTCTCAGCCTGCTTCCCTCCTCTGCCCATCTGTGACATTTCAGAGACTACACAGGCTGATGCAAAATAAGGCGATGACAAAGACACTAAGGGAGAAGAATTTAAAGCCTGACCATTCTATACTGGGTTCTTTCATGAGCAAGCATGCTGCATTCGCCCTGCTTTTGGTGCCAATTCGCTTTATTGTTTTAAATTAATGAGCTGTCATTCTACTGTGATTAAGTGACTGCCTATAGGTGAGTGAACACCTGGCTGCATCCCCTTGTCTTTCTCAGGTGCTCATGTCCCGATCTTACTTGGATAAGAATCACTTGTGGGCAAAACCAAATCAGAGCTGTAGAATGACTTAATAGCAGAACAAGCTATAAGCAGTCTCTTCCTCCTGTTGTGTGTTAGACCTTGTTTCCACAGCGACTTGGAGGCGTAGAAGCAGATAAATGTGGGTTCAAGTCCTCACATTGGAATTTAGTGGTGTGCGAACTTGAGGGGGCCTTCTGAGCTGGTCCAGCATGGCTACCGTACAGCAGTGCACACCAACTCACTGTGTGATTCCCAGAGGCTACATCATGGGTCTTGGAGTCTGGGTGAGATGGTGGTCAGCGCTCTGTCCCCTATAACCACACCTTAATCTACTGAGAGGCAATGGAATGGAATGCACTCTGGGACAGTGCAGCACAGCAGAGGAGTGGCCAGTAATTAGTGCTGGATTCTTGTCCGCAGAGATCTGGCATTAGAGGTCAGCCTCCTTAAACCACCTGAGGAAATGGGCTCTGTGGTGGTGGTGGTGGTGGTGTTGACACTCTGTTGCTGTTGTTAGGTGCCATCGAGTCGGCTTTGACCCATAGCAACCGCACAACAGAACGAAACACTGCACGGTCTTGCACCATCCTCCCAGTTGTTCCTATGCCTGAGCCCATTGATACAGCCACTGTGTCAATCCAGCTCCTTGAGGGCCTTCCTCCTTCGCCACCCCTCCACTTTACGAAACATGTTGTTGTTCCCCAGGTCTCTCCTGACAATACATGTGAAGTACACTGCGCAGTCTTGCCATCCTTGCCTCTAAGGCGCACCCTGACCTTAACTTCTTCCAATATAGATCTGTCTGTCCTGTTAGTAATCTATGGTACTTTCAATATTCTTCTCCACCACAATTCAAACGCATCTGTTCTTCGACAGTTTTCCTTATTCAGTGTTCAACTTCCACGTGCATATGATGTGATAAAGAGATCTTGTGCCCCAGATTTAATCAATGGATTACATCTTTGATCTCTTAACTGTTGCTTTTGTGAGCATTGATTGTGGATCCAAGCAAGACGAAAATCCTTGACAACTTCAACCTTTTCTCCATTTACCATGATGTTACTTATTGATCCAAGTTTTGAGGATTTTGGTCTTCTTTACATTGAGTCATATAATCCATACTGAAGGCTTCAATTTTGATCTTCATCGACAGGTGCTTCATGTCCTCCTCACTTTCAGCAAGCGAGATTGTCATCTGCATGCCATGTTCTTCTCATATAATCTGGCTTCTCTCATGATTTGCTCAGCATACAGATTAAACAAATATGGTGAGAGGATACACCCCTGATCCACACTTTTCATGATTTTAAACTACCCAGTATTCCCTTGCTGTGTTCGCACAACTGCCTCTTGATTCATATAGCAAGTTATGAATGAGCACAGTTGTGGCAGTTACATAATCTCCTGTCAACTTGAGTGAAGGAGTGGAGTCTATCCTGTCAGTGAGGTCATAGCCAGTGGTGACTGCATGGGCATGGCCATCTGAGGATTCTGGGAACTCCTGTCTTCCTCTCTGGAGGCGGGAGACACACTCTCTCTGCTTCGTATTCCTGTTTCAAGCCACTTGGAGCCACACTGAAGGAGCCAGAGGCCTGGAACTGAAGGAGCCACATGTAGACCCACACCAGCACTGAGATGCTTCCACCACCACTGGATCCACAAGACTTTCCACCCACTGGCCTGTGATCTTCCTGCATTTGGCATCATTGCATGGTTGTATGGGACTGAACAGGAAATTATAGACTGGTATCAGACATATGAGCTAAGATTGGACTTATGGAATTAATATGGCCTGGGCTGGGATGTTTTCTTAATATACAATTACTCTTGGATATGAAACTCTCTTACACACGAGTGCCTCTGGATTTGTTTCTCTAGTCTACCTGGAAATGTTCCAGAATTCCCATTCTTCTCAATGTTATCCACAGTTTATTGTGGTCCACACAGTCTAATGCCTTAGCATAGTCAATGAAACATACCATATATACTTATGTATAAGCCAAGTTTCCCAGCACATTTTAATGTAGTTTTTGTGGTAAAATTTGGTACCTCGGCTGATATTCAGGTCGGCTTACACCTGAGTATATATGGCAGGTAAACCTCTTTCTGGTGTTCTCTGCTTTGAACAAAGATTTCCCTGATTTCAGCAATGATATCCCTTGTTCCATATCCTCTTCTGAATCATTCCTGAACTTCTGGCAGCTCTCTGTCACCCTATAACATTTAAAAACCAGGAGCTGTCTTTTTGGAGTCCACGAAGCACGGTGAAAGAAGTCTCCACCCCTTGTTCTTCAACTCAAGGCAGTTGGCTATCTCTGCGGGACTGTTGACAGCTCAACCAGGGCCTGGGCAGAGCCAGTGAGACATGGTGATGTCATGCACAGAATGCTGCTCTTCGTTCCCTGGACCTTCTCGTGTGTTTAGAACGAGTGGGTTGGACTGGTTTACCCTTTAGCATTTGTCTTGACCACTGACTTAACTTCTGAACATTTCGTCATCTAAGGAATTAAGAAACTGGAGCGATAATGTATGTGTGTGAGAGACTGGGGACAATCCCTTATGCAGCTCTGCTCACCCCCAGAGGGAAGGCCTCCTGAGAGCTGGCCGGCAGCTCGAAATGTCTCTTTTTTACGTTTGCATCCCTAATGTCTCTTCCTCTCCTCCCTATGACGTCCTATTCTGGCTGTCTGTTAGTTGAAGCTTAATTGTCATCTGGCGTAGTGATCTAGTTCCCTTTCATCAATGCTGTCAATGCCTGACTGCAGGGTCCTGAGCTCCAGATCAGACCTGAGGCCTTGCACCCTCTATCTTTACCAAGCATGCTGGTTGTGCCAAATGTGAGCTGAATAAGTATGGATTTGCACATACATGCTCCAGGTCAAAATCGAGTCTCCTCATTTAGAGGGTGGTCCCATTAATAGCAAACCTTTTTTATCTGTTTGTTTCTCTTTTATTTGAAAGTACACATTTCACATCTAGTTTGGCTTAAGATCAATTTTGCCTAAAGGCTTTGCTTTTTCTATAATTATTGGTTTGTAATTATTGGTGGTGTCATGGATTACATATTGGGTTGCTAACCACAAGGTCAGCAGTTTGAAACCACTGGCTCCATGGAAGAAAGAAGAAGCTTTCTACTCCCATAAAGATGTCTTTGAAACCCACAGAGGCAGTTTTACTCTGTCCTGTGGGGTCACCATGAGTCAGCATTGACTTGATTGCAGTGTGCATGTTTTTTGCCTCCTCCCCCCCCCTTAATAGTATGAGATCCTTCAAAATGTTATTGGAAAGATGGAATTGAAGGATAGTGGATCTATTTTTCACAAAGTTGTTGAAGCATCTGTGTCTATATTGCATATTTTACTCTTTCTGAGTAACGGTTTAACAAAGTAAAATATTCAAAGAAAAAATAGAAATCATCTCTGCATGATAGAATTGGCCATTGTTATTTAATTCTCATGTTTTCTCTCTTTCCAAAATATCAATCCACATGGATATTTTTTCTTATTTTTATAAAGTATAGTCTTGTGAAAAACCTGAAAAAAGAGAAAAATATAGGGAAGAAAAATTTTAAATCACCTTTTACTCTGCTACCATTTTGGTATATTGCACTGTCACTTGAATATGTGCAGGGCTGCCCCAGGTGGCTTTCGCACACAGAATGACAGCCCTCACAGCAACAGCCTTCATGATAGAGCTATAAACAGGACCTTCATCAAGAAACAGACCCTGACCCAGGCTGGTCTTTAACCTGCACAGCATGGTCTCTGCCAGCCTATAATTACACATTGTGTTGACACCACGTGAAACTTCTGTATTTATTGTAAAGCACCACTGTACAGGATGGGGAGGTGGAGTCGTTTCTGTAGCAAGGCTGAGTGTAGGCAGAATTTATAAAGGTACGGTTTCCTTTCATGTAATGTAAACTGCTAGTTCAGGATCGTTCCTAGCAAAAAGGTGTTTCATTTTTTAAGCCCGGGTCTGTATGATCTCATGACGGACTCTAGCAATACAGTGACCCATTCTCCCCCAAGATTGCTGGCCTGCTTCTCAGCAGGGCCTTGTGGTTTCGCTAATGAAATCTTGCAGACACGATGCTTGAGCCCCTCTGCCTAGTTTTATCACTCATGCTGCCTCTAAGACTAATTGCCTTTGTGGTTTCATTCTCTTAAGGACACATCTATCACTATGAAGGTCACGCTGGTTCACCCGTCTGTCCCTGTGTCTGCTTCATGACTCTGAGTCAAAGAGCAGCTGCTCGGTGGTTTTATGCGATTAAACGGTAGTGGTTGTTTTGGGTGGGCTAATATGTTTTATTTAATTAAAGAGTTCTTTGAATTTTAATTAGTGAATTGATGCCACTGCTTCCTTTTGATAACCTCCTGTGCCATGATGCCATCAGCTGAGACTGTTATAGCCTCCTCAGCGGTATAGAATTAACGTTTATAAAATCCTTTCATACTCATTTTACCAAAAAAAAAAAATATATGGTAGCTATTATCAACCCATTTTGCAGACGAGGAAGCTAAGGTCTTCCCCTAACCCCGCAAAAATCACAGAGTTTTTTCCAAGTTAGTATGGCTGGGATATGGCAGAATTGGAACTCTCTACTAGAGAAACGAGATAAGTAAGGATGTTACAATTGAGGGAATGCTTTGACTTCGTCACTACCTGTTTTTATTAGGATTGCTCTACTGTTAACATCTTTAAAACATGTCCTCTAGGGCTTATACAGAGTTTGGGACCCCCTTGATGGTGTGGACTCTTCTCCCTCATTCAGCCCACCCACTCCCACCCCTTAAGTGTGTGCATGAAGGAGTTGAAGTTGTTCTTTATGTCTGCCTAAAGCACACACACTGGTGGACAGAAAAATTTATTGTCGAAAAGACCATAAAAATGACGTCTGGATTATTCATGCTTGGGATTTTCTGTCTCCTTTCCTTCACTGATAGTAATGTTAATAAATAAATTTTACTGCATAGTATCAATTTATCAAAAGTTTTGGCACTTACTACTGGATTTTTGATGTGGTCTGACAGTAAATTTAAGCACATCCCATTCCAAAGGGCTGAATTATATATACACACATGCACACACATATACAGCTTGGTTTTAGTCTTTCTTGATTAACGTTTTGTTTATTTGGTAGTTGGTGTTGTCTTGTTTCCACGTATATCCAGACATCTGTTTGATTGTAATACGGAGTTTATTTTTGAGTTTGAGTTCGGAGTCAAATATCTCTCCTGTTTGATTGGACATGATACTCTTGTGTCTAATATTTTAAATCGGACAACTCTGGAAACAGTTGTTAGCTCCTAGAATATCTTTTTAAGTTTGGACTATTTTTGAGTTTGAGTTCGGAGTCAAATATCTCTCCTGTTTGATTGGACATGATACTCTTGTGTCTAATATTTTAAATCGGACAACTCTGGAAACAGTTGTTAGCTCCTAGAATATCTTTTTAAGTTTGGAATAGAATTTGGAAGCCATGATTTACTGAACCTATCAGAATGAATTGTTACATGCATTTTAAATATTGCTATATTAATAGAGCTTGTGAGAGCATTACAAATTCAAGAACTTCTTGCTAGGAGCAGATTGAATTATTCATTTAAAAATGCGAACATCTCCTAAGTTAATTCTATCTCAGGAAATGGGGACAACTTGCAGGAGGAAGCTATTCAATGAAGTTGTGCAAATGTTATTGGTTTCAAATGCATTTTTAATACTCATGTGTTTGGGGAGGTAGCATAGTGCAGTTGAGGAATTAGAGTTTTAGAGCCAGAAATAATCTGACTTCAAGATCCAGCATCAGCTGCCCCTCTTTGGGAAGAGTTTTTGATTTACTTCCATTAGCCTTTCCAGTTCTTTTAAGTGTGGGGTGCAGTGACAGGACCCTTATTTAGCACAGTTCCTCCAGTTTCATGAGACTGAGACTATAGAGAGGAGAGGGGAAAACACATGAAGGGCTGAGCGTTGCGCAGAGAGCTATGTCTCACACAAAGAGAAGGTTGCAGATTGGGTGTTAGGGGAGAAAGAGAAAATAAGAAAAAGGCAGGGAAGCATATTATTACCAGTGTTCGAGGAAGGATCAGACCTTTTTGGACCCTTGGGAGCAGGACCAGAAAAGCAGGAAAAAACCTGGTCTTCTCAGTTTGGCCTGGACCGAAATCCAAGGCCCGCCAGTCGTTTGCTCACACTTGATAGCAGGAGCCCCTCTTCTGGTTTTGCCTTTGACGGGGGGAGGGGGGGGTATTATCATGATGGAGCAGTAACGTGCATGGTAGAGGACCCGTGAAAAAGAGGGAGACTCCTAACAAGGGTGATTGACAACAGTGGGCTCCTCAGACAGCAACAGTTGTGAGAATGGCACGAGACAGGTGTTGTTTTGATGCATAGGGTCGCTGTGGGTCGGAAGTGACTCAACTCCAGGACACCTAACAGCACAAACATTTTTTTGTACAGGATCCCGTAAACATCTGCGACCTTCAGTTACTAAAGAATGACCCAGAACCTCATTGTATTCAGGTGTTCTCTTGAACAGATATGAACTTGACCACGTACTTGTTCCATGACAATGACTATTCTTGGAACTGAGGACTACAGTACTAGGAAAACACAGATGGAATTCCTGTTTTGTTGAGAATACAGTACTCAGCAGGAGTGAGACAACGAACAAAGATCATTTCAGGTGGAGGGCACTGCTTTGAAAGCAAACAGGGTGACACCTGGTGGTTAAGGGTGGAGAGAGATTCATAAATGCTGCCCAGGGACACCCAATGGAAGAGCACACCTTTGAGCTGCATCCTGAGACACCAGGGCAGCTGGCACCCCTCCTAGACTCTGATTGTCCCTAGTGGAGGGGCTCAATGGGGGGCCTAGGTACAGCGGACAGCATCTAGCCAGCTTGGTGTGCCTGCGCTCTCTGCCCCGAAAGACTTCTAACTGGAGGAAGACGGCACCATCGAGATGCGACAGAGAGAGGGAGAGAGAATAGTAAATAGATGTGCAGTTACGTGGTGCATTTTGAGCAGTAGAGAATTTATGTGGTTTAATGGAGTTTATTTCAGGATTGTGCCCTAAATGGATACATTAAATAATTTCCCAGCTCTGCCCCTTTCATTCTTCCATCTGCTCATTTAATCTTGGCCTAGGAGCTGAGCTTGCACTTTTTGTGCTCTAAGGTTACTGACCTCTGCCCCTGGTCTCCTAAAACATGTGAGGAGATGGAAGGACCAGCTCTGCTAAGACCTTTGACCAATCAATCATGCAGCTCCTCTGGGGCTTTGCGCTTACCACAATGGGTCAGGTCTACTCTGCTTCTCAATGGATGTTGTTGCTTAAAAGCAGAGCCTATTTATCAAAGGCTAAAGAGGTTGTCAGTGTGGGGAGAGGGCCATTAAAATGGAGCCATTATCTGAGTGACTGGTAAAAGGGAGCCATTTATGTACAGTAACAGTGATTGCATAAGGAAAAGTAAGTCAACAAATCTTTGAGTAAATGAATGACTGGCTAAGTATCGATACTCATACACTAAAAGCTGTATTATAGTGCTTCCTATATTCACTTCAGTACTAAGGCATGCCTGTACTTTCCCTGTGGTAGCCAGGAACCCCATAGGGTTGGTATTATTTGTGCCATTCTTCAGGTGAGATCCGTAAAGTGTACTAGGGTTAACTTCCTTGCTGAAGGTCTCACAGTGAGTGGATATATGGAATGGGGGCCCAGGCTTCTCTGAGTCCTGATTAGTAACAAGTCAGGACTAACCCCAATGATTTTGAGACTTGAGACAAAAAGCATTGAGTAGATATTGTCTGGGGAGAGGAGGTGATGAACATGAATAAGGAGCTGAGGAGTAAGAAGAACCTAACTGGGTAATAAAGTTTTTGAACTAGGTAGCTCCTGGATGTGGAGTTTTGCATACTGGTTCATCAGAAACCTTCTTTTGAGGGGTGTGGGGACCAGTGAAACAGCTCATTGTGAGTTCTTGTGAATGGTGGCATTTGGAGGTTGCTTCAGACTCAATTCACATGCAGGTTTGAGGCTAGTGTAACGTGTTTGGTGGAGGAGTGACTACAAGTTGGGCTGCAGGTTGGAACCACCAGCCATTCCACAGGTGAAAGAGGAGGCTTTCTGCTCCCATGTGCAGTTACAGACTTGGAAACCCACAGACAGTTTTACCCTGCCTATGGCGTTGCTGTGAGTCACATGGACTTGATGGCAGTGAGTTTGTTTTGTTCATTTCATGTAAGAAATGGGAATAATTAAGGATTATGAAAAAGCATGATCAAATCTATCATGAAGTGATTGCCTTCATGATGGTAGGAACTGGCTAAGCACTACTGTAGGATTTACATTCATTGAGCTCGTTTTCTGATGGTGGCAGACAGGCTGCAGTTAAGTGAGTACTGCACAGTGTGTCAGGTGATGGCCTTGGGTGGGCTCAGCGCTCGGCTGCTAACCACAATGGCGTGTCAAACCTACCAGCCACGTAGCATGAGAAAGATGTGGCGGTTGGCTTCCTGAAGAACCTGGGAACCGAATTCCACTCTGTTTTGTAAGATTACTATGAGTTGGGATGAACTGGACACAACAGATTTGTTGTTGGTGGTTTGGTTTTGTCATGTCATGATAAGGGTCACAAAGGGGTAGGGGAGAGGTGGGATTAGAGAATGATGACCGGTGTGGGAAGAGAGGCTTGAACTTTGCGTGAGAGTCGGTTGTGCACATCCTGGGAGTCTGTGGAGCCAGTGCAAGTATACTAGATGTCTGAGCTTTCACCCGAGTGTGTGAGGAAGAAGTGGAAGGAGGTTGAAAGGTGACCAGGACAAGTTTTATAGCATCAAGTGACCATTGTAACAACTCTGAATAGGGAAGCCCTGCAGAGTTTTGAGTGGAGAAGGTTGTGACATTATGAGTCTGAGTAATGGACTGGGGCCACCAGGTACAGGGTAGAATGAGGGAGCCCAGAGAGCGCGGAAGGAGTCTGCCTGAGTCGTTCAGTGAGGTTATCTAGATGATTTTGCTCCTGCATTGAATTGAAACCGTGTACCAACACAGGAACAAGATTGACCTGGAAAAGAGGTTGCCATGCCCAACCTTGGGTGGGCAGTAGGCTTAGAAGGACCACTGGCTGTGTAAATAAGAGTTGTAAGCATATTTGAACTACATTGTGAAGGTTGTATTGGCTCTGATCCATCTGTAGATTGCTGGGCATGACCAGATTCATTGATTTAAAAAAATAATTTTGAAACTTGTCCTAATATATTAGTGTTATTGGTAGAGTGCAATTATATTCTTTTAGAGTGAATATGACTCTTTCTCAGGCTATTTTGAACAGGAACAGAGAAATAACACGATAACATGAAAGGTAGTGAGTACTCTTTTCTGAACACCATAAAATAGTATCCACTGTAACCCCTAGGAGCCATTTCTGAGGGAGGGTGGCGGGAGCTGTATCCTAAATCAGTGATTCTCAAGAACATCAGTGGTGTTGGGCAATACCTGGAGCCATGTTGAATTTTCAACAATGATATCACTAGCATCGACTTGGTAGAGCCAGAGATACTACTAAAGCTCCTCCAGTATACAGGGCAACCCCCATAACAAGGAGTAAAGGCTCCACATCCAGTGCTGAGCTTGAGAGGCCTTGTTCTAAGTTGCTTGCTCTAAATAGCATGGAGAAAATACCGGAAGCATAAACATTTGCTTTTGCTCTGCTCAAGCATAGTTTGAGATCCTCAGCCCTGCAGGAATCCCAGGAGAATTATAACCTTCATTTGATGGATGCAGACACAGCCTCAAATATTAGTAACGCTCTGGCCCTTCTGCTAACCCATGGTCAGAGCCAGCACGCACACCGAGTGCCCCTCTCTGGGAGGAACCTGGGTGGTGTAGGGGTTTACAGTTGGGCTGTTAACCATGAAGCCAGCAGTTCAAAACCAAAAGCTGCTCCTCAGGAGAAAGATGAGGCTTTCTGTTCCCATAAAGAGTTCCAGCCATGGAAACCCACAGGAACAGTTCTGCCCTGTCCTGGAGGGTTGCCTTGAGACAGAATTGACTTGATGGTAAGTGAGGGTGTTTGAACACGTTCTTGAGCACATCACCACACAGGCACCACCAGCTATTGAATATTATTTGGGTCTTCTCTCGTGCACTGTGTATAGATTGTCATTTTTCACTAAAATGCCCTTCAATGTTTTCCATGGCAGCTTAGTTTTCTAGTAAAAAAACCGTCCGTCCCCCCCC
>NW_022103896.1:10011125-10044490 GCF_000313985.2 Echinops telfairi
GACGGACAACAGAAAAGTGGGTGAAGGGAGATATCGGACAGTGTAAGGCATGACAAAATAATAATTTATAAATTATCAAGGGTTCATGAGGGAGGGGAGAGCCGGGAGGGAGGAGAAAAATGAGGAGCTGATACCAAGGGCTTAAGCAGAAAGCAAATATTTTGAGAATGATGGGAACAAATGTACTTGACACAATGGATGTATGTGTGGATTGTGATAAGAGATGTACGCGCCCCCAAAGAATTAAAAAGATGACACTCTCAAGGTAAAGGATTGACACAGTGGCTGCAAGAGCAGGCTCCAACAGAAGGCTTGTGAGGGCGGGGCGGCACCAGACGGGGCTTCCTCCTGCTGCAACTCACAGGGACCCTACATGAGTAGAGTGTGCTCCAGAGTATGATGCGTGCGTACCTACTAATGTGGGGAGGGAGTCAGGGTCCGTTAAACAGGTTGTAAAACAATACAGGAAACAGCCCATTTTGTTAAAAGAAAAACCATGTACTTTTAAATCATGTACTTAAAAGAAAATGTAAAAGATGCCTATTGACTTTCTAGCTTAGTTATCTCTGGATGCTGGAGTTTTTGGATGATTAATTTTTGGTGGTGAACACGTAAGAGGTTTAATCTAATTAAGCAAGAATCCAGAAGGGGTGCCCCCAGTATGTGGAGGCTCCTTCCTTGGAGGGATTCATGCAGATAGCAATGACTTCAGTATCACTGGCCAGGCATTTGTGTTTTTTAATTTAATAATTACTAGTTTATTTTTTAATCATTTTATTAGGGGCTCATACAACTCTTATCACAATCCATCCATCCATCCATTGTGTCAAGCACATATGTACATTTGTTGCCGTCATCATTTTCAAAACATTTTCTTTCTACTTGAGCCTTTGATATCAGTTTCTCATTTTTTAAATCGTTTTCTTAGGGGCTCATACAACTCTTTTCACAATCCATACATACATCAATTGTGTAAAGCACATTTGTACATTCATTACCCTCATCATTCTCAAAACATTTGCTCTCCACTTAAGCCCCTGGCATCAGCTCCTCATTTTTTCCCCTCTCTCATGAACCCTTGATAATTTTAAATTATTATTTTGTCATATCTTGCACTGTCCGACGTCTCCCTTCACCCACTTTTCTGTTGTTACTAGTTTATTTTTAATAACTTCATTACCATACAATTCACCTATCCTATATTTCAATAGTTAAGTCACATTCATAAGAGTTGTACAACCTTCACTGCAATCTATTCCAGGACATTTCTTCTTCCTTATACTTGTTTGCTCCCCATTTTCTGCCAGCCTCCCCTGTTATGTCCCTTTGAATCTATTGATTCATGTCCCTTTGAATCTATTGAATGTATTGTTGTCTCTATGTTATCTGGGTTTCATATAAAGAAAATCATGTAAAATTTAGACAGAATACAAACAATAATGGTCCAAAAATAATGACTGAAACAAAGAGAAACCTCAATTGAACACAAAGCAGAAAATATTTAAAACTGGAGCAATTGCACACTGGGTCCAGAGAGGGAGATCACTGACATGGTGTCACATTTAAACCTAACTACAGGTGCAGTAATCCACCCTATCACTCTGGTAACAAAGCCTGTGCCATCTCTGGTCCATAGTGGGAGGGGATTCACCAGTGATGGCTTAATCTGCATGGGCGGACCCTGCAAATAGGTTTGGGTTTTTTTGCTTTTTAATCTTCATTCACTCAGCAACTGTATCTTGAGTGCTAGCTGTGTGCTGTGCATTGTTCTAGGATAAAAAATTCTTGCCCTCATACAGCTGAATTCTAGGACACAATTGATAATCATTTCTGTTTAATCCTAGAATAGGACAAAAATGCTCAGCGGGAACAGGGATGGGCTGACAAGATGTGTAGCCATGCATCACTCCAGAATGTCTGATATTTCTCAGGACACACAGTTTGTTAATGGGCTGTGCTCAGTGCACGTGTTGAGAGAATTCAAGTTTTCTCAAAGGACAGACACTGGTGCATGTTTATTTCATAGTAGGCAGTGCAGGAGAAGGTACCCCTATTAATTACGTAAACCATTACCAGTAGGCTAGCCTGGCTAAGATATCAGGGACCCCTTCTTGTTGTAATCTGTGTTTATTCTGGTTCCCACTCACTTGTCTGAACTAATGAGTGTTTGGGCATCATTTCCATGAGAGCCTGGTGGGAAATCCATCTCTCCTCTTGGAAGCCCAGCACAGCTTTGTCAGGCTGGGCTTAGATTGATCAGTGACACTGTGCTTTCCAGAGGAGGGGGTGCCTTGCTAGGTCTGAAGGGCAAGCAGCCCCCTTCTGAGAAATGCATCATTCCTCTGGACATGTGCTCATTGGTCGAAGCTTGGACCAGACCAGAAAGAGAGACTTGGATGACGTCTCTCATCTTCTTTGTCTTGACCCCAAAGAGCCCACCCAGTGGGCTTTCATTTTAAGAATCCAGAGTTTAGGATGAGGATAAATAAAACAAAAAAGATGTCTTCTCAGTAAACATTATAGTGGTACTTTATGATGTGACAATCTAACTTGAGTTCCTTTGATTTCATTTCGGTTCCAGACATTGAGACCTGGCCTTAATAGTCTGAGAAACGACAGGCCCCAGTTGTCTTCCTGGTTCGCTCATGGGAACTATTAACAACCTCAGGTCACACTCAGACCAAGCACATCAGAAACTCGAGGGGTGAGATTTCTAAAGCTCCGGGTGATTTCAAGGTGCAGACACGGCTGAGAATTTCTGAGATGTGGTTATACCAGCAACACACTGCAGTTTTACCTTCTAAAAATGAGAAGGTAGGGTAGTATAGCAACGTTGCCTTTCACTGTGGTTGTTGTCGGGTGCCCTTGAGTCACTGATGGCTGGTAGGGACCTATGTACGACAGAAAAGCAACACTGTCCGGTTCTGCACCACCCTCAACATTCTTATGCTTGAGCTCATTGCTGCAGCCACTGGTCAGTCCACCTCATCGAGGGCCTTCCTGTTTTTCACTGACCCTCTACTTTATGGAGCATGATGTCCTTCTCCAGGGACTGCTCTCTCCTGATAACATGTCCAAAGCATCCTGTCATCAGCTTACTTATAAGGAGAAGCATGTAACAGGGTAAGTTCATTTAGGTGGCCTAACTCGGTTTACTTTTAAACCCCTTCACTTAAGGCAAAAAGCCACACCTGCCATTCACCTGTCAGCTCACTGGATCTGCTCTGTGGAATTCTGGGAAGTTTAGCCATCTTGTATTAACTTTGCTGTGTGTATAAGAATTTGTCCTCACTTAAGTTTGGCCAAGAAGTTCTGTGTGATACATGCTTGTTTGGGCTTAGGATTCCTGGTTTCATTAGCTTCCATATCCTGCACTTGTGGTTGCTTCCACAATGTAGTCTTCCGTCTCCGGGTTTTCTGTTCCACCAACAAAGTATGTTCAAAAATTCTAATCTGTTTATACTGCATATATGTATATTCACTCTTAGGCATTTCATTGTTTCTCAGAAGCACATTATTTCTGATGTTGAAATGTAATGGGTTTATTTTTTCTTTTTGGTAAAAATGTATTTTCCTTCTCAACTGCCTTTTTTGTTGTTAATCCTTCTGATTTTGAACTTACTTCTGTTTCTCCCCTGGAATGATGTATTATTCTGCTCCATCTTCTTGATTACTCTCTCTAAATCTTACATCGTTTTCGCCCCGCCCCACTATTGAAGCGCAGCTCTGGCTGCCTTGTCACCATCTATGAAGAGCGATAGCAGCGTCTGTTTGAACAGTGTAGAGACCAAGCCCACATCTCAGTGTTTCTAGCAAATAGCCAATTGGGAAAAGGCGGGAGGGCCGTGCTGTACAGGGGAGGCTGAGACACATTCTGAGGGCGTTGGACAGGACTTGTTAGGGGTATCCAGCCTCAGGTCACTGCATGTATTTGTCAGTTACCCTGGCATTTCCAAGCTCCTCTGCAATGTACAGCATAAAAACCATGTTGTACCATTGATGGCAGAATCACCTGCAGTTTTCAGTGTGCTGCTTGGGCACACTGCAAGCTTCGCAGCCCGCAGCTAGCCCTTGGATGGTTCACAGCCATTGTCCCTGCCATGGGTCTGCTTAGGGCAGTGGTTCTCAACCTTCTTAAGGCCTCGGATCCTGTAATACAGTTCCTCATGTTATGGTGACCCTCCAACCATAAAATTATTTTTGTTACTACTTCATAACTGTAATTTTGCTATTATGAATCGTCATGTACTTATCTGGTATGCAGGATGTATTTTCATTGTTACAAATTGAACATCATGAAAGCATAGTGATGAATCACAAAAACAATATGTAATCATATGTTGTGAAATATTTATTTCTTATGACAGATAAATGAAATTTTCTCTTGAAGCATTGTGTAGGATGGGTAACAGTCTCCACGCCAGGTACTTGTATGTGGGCATATCTGCATGTGGGTGGACCCACCTGGAGACGAGAGAAGAGCGGTGTCTGGTTCTTAAGAATATCGGAAATCGGTGTTTTCCGATGGTTTTAGGCTACCCCTGTGAAAGTCATTCGACCTCCAAAAGGGTCAAAACCCACAGGTTGAAAACCCGCTGGCTTAGGGTCTCACCTCAGCCTCTGGGCAGGTTTGCAGAAAAACAGGTGGACCCATGGTGGGCCCCCAGCCTGACCAGGTAGTTACAGTTACTCTCTTTTTCTGTTCTCTGTTTCCTGTGGCCCATTGGAGACTGTTTAGTCACGAAAGGGGGGTGTGTGTGCACACTTCTCAAGTATATTCATGTCCCAGGCACTGCTAGGTGCTGGGGTGCAGCAGAGTACAAGACAGATGTGGTTTCTGCCTTCCCAATACTCAGTCTGCTGGGGGAGGCAGCCTTTACAACGCAGGTGGGCAGTGCTGGTGTGGGGAGAGTGTCTGGGCCCTGGAAATCCAGGGCATACCTAGTCTGTCAGCTGGGCCCAGGGAAGACATACATCCAAAGGATGTGGCTTCGAGCGGTGACCAGAGGATAGAGGTGGGAGGTGGAGGTGGAGGCAGCTGCTTGTTCGTGGTAGCTGGAGCCTATTGAGGGAAGGCGATGATGGAGCAGGAAAGAGGTGTGTCATGGGAGCAAGAGGATCCTTTAGGGTTTGAAGCTGCCATGGACATGCTCAGCGTTGTTGTTTTGAAGAACCACCTGCTTGCAGTGTGGGAACAGGTTGTAGAAGGCAAGTGGACATAAAGGGAAGCATGTCCCTAGAGTGTTGAAGGTGAGCTGCCGGTGGCTTGACTAGGAATGGCCAACGGGGCTGGAGAGGGAATCAAGACCTGTTTAACTCTGGGGTCTTCTTTGGGGACAGAAATGATGCTCGTCCCCTTAAAGTGAGGGTATGTCCTGTCTGCTACAATTAGATTCTCCATCTGTGGTTTAGAGCAGGTTGGACAGATGCACATTGGTTTCCAGCCCCATCACTGGCTCCCAGGGGTATGGGGCACTCTGCCTCGTCTCTCAGCCCCCACTGAGTGACAGGGTGAACTCTGTCTCACTCACCAGCCTTGGACCGAGACCGTTAACCTTGAACCCTGCCAGGCCCTGGAAATCAGATGAGAAGCACTGGCTATAGGTGCTTCCAAGTGGCTGAAGCGGAGAAACAATTAGAAAATAGATGGGGGTCACCAGGAAACCATAGCTTAGGGTTTTTGCTTTGTTTTGTTTTTTCTTTTAAACAAGAACCCTTTTTGGATTCGGGATCCGAGGCTGCTCGGGGCTGTGTGGGGCTATGTGAGGACTAGAAGTCTTTTGCAGGAAGGAACTGAGCTGTAATGAGTAGTAAATTGCTAGTTCTGCCCAGCAGGCACCACCGTGGGCTTAGCCAAAGGAAGAGGGGGAAGTGCCGCTGGAGATGGTGTGGGAAGCGTACAGGTAAGCCTGCTTCCTGGCCCTCTGAGTTCCCCTGGCAAGCACCTTGGGTGGGGAGAAGCAAGCTACCTCTCAACCTCAGCCAGGTGCTGCCTGAGCAGGGCTTCATGAGGCTGGGGGTGAGTCTCATGAACAAAAGTGCATGCCTTCCATCTCAAGAATCCCCCAGAGGCACACATCTACTGCATCTGGTGATAGCAGAGACCCATCCCAGTTAGGAGACAGTGTCTGGCCTGAGGTTAGGGACACGGAGCAAGGGTGCACCAGGTGGCTTGGTGTGGACTGCTTCTGAGAGGGGCTGGACTGGGGGCTCATAGGGTGGCCTCCTCTGTCTCTGGGCTGGGGGGTCAGAGGTGAGCAGGGTGGCCCCTTGCTTCTCAGAACATGCAAATCCATCAGGGCCTTTGGTTGGTATTTTGGGAAATAAAGGGAGAGAAAGACTTTCGGTGACCAAGATGGGGTGTTTAAAGAAACATTCCCCTTTATTTAATATAGCCCAGTTCCTAAATGTAGTATGTTTAACTTTGGAATCTTAGCACCGCTGTGACCCAGTCCAGACTTGGTTCTGATCACTGCATGCAACCTAGATAAGGGCTGATTTAGAAAATACCTTCTAGTGTCATAGTTCCATGGTATTTTTAGGAACCTTGTGAAACAACAGTATAGGTACACCTGCAGAAAGCCCACCCAGGCACAACAGCCAGTGTGTTCCTTAGGAAGCTTTCCTCTTTCCCAGGGGCCACAACAAACCTAGGGCCTTCAAATCCCTCCTATAAGACAGAGAGAACTTCTTAGGGATTCTGAACCTGTCAGTCCTGGAAGGAGTAGTCAGCCTCAGCTTTCTCCCAAGAAGCAGTTGGTGGGTTTGAACCACGAATTGTGTGGTTAGCAGCCCAGTACCTAACCCGCAGCACCACCAGGGCCATGTATACTTAACAGCTACCCTGATTGTGTGCCTACTTTTTTGCCAGTTGTTTTAAATACATTATCTCATTCTGTCTCACAGTAACTTCAAGGAGGTGGTGTGATTCCTGTTGGATAGTTGAGGAAAGTGAGGCTAAAGGTTTAGGTGGCTTGCCCAGGGGCATATGACTAATTGGGCACAGACTGTGATTGGAGCCCAGCTCTGTGGGATTCAGGGACCATTGCCCTCTTCATTGCGGTTCCTGAGTAATCACCGTGGTACCACCTTTGCCTTGGTGTCTTAGTGGTTACACATTGGGCTGCTAACCACCACGGTCAGCAGATTGAAACCACCAGCTGCTCTACTGAAGAAAGATGAGACTCTGCTCCTGTAAAGAGTTACAGTCGCAGAAACCCACAGGGACAGTTCTGCCCTGTCCTGTAGGGTCACTATGAGTTGGAATTGACTTGATGACACTGAGTTTTTTGGGACAGTCTTTGCCAAAGATGAGTTGCCATCTGCAGACTTGTAAGCCTACCTTAGAGGAAACCAAAGAAGGGTTGTTGTGTGCTAGATCTTAGCGACATTCCTGTAAATTGGCTTTGTTCGTTTTTCTGACATACAAACGTTAATTTTTAAAAGAAGGCATCTCTTTGTAATGGTTTCTGTTCTTTTTCAAGCTACAACAAAGTCTCTGTAATTGGTCTCAGTCATAGAACTGTGACTTTAAATGGCTGCCAGACCTGGCTGGTGGTTGGGCTTTACTCCTGTGACAGTCGATCTCTGTTCCCATTAATCAGGCGAGGGACCTGTGACTCTTGATGCTCTTGGCACTACATAAGGAGAGGGCATTTAGGGGTGCCTACTGTCTGCTAGCACATCAAACACAAAAAACGCATGAGCCCACGTGACATTTCCACCCACTGCGGGGAGGATACTGTTGATCTCCCCATACCCAGGTGCTGAAGCAGTCACGTGTATAAGTGGTGGTGGGTTTGGGGTTTGAGCCCGATCTCTCGAGCTCCTGCTGTGTGTGATGAATGACCAGGGCAATGCCCGATGCCTCCAAGGCTGTCTTTGTGAGATGAAAGGGAGATGACCAGGAGGCCTGGGGATTAGATTCTTTGTGGAAGACAGTGAGTGCCCTTTTTGGGGCGCTCTGTTGCTGTGCTCCCTTTCAGGACTCATCGCCGATTGCTTTGTGGCAATCTGTGGAAATCTCAAGTGGGTTGAGAACTAGTCAGTCACTGCACTGACATAGAGGGTCAAAGGCAGTTCATTTTGGCCATGGGGTCGGAAAGCGCTCTGTGACTAATGTAGTCTTATGTGGAGCTTTGATTGTTCAGTCCTGTTTTCTCCCAGTGACAGCTGAGAGAGAAGAGATTGTAAGTGAAGTGGGGGCCTAGTGCCTCTGGGCCTCTGACATGGAGGATGGCACTGCATCAAAGGGCAGGGTGTTGGGCTGTCCAGTTTGTGGTTGCTTCCTGTGTACACAGGCCACGTAAGGTGCATAGTGGACATTAGCTAAGTCAGGGAGAGTGGTTTTCGTTCCTCCTCACCTGTAGCACAGGTACTGTACTAGGCAGGGGAGAACACAGGCCCCTCCCACAGGCACATGTATGGTCTTGTGAACTAGGCGATGGCTCACCCCAGTCATCCCAGGGAAGGGGGCGGGGGTGGGGGTGGGGGGACACCCTTGTGGTTCTGGAATGCAAAGCTGATTCTGAATTCCCTTCTGAGCTCTGTAGGAGCTCTGGTGGTGGAATGGGCTGAATGAACTCTAAACCACAGGGTCAGCCATTTGAACCCAGCAACTGCTCTGTGAGAAAAAGAGGAGGCGTTCTGTTCCCATACAGATTTACAGTCTTAGACGCCCCAAAAAGGGGCAGTCCAGTTCTGTCTTGTAAGGTGGCTCTGAGTGGGAATTGATGGGCTGGCAGTGCGTGTTGTGTTGTTTTCTCCCCAGCACTGTGGCAAGTGGCACGGGCAAGGGAGTCCTTGCTGTACCACTTCTGACTGTGCTGTCACTCTGAGCCAGGCTGGACCTGAAAATGTCACCACGGACTGAGGAGCATTTAGTGCGTGGTGGGAGAGGCTGGGTGTTGGGAATTAGCCAAGAGCAATCAATGAAGGGGCTCCCTCACAACAGTCACAGCATGACAGCCCCTCATTGCTTTGGCAGGGTCCTGGTCTCACTCAGTTTCTTATTCCTCAGAGTGGGGCCCAGGGGCCAATGGGGTCAGCATCCCCTCGAGCTTCTTACACTCCTCTTTGCATCAGTACCTGCTCCTCACTGGAATCATACCTCATTTGTGTGTACGTTTTAGAAAAAGGAGAACAATTCTGTTGACCTCAAAGCTAAGGGAGGTGATTTCTGGAATCATCTGGAGCGGACCTTTGAACAGGGCTGCTGCTAAGGGTTAACTTCACTCGCTTCCCAGTACTTGCTAAGTATTTTGAACAGCAGAGTCCAGATGGAGCTACTGACCATGCCAAGGTGGTCTGGCCCCTGGGGAAGACAAGCACGGCCTCCCCTCTGAGCCTAGAGTCAATCAGTAAAATTAGCAAACGAGTCTGAGTTTGACCCGAGTTAACACTCGAGGCCGTAGCGTGCTTGCTTCTGGCTACCCAACATTCCGTATCCGAGCAGCCGGCGTCCTCTGTGAGTGCCGTTGTCTGTGGGGACCTGCTTGTGCACACAGAGGGCGAGAGATAGTTGTAGGTGGACAGGAATCTGGACCAGGAATGGAATTCTGCAGTAATTGATTCTTTTTTTTTTTTTTTTTTTTAATGTTTTGGTTTTTTTTTTTCTTTTTTAACATTTTATTAGGGGCTCATACAACTGTTATCCCAATCCATACATACATCAATTGTGTAAAGCGCATTTGTACATCGTTTCTCAAAACATTTTCTCTCCATTTAAACCCCCGACATTAGGTCCTCATTTTTCCCCTCCCTCCCCGCTCCCCCCTCCCGCATGAGCCCTTGTTCCCTTGTCCCTGGGTTTGTTATCCCCTCTTCTTCCCTTCCCCCCTCCTCCCCCTCTCCCATGTCCCCCCGGAACTGTCAGTCCCGTTGTTTTCTCCTCCAGATTGTTCATCCAGCCTGTCCTATCCAGATAGGCCTGCGGAGACAACATGCATAAAAACAAGACAGAGCAAAACCAAGCAACAATGTACAACAAAACAGCAACAACATCAAGCCATTGATTCTTGGATAGTCAACATGGGGAACATTTTGGGGTGGCTGCCGCCTTTGCAGAGGTTGAAATGTCAAGCCATTTCCCTTCCATCTCTGGCTTCCTGTCCTGGTCCTGGTCACATCCTCCTCCTTCCTCTTCAGTAAAGCCCAGTTCACAGGGCCCTTGCACCTCAGCACCTGACCTCTGCTGGCATGGGACAGTGACACCACTAGTGTTTGTATTCTTGTTTCTGTGAAAAGTGAACCACTTCCTCTTAGCTAGCTATCTTAGCACCACTTACCCAGACTGCCTGTGTGCTGGCTAAGGATCTGGAAAGAGTCCAGCTTATCATGGTGGCTCCAGAACCCGGTTTTTGTTTTGAGCCCACATGTGTGCTGAATCTATACATGAGCACATGATCCACGCTCTCTTCTTGCTTCCTCTTTCCCCATCAACTGCTGGTCATGGATTTTTGATAGTGTCTGAAAGGGGGGGCCAAGAAGCTTAGCAGTGGGAGATAAAACTCAAGTCATTGAGTTTGACTTTTCTTCAGCTCTACAGTGGCATTGTGTGATAAGCGCTGTTGGGCTGCCCAGGGCAAGGTCTGCAGTCCCCCACCAACCGCTGTGTGCAGTTCCTTAAAGAGTGACAGTCATGGAAACGGTGTAGGCATGCTGTGAGTCAGAATCACCTTGACAGTGGGCTGTGGTTTGGACTTTGGGAGCTCATCTGTAGGAAGTCTAACTTGGGCTTGGGAAAGCTCTGGTCCATTACAGACCTGACCAGGCATCAATGCAATGAGAGGGAATGCTCAGACTGTCTCTCTTCAAGGTCTTCACTGCCAGCAGTGGATTGTAATGAGTGGAATTCTGGGGAGCCCACGAGGCATCAGGTTTCTCCAAGGTTTGGACTGGTTTGATATGCAGATGGTGGCTTGTGAGTCATTGAATTCATTCGTGCCTAGAAATGTAAGTGGGAGTGAACCCCCTAAGTGAATGGGGGCTTTAGCTGCTGCTTCATGGTATGAATGTAACTCATTCTCTCCACTCATAGCCATTCACTCACTCACTCACCAGATTTGCCTACTTGCACTTCCTTTTTCTCCTTCCGTTTCCTCTCATCTCTTTTTTGACTGAGCCATGGTGGAAGGTACTAAAATAATAAGTGTTTTTGCTCTATGGGTGTTCCCTGTCATACCTTACATCTTGCATTCTCCAAGACACCAGGGGACCGGGGCAGGAGATGCCTGTCCGCAAACCTTGTCCCATAATGAGGACAGTGCATCCTAAGAGGAGACATGTGGAAGCAGAAATGAGGGGCAGATGCACTGCCTGGCCTAGGCCTCTGCATACTTATTTTCCCTGGAGCTTATCCACTTGGAACAGATACTCGAGCAATTGTCTATTTCTGGCTCCGGCCTTTTTCTCCGGATGTCAGCCCTGGTTTCATCTTTAAATTCTTTAACACTAGGAGAATCTGACATTCACATTCTAAGAGTGCCCTGTAATGTATCCATTTACATACCAGTGTTTCTCATTTTTGGCTGGAAGAGTCTGTGAATATGTACAAAAATCTGAGGTTCCTTTTTAGTTGCTGCAGAGGCAAGCCTTGGGGGGTGAAAGCCAAGATAAATGGATTCCTGAAATGATAACGCTGCAGCTCATCCTCTCAGCCTGCAGGCTACTCTTAGGTTTTGGAAGATGAGCAGCTCCTGCCTGGGAATACCTTCCTTGGTGGGCTGCACTGACTGCATTAAGGGTCCCTACAGTCCCTACACCTGCACACCCACATCCCACTTCATTGACTGAAAACCTGTCAGCCACGGAGGGAGCAGATAGGAGAGGGCACAAGATGGACCATGCAGGACCCCTATCAAGAAAGGAGTGCCATCCTGTGTCTTCAAATGAAAAATTTTCATAGTGGTGTAAAGCATGTGCAAGAAATTAGCCTGAGCTTAAAGATCAGCAAGCGGTTGGGCACTGGTAGAAGTGGTTTGACATTAGCAATACTGTAGGCTGGGAGAATGACTGCCATGGTATGAGGGACAACTGGAAGGACGGTCATGGCTTTGGGTTCTTTGTGAAGTGGCTGATCCAGGATGGCCTTCTGTTCTTGCCTCGTTCCCTCCCTCCCACAGCTGTTTGTACTATGTTGCATCACTGTGCTGGGAGGTGAAGGTGACCCTCTGTGGCCTGCAGTTGCTATTGTTGGGACGCCAGGAAGGGCCCTTCAGTAAGTGACCACACAGCACATTAAATCCACTTAACAGCTCTTCCTGTCTTCCCTTATCTCCAGGCCTGAAATCCAGATGTTAATGGTGTTGGCAGCAAAACTGACCCAATCTAATGTGAAATATTTGTAATTACAACAAAAACTACTTTGGGTTAATAGTCAAAAGTTTTGCCACATAAATAATGTCAACGGGGTGCTGCTCTAGGCCCCAAGGGTGTGTTGCATATAGTATAATCTTAAGTGCCCACAATTGTAGGCTCATCACTACCTGGTTCCTATGTTTTTAAATAAAGTACCATGGACCTGGAGTACCCTAAGACACTTCAGGCGAATCATGAGTTTAATGGTTGTTGTGGGCAACCTTGGGAACAGCCACATGCATCACTAAGCAGAACTACTCCATGTGGTTTTCTTAACAGTGTTATTTCTAGACACAGTAGACACAGGTGGCCAGGCCTTTATTCCACAGCACCACTAGGTGAGTTCAAACCACCAGTCTTTAGATTAGTATTAGAGTACCAGTAGTGGAGTCAAACCAGGCTCACCCCCAACCCCCTGCCCAGGAACTGGAATGTAAGCGCTTTCTTAGAGATTCGTATGCTCTGAGTTGTAAACACCTGTGATAGTTTTTGTGTGTGTGTGTGTGGCACCCATCAGAGGTATGGGTGGAGTCTAGCCTGTCAGTCAGGTCACATTCTGATGGTACCTCCTGGTGGACTGGCCTTCTTGAGGAGTATTCTGGGAACCTCCTCTTTGCCTCTCTGCCTCCACCTTCCTGCTATTGACTTGCTCAGAGAGCTGCCAGCGCCAGCACCATTGACCCATGAGACTTTGCACCCACCAGCCAGTGATGTTCCTGCATTCTGCATCATTGCATGAGGCTTCATGAGTCTGAAGAGGGACTTAGGGACAAGTATTGGACATGTGGCCTAGTGTCTGACTTAAGAGTTGATCTGGACTGGGCTGGGATACCTTATTGATGCAAAATTGCTCCTTAATATAAAGCTCTTTCTTACACATATGATTGTTTCTGGATTTGTATCTTTTGTTAACCTGGTCTAACACAACACCTGACTTAAGGGGGCGGGAATTAAATATGACCTTCTAACCCTTACCTCACTCCTGTTTTTATTTAATTTTATTTTTTGGTTCAGACTAAGCTATAAGGTGGTGGTAGCCATGAGGATTTTGGATATTTTCTAAGCATTATAATATAACATCTCCTCTTGTAAAAGTAGTACATGTACTTTGTAAAATAGAAATTGGAAGAAAAAGCCCCCCGTATTTGTTCTGTTTTGCTCAGGACGGTATAAGTTCCTGGAAGGCACCATCTTTGACATTTGTCTCTAAGTACTCATGCAGACTAGATTTCTGAGTGAGTGAGTGTGTGTGTGTGACAAGTATGCGAGTTACTCTACAAGTATGCACAAGAACCCACATTTCAGTCAGACAGTTTTCAGGTGTGTGTTATCAGAGAAGTCATACCCGTCATAGGGCCTCTGGATCCTTTTTTTAATTAAAAACAGTTTCAGCAAGGAGCTTTTTTTCCCCCGATAGCCATCATTTCAAAAATATGGGATTCTTCTTAGGAGTAGGTTCTGGGGAACACAAATGAATATTTGTGCCCTTGAAGTCAGACACTAGAATCAGACAGGTTCCAAATAGATGTAAAGTCCCAGCTGTGTCCCAGAAGAGTAAGGGATAAGCATCTTGAAGCAGCTTCCCCTTGGCTGGAGCTTTCTGTATTTGCATGAACTGTCTAGAGAGCCCTTTAGTTTCCCTAGTCTTAAGGAAGGCAGTGTTGTAAGAGTAAAACTGAAACACAGCACAACAGCCGTGCTTGGGGTCACCTGTTCCAGAACTGCACCCAACGATGCAGATCAGTTGGGCATGGAGCTGACTTGATGAGGTGGCTTTGTAGGGAGAGGCACCTGGGCAGGAGGAAGGTTGTCACAGAGACTGAATGGGGCAGGGGCTTTGACAAAACCCAAAGTACATGCCCCATCCATCCCTCAAGCTGGAAAATTAGTCTAATGATTACCAGCCCCACCTCCTGTCTCCTACCTCCCCACTCAGCTTTACCTTCCTTCTCAGAGATGGATAGAAAGGATGGATAGGATGGGTGGATGGGTGCTCAGTAATAATCACCAAAAAAGACTGTGAGTGCAAACCTGTGTGCATGCCTGTGTGAGTGTCCCAGCCTCTACCCTAACACGTGGTTTCTATTGGTTTCCCATCTGGAATATGGAGGGGATAACCGCAAAGATTAAGGGGGACAGCACCGGGCAATACCAGCTCCATGCTGCCCTGTAGTAAAGCCCTGGCTTACTGGTGCCTCACCAACATTTCAGAAGTCTCCCGTTAGCGAGAAGTGATTTTCTAATTTAGGACAAATACTGAATTATTTATTATATCTGTGCCAGCAAGGCCTTGGCCAGTTCTTTTGTTTTTGCTTATTTTTAGTTACTAGTCAGGGAATTGTTGGTGCATTTTAGCAGCAGGAGCACAACACTGTAAACATAGAGCAGAAGCCAGAGGCAGCAACCCTTCCACTATGATAAGCATAGATAAATATTTCATCTTTTTAAGCAAGTCTGGCTACTGCCTCCGGAAGAGAACCACCAATGTCAGCCTTGCTCCAACCACATATGAATGCTAGACTGACACTGGTCATGAGGCCTTCCCAAGGTGTCCAGACAATCAAAACCAACCTGCTGTGTTCCTGTTGTTTCGCAGAGATGTCAGGCTTATTGCCGGGTAATTTAGCTGTTAACACATCAGACGATTTGTCTTCGTTTCAGTAAATTAAGATGGTCTTTGAATAGATAAATATGATTATAATTATGTTTTCCCCCGGCTTTAAGTAGGCCACCAACAACTACTCCAATGATTGAAGTTCTTTGTTCTAGCTGATGTACACCAAATTCTTTTCATTTGTGAAATGTCGCATGTACTAGTGGTCCCAAACGCCCTAAATGTGCTTGTTTCACGTGTGTGTCTGCAAGTTGTGCAAGGAAGGCCGATGAGTTAAAGTCGTTACTGGGATGACCTAATGTATGTTTTGCAAAGACTTTCCCTCCATGCTTCCTTTGGAAAATGAGCCTGCATGGCCAAGCCATCCTTGTTCCTTTGGTGTGGTGTAACACGCTCCAAATTTTGTAGTCCAGGAAGATAAATGGTAAGGAGTCACTTTTCTTAATGCCACTGCTTGTTAGGCTGGTCTTCTTCCCTTTCTTCTTGAATGGAGACTTCCAGTTCCTCTCTTACAAGGAGTGTAAGTACCATTAGTGGCAGACATCCACTCGTGATGAGTGGTAAAGGGGCAGCCCTTTCATGCAGTTCCTCATGTTGTGGTGACCCCCCAACCATAAAATTATTTTCGTTGCTACTTCATAACTGTAATTTTGCTACTGTAAAGAATTGGGCGACCCCCATTAAAGGGTCGTTTGACCCCTAAAGGGGTCCCAACCCACAGGTTAAGAACCGCTGGCCTAGACTATGGGGAAAGATATTTTTATTCTTTGATGAAAAGCTGTTAGACCATGTCATGACTCAATCACTGCTCACCCCTGTGGCCACATCTCAGTCTACATGTGGTCACTGAGGTTCCTTGTCACTTGGTTCCCAGTCACAGCCAGAGAATTTGGTCTTATTGAGTGATAGCACGTGGCATTGTAAATCTCACCTGCACCCGGGTTCCTGCTCATCCTGTTACTAGATGAGCTGGATCTTCACAGACCCACTCAACTTTTCCCTGCCTATGGTTTTTCTTGGGCTTCTTCTCACCTTCAGGGTACCACACTGTGTAGATGGGAGCCACAGCAGAATGACTAAGTTAGATTGTGAGACAACAACAAAAAATCCTGTATTACCCCAAAATTAAAAAAACAAATTAAGTATTTGAGTTGGGACAAGTTAACTGGTTCATTAATTATAAATGCAAAGCCTCCAGACTTTGAGATGTAATCCCTCCTTGTTAGAAGTTAGGCCCAAATGGAGGAGTTAGGAAACCAGAAGAACCAAAGAAACCCCCACATCCTCTTCCTGGTCATCTTCGAGTCACATTAACAGTTCGCTCAACACTCATCTCTCAGTGAACAAATCCAGACACGGCAGTGTCACTGACCAGAGAAGATTTGTATCCACTAGAGCAAATGCTTCGAGAATGATGATGGCAGTGAACGTACAAATGTGCTTTACACAATTGATGTGTGTATGGATTGTGATAAGAGTTGTATGAGCCCCTAGTATACACAAATGACTTAAAAATTTAAAAAAATTAAAAGATTTGTATCTACTTAGGAGCAGGAGGAAAAGCCATAAATTGTAGGAGAGCATTTTATTTATTGTTCTATAGGCATCTGATAGTAGTAGATGCCTTTTATTGGGTGGATGCCTGTTATGGGGCTGTAGACCCATTGATTTGCCCAACAAGCCTTAGGCTGTGGATTATTCCCAGTTTTACAAAGGAGGTAATTGAGTTTATCGAGATGAGAGAATCTATCTAATGTCACATTGCCCAAGATTATCAGACCCTGTACTCCCGTTCTCTTCTGCTGCCCCCAACAACTGCCAGAAAATACGATCCATTTTCTGTGTGTAAACAAGTTGTAAATCTGTTATCAGAAAAATAACATTTACTGTATGTTACTTGGATCAAGTGAATCCATAAACACATTTATTACCCATTCTTAGACAAACTAGTGACTGTTCTGTGCATTCTGAGTTACCTCTTAAGTCAAATGATGTCATTGATACCCAAGAGGAACAGTGAGCTGACAAATTCTAATTTCCTTGTTTATTTGGAAATTACAATAAAATTGAGATGTGGTTAAATTGTAAACTCACTTTTGGCAGTCTTCCCAGGTCCTAATAAGTAATTATTCTGATTTTGGAGTAACTCAGTGATTCTTCTTATTTTATTACAAATTTCTATTCTGAAATAGTATCTGTGGTGAATACTTATGGGTGCCCCCCTCCACTCTTTTCTCTCGCCTTTTGTTGGCTTAGATGAATAACACTATGGCTGAAAGCAGCAAGAGTTCATTGGGGCCATTAGCGAGACTGTATAAATCAGGATCTTAGAACGCTCCAGGTCAGACTGAAAATGCTGAAGGAGTTGATGGCTTTCCACCATGGGCGACTGCAGGCTGAGAACTTCTCCCAGTAGTAGTGTTGGTTTGTGAAAACTTGGTTATCCAAAGAATGCCACAACCATGATCACAGGTAGATGCAGCCACAAAATGCCCTGGTGTTTTGGAAATATAATCACAATTAGATCTATAGAGCTGACCACCTTTGTAAACTTTGTTTTTGACCAAAAGTCAGCTACGGTTTCATCTGGATGCAGGGTCCTCACATCACTGGTGAGGAAGGAGGAAGACAGGGAGAGGTCAGCAGGGGATGTTAAAAGAGCACTGGACTGTCTGTTACTCATTGTCATTGTGACCTCTCCTTGTTTAAAATAAGGTGCTCCGATGCCTCAGAAGTGTGGTTTCCTGACAGCAAACCAGGGACAAGAACGTGGGCTCTGCTTTTTTTAATCTGGGGCATAGTTCATGTTCAGTAAAAGTTAGTTCCCATCTCACTCTTTGAGCCATAGATTTTCCATTGGTCATCAGTTTACTGGGGGCAGTGAGTGCTAGCATGATGGTGCTTCTGAGCTATGGATGCCTCTGACTGTTCATTGGACCTGCTTCCTGACACCTGCGTCCCCAACCTACCCCAACTTTTCTTCTCCACTTACTCATCTCACACCCTTCCAGATCTTTCTCACAGGCATTATTGATATTTTTACAGTTGAGTCCAATACCCTCATTTTATTGCTTCAGGATTTAGAAGTGAGAGGTTATTTTCTGGGAGGGGGAGGGAGGTCACACAGCTAACCAGCCGCCGTGCTGGAATTTGAACCCACATGTTCACTTTAGAAAGTAGATCTGAATTGTGCAGCTTTTCCAATTTGTGTTCTTGTGGGATGGTTTTAAAAATTTCATTAAATATTCCCACTTCTAGAAGTGGGCTTCTAATACCCACCACTAACATCTGGCTGCAGCATGATCCAGGCCCTCCCGCTTGCTCCTCCCGGATTGATAGTTCACGTCTAGATGTCCATGCGGACGTCACAGGCACAGATTGTAGAAGTTGTGGGTGAGTTCAGATACCCTAAGACTAGAGGGTAGTTTCGTCTGTTTCCCCCACGTGCATTTGTACCAAAACCGCCACAGAGTTCAGAGGAAGACGTAGGATTTGAGAGCTTCTTTCAGTCCCCCACCCTATCCTGCCTTTCAGCCTCACTGAGATGCCAGTAGGTGCAGAGTAGAACTGTCCTTGTGGGCTCTTGGAGACTCAAATCTTTCAAGGAGGAAAAAGCCTCCTCTGTCAACTGAGGAGTGGCTATTTTCGAACTGCTGAGCTTGTGGTTAGCAGGACAGCGCACAGGGCACTCCCAAAACAAAATAAACTCACTGCCAACTCAAAGCAACCGTGTGGGACAGGGCTGAACTGCCCCTTTGGCTTTTCGAGACTAACACATTATGGGACTAGGTAACTTCCTGAATGACAGGGGTTATTGACTCATTGCTGTGGCCTGGCACCTGGAAAGAGACTGACCCAGTGTTCGGTGTTGAGGAATTTGCTTTCACCCGAATCCATTCCTTTCCATATTAGCACTGTGACCTGTGACTCCTTACCTCAGCATCCTTGCCTGTAAAGTGATTGGAAGGTTCTTTCCCTCTTTACCTCATAGGCTTTTGTCTTGAAAGCCAGATGAAAACACCGATGAGTGAAGTGTTTTGTGAACATGCCAAATGTCCTCTTTTTTTTTTTTTTTTGCCAAATGTCCTCTTAATTTTGAGAGATTTTTAGAAGAAACATTAAAGGAAGAGAAAAGTTCTAGGGTCTGAGTTCTGGGTTTTCCACAGGGTGGTTACTAGGTAGGGTGAGTGGGTTCTGGTGCCCCAGAAACAACAGCCATCTGCTCTGCGCCCCACCCTGTGCATTGATACTGAACAGGGACATTTAATGCATGTGAATTAACTACCTCATTAGGATGGGGTTTTTTGCCCTCTCTTTCTCATCCCCTTTGTCACATAATTCTATCGAATTACGTATACTTCCCAGCTACAAAACTGGATGGTGCCTACCGAAAAGAAGTGGAAAAAGTTGATTTGCATGGAAGACTTTTGCAAAGAAAGCTGAATGCTTTCTCATTGGCAGATACTGTGTTCATGTGTTTCTAATGAAACAGAAGTCACTCCGTCTCTGCTTGCTTGCTTTGTTTCCACGCTCACATTGTTGATGTCAGCAAAAAGTGCAATTTGTGTTTTGGAGAGAGTATCATGTTTTCCTTTCCCCTTTTTCCATCCAGCACAGGAATGGTGGCTTTCTACCCACCTCGGCCCTGGGATTGCATGCATTGTGTCTAGACTATGGGATGTGACTTCAGCCTTCTCTGGCAGGTCAGGCCCATCCCAAAGGGCTGGACTAAGAAAGTTCTTTCAAAAACACTCATGTCATGGCGATGACAATCAGGCATGACCACCTAATAATTATTTACCATCTTTATTTCCTTGGTAACTACAGAGTAGTCTGTAAGATAAGGAACTCTTGGTTTAGGGTGTTACTGATTTCTTTTTCTTTTCTTTTTTTTTCACCTCTTCTGGTTTTCAACACACAAAGTGTCTTGTCATGACCAAAAAATGGTGGTGTGGGAAGGGGGTACCCCATCAAACCAATGGCCATTCCGACTCACAGCGGCCCTGTAGGTTGGAGTAGAAATGCCCCTGTGGGTTTCTAAGACTGTCAGTCTTTATGGGAATAGAAAGCCCCATCTTTCTCTTACGGAGTGACTGGTGGTTTGGGACTGCAGGCCTTGTGTTTAGCAACCAGACATGTGGCCCCCCTGTCCCACTGAGGCTCCACCCTTGCCTGCACACAGGGAGTGAAAGCTCCAGCCTCGCTGAGAAGGGTCTTTGCTGAGCGCTCATTTGGCCAGTTAAGCCCACCTTAGGTGAGGCCTCGAGACCTCTGCCTTCCTGGCGCTTCCCTGCCGGCCGTGTGTCTCCATGGCCACACTTGTGCCCATGCTGGAAACTGTCCTGCTGAGAACTGAGTGCTGGGCCCAGAAATGCCCGTGGCTCTGTCAGCATACCCACTACGAGAAGAGAAGGGCATTTATGTAATCTAGGGACAAATTTGACAACTCCTGTGAGAAGCTCACAGAAATCATTTCCAAATTTTGAGGTAATGACTGTGATGTTTCCTCCTGCACTTAGAAGCCATTTCTCCATCTCGACTTCCTTCCCTTCCCACCCACTCACCTCTCATGGTGGCCTGCTGTGGACCCTGAGTTCTCTGGCTGCCTCTAATTCAGGATTTCTGTAGTGAACACATGTGGGTATCACTTTACCTCCTGCGTGTGTTTCGTCTGTCTTTTTTGTTGTTTCTGCTTACATTTCGAGAGATGGGATTATCTAAACATTTTGTCGTATGGCATGAAGAAAATTCGTCCTGAATTTCCCTCGCTTGCCTTGGATTGACTCTTTTGGTCTTTCACCTCAACTGTAACTGTCCGTTGATTGCTTTTGTTATCTCACTGGGTGTGAGGAGGTAGGTATGGTTGCTGCTGTTGACGTGTCCTTACTGTCTCACCGTGACCTTCACAGTGGTAGTCCAGGGAACTAAAAGCCCGGCAGGATGATTCTCCTCTTGCTCCCTGAGCCTGTTTGGCACTCGTGCTCTCAGCCTAACCTCCAAGGGTTACCTTGGTGCTGCGGTCGTCAGACTGAACTACACATATCTTTATCATCATCAACAACAATCAGGAGACCCCTTAGAGCTGGAGGGATCAGGTGTCTGCATTTAAAACACAGGTGGCTCCAGGTAGAGGGTCAGGAGGCACAATAAATATGAGGTTAAGCAAAGCAGGTCTTAACCAATGGGAGACATGCTGGAGAAATTGTCAGGCTTCATTTCCACCCCAGAAGACTGGCCTCCCTCCTCAGGGGGTAGTCCTTCCTTCCATCCTCTGCAGCCGTGGTCATTTGCTTAGTCTCTGCCTGGCCCGCTTGCTCCTGGGCTGTGGATGAGCTGCTTTGCTTTTGCTGACTCCATTCCTGTTCCTTCATAAGGGAGGCTCGTCGGTGCTCCACAAAGCCTGTGCCTGTGTATGTCCAGATTGGGCTCGCACAGTCACTTGGCTTCCACGATATTTTCCTGGTTCTTGTTGGACAGTTGTCTCTGGTTGGTCAGAATCTGGGTCAGGTGGTCACTGTCTTCAGTTGTAACCAGGATGCAATCAGGGATGTACCTGTCCAGGACACTGTCAGCTGTTTGCCACAGGGCACCTGTCAATGGCAGAGATCACCTAGGGTCTTGACCAGTGCTTTCTCTGTCCTGCATGAATGGCTATAGTAGAAAACGGCTCCATTTTTGCATTTAGCATTGTGAGTCCCAGGGCTAACGAACTCAGCCATTGGTACAGCGTATGTAGTTTTTGACCAGTCACTTAACCTCAGCCTCCACTCAGCTTCTTTTGTAAGATAATTCTTGGGGGTAAAGGGGGTTGTGCATAAAGCCTTCAGCCTTTTTCACAGTATTTTTCTGGAAATGGAACTAAGTAGAATGTATGTGGAATTGCTTTCTCACACAAGTGGATGGGGTTGTTGTTGCAGCTGGGGTGGTAGCCTCTCCCCTCCCTCCTCCTCTTTTTTCTCTTCCCACATGAGGATCTGGGCTGGGTGGTTGCTCTGATCCAGCGGCGTCTGTAACTGCTTCACAACTGAGCCAGCCCTGCGCCATAGCCAGGCCCTCAGCATTCTTTGGGGGTATAGCTTCTTTTCAGCCCAGGCCCTTGACCATTCTGCCCGAGAATCTCTTGTTCTCTGAAGAGGCCCAGCCGGGACCACCACTCACTTCCCTAGAACCTTGGCCGGTGCTACCTTCTGCATGGTCTTAGCCCTCTGTGTTTTGGTAGTTTGGCAGTTTCCAGCTTTTTGAGGCACATAAACGGTTTCCCACCTCTTTCCCTTTGCAAACTAGAACACAAAAGCCAACACATTTTTTTAAAGTTCGTGGAAGCATTCCATTATCTCTTCATGCCATGGTCTCTGGCATGGCTCCTTTCATAGCCAGTTTACTCCTGCTCAGGATGAAAGTGCCGCTGGGCTCCAGGCTGAATGTGAGATGTGCTCTCTTGCACAGGCAGGCCTCCATGCCCTGGGGAACCCAGTGACAGATCGAGCTCGGGGTGTTGACAAACCCTGAGGTCCTCCTCCTGAGTGCCTAAGTGTGGCACACTTCCCAGCACTCTGGTAAATGCATTAGTGAGTTGCTTTTAGCTCCTGATGACCTGTAAAAAGCCTTGCCACCTGTTTCAGCTGCTGCCCCATTTGGTAATTCCTTCTGCTGGGGCCAGGAGGCCAAGGGTCGAAGGGTCGGGGCAGAGTGCAGAAGGCTCCCTGCTGTGGGGAGAGCAGGAGGCCTGTCTTCGGTGCCTGGGAGCTTTGTATATGTTCTCCTTTCACCTCTCAAACTTCTTCCTATTTTACCCCAGGTGGTGAAAGGACTAGCCAAGGTCCCACAACCACAAAGTAGCTACTCCAGCGTTTGAATATGGAGCTTGGGTCCCAAGCATCTTATGTTCTTTGTGCCTCATTCAATAGTCTGGGCATCCCAAGTTATGGGAAATGGAACGTTGGACAGGAGAGGTTCACCCCCCATTTCTACCTGCACGTGTGAAGGAAATAAAAATTGTAGTAGGCCTAGCTAAGAGCCAGGTGCTGGTGTTGCAGCGGATAAAGCATACGGCTGCTAACCAGAAGGTCGCTGGAGAAAAAAATGCGTCAGCATGCTTCCATGAAGACTTACAGTCATGGCAACCCATTTGTATAACCCTCTGAGATTCCATAAGGAGGAATCAGCACAGCAGCACCAGGTTTGGTTTATGCTGGTGAGAATGCAGGGGAGGGAGGGGACTTTGAGGAGGTCTCTGTGCACAGCCAAGTCTAGTCTGAGCATCCCAGAGCCCGGGCCCCTTTAGTGAGCACCTTGTGGGCCCAGGAATAGCTGTTGATGGGTATGCCCAGTGTGCTGGGCTCAGGTCTGTTTAGCCATGCGGGTGTCCCATTTAATCTCACAGCCCTGAAAGATGAATGGCTCCTCGGTAATGGGGGTAGTCAAGATTTATGTTGGAAGTAAGGGAGATTTAGAAATCTGTTGTTGTTGTTGTTGTTAGGTGTCACCGAGTCTGTTCCTATATACAACAGAACAAAACACCAGCTGGTCCTGTGCCGTCCTCACAGTTGTTCCTATGCTGAGCCCATTGTTGCAGCCACTATCAGTTAGTCCTGTGTAGGACTTTCCTCTTTCCCGCTGCCCCTCTGCTATACCAGACCAGTCCTTCTCCAGGGACTGGTCTCTCCCGATCACATGCCCTAAATACGTGAATCAGTAGGAAAATTTAATTTTGACAAGCTGGGGGAAATGGCTTTAAAGTTATAGACACTGGAATGATTGTGAAGGTTGGTTGGTTGGTTTTTCTCCCACAGCTTCCCCCTGCGGGATTAGGGATTAAAGAACGCTGTACTCTGAATAGGAGACAGCAAAAGGAACGGTATTTAGGAAGGGTGTTTTGGGTTGTATTGAAGAACTCAGATGACCAAATTGTCATGTCCCATAGAAATAGGTAGGGTGAAGATTCATGCAGACTGTACTTGAAAGAATATTTTCATCTACATCAAACTGAAGAGTCGCCACAATGCAAAGCTTGACTCTGAGAAACTTGTCTCTACAGTGAGTTACCCAGTTAGCCTTTTTTAGCGGGGGTGGGGATGATTTCCTTATGCTGGCATGCTAGTTAGACTGAGCTGTTTTTATGTTAGAGATGAGCAAGATTGGACTGACGAGGGCCATCTCAAATACATGGAATCTCAGGAATATGCAAGTCAGACTGCAGGCCACAACCCTTTTAGTGATTCATGAAATGAATTTAGTGTGATCCTTACCCCACCCTATTAATTTAAATTTTTGCTCTTGCCTGGAAGGCGGGGGCTACCACTTCTCCTTTGATACCAGGCATTTTACCCTTTGAAGTCATGCCTTAAAATACTGTGATTGTTGGTGACCCGAGGCCCACACAACTAATCCAGGTGAGCTGGGACATGAGCAGTTTGAAAGAGTTCCTCCACTCCACGTGAGAATGCCGAGACCTGGTCTTACAACCTTGTGGCCTCTGGCTTTATGGACCTTTCAACTTTCCCAAGACAGTGACCAAACTGATGGTGACTCTGAGGCCACCATGCCACCCATTGTCTATTGGACAAAGCGTGAGAGAGCCAGCCACACACCTTTATCCAAACCTACATTGCTGGCAGGAAAAAGGGACAAAGGGAAATGGTGAACTGGGGAGGAAGTGAGCCAGTGTTACAAGAATCAGTATCAGTGGTTGAGTGGAATGTTACTGGCTCCGAAGCCTTCACTCAACCTACAGTAAAAGTACCAGCCAACCCCTATCCCCACCCAACCACTTGTAGCTTACCACCATATGCAGCTACCACCTGGAAGGGGGGACTTTGGAAGGTGACATGGCTTACTGCCTTGCAATTTAGCACATTGGCTAAGTTATTTCAATGTTGTTAGCATTCTTTCCTGCTCTTGGTCCAGAGAAGCATGTGTAAACAGCCATCTGAGCTGTTTGCCACCTGTACTCCCAAGATGCCCTGGTTAACAAGGTGTTGGTGTGTTTGTGGTTTTGTGGGGTTTTTTTGTTTTGTTTTGTGGGGGCCCGTTTCCTGGGAAATGGAGGTCCCCTCAGGTCACACAATGGGTATTTTATGGGAAAACGGTATCCCAGAAGTCCACATTGGCATTCTATCCCTGGCTGTGTGGGTAATTCTGAAACCTCGATTTTACTTTCAAATTCATCCACAGCTAAACCAAACGGCCTTTTTCCGGAGTCTGCAGAATGCCTCCAGACAAAAGGCCAATTTCAGTTGACCTTAATTCTCCCTCTGAAGGCATTCCTTTAGTTCTGTCTGTTTGAAATTCAAGGCTTGTTCGGATTTCAAGTACAGTTTTTTTAAAGTCTAAAACAGAAATGTATTATTGGCCTGATAATGCCTCGTGGAGGCCAATAATGGTTTTTATGTAGAAGCCACAGTGCTTTTTTTGTTAGTGGTGTAAGGGCCTCTGCCTGTTCCTTCCCTCCCCCTGGCCCCTTCCCTCAGGTTTCTTGAATCATGCGAAGTCACTTGATATTGCTCATCCTGTGTTAATACAAGCCAACATGGGCCACTTCTGGGGAAAGAATGTAGTTAACAAACAGGAGTGTAACTTGGGGGAGACAGTTAAGGATCCTTTGAACTGGAGTGTTAATGAGCTGTAAATTTTCCAGCCCTGCATTTTTCTCTCTCCATTTTGGAGTTTGTATTATCACTTTGTAAACGCGCACCCATTGTTGTCCACTTGGTTTGGGTTCAGAGTGACACTAAAGACAAAGTCGAACAACCCTGAAGGCTCCCAAGACTGCAGTCTTTAGGAAGCAAGTTGCCACAGTGCAGCTGGTCGACTCAGACCACTGCCCTTTCCCCTTAGCAGCTTAATCTTAACCACCGTGCAACTAGGACTCCATTCTCACATCATGTGTGTAATTAGCAGAGTGATTACTGTGCTTCTGTATTGGTCAGTATTTGAGTGGTAACAGAGCTCTGGGAGAAGAGCTAGGCGACAGGTTCTCATCAAGATGATAGCTCAGCAAACCCTGTGGGGTCAGTTCCAGGTCACATGGGTCACCATGACTTGGAGTCAACATGGTGACACCCGAGAACAACATGCCATTTGTTACCCTGTTGCTTAAAGGCTTCAGTGGTTTGATCAGAGACTCCAGGCCACCAAGTCCATCCTAATGCATAGTGACTCTATATTTGGGTTTTCAGGTTCAGAGTAGACACCCCCATCATTCTTCTGCGAGCAGCTGGTAGGTTTGAACCACTGATCTTTTGGTTAGCCAACCAAGTCTTGCCTGACAGCCCTACTCACTCACTGCCATCAAGTCAATGCTGATTCAGTGACCCTGTAGGACAGGGTAGAATTGCCTCCTGTGGGTTTCCAGCACTAACTGTTAACAGGAGTAGAAAGCCCTCTTTCTCTTGAGGAGTTTTGAACTGCTAAGCTTTCGGATTGCAGCCCAACACATAATCAATCACTACACCATCAGGGCTCCACTAGGACTCCTGAAAATAGATTACTATAGATCTTGTTAGTTTTATTTTTATGTGAACTTCAGAAGCCCCAGGAGTTGATATTAGAGTTAACGGTAGACGTTGGTTCAGCAATGGATTATAGGCTGTCTACTGGATTTATTGATTTCCTCAACTGGTGTGTGTGTGTGGGGGGGGTGTGAACAGGAGCTGTCTGACAGTACTAGTGTGTCCTGGCTGGAGGTACCATAGTGCTTGGTACACTGTCATCATTGGGTGCCATCGAGTCCCTCTCAACTCAGTACCTATCAGGGGTGCCTAAGAAATGGTTGATAATTTTTACATTCTGGAAAAACTCAAAGGACTGTGGTCATTAGCTTTCCTAAATTTATTTTACTCAACTCTTCCCTCTGACCCTATTCTCTCTTTCTGGAACTCAAATGGACTGATGTGTTGAACCTTCTAAATATTTTTTTTTAACACTTTTAGTATAGACTTTTATTATTAATACTATCTTCTTTGACTCTTTTTCTTTTATCCTATTTTTAATTTCTCTGTTTCACATTACAAGGATAATTTCATCAGATGGATCTTCTAGTTCACTAGTTCATTCATCAACTATTGTTGTATTATTTGGCTATTCTGGTGCATATTTTTAATTGCAATGACACACTCTACACTTCTTGGAAGGGCTGTTTAATATTTTCCCCCATTTGTATATCACTCAATGTTGTGTGTGTTTAATTTTTGTTCTCATTTTATATTTTATAAATGATGTAGTGTATCCCAGGATAATAATATCTCGGATTTGGGGCTGTTTGTTCTTTCTGTTTTCCTTATCCGTGGATTCTCACTCATAGTGGATTGTTTTCTTCTCTGTTTGCATTTTTGGAAGACAGCTTCATTATCAAACAGACTCTGGGACATTTGACCTAAAATGAGTCATGACCCTCCTGCATGGTTTTGCCTTTTATTCTGCTGTGGTCCTTCAGCTCCAAAAGACTTTTGTTTTTTATTTTAAAAACCATCTTATAAGCAATCTCAAGCTTAGTGAAAAATGGGAAGTATAAGTCGTAAGACTTCCTTCCCAACACAGACCATTAGCTTCTTGAGGCCCTATTATCCCCGGATTTTCCAGAGCACTTTTCTCTCTAAGATCTCCCAAAACACACAGGTTGAATCACAGTTCAGTGGCTATAATCTCAAGTAGACCCTGACCCCTCTAGTGTCGCAGTGGTTAAGTGCTCAGTTGCTAACCAAAAGATTGAAGGTTCAGATCCCCTAGCAGCTGCATAGCAGTAAGACAGAGCAGTCTGCTTCCATAAAGATTAGTCAGGAAAACGGCATAGGGTCCTTCTACTCTGCCGTATCTTGTTTCTCGGAGTCAAAAATGAATCAGCTTGTCAACAGCAAGCCAATCATGATTGCTCTCATTTTTGCACTACAAAATAAGGGTATAAAGGAGCACTTCTCTGAGAGCCTTCCTGCTGTCATACTTACAAGTTCTGCTAACTGAAACTCTTACATACCTAAGGAGTTTGCAGAAAAGTAAGACATTCATAAGGAACAAAGGTGGTCAGAGCAGTAAGCATGGGGGCAGAATTCGTCACAGCCTCAGAGACTTTGCCACAATACACTCCACTGCTAATCAAAAGGGTGGAGGCTCTAGTTTACCCAGAGGTGCATTGGAAGAAAGACCTGGTGGTCTACTTCTGAAAAACCAGCCATTGAAAGGTATGTGAGCACACTACCACTCTGGCACCTGGGGTTACCACGATTCAGAATCAACTCTGTGGCAACTCCTGAGGGGCACTTGGGTCTCAACCCTGCTGTAGGACTGGAAAAATGACTCACCAAGTGAGGAGTTACCGACTTAGGCTTCTTCCCAGAGTGGGAAGCCTTGAGGGGCTGTCATGTCAATGAGCAGGAGAACCAAGAAAAAGGAAGCCCACTCACTGGTCTAGGGAGAAGGAGCCCCGGGGCATGCAATGCTAGGAACTAGGCTACTAGCCAAAGCTGGCAATTCCACAGGAGAAAGATAGGGGAGTCCACTTCCTTGCAGATGAGCAGCCTTGGGCACCTGGGGTAGTTCTACTCTGTCCTATCAGGCCCCCGTGAGTCAGAAGCTACTCTGTGGCAGGGAATTTGGCTTTTTTGGTTTGGCCCAGGGAGTTGCAAGAAAGCCAGTCCAACCCGGTCTACCTTTCTAAATTCTTGTCACTTAGAGCACTTAAGAAGAGCATGTATCAGAGGACAGCCATTTATTATCTGTGTGACCTTAGACAAGCCATTTAGCCTCCCTAACCCATTTCCTCATCTATGAAATTAAAATAATGCCTAGCTTGCAAGGGTGCTGTAAAAAACACAAATGATGTATGTAAAGTGCCTACGTGCCTGGCACATAGAAAGAAATGCTCTCAGCCTGGGCAGTTGTTGTTATGAAATGCGTGCAGCTTGGTGAATAAGCTCTGGCTTTGGAGCAAGATACTGCCGAGCCTGATTGCCTACTCTTGCTAAGTAATGGCTCTGTGGCCCACTGAGGTTAATAATACTCCCTTCCCAGGGCTGTTGTGAGACTGATGTGAAATAACAAAGACTGTCACAGAGACGGGCTATCTCGACTGTAAGGAGCAATCGCAGAAGGTGGGGAGAGTGGTGTGGGTTCCAGCTACCTGGGTTCAAATCTTCGCACTGCCACTTACGAGTCATGTGGCCTAGGACAAATTACTTAACCTTTCAGTGCTGTGTTTTTCTGAATGATAGAATGAAAGAAATAATTTATCTGCCTTAGGGAATTGTGAAGAGGATTAAATAACTGCAAAGGCCTTAGGACCATTGTACATCATAAAGCAACTGAGTTGGATGTTAAGACTCTGGTATTATTAAGGCCGTGGTTCTCATCAGGAGAACAGAGTGGATGGCAGTGGAGTGGCTCGTGGGAATGTGAAACCAGGGACCCTGGAAGCACTTGCTCTCATAGGTCTCACGAGCTCTCTCCTCATGAACCTTCTTTGTACCTGGATCCTCTGCCTCACACTCTTGGCTAACTTGGGCCGGCCTCTGCTCTGCGTGCCTTTTCTCTACCACAGTCTTGGTTTGTGTCTCTTCATTCTGGCTTAAATGTGGCTACCATGGCTTCATCTATATGTTAGTCTGGGTTGACTAAACAAATCCAGGACACTCATATATATATGTGAGAGAGCTTTATAGCAAAGAGTAATTGTATATTGAGAAAACATCCCAGCCTAGTCTAAATCAAGTCCACAAGTCCAATATTAGCCCATATGTCTGATACCAAACTATAAATTCTTTATCAATCTCATGCAACATATGCAATGACACCAAATGGAAGAAGATCACAGGCCAGTGGGTGGAAAGTCTTGTGGATCCAGTGGCAGTGGAAGCATCTCAGTGCTGGCAGGGGTCTCCACGTGGCTCCTCCAGCTCCAGGGCTCTAGCGTAGCTCCATGTTTCTTGTCAACAGGAATGTCTCGTAGGGAGAGAGTATGTGTATCCTACCTCCAGGGAGGAAGATAGGAGTTCCCAGAAGCCTCAGGAGAAGGCCATGCCCACACAGAGGCATTATTGACTGATTGACAGGCTAGACTCCACCCCTTCACAAGTTGACATGAGATAATGTAAGTACCACAATCTATGACCTGAGAAAGGTGGGATCTGACTGGCCCAGATTTTTTTTTTGTTTGTTTTAGCTGCCACATCTTGGGTTAGTGGAAAATCCATTGGTCCAGCTTCCTCCCCTGGTTTCATTTAAACTCAAAACCACTGCCATAGAGTTGATTCTGACTCATAGTATCTATCTAGATAGGACACAGTAGAACTGCCCCCTGTGCATTTCCAGGACACTAAATCTTTCTAATAGAAAGTGTCCTCTTTCTCCCACAGAGTACTGGATGGTTTTGAATTGCTGACCTTGCTGTTAGCAGCCCAACATATAACCCCCTACACCACTGGGGCTCCATAGGTTGAAGGAAGGTATTGCTATAAGGCCTGGGCATCTCTTATGACTTCTGAGATGTCTTTAAAAAACCCAACAATTTTGTTCATATATAATTGATATACCATACAATTCAGTGGTTTGCATATATTAAAGAGCTGGACAGATAGTCATCAGCACAATCAATTTTAGAACATTTTCTTCATTTTAGTACTCATTATTATAGCCTCTGCCCCCACCCCCGAACTTCCTATTCATCTGGTTACTATGTCTATAGATTTACCTATAATGGGTTTCATATAAAGATCATACCAAAAAAGAACCCCACAGCAAACAACAAAGCACAAAAAAACTCAATCTAAAAGAAAACAAAATAATAAAAGCCAGGACTAATTAGAATGGGTCAAAAAAAGTAAAACATGATGTTAAATTTTAACCTATGTTTATCTTCATATTCCTGGCCAGTGGTCTGAGGGAATTCAGTGGGCACTGAATTCCCATGGGGACGCTCCAAATGGATTTTGTGCTTCCTTCTGCAAACCAGGGGCTCACATTTTTAAGCTATAATATTTTTTCCTCCTCAGATCTTGAGTTTTATTTATAATTGTTGGATCACAGGCTATTGTGCTTCATCCATGTGGATTTAGCTGACGCCTCAGTTAGATGGCTTCTTGTTTTAAGATAAACCTTTAAGACCCTAGCCACTATTCTTTTGGATAGCCAGGCAACATCTGATTTCTCCACCACATTTTTCTCTAGCACCCATATCCCTTCATGAGAGTAGTATTGAGCATGACTGCATCATTAAGAGTTGATTATTCATAGAGTAGGCCTTACAGATGGTTAAGTGAAAATCCATACCTATATCTAAAGTTTATCTGTATCCCTGTTTCACTGTAGTGGCAACATTATCAGGTTGTTAAAAGATACCATAAGTAACCTCCATGGATCATTTGGTAATTCTGAAATGGCTTTGTGAAAATGTGTGAAGTCAGCCCATCCAATCAGACACTGTACCCCAAGTAAAGGTCATCTTAGTAAATGTGGTCAATATTTGGGGCGCAGGGGATTCTTGTTTCTCAATAGGGTGCGGGGCAGCCTTCAGCTGGAATGCAGCACCCTGGGGCAGGAGTCCAGGCTTCCACAGGCCTGCACTTTGACTCGCAAGTCACTCAAGGAAGTCCTGGTTCTTCGGGTCACGGAACAGGCCCCTTTGTTTATCCTGTCACAGAAGTAAAAAATTTGAAGCATTCAGTAATGCAGCTAGAGATAAACTTGTATTTGAGGATCTATTCTGGTAGGGCTTTGGGGAGAATTTTTAATGGAGTTTATTTTATAAATATATGGTGTGTGTTTTTTTTGTTTAATTTTGATATTCTTTTTCACAACACGGATCATGAGAAGTGAGGGGCTTTTGTGGTCTAAATATTTGCAAAAGGAACGAGGAATTTCAGCTAACATTCAAAGACATTAAAGAATTACTTTATTAAGAATGCTTATTTTTCATCCTAAGTATTTACTGAAAAGGATGCTGTGGATAAACCTTGTCTTGTCATGCATACTTTACGTTTTGTTTTGTTTTAGCCAACATGAAAATTTACAGGATGTGGTTTTAGGCACTTGTTGAGTTTTAACAAATGAATATATGCCTGGTTGACATTTGTTCCTGGGTGGTGGCTCTTCATGTGGGGCAGTTTTCCATGTGTGCAGTCATTCTAACATGTGTTTCTTTTCTGCCTGGTGGTGGGGGTGGTGGTGAGGGTGAGGGTGGTGAGTTGGGGTCAAGGTGACACTGGCTTAGACCACCCACCTGTGTACAGAGTAGGCTGCTCCACAGAATGTTGGAGGTGGAGCTCTTTCCGAAGTAGATGACCAAGCCTGAACTTCAAGCCGGCTTCCCGTAGGTTTGGACTGCCACCTCTCAGCTAATACTAGGATGCTTACCTGTGTGCACCACTCGGGGATTCCTTATCCCTGTTAGTCATAGTCACATACTTGTTTTGTAACATGTTTATGGTGTAGATATGCAAGAAAGGTAGAAGTCTTTAAGGTCAACTATTACTCATGGAAAGAAGAAAGCTAACCTGGGGTGGGGGGGTGGATCATCTGACTGTAATTCTGACTTCCCTCCCCCCAGGCCCCTGTCCTCTTCACATGCTCCTATAAACACAAGCACACACTTTGCTTAAGCTCTCCGTATTTTTTAGGACATCTTAGTCCGTCAACTCTGGCAGCCTCAGGGTACCTCCACCAGAGGGTTAGCAGCTCTAATTCAGATCAAGAGGATATTAACCACCCCAGTCAGAGACAGCCCCCACCCTCCCCAAACACAAGCTGCCATGAAGCAGATTCTGACTCAGAGATTCTATATACGTTTCCAAGGCTGTAAATCTTTACAGGAGCAGATAGCTTCATCTTTCTCCTAAAGAGCAGCTAGTGGGTTTGAACCACTGACCTTGCAGACAGTAGTCCAACACTTACCTACTGGACAGTTCTCCCAGGGCTCCTTAAATTTCCCTAAGCCTACTACACCTTCCATGAGCACCTGGCACCCCATCGTGGTATTTCCTAAGCCTCTCACCACCCTGTGTCCTCTTCCCAGCCTCCTGGAAGGAAAATGGAATTTTATGCTCTGATTAGGTCATTGTGTTAGAGGAAAGTGATATAGAGGCAGAAGTACCATGATGGAGACCAACACGTTGTTTGCTATGGTTCATATCAGTCCCAGAGGAAGTGCTGGCTGTATTCAGGGATCCAAGGCCTTACGCGAGTACACTTATGAAAATACATGTGCATTTTAAAACAGCCTAAACTACTGGAGTTCGAGTGGGTGCTGAGATCCTTAGACTGAGCAAGGCCCACAGAAATGGAAAGGGCATTAAAGCCCGAACTCCTCTTCCCCAGCCTGGCTCCTCATGGTGGGGTTTCTGGATTGGTTAACCTCTGCCACCCCCACGCTTTTTCCTGAGCACATATAATGAATGTAGATTACATTTCT
>NW_022103896.1:10044590-10052853 GCF_000313985.2 Echinops telfairi
TAATGAATGTAGATTACATTTCTGCCTGAAGTTACTTAAAAGTGGGAGGCTTAAAATTTCCTGAAAGTATTGTGGTTTTTCACACGAGGGAAAAACACAGACTCAATCTCTCTCTCTCTCTCTCTCTCTCTCTCTCTCTCTCTCTCTCTCTCTCTCTCTCAAACCGCAGCCTAGTTTATATTTTAATATTTGAAAGTTTCCTCCCAATTGCCAGTGCCTTGGGAAGAAGCTCCATGTTCTTGCTGTGGCTGTGGGTGCCCTGGCATTCCTGCCTCTGTGAGGCCGAGTCCGTTGTGGTGGAGAGTGGGGTCAACACTGGGGAAACGACTGCCAGGAGGACAAGGTCTGACACACCTCCATCTTTCACTCCCTTGACCCTGTTCTACACCCACCGTCCCTCCCATGGCACTCTACTTCTCTGCTGGGTTTGATAATTCATTGTATGGCCATACAACTTGCAGACAATGCTCAGGCGTATCGGGTGTTGTATTAGGAAAGGTAGCAAGCTACGATTCTGGTGAGAAATGCTCATAATACAGTTATTCAATCAGGACAGTTTCTTCTCGGCTGTGCCTACAGGCAGGCCTCTCTTTGGCCCTCAGCCACTTGGCTGCCCTCTGTGCTGGCCCAAGCAATGTTACAAAGCTCGTTGAGGGCTGCCAGTGAAAGCCCAGAGGGCATGCCACTCCACTGTTAGTCTCAACTTGTAGCCAGTCAGCTCCAGCTCCATGGGTCAGCAAACACCCCACTCCCCAACCCAGCCTCCTGTCCAGAAGTACTCAGCTACACATGATCTGTGGGCTGGGAGGTCTCCTGGTTCTGCTGCTGCTGTTCCTATGGTGTCAGATGTGTCTCCTGGACCAAGAAAGTTCAAGTGTTGCAGAGATCTTGGGGTCTAAAGGATGTATCCTACTCCGGCCCTTCTCTCGCCGGCAGTGAGAAGCCCCGGCTCCACCCCATTTGTGAAGTGGCTAATTGTATACCAGTAGGATGGTTATCACAGTGAACTCTGTTAACAATCGCTCACAGCTGAATCATATCCCATCAGTATCTTCACCCACCTCCTCATCCAGATAATCAGGAAAACGAAGGCAATTTGGTGGCAGTAAAAAAGACTCTGGCTAGAAGAGTCGTATTAAATAATTCACCGCACATTGCAAACACATAAATAGTAGTGGGTCCATTTAGGGGCCCCTCATTGATTGTTTCTCAAGCCCATTTCAGCATCCTCTCTCCCACCAGTGGACTTAGGAGCTGAGAAACCTAAGCCATCCTGGGACCAATCTATGACCCATGGAGTCCAGAATTCCAGGAATAACTTGACAGGAAAAACCACAGCCGTGGGAGTAGACCTGGATTAACTCCTGAGGCTGAACAGCCCTCATTAGGTGAGCTTGGTCAAGTCACTTAGCGGCTTAGCATTTCAATGTTGGCTTTTAATTTCAAATAAAATATGCTCATAAGAATATGCCCTTTGCTATCAACTAGGTGGAAACGTGGCTGCAGCAGTGATAGCAGAGAGGTGGGTTGAGCTGCGGGGGATGCTAAGAGAAACAGAAGAGGTGTGGTCCATTGGGCCACCGGACAGTGGTCTGTGATCTGCCAAGAGAAAACACAGGTAGTTCAGAATAGGTCCTTGTTGGGGAGGAATGAGTTCAGGTGTAATCCATTCATCCTTACACAGTTGCACAGTCAAGACTTTACCAATATGACATGACACGTTGGGATTGGCTGCTGAATGGAAAGAAAAAGTGGATCATGGTTGGTTTTTACATAACTGGATAATGTTATAAATTACAGCCTTCACCAGCCCTTTTTCTTCCTTAAAAATCCAAAATAATTTAGACAGGAATGACTTGGTGTTAAGCATTTCCTTAAGTGTAGCCAGGGGGGATAATTGATAAATACAGTCCGCTTGAAAGCCATCCTTTTTTTTTCCTCTCCCCACATGAAAGAGAAAAAAAAGCAGTTGCCATTTCAACACATCATAGCTTCGTGTACGTCAGAGACTTGTACTCCACAAACTTTGCAGTGACTGTTTTGTAGGAGTAGATTGCCAGGCATTTCTTCCAAGGTGCATCTGGATAGACTTGCCAAAACCTTTACTTACTTTGCAGCCAAACATTTTAACCGTTTGTACTACGTACTCAGGAACTCCATGGCTTCATAAAGCCCTAAACCCATGGCCATCGAGTCCTTTCTGATTCTTAGCAACCCTAAATAGTGTTTCTGAGACCGGTTATTTTTACAGGTGCAAGCAGCCTCATTTCTAGGGAGTAGCTAGTGGAATAGAATTGCCGACCATACGGTTAAAGCAGTCCAGTGCCTACTAACCCCCAGCATGACCAGAGCAAGAATTGCCCCAAATACTTAGAATTTGCTTATCTTGGAATTCTGGCCCTAAGTGTGAGAACCATTGCTTCTAGTTCTAATTTGACCTTTTAGCATTTATTTATCAGATGAAGACCTAGAGGTGCAACCTTCACCTCCTTGCCGGTCATCCTAAACCCAACCACACTCACTGCCATTGTGTCAGTGCTGACTCATAGCGCACCCACCATCCCTGTGGGTTTCCGAGACTGTAGCTCTTTATGCGAGTAGAAATCCCAGTCTTTTCTCCCGAGGAGCAGCTGGTAGTTTCCAACTGTGGACCATGGGGATTGCAGCCAGACTGTAACCACTACACCCCCAGGGCACCGACGCTGTCCATCTTAAGGAACTCTAAACGAGCGGAAGTCAAAGGAGGCAGTGCTGCATAGCTTATTAGTGAACAGGCATGACAAGATGATGGTTCATCAGGCTGGATTTTTTTTAAAACAGGGTTTCTAAGCAATGCTAATTTTTGCCGGAATATTTTGCATAGTCCTAACCAGCCCTTAAAAGGCGCTTTCTGGAGCAGTGCCTCTCCCTTTCATGTGGTTCACTTGGCCCATCTACTACTGGACTATTAGCTGCAGCCTATGATAGAAGTCAGGCAGCAGGGGAGCCCTAGGTGTAGCTGTGGCTTCAGTGGTTCCTGAGAGGACTGGCAAGGGTACAGAGTGCGTTTTCAGCATGGAAGCCGCCCGCCACTGACCTGCTGATTCCACAGGTAACTCCTTGGCACTGACTTTAGTTATTAGCTGAACTGAAGGGACCACACTGAAAGGGAACAGAAATTAGGAGGCTGTTTGAGGCTTCCAGGAAGCAAATGAAGACCTCAGATGAAATCCATGAGGCGAGTGCTCTGCTGTATGGGGGTCCTAAGAAAGAGGCATAATCCCACCCCTACTCCCAGCATCCTCATCACTCCAAGTCCCTGTGTCATGGATAGACTGTATGTAGTTTGTGAACCATGGCCCAAGGAGAGAGTTTCCTTTTCTTCATACATAAATACACCATACTCAACAGATAGGTGTGCTGCCAGCATTTATTTTGGGCATTGAAAGGGAAACAAAAGTGCCATGCCACAGCCCCCCAAATGGAAAAATCTTGGAAGAAGTCAGTCAGCAACCTCACATATTAAACATCTACCTGAGAATCCCGAATGACTACATTTGAAATATATAGAACTGGGAGGGAGGCAGCCATGACTGCACATGACAGTCTTAGAGCAGGCAAGTGCTGTTTATTGAAAAGGAGCCCTGGTGGTGTAGTGGTTAAGCATTGGACTGCTGTCTGCAAGGTCAGCACTTCAAAACCACCTGCCACTCCAAAGGAGAGCAGAAAGATGAGGCTTTCCACTCCTGTAAGCATTAGTCACAGAAACCATTCTACCCTACCGTACAGGGTTGGTCTGAGTCAAAATCCACTTGAGTTTGAGTTTTGTGTTGTTGCTGGGGGTGAAGGGGTAGTTATTGAAAATCTGAGTCCCTTAGCCCTGTAAAGTGATGAGAGGACAGTTTGGAGTCCCAGAGGGATGAGGGAACTTGCAGACTCTCACACTGAGGCAGAAGCAAGCACAAACCCAGATCAACTTACATCACTCCTGTGAATAGTTGGGGAATAGTGGGAAGGACAGATGTGCTAAGAATTAAAAGATGTCGGTGGGACTTAAGGATGGAGGTATATTAGCAATCAGGAGAGTCTGGGCCAGCTGTTCAGCTAGAATGATCATCTAATGTCCAAAATGGGATACTTTGGGGAAGGTAGGGAGCTGGCTCAAAAGTTAATTATGCGAAGACAGTCATTGTAAACAGGTACTGTTCCTGGCAGATGATCATGGGTCCGTTTCCACTGAGGGGTAGGCAGATACGGTCACCCCTACAGGTTAAATTGGGCCTGGAGGCCACCAGTTCATATTCTCTGATCTAAAGGAACAGCTAACTGACCCTATGTCTATGTTACCTGCAGTATTTGACGTGGAAAACTCATTGTCAGGTATCAGTGGGTGCTTCTAAAAAAAAAATAGATCGGATTCTGAGGCTAAATGAGTTTGTGTTAAAGTTAAAAAGATTTTTTAATCAAGTTTTTTGAGCAGGAGTCTCGTGGACCTTTAATAATGTTCTATGAATCTTCTCAAAGGCGTAATGCAGAACACTTTCCAAATTCCCTGACTGTAGAATCCATTTGTTTATAGCCAGGTGGACTCAGATTTGGGGAAATCTCATCAAAGGGAATGGTTTCTAAATTTGAAACTGCTAAAACCCTGTAATTTAGCCCACCACTACCCGTCAGCCAAAAGCTGTTGATTGACTAAAAGATCCGAGGCGATGTGTTAACTGCAGAAGCCGAACCCTCCCAAGCACTGCTGGCTGAAGCATTACATAGCCCATGGTGGTTTCAGATCCACTTGTCTGTGCATAGTACATCTTGTCATTGGACAGCAAGGGAGCTGTCTGTCCAATTCTGTGAACTGGAGCAGCTTGGAAGCTCTCTGGAGGCTCTAGATAGTAAAATGTCCCTTAATGTGTTCTAATCAGTAGCACCTAGTAGCCAGAGTGTGTTTGAATAAGTTAAAAAGCTGTATATACCTGAAGATGGGGCACTGTAGTATGTGGGCTGGGTGCATCCAGCTCACGCAGTGTCCCCTGAATATGATCAACTGAAGAATCAGCATGGACATTTGACTTTGATTTTGTAAAATTCCCGATTATAAGAAGGGGAACTTAGGCCCCTTCATACTTAACTGCAGTCTTGGACGTTTGTGTTTGAAATGGAAACCACTTCTTCACCCATAATATCCATTCCTTTTACTTCCAGAGTGTATTAAAAGAGCCATTCAAAGGCAAACTGTCCCCTTCCCTCTGCAGTATAACTCAATCACCAAGTATAATTTGATTAAAAAACCTTTATGTTTATTTATCAAGCATTTTCTTTACCCCACCTGCCACATTCTCACCCTTCAGTCTTTTCTAAACTGAGCTAGGCTTTCCCTCTGGGGCTTGTGTTTCTGCTTTGGCACACACATGCCCTAGGGCAATGCTCTCGGAAGCATTTGTGTTGGTCAGTAAGTAATTTACCTAGTAGATGCAAGATCTGGAGCAAGGTCAGGGATCTTTCCTGAATACATCTACTAAGGAAAGCATCTTTGAAATGATCATATGTGTCTTTGAGGAAGTAAGGTTTGATTTCTAGAAAAATTCCTCAACTCTTATGAACGAGAAATTTACCTTTATGGAAACAACACCCACGGGAAAATAAGAATAGTTGTTTGTGTTACAGCAAAAGCTGTGGTACTCTATTCCTGTCTTCCCAAGTGGTCCTGAACCCGAGTCTGAGTTCCCCTCTTCCAGGGGCCATCTGAGGAGCACTCCCTGAAAACGGGGGCCTGATAGAGACCACTGGGGTCTGTGGTGCTTCCCTGTACCTGTTGCTGCCTGTATTTGAAGTTCACCACTGTCCTACATTACATTCACCTGCAGTGTACAAGCGTATTCCTCTGTGCCCTTGTGGTTTTTCTGGTATGGGACTAGCAGTTAAAAATTGTGATCAGTGTTGTCACTTGAGGGCATTGTGAATTATTAATGCCCTAAAAACTATTTGACTCCATGGTAGGGAGTTTTGGTTTTGAGGGAAAAAAACATATTGGTGCTTGCTAGTACTATATACTCATCCCAAAAAGAAAAAAAAAGGGGGTGTGGGGGGGAAAATAATGTTATCCAGTTATCTTTATTAGAATAAATTTTGCCATTGAATAATCAAGCTGAAAATTCACTCACTCACTCATTCACTGCCATTGAGTTGATGCCGACACAAAGGACAGGTTAGAACTGCCCTTGTGCGTTTCCAAGTCTGTAACTCTTAATGGGAGTAGAAAGCCCCGTCTTTCTCCCTTGGAGGGACTTGTGGCTTTGAACCACCACCACGCCACCATAAATACCCATAAAAAAAGGGAGTTTTGTTGTTGTTGTTTTTTTTTAATGAAAGTAGACAGCATGTCAGACCTTACAATTGGCAGCCCTGCTTGTACGCACGACGCCACCAGGGCTCCTGTGTCAGCACACACAGTGGTCAGTAAATACTAATCTATATGGGTGGGACCCTAGAGTATTGTATCTCCCTAATTTTTATCTTGAAATGTTACTCATGCTCAAGAACAGTAAGATCCAGTGTTAATGACCATTAACAGAGCAGTGGTTTCTAAGCTTTTGTGCATCTCATTTGTAAACTGTATGATAGCTATTGTGTTATTCCTGTTCTATACAAATGATATCATATCACTTTGTAACATGGAAAACAACACCACACGAGGAAAACTGAGTACTGGATGAGTTAAGTAACTGGCCTTGGTCTTGTGGTTAGTACCAAGTTAAGTAGTGAAGAAGGAGTCTCACCAAAGGAATCTGCTTCCTAGGTCGATGCTCTTAACCACTGCACATAGGTCCCAGTATCTAGTTGGCAGCTGTGAAATCTCAATAACATTTTGTGACAAAGCCTAAGTAACTATAAACCACCATCAAGCAAATTTGGAATTGTGTGTCAAGGGCTCTCCGGTTTTAGTAAGATTTTATGGAATCTCATAGCCAGTAGGAAACAGAGGCCAGAGGTTTCCAAGTCTGTTCACCAGCAAAAAGTTCTTTGATTATTTTTAACGTGTTTTCATTTGCTCGGTGATTCTGATAAACACTTAAGCGCTGAAAATTGCTGCCTGGAATAGACACACCACTTACCTAGACTCTGTGTGCTTGAAGCAAGCTATTCACATCCTTGAGTGTACTCCCAGCCAAGGACTGCAAACCAGGTGTCCATTTCTGCTAAGGTCGGTTCTTGGAGGATTTACCTTGAAAGAAACCTGTGTCATTTGTAGACTAAATTCCCACAATACACTAAGGAATGCTTTTCTAAACAAGATTTCTAATATTTTAGCACACAAAAATAAATTTAATCCTTTGGGGGGGTGTTAAATGCACAGTAATATCTTTTGTTATATGCATTTATATTTGAAAATTGGAGAAATATCTAAGAACTGTGCTAAAGGAATTATTCTAAGAATGGAAAACACTATCCACACGCACAGAGATTTAACCAAAGTATTATTTAGAATGGGAAAATTGAGTTGAGTTAAATGCCCAGTAATAGATGCATCATTAAGTAAATTACTGTACACTGGCTTCATGGTTGTTTAAAATGGTGCTTATGAAAATTGTGTGGCAACATGGTTTTTTGTTTTGCTTATTTCTTTAACTTAATGTGGAGCATGAGAAGCATGAATATATCTACTAGAGTTCTGTGTAAAGCATGCGTGAGAAAAGCACACAACCCTGCAAGGAGAGCGGTGTTACATACTGTTACATAGTGTTCAGGTTTGCCTTAAAAATGGTTCATCAAATAAATACTAAGAGAAGCCAGGGAAAAGGTACTTTAGACAATATTTGCTAACCACAAGTTTTTTAATTCTATCTACCTCAGCAGATTTTCTCAGATATTCAAAGACTCCCCTGATTTTTAACATTGTGGTTCACTAGTTTCATTCATTTAGGGAACTTCCCCTGTGCCAGCCTCATTCCAAGTCCCAGGTCCCAGTGTGCCTAGAAGACAAAAAACCAGGAATCCTCTTCCTGGTGGCATGATGACTACCAGCAGGATCGATAGCTGTATACTTCGCAAGTGTGTGCTCTGTGCGCTGTCCCTCTGCATAGGGACAGAGCACCTGGCAGCATACCAGGAGCCGGTGGTGTAGGACCACACTATTTGGTTCTGAATTGGGCAGACAGGATAGATCTCATTGCCTAGGGGACATTCTGATAAAGTCTTTTATTGGATTGTTTGAGTTTGTTTCGCACTACAAATTCCAAGCCACTCAGGCCACTATTTAGGTTTTAGGGATAAAAAAACTGGAGGG
>NW_022103896.1:10052953-10054981 GCF_000313985.2 Echinops telfairi
TTTTTTTTTTTTGAGGCGGGGGCATTGTTAAAGAAATATACTATATATATTTACATAGCACATCTCAAAAAATGAAATTAACAGCAAAGTCTTGAAGGAGATGAGTGAGCCTTGCATTTCCTTGAACAAGAAAGAGCCTTCTAGGAAAAGGAACCTCCCAGAGGAAAAAGTTCTATTGGTTTCCCCCACCCCCCACCCCCATAAATTTCACCTAGAACTGTCTCGAATTGCAAGCTGCCATCATTAATTACCTACCGGCAGGTTCAGACTCCAGAGCCAATGTCCTCCGTCAATCACTGCCCCCCACCCGCCCACCCATTCCCCTGTTCTGTTCTGAAGTTGGTTCCTGATAGATGCTAATGGCCCTGGAAATATATGACTTGGGTACCTTCTTTCCCAGGGACTCTCTGCGGTAATGTGGGAATGGTGTTTTCATGACTTTTTTTTCCCTTTTCTGGTCTTTAAATACCTTGTGGTACCTATAATTATTATTTTCCCAAGAACGAAGCAGAAATTGCTTCAAGATGCAAGCGCCATGGTGCTTGTGGGTGGGTGTGTGCTCCGAACTTTAGAACTGCAACAGAAATTAGAGGTTCACAAGGTAATTGCTGTGATTACAGTTTTCCTTTGGCCCCAGACAGGAGCTCTTGAAACACAATATTCTACTAATTTTTTAAATGTACAGTTTGCAAGGCAACAAGGAAATTACTGAGAGTATGCACGATTTCTCCCTCACTTCCTAAGGGAGTTAACGTCTTAGGGGTTCTCTTGTGTTTGCTGATGAGAAGGCCGGCACTGCCTGTTGTACATGACACCGTTGAAAGAGTTGACGTTTTTTAACATACCAAATCAACCTTATAGCACTGTCTAAAGAAAGTATTTTAAAGGAAAATAATTTTTTATAGCCATAACAGCTTTACCTCATGGCAGTTTTAAGCATCTCTATTTACTCTGTTTGTGGATAATTTATATCATTGTCATACTGCACACATATGTTAAGTTTACATTCCAAATTGTGATATTTCATATTTGCCCATGCCACATAATGAACTTTCAATAACTAGTAGTCCTAACTCTTCTAATTGCTGTACGTATAATTTTAGTAACCATATCCAATTCTCTTCTATTCGTATCATGTTTTACTCTACTATTTCATTGTTAGATTGAGGTTATTTCTAGAAGTTTATACTATATAAGACTGCTAATGATTCAGAGCAGTTGTATACACAGCCATCTCTCTTTCTGGCTCTTGCATCCTCTCCCCCCCCCCCCTCCCCTTAGTGGTATTTAGTTTGAGAAGGATTCTCAGCAGTGTTATTGTGTCAAATACACATGCCTTAGAATATAATTTTCTCTCCACTCACAGTGGAGCTCTTTCTTTGACGCCCACCCAGTCATTGTTTCCACATTCCCCCACCCCTCACCTTTTATTTTTTGCAACTTTAAAAGGATGAAAATGATTCTCGTTGTTTCAGTGGCCTTTATTTAGTTATTGTTGACATTGACATGATTTGCGTACATTTGCTGTTTTTAGTCTTGTGTTACAGTATTCCACCCCCAATCTGGTTCCCCATAGGGACAATACCTACTAATTAAATGTTATAGATAAGTCAACTTTGGTCCATGATTTTTGTTGTACATTTTCCCCTAGGTCTTTTATCTTGATTTTGATTATTCTGGGGAAATTGGAGTCAAGTTATTTCATCCTGATGCAGTGTCTGCTGTTACCATTAGAAAATAACTTTCCTCTACCTCTTAAATGCTCCCCCCCCCACTGTCATGATCCCAATTCTGCCTTATAAATCTGGCTAGACCAGAGGCTGTACATTGTACAGAGAGCAACTGGAAACACAGGGAATCCGGGACAGATGACCCTTCAGGACCAGTGGTGAGAATGGCAATGCCTGGAGGGTGGAGGGAATGTGGGGTGGAAAGGAGGAATCTACGTATACCCTCCTCCCTGGGGGATGGACAGCAGAGAAGAGGGTGGGGGGGCGGGGAACGTCGGACAGTGTAACATATGACAAA
>NW_022103896.1:10055375-10065393 GCF_000313985.2 Echinops telfairi
TGATAAGAGTTGTACAGCCCCCGATAAAATGGTTTAAATTTTAAAAAAGAAAATCACCATGCCTCTTTAGCTGATAAACACGGCTTATTAACACCGACTTTACTGATTTTTAAAATTCAGTATTTATGCCCCAACAAACATTTTCCTCCAGTTGTGAGAACAAAACAGAAAGAGTATTCTTTTAATGAACTATTTGGGTGATGATAGTAATTGGGAATCAATGGGTTTAAGGTTAAACGTTTCTTTCCCTGAAAGTCCCAGAGTCCTTCGAATGTAGTGTCTTCCAATTTTGTTGCTGTGTGTATTTTCCCCCTTAAAATACTTTCCACCATGCTCAAAAATGGTGTTCTATAGCCTAGAGTTTGGGAATTAAATCTAGTGTGCTTAAGCGAGGTGAATTCATAAAAGTTTGGTTCTCAGGAGCTCTGATTCAGAAGAGGAGATTGCTACTTGGTCCTGTTGTCCAAATGTCCCCTTAGGAAGCAGGAAGCCCACAAGGCTTGATGGGCAGTCAGCTTGAGATGGAGCAGGAAACGTCTGGACCAGCAGGGAAGGGAATGCCCCCATGGTGGTGTTTTCAAAGATGGCTATTGTCCAGCGAGTCTGACCATGCCACAGCAGTATGGATGTGCTTGTTCCATGCCTGGTATCACATTTTGGTCATTGTCACAAGATTTCAAACCTTTTCATCATTTATTATTATTTCACACTTAATACAGTAATGACATAACTTTGATGTATTCAAACCAAACTTCACTGCTTTTGAGTCGATTCTGACTCATAGCGACCCTATAGGACAGGGTAGAACTGCCCCTGTGAGTTTCCAAGACTCCAGCCCTTTATGGGAACGGAAAGTCCTGTCTTTCCCCCTTGGAGTGCCTGGTCATTTTGAACTATTCATCTTGGGATTAGCAGCCCAATCTGTAACCACAATGCCATATGCAAACCCAAAACGTGTTCATTCACTCCATTGTGGTGGTGGTGGTGGTGGTGGTGGTGGTGTAGGGGTAGTGTGCCATAGAGTCAATTCCAGCTCTTGGTGACTGCAAGTAACAGGGTAGACCTGCCCCACAGCGTTTCCGAGGCTGGACTCTCTCATGGGGCCGGCCCCCAAGCCCCTTTTCCTTTGCAAAGCTACCTGTGGGTTCAGATATTTTTGCAGCAGGGCAGCTTGTGGGTTCAGACCACTAGTCTTTTAGAAGGCGCTACCACTTAGCCTTTGTTGGCACCAGGGCGCCTTCTATGCAGGGGTGAAGGCTTTAAATGTTTCTGACGGAAGCCTGCTTGAATGCAGGAGAACCTGAATCCTCAAGACACTTTTTATAGCCTGAAGTGGCACCTGCAAACCATTTGAAACCTTTGTGGATGACATAGAGACTTTCCCTTTTTAATTGGTGTTTTTTTTTTAAGTTACGCAAATCAGGTTTTAGTGTAGGTTGATTATTTCCCTTGTGCACCAGCCATATCCAACTCATATTAATCTTGAAACCAGCGAGTGATAACATCTGTACCTCTTCCTTTCCCGTAAGCTGCACCAGCTGCTTCCCTGCCCCTGTCTGCAGCTGCTCAAGCTGCTACCTGTCAAGGACTCCTCCCGGCATTGCTGGAACTGGGTAGCTGCCACACAGGATGGCTCCCAGCACCCCACACTTAAGGGCGTGGGTGGCCAGCTCCTTTGTCCAGCTCTCTTCTGTGCCTCTCTTCCTTCCTGGCTATTCTAGAAAAATTGGGAGACAGCAAGTTGCTAGCAGCATCACCTCTGTGGTTTGAGGACTCGAAGCCACCCCTGGCATGAGCAGGCAGTCTTCACTTGGCTCCCATCTCCCCAACCCCTTTCTGTTCTCGCTTGAACCCCAGATAACTTAATGTGCTTGGCAAGTGTTTGCTAGGTGAATGCATACAGAAGACAGATCATATCAGTACGGAAACATCATGATGATGATTTTCAGATGCTCAGAAGAGCATTTCTGTGTCTACCTGGTAATATTTGGGGCATCTCCTTTAATGGCGGTACGTCAGTCCATGTTTTCCCTTCATGGTAGTAACATCTGGCTTTTTACAATGCCTGGAAGTAAGAACACGTTTGAATAACTTAAGAAGAATATTAAATAGAAGCACAGGTAGGACATGGCTGTGACAAAAATGGCCTGTGAATTCTAGGCGTGATGCAAGTAGTGTTGGAGTTACCATCTGAAAAGCTTGCTTTTATCCTAGTAGAAAAAGTAGGCCCTCGGGTACTTGCCAGTGAGACATGGCGTGTGACCCGAGCCTCTCTGGCTGTGTGACTGGTCGCATTGTTTGTTAAAACTTCCCTGCCTCCTCCTGCCTTTCCCCTTGCCTGCAGATACTACTTCTTGAAGGCCTAGCACATCTTCTTTTCTGAAAAAGGAAGGTGGTACTTCACAGGATTTGGGAAGAAACCCCATGCAAAGAGAGAAGCTATTGACAGCAAACCTCTTAGTTACTTGGTCTATCTTGATACCCAGCATTATGCTCAGAGTGTAGAAAGTGCTTGGCTAACTTTAGTTCTTGTGTGATGAGAGCCCTGGGTGGCAAGTGACAGAATGGAAACTCCAGCTGGCTTGGGGCACAAGGGTTCTTGGTCTCACGTGCTGAGGCCGCAGAGGAAGTTAGCAGTGACATATGACCCAGGGATTACTGGAAGTAAGGATTCAGACCCCACCAGTGTCCTCCCCACCTCTTCTTTGATGCTGTCTGTTAATGTCAGTATGTCTGGTCAGCTTCACTCTCATCACTGAAAAGGGACAGAACATTGTGATCCCACTGCCCAAGTTCACATACCCGTGCAGGGCTCTGAGCCTAGGGTGGGGAGGTGCCCACCTGCCAGCCACCAGTGCCCAGAGGAGAGGAGCACTCTACATGCTGCTGTTGACCCACTGTAGAGTGGCACTAGGAAAGACCATTGGCCCAGAGAAAGGGATGAGAGATTCCTGCTTCCATGAACTGACTCTTCCACAGTTTGCCATTGCCTCCCAGGCTTTCAGACCCAGGAGGAAGCCCAGAGGGCCTTGAAGTGATTTGAAGAAGTCGGTTCAGCGTGCTTTGTAAATGTGGCACTGCTGTTGTGTCTAACACCACTTTGATTTCTCCCGTTTAAATTTATTTTTGAAGTGTAATGCACATTTAGAAAAGAGCACATATCCTTGACGACTCAGTGTGATGGGTTTTCACATGGCGTGAGCACAGGTGATCCAGCACCTGGAATAAGAAATCAGCAGAGACAGGACATGCTCCGACATAAGCACCCAATTCTCTACCCCACCCCCTACAGACCCACCCTTAGCACAGGTGCGTTGATGTCTACCCCACCCCCCTACAGATCCACCCTTAGCACAGGTGGGTTGATGTCCAGCATGTGTTGATTCATCACCCACGAAATCATTTAAAAGCCTTTCCAGTACCACAGTAGCATTTTTCAATCTGCTTTTTTGTAGTGAGACATTTTTTAAAAACACAGCTGCCATTGTGTTATTGTTATTTATATATGCTGTTTTTAACACTCAAAGGAACCCTCGTGTAAAAATGTTGTGACAAGCTCTTCTGGTCAGTCTCACTTCTAACAGCCCTACATGTCTTCTCCTCACAAAACTACCGTGGCCTCATGTGCTTGTTCCCCGGCTGTTGTGTCATGTTGTCTGAGGTTTACCTTCTTCCCTTACTTGGTTTTAAACACTTTGGGAGAAGGAAATTCTGCTGGTGTCTCCGGATTCTGGTGCTTTCTTTCCTGTGTGTGGCTGAGCATGCTGCTTGACTAACTGCCACCTCCTTCATCATCCATTTCCCCCGGCTTCTGGGGGGCTGTTTGCTTCTGTGGATGTTGTGACTCTGCAGCCAGCCTGAAAGCACGATGAATCGCATTGAGGACACGTCTGGTGTCTAATGAGTGTGCTGGTCAACATTCTGACTAAAGAAACGTGCAAGGTTCCTGGGAAAACGAAACTAAGGCCGCGGTGGAGGAGTTTTTCAATTTGTGTATTTTTCTAACGCCACACTTTTTCTTGTTTGTTTTCTCTTTTAGGCTCTAGACCAAGATAGAACGGCCCTCCAGAAAGTAAAGAAATCTGTAAAGGCGATATACAATTCCGGTCAAGGTAAGTGACCACTGCGGGTGGCTTTCTGTTGTGTCTTCAGTGTGCCTTGCAAGGCATTATATTTACAGAAGCCTGATACAAGCGGAGAATTCAGCAGGCCAAAGTAGTTCCACTTTTCTCTTGCCTCTGTTTTCAAAGAGAAAGGGGAAAAGCCCTGTTTTCCGTATACCCTTTTAAAAAAGCTTATTCTTAAAAAAAAAAAAAAAAGACCTGTGACACACACACACACACACACACACACACACACACACACACACACACACACACACACACCCCACCACCACCACCACCCCTAGTAGTATAGCATTCTGTGTTAGGCTGCTACCTGCAGGGTCCACAGTTCAAAACCATCAAGCAGCTCTGCTGGAGAAAGACTGGGCTTTCTATTCCTTTAAACAGTTATAGTCTCAGAAACCCACAGGAGATCTCTGAGTCAACATTGACTCGATGCAGTGAGATTATATAAAATTGTGTGTGTGTGTGTGTGTGTGTGAGAGAGAGAAAGAGAGAGATCACATTGGTTACACTCATCATTTTGCACGTCCATTGCCACTGTCCTTTTTCCAAAATACTCTGCCATCATTACTAAGAAGCCCGGTGCCCTGTAATCAGTGAGGCCTCCTGAACCTCCATGCGTCTGCCTCTGGATACAGCAGGCTCTAGTGCTGACTCATTTCACTCCCTTGCGGTGTATTCAGGGTTCATCTGTGCTGTAGCAAGTAGCAGGACACTGCCTTCATCACATCTATTGTATGCTCACTCTGGGTTTTTTGCCACCTTTCAACCATTATGAATAGGGCTGCAAGGACACTGGTGAAGTTTCTCTTGCCATTCATAGTTGCTGCAGTGCATTTATTATAGGTTGAAAAGCGTCATAGATTTGCAGATAGGTTTTTATGTAAGGCACATGAGAGATTTAAACGTTGTGTAGTTGGTCAGGCTGTAATTCAGTTAGACACGTGGGCATCTTTTTTGACAGTTAATCTTGGTGACAGGCAGGGGCAAAAGTGAGAAGGAGCAGGCAAAGTAAAGTTCAGATCCTTAGGCTGAGGTGTTTCTGTAGAGCCTGAGTAAATCTGAAGTTGGCTTCATCAACTGGAAGATCAAAGTATGTTGTCAGTGGAGTCGAGAGACAAACAATGGGAACTAGCAGAGATCCCCAGGGAAGGAACGGAGCAACAGGGAACCTGAAATGGTAGTCTCTGATTCACATCTTGTTACTGCTGGTGTAACCCCAGCTCCCTGCCCACCTGGGCCAGTTTTTTATGAAGTTACCCCTCATACAAAAAACTCTGGAGGAGAAGGCGGCAAAGTATCGGGAAAGAAAATGAGCTTTGAAGTTGGACCTGCCTGGGTATGAACCCTCCTCTGCTGCCTACTGGCAAGGGAACGCTGAGCAGTTTGCTTCCCTGTACCTGTGAAACTAGGCGGTGGATGCGCTCTCTCAGGACTGTTGATGGAATCCCCTGGGCTCCGGATGCCAATGGCTAATGGGCTGAAGTTCACTCAGAAACACCTTAGGAGGAAGCCTGGTAACAGGGTCACTGAAAGTCAGGGTGAACTTGAGAGAAGAGGGTGGTGGGCTTGTTAAATAGGTAAGTATCACAGGAGTTTAAATGCTCGTTCTTCCTAATTTTCTTGTCAAAATTATGTCTCTGAAAGGAATGTGGAACCAGCAAAATTCAGCCCTCAGTTACTTTACCCTGCCCCTTCCCCAAGTCACAGCAGAGAATGAACCAGTGGTCTAAGTCAACGCTCTTCTTTAAAACTGTAGGCTTTAAAAGTATGTAATCTTCAGTGTTAATACATTTTGTACCCTAATACCATGATAATTCTCCCAATTTTCTTTCCTTTCAATTTTTTATTGTGAATTACCGTGGGGGGGGGTGACATATCAGACCATCAAATTCTGCATTCATCGATTCAAAAGACTCATTAACTCCTCCCCCAATTTGTTTATTTCTAGTAAAATGCTAATTTCTAATTAAGATAAAGTGCAAATGTCAAGTTATATAGCAATCAATTATTGTTTTACAAATTGGTCTAAAATCTATGTGCTTTATTTATAGCTTATTAGTTTTCCTGGTTTTAAACCACACATTATTCCCTTGTTCTATTTGAATGACTGTCTCTTGGTCCTGTACAGGTTCCAAATAAGCACAATGAAGTGTTCTCGAATTCCCATTCTTCTCAAACACTGTCCATAGCTTGTTAAGATGCTAGAGGAGATGTATTGATTGGCACTGTGGTTGCAACAATGGGCTCAAACATAAACAATTGTGAAGATGGCCCAGGACCAGGCAGCAGTTTGTTCTGTGGTACCTAGAGTTATGATACACAGGAACCTATGTGACCGCACTTAACAGCAACACCCATAGGAGCCTTTGTAGATATTCGCCCTCTGGAAAATAGCCAGGTAGCCCAAGGGGAGATTTCTGAGGTGCTATTGTTCAATTTATTTTGTGTGTGTGTTTACATGTTTACTTTCACTTTTTGATAATTCATCAAATGCTCCCCACCAAACTCATTGCCAGTGAGTTGATTCTGGCCCATGGAGACTATAGGACAGAGGAGAACCCCCTTTGTGGTCTTCTAGGCTGTAAGTCTTTACAGAAGCAGCCAGCCTCATCCTGCTGGTGGCAGCTGGTGGGGTGGAACCATTGACTGTGTAGTTAACAGTCCAACGCCTAAGCCACTCTGTAGGGCCTGCATCATTCCAGCTATAGTCTTCACTGCTATCAGCACTTAGTCTTCCTGGCTCAGCAAGTGTTGAAGGAACCACTGCTTGCTCACGGGTGGGTACTTAGGAAGTGCCCCATCAATAGCTGCTTAAAAATTACTGATATGAATGAAACCTCCCAGCCTTCTAATCCTGGATAGCAGCTATTATGCCCATGGCATGGAAGTGTGGGCATCACTCGGCTCCCTCACTGACAGCTGGTCCTGATGGGGTTTCTGCAGTCGGGCAGAGAACAGCAAATGGGTTTGGTCAGCCCGTGTGAGCAGCACTGGGACATTTAATTTCTAAAAAATAGCGAGATGAGTAAAACAGTGTGTGCAGATCTTTCCATGATACATGCCTCATGGAATCCGGCTGCCCCGGTCCAAAGGCGTCTGGCCCCATCCAGAGAAGCCACAAGGGGCTGAACCTTGGGATCTGTTTCCCAATGTGTTTTCCTAATTTTCTTGTTTTCTCACAGTGCCGAAGTGACACACAACCCATCCGAATCTCTTGGCTTTAAGAAACCTAACTTATTTCTGGTTTGCAGTTACTAGTCCCCACCCCACCCCCAAATAATTTGAAAGATTGTAAACGTTTATTATCTTGACACCTAAGCTTTATCTGCATTCCTTAGTAAACATATAGTAATCAGGGAGGTTGATCAGAAAAAATAGTTAGCTCAGTGAAATGGCTTAGATTGAAAATTGCTCGGGAATTGTTCTCTTACTGCCCACGTTGGACGTAAGGACATTTGAAAGAAGAGGAGAGGAAACAAAACACCGCAATTCTGTGAACTACTTGAACCGGGGTGGGGGGGTCTGTTTCAACCCATTCCATCTTCCTGTGCTACCATGATGTTTTGAGCCTTCACTTGACTAGTCCGTGAAATGTACTGTCCCTTAGAAAGTTCCTCTTCATGGTCGTTTCTTTCTGCCTCCCACTCGCTTGCTAGTGTGGTGTTTCCTGAGCAAGGTGGATGTTTAAAATGCTGCTGCCATCGTCTTTGACAGTCTTTGCTCCCAAAGATGGAGCTCCATTTCCTTGTCATTCAGACCTAGGAACTTGCCCTCGGGAACATAGCAGGCACATCTCTCCTCGGCTCACTGCCATCAAGTCAATTCCAACTCGGAATAATCCCTCCAAGCCATCAAAGAGAGCTCCATCCATCTCCTCCAACCCTTGCCTGCTTTCTGGGTGACTGCTGTGAACAAACCCGACCACCATGCCGTTCCGACACTCAAGCAGCTGTGTGACAAGAGGTTTTTGATGCCAACCTGCCAGCCTTGGGAATGAACCCACCTGCCGGCCCCAGTCAAGTCTTAGGTGACTGACTACATCCTGCCCAGGGCAGAAGGACTGGTGCCAATCAAAGAAGTCTGCCTTTCAGCCATGACCGTGAGCATGCCTGGAATGGGCCCAGCATAAGCTAGTGTGTGACTCTCAGGAGAACAGCCTCTCTGTGCTTTTTTTTTTTTTTTTTTTAAACAAAAATGATATATACTTTGATATAGTGGAAGTGTTTGTAGTTCATATTTATACATACATGGATGTATAGAATTTGTTCTGTCAGAGAATCGGTTGGTTAAACTCTTCATCTTTTTCACCAGATGTGTTAGGTGTTGCATAAAGTTCTCTGGATAGCGGAATTGGGGATGTGAACCCACGCAGGGGCACTTAGGAACAAAGACCTGGAGATCTGTTTTGGTGAAGATTGCAGTCAGGAAAACCCTAGGGGGCAGTGTGGCTCTAACACACCGAGTCTCTATGGTGGCCACAGCAACAGTAACAAGCGTAAGAGTATACTTCTTCATGGGAATAACTCCCAGGGTATTTGTCCTCCCGAGTCAGAGAGAGAGAGAGTGGTGTGTGTTTGTGTTTGGGCTCACTCACATCAGAATGTGCATCTTAGTAATACATGGTGGCTTCCTTATAATTTACGCCAAGATATATTTGGAGTAAATTTTAGTTTATTAGTGACACATGGTCTCTAAAAATCTGTAACATATTAGTCTGCATATTGGGGCTCTTACGTATTTTCATTTTAGCTGATAAAAAATGGTGACATTGCCAGTTGTTGCCCTTGAGTTGGACATTGCTCTGTAATTTGATCGCAAGCCTAGGGTGTGGGGGTTTGAGCTCCAGAGTCTGGCTTCATTTTCACACCGTCTCATAGGGTTTTCTTCCTAGTTTATTCACCTTGCCTCGCCCCCCACTTCCTTCTTAATTATGTAGAGCAGTCTGTAAGAGAGCGTTTGTGTGTGTGTGTGTGTGTGTGTGTGTGTGTGTGTGTGCATTTTTAATCAAAATCAATGAACTTAACTATTTTAAGAAGTAGCCAAAGTGCATGGTGAAATCCAAGATTTTAAAGGTAGAAATGCTAAATTCATCACTGGATAGGAAGTGAATGTTTTGTATCCAAGCAACTTCAGCTCATTTTAGTTGCTTTTTGTTAAACATCTTCACAAATCTTATGACCTAGTATGAAGTGAATTGTGAACTAGAACTGATCATTAACTTGGGTCTCTTCAACAGTGGTGTCACCAAATGCTAATTTTAACCCTGTGGCTTCCATTAGGGGAAATTTTCTTCCCAGAGATAGAGAAAAGAAGAGCTGGGTTGGGATTTCAGGAGGGAGGGAGTGTCTGAAGGATGCAAAGAGCACCTGTTTGTGTGCAGGAGGCTTTCCCTTCTAGCTGACCTCCGAGTCGGTGGTAATAACTCCATTTCAAAACATAATTTTGAGCAAATGCAAGCTTGTTGGTCTTTCCAGGTTGAGAATTCGATACATAAGTGCTCTGTAACTACCTTTTTTGGTGGTGGTGGTGATTTGAGCAGTCTCAAGGTGTTTGCATTCTTTTTTTAATCATTTTATTGGGGGTGCTCTTAGAAATCTTATAACAATCCATCATTCAATTGTATTAAGCACACTTGTACATATGTTGCCATCAACATTTCCAAACCTTTTCTTTCTACTTGAGCCCTTGGTATCAGTTCCTCTTTGTATTTTTATATTTTTAATAATTTTATTGGGGGTTCATACAACTCTTATCACAATCCATTCATACATCCATTGTATCAAGCACATTTGCACATCTGCCACCATCATCATTTTCAAAACTTGTTCTTTCCACCTTAGCCCCTAGAATCAGCTCATTTTTTCCCCTCCCCATCACCCCCTCCCTCT
>NW_022103896.1:10067605-10075781 GCF_000313985.2 Echinops telfairi
GTTTGAAAGATTGCCTTTAGGAAATGCGGTGTCTCTTTCCAGAACAATCTTCTAACTCCAGGCTCTTGAGGAAGTTCCCATTTAGGGATTCAAGTCACTGCCACAGGGAATCTGTTTCTTGAAATCAGAAGCTGTTCCATGTATGCGTACTGCCTTCCTTTTGTGAATCTCAGGATGAGCACTCTCGGTTCTATTTAGAATTAGCCAATGTCTTCTGTGTGCCAGCACCTTGTGGGAGCAAGTATCATGAGAAGTTAACTTGGTTTATGTCTTCATATAATCACTCTTCTTTCTCTGTGGCTCCAGGCACATTTCTGTTAGAGTGCTTGATGCTGTCTCACAGGTCACTGTGACTCTTGTAGTCTCTATTATGATTTCTGCTTCCAGTTGTATCGTTTCTGTAGACTGTCTTCAAGTTTACAGCTAGTTTTCTTCTTCAATGTCCAGAAACCTGTTTCATTTTTCTTATTTTGTTTATTTTTGACGGTGCACGTCTAGGAGTGTGGCAATAGGATGAACTAGATAATCTGTGATCTCAGCCTCCTTGACCTTGGAGCTCAGTGTATAGTAGCATCCACTCACCGTAGAGTTCCACTTCATTTGCAAATCAGGTTTTAAAATCTGTATTTTGTACAGGAAGTATTTATAATAGGTCAAAATAACCCTTGAAAATCCTAGTAGGGCTCATAAAATGTGCTTAAAATATAATTCCTTTTAGGGCCTTCATATTTCAAACACAGACCGGGGAAATCTTTCAACCATCACCCCGGCCCAGGAATACTCTCCCACTGTGAGTAGGTGCAGGGAGAGCCGGTCGCTCCTCGATCCGGCCCCTCAGCCACCTGCTCAGTGCATGGAATGGAGCGCACCCCATCCCAGTGATATTTAAGTTGTTACGGCTCCTTCCCTCTCTTATTCTTTCAAAGTTACTAAATATAGTTCTCGTGAAAGGCATTTGCATCTCTACCAAAAATGTTACTGCTTCTTGATTTTCTTATCCTTTTGGGATATGACAATCCAAGCACATTGCATTGACTTTGCAGTGTTATTCATTGATCACCAATGCCATCAGATAAAAGACCGGGGAACAAGATTCCGGAAGTTGACTGTTCACTGCCATGTGGCCACTTGCTTGGTATATCAGATTACTGGATTAAACATAGGCTTTTGGTTCTCTATAATGCATGAGGGGGCAGGGAGTATATTCTGGGACATTTTTGGTTACATTTTCACTGTGTGGTGGTAGCAGTTCCCATCCAGTGATTCCAACTCAGGGTTGGGAACCGCTTCTTCTTCCATGGGCCATCGGGTGGGTTCGAACTCCCAACCTTTCCACTAGTAGTTAAGTACACACACTTTTTTGACTTATAGACAACACTGAACACATTGCTAGTCAGTTCTGACTCATGGTGGCCCTATAGGACACAGTGGGACTGTCCCACAAGATTTCCAAGGCTGTCATCTTAGTGGAAGCAGAGTGCCACATCTTTCTCCCTTGGAGTGAACAGTTGGTAGATTCAAACTGCCAACCTTTAGGTTCAGAGCTGAGCACTTAACCACTGCACCACAAGGGCCCTACTCTGCTTCTGCGTCTTAGAGACACCCCCCCCCCCCCCCCCATGCTTGCTGTAGAAAATTCTGACAGATGTGAAAGCAGAAAATACAGATGGGCTGTATCCTTTTTTTTTTTTTTCATTGTAATTTTTTTAATTAAATCATTTTATTGGGGGCTCATGCAATTCATCACAATCCACGTATACATCCATTATGTCAAGCACTTTTCTACATTTGTTTCCTCATCATTCTCAAAACATTTGCTTTTCACTTGAGCCCCTGGTATTCGCTCATTTTTTTCTCCTCCCTCCCCGCTCCCCGACCCCCATGAACCCTTGATAATTTATAAATTATTATGTCATATCTTACACTGTCCGACGTCTCCCTTCACCTACTTCTCCGTTGTCCGTCCCCCAGGGAGGAGGTTATATATAGGTCCTTTCTCCCTCACCTTCCCTCCAGCCTCCCGGTATCACCACTCTCACCACTGGTTCTGAGAGGTTCATCTGTCCTGGATTCTCTGTGTTTCAGTTCCTATCTGTTCCAGTGTACATCCTCCGGTCCAGCTGGATTTGTAAGGTAGAATTGGGATAATGATAGTAGCGGGCAGGAAGCATTCAAGAACTAGAGGAAAGTTGTAAATTTCATCACTGCTACGCTGCACGCCGACTGGCTCGTGTCTCCTCGCCTCGGGCTACATCTCTTTTAAAACCATTTTGTCATTTGTGTCCTGAACCACTCAGAGAGACCATCATTTGTGTGGTCTGAGCCCTTCTCTCATCACTCCCATTCCCCTGAGCCTTTCCAGAGTCCAGATCTTTCTTGTGCTAGGCTCCTTTTGAGGGAATTCCAGCTGCCAACCATTCCGTTGGAAGCTGAGGGTTTAACGGTGCCACCAGGGACTGTGTAAAAGCAGAGCCAACTTCAAACTCATTGCCATCGAGTTCGAGTCCTTGCCAACTCTTGGCTACCCCATAGGACAGGGTGGGTAGAACTGCCCTCGTTCTAGACTGAAACCAGTACATGATGGGGAAGCAAGGCCCTCGTCATGCCTCTGGAGCCCTGGGCCCTGGGCTAGGTACCAGAAGGTGCTGGATCCTTCTCCCCAGCTTTGGTCCTTATGAGGATATTCTCCCTTTATAGCCCCTCATGATCTCCTCTCTTCTTCATCCTCTGATTTTTAAAGCTTAAGTACTGAAAAAAAGTAAGGAGTATTCTAGAGCATGAAGCAGGATGGCGTGCTGAGCACACCCGTGTGCTTGAGGGCCTGAGGATATAGGAACAGAGTCTCCCTGGCTCCTGCTGTAGCTGCTGCCTTTCCGCCCCTAAGAGGAGAGCGCTTTTTGACTGGTCTTTTCATCTTCCTCATGAAAAATAATATTGTCAAGATTAAAGATGTAAATGTTAGAGAATAAAACTAAACCAAATCTCAGAAGGTTTATGAACAAACCTGAAATGAAAATTAGAATTTGCCCTTCTGTTCTGCAAAGGAAAACATGGCATTGGGCTGAAGCATAAAAACTGGAAGGTTTAGAAGCATAAGCAAGGCACTGAATGTCTTTTGGGTCGATTGATATCCATGGCTATATGAAATTTAAAAAATTTTGTACAATCAGCAAAGTACAATGTAACTGATGTTACAAAGGCAAAGGACAGAATATTTGTAACACATACAGTGAAAGATTATTATACCGTATACACAGCAGGGTGGTTACACTTGGATAGGGATAGAATAAGCAGAGGAAAGGCAAGCACAGATGGAAAAGGAAACGTCTGTGGACAATCAAACAGGATTTCACATATCTCTGTAACAAGACTTTAAAAACACAAAGGTCATGTGCTGCTGAGGCTACAGAGCAAGCGTCTTGAGTTCAATTCCAGCTGGGGCACCTCTTGCACAGTCACCACCTGTCAGCAGGGCCTGGCATGCTATGAACAGTTGTCAGTGGAGCTGGCTGACTAAGAGAAGAGCGTGGTGATGAGCATGCAGTTGGCGAAAGCCCTGGGCAGGATAGCAGTCCTGTCCTCTGGCGTGGAGCTGCCCACGGGGACTGCACAGCCTTTCAGGAGAAGGCGGTGGCCAAGAATGTGAAATGTGGCACCTTCTCCCTGGCTGTCCGAGCTCCTGGTCCTATCTTTGCAGAGCTCCAGGATCAGCGGGAGTAGTTGTTCTGGAGGCAACGGGATACGTTCCAGATTAATTTTGTGTTACAATGAGGTGGAATTCGAGAAGGGAAAGGGGATAAGCATTTTCATCTTTATACATCTCTGTAATCGCATGGGAATTAACTTTTGTCACTTTAGAAACAAGTGGACTTAAATTTTTAAAGGGGGCTCTTCATGTTACTAAATATACATGGGGTGGTATGAAAAGCGGACCTCTTTCTCTTCTATTCCAGCAACTATAATTTATGACACAGACGATGTGGCGTTGCTGCAGGTATAACTCCTGGTGTTGGAAAGCTCACCGGAAATTGTAACTCCTCCTCGGAGGATTGAATGCCAACCCCGGTGTTCACCAAGCACCAGCTCTGAGCCAGGCCCAGTGCTCCGAGCTGTGTCTGTGGCAGCTGTTAGTCCATTCCGGCTCATGGTGGCCCCATGTGCGCAGACTAGAACTGCTCCATGGGGTTTCAAGGATCTGACCATCCCAACACAGGTCACCAGGCCTGTCTCCGGAGGCACCCTTTCTTAGTGGTTAAAACTGCCAACCTTTCCTCTAGTAGTCAGCTGAGAGCCAGGGCCTTGTGAGAGGGTGAGTAGCTAGACTGCACCTGAATTTGACCTTGAACTAGGCAGAGGGTTCCAGCAGTGGTATCTGCAAAGGCCCTGGAGCATGATGGAGCCTGGCAGCCAGAGAAGTTGACTATTAGGTGACTGGAGTATAGTAACAGGTAGCCGAGTGGCTCTCCAGCACAGCATGTGCCAAACTCATGATGATAAGACGATAAAAGTACAATGATCTGGACGGTTGGCACAGCAGAGAGCTTTTGGAGGACTGGTGAGGCTCCTAGAACAGAGTGCATGATGGGAATCCAGAGCAGCTGACTCGCTTTAGAGTGAAGGCCAGTCCCCTGTGGACCAGACCACATGCTCCACTCGCTGTGTTCCACACCAGCCCTACCAAGCAGGGATCCCCGCAGGCAGTCGCCATGCAACAACCCTTTATAAATGGAAGACTGAGGGCTTGATCCACGGGTGCTTTGTGTCTCCACAGAGAAATAGGGTTTTCAGTTATGTCTGATGTCATTCTCGTTAGAACAGTCACTTTCACCCTCATAGTGAATGAAGGGAAAGACATCAGAGTAAAGATTATTTTAAGCTTGCGTGTGCTTTATAGTCATCATCACATTTCACACAGGAGATTGAGGCCCCGAGACTTAGGTACCCATTCCGGAGTTGCACATGACCACTTCGAACCACAGTGGAAATTTGTTTGTCCCCAAAGAGTTTTATCCTAATGATGATGCTTTTCTGTACCTCTCAGCAGTCAGTCTAGTCTCCAGAAGTAAGTAGTCTGGGCTGGGCTTTCTTAGACCTGCTTGAGAAATTAAGGCACCAGAGCTTCTGTGATCTGACCCATCTCACATGGTAGAGGCTGGAGGCAAGGCCTAGATTTTCAGGTTCCTCGGTCTCTCGGCCTCTGATTTAACACAAGAAGCCCTCCAGGGGTTCAGACGCTTAACTAAGATGAGTAAGAGCATGGGCCCGGAAGTAAGCACACATCACTACCAAGCATCAGCTCTGATGTCACGAATTCGCTTAACTTCTCTACCCTGGGTTCTGCATCTTGACAGGGATTGGAATGGCATTTTACTGTGAGTATTGAGAGAAAATTCGAGAAAAGCACTTAGCACAGTTCCAGGCATGGTCAGTAATGACACGCTTTAACGGAAACGGATTCTCACTATCTTCATTCTCATAATTGTGCACCATCAGTGTGGCTACAGGACAGGTCTGTCTCATTCTTGCTTTGTTCATAGCATTTGCCATCAAGTCTAATTCCTTGTGGCTTCTAAGCAGACAGGGATTCCAATGGGAGGCCCAGTGAGGTAGATGGAAGGTTTCATGGGAAGCTGCCTGGCTGACAAGGTCTCACTCAGGGAAGCAGACAAAAGCCCTTCTTAGAGAAAGGTCAGTTTAATTATCCCACTGATACTGAGTATTTTGAGGAAGGCTTCATTGGGTGTAAGGATGCATGGTTGCCTAGTGGATTATGCATTGGGTTCCTAACTGCAAGGTCAGCAGTTCAAAACCAATAGTCACTCCACAGGAGAAAGGTGAGGCTTTCTACTCCCATAATTTCTGAAACCCACAGGAGTGGGTTCTACTTTGTCCTGTAGGATAGCTATGAGTCACTCAATTCCATCGCAGTGAATTGGGGTCTTTTGGTTTGATTTGTTTTGTTTTGCTTTTAGTTTCACTGAGTCAATATAGAGGATATGCTTCAGAAAATCAAATTTTTCCCCAACATTTGTATTGGCAGACAATTCACATATCATAGAATTCAGTAGTTCAGTCACATCAAGAAGAGTTGTACAATCATCACCGCAATCAATTTTAGAACCTTTTCATACAATCCCAAGGCTCTGATTATTGCCAGCTCTTAAGATGTAAACTCCGTACACTTTTGGGGATTTTGGAATCTTACCTGAAGCCTTTGCCCCAAGGTAGCGGATAAATGGACAGTGTGGTGCTATTACTATTGTCTTTGTTGTTGTCACTGTAGATATCTATTGAGTTCATCCTATCCCGGTCACTTGGCATGCAGAATCATTTCAGAGACACCATTATTGTCTCCATTTTACAGATAGGAAAGCCAAGCCGAGGCTTAGAAAGGAAAAGGCACTTGACCAAGATCTCATGCAAGCCGTGATACAACTAAGATTTGAACCCTAGTTTGTCCCCTGCTGGAACCTGAGGGAAAGTGCCCAGCTCTGAGATCCAAAATACATTCATCTACATGCCTTTATTAGTGAGCTTTCTGACCTTTCATGGGGTTTGAGGTCTACAGTGTTACCAGCACTTTTCTCATAGACGTGTTGCCAAGAGTAAACGGAGTGATGTATGTAAAGCCATACAATGCCTGCCCTCTACTGAATGCTTAACCAACTAGCTATTATCACCATGGTCTTTGGAATTAGCCACGCATTGCTTGGTGTTGCTGTGGGGATTGGGTGTTGGAATGTGTTTAAAGGGCCCCTCATGATGTCTGGAACACAGTAGGTAATTGGTATGTTAGTCATTTCCCAAAAGAAATGTCAGCAGTTGCAATCCCGACTAAGAGACACTTCTTTGTGCAGCTGATCAGAGTGTGTTGTTTGCTCCTTTTCAGAATGGAAAGGACTCATCTAGTTCAATAGAATTATCATGCACTCTGTCGCAGCGCTGTGAAGGCCAGAAATTCTACAAGTATTTGAAAGGAACCTGTGAGTCTTTCAAGGATAGACCTGACTTCTCTCTCTCCCTATTCCTTTCTCACCTTTTATACAGTCCTCAGCCTCACTCAGGGAGTCCTGGTGGTGCTGTGGATGAAGCATTGGACCAGAGTGTGGTGGTGTAAGGAAATGTCCGATGGGTAGTAGTTTATTTCTTAAACTGAATGTTGACATTGGTCCATCTGTAGGCTCCCGAAACCCAAACGCTCCCATTCAATCCTGACTTGGAGCAGCTCTGTAGGGCAGAGGAGGGCTGTTGCATTGGGTTGCTGAGGCTGTAAACCTTTACAGAATCTGATACTTCATCTTTCTCCCATGGAGGGGCTGATGGGGTTTGAACCGCCGACCTTCCAGTTAACAGGGGAGCACTTAGCCACCACCCACGTTCCCTTGTTAATCTATAGATCTCAATATATTTCCTTTTTTATTTAAAAATATTTTATAACAAAAAACTTTGCATTTGTCTATTGCTATTGAGATATATTTGCCTTGGAAACAGCTGAAATGAGCGAGTACCGACAATGTTGTACTAACCTCCAATAACAAGGTGAATGGGGGGCTACCCGCAGGCCTTGACAGACGTCTCAGTAGCTCCAGTTCTCAGGGAGACCAAGCGTGTGTCCTGTATGGCCAGCTTTCGGGCCAGCCTTTTCTTTTTTTTTGAACCACTTCTCTGTGCGCTCTTGGGCTGCGTTGTGTCTTTGTTAACATCTCATCTCAGAATGCGGCGCCATGCATCTTCACTGTGGAAATGTGTAGCAGCCTGCTAGGGCCTTGTTCCACTCCATGGAGCACCGTGCCTCTTGGTTATTATTGTGTGTTGGCTGCCTTCTGTTCCCTCGTGTGCCCATTGTGCCCAGGCAGTTACTGGGTATGTTTGAGAGAGAAGCATTTCAAAAATCCCTGGGAGAGCTAAGAAGAAGGTGCAACTCAACACCAGTGACACAGTGTGGGAATTGCACCTGATCTGACCCTGCCACACTGAGGCGCAAAGCACTGTGGGAGTGCAGCGGAACAGAGATCCCCAGGGAATGATGAGGGTGGACATTGGAGACAGGGCCTGGTGCCCCAACAGGCTAAACTGGAAAACACAAGCTTTTCTATCTTGGTATATTTTAATTTGTTCTTTGTCAGTGGCTTGATGTTGTTGCTGTTTTGTTGTACATTGTTGCTTGGTTTTGCTC
>NW_022103896.1:10077683-10092230 GCF_000313985.2 Echinops telfairi
TACCACAGTAGCGGAGGAGAGCGGGCAGAGCCAACCACAGGCCGGTGAACTGCTTCCATGTCGGAGCAATAGCACAGCATGTAGTCAATACAGACCACCTTCCATGCCTCGAGTCAAGGCATGGGGGAAACACAGTACTTCTGCCATAAGCCTTCAAGGGTCAGGAAACCTATTTCAGTTGTGACTGGTCATGTCTGCACAGGGGCCCCGGGCCTGAGAGACAGTTTAAGAGCACCAAGCTGAGTGTGTGCTGACCATAGACTTACAGGGGCAGTAATAGCTGCAGCAAAGACCCGCAGACTTGAGACAAGTGATGACGTCAGGTGAGAGTGATGGCTAAGGAGCTGGTGAGACGTGGTCAGGTGAGAGTGTATTTTTAAAGCTTGACACGGCATCTGGAGTGCCAGAGAGAAAACTAGTATGAACTTGATGTGTTTTGCTTGCAGAACTGAAAGCATGTATTTACCATGAGCTGAAATAGAGGACTGAGGGAAGAGCAGGGTTGGGGAGAAGATCAAGGCTTTATTGTGAGACATGTTAATACTGAACACTGAACGCCCTTACTAGATATCCAGGTGGAGATACCACATTGGCAGATAGAAACGCCTCTATTGCAGGGGTGGCATCTGAGCTAAAGGTATCAGTTTTGGAGTTGACTAAGCTGTGTAAAAAGGTAGAGAAGAATATAGGCCCAAGACTGAGGTCTGGAGTGCTGATGAGGGCAGGGGGATGAAGAACCAGCACAGGAAGCAGCCGTAAAGCAGGAGGAGAAGACAGCATGCTGCCATGGAAGCAGAGGAGAGAAGGTGCTTCAAGGAAGTGTGGGATTGTTATTTATGGAGTATTCACTCTGCAAGAAGCTTTGTCTATTTTGTGCCCCCTCATCAGCACCACAGACCTGTAAGGTGCAGCTGTTAGTCTCATTTTATATAACAGCTCAGCAGGGTGAGATTTCCACACAGATCTTTGACTCATCTCTCTCATGTGCCAGCTAGGGTGCTAGCCATGGAGCCCTACAACCAGAAAGGTAGCAAACTCATAGGTGCAGAAACCAAAGATAGATCCCTCTGACCCAAGTCTGCACAGTTTCCGACAAGAGATGGTGGTAGAAAGACTTCTTACAAATGCTGTATCTGGGTTTAGACAAAATGAAAGAAAATGAAGGTGAGCTATGTAAAAAAGAAAGGAGTTAGATGAAACACATGGGTTTTTCTTTGGTTTCCCACAAATTATTTTCTAAGAAGTTTCCTGTTCTGATTGCTTTTTAGTTGCTTAAGAATGTAATGATAAGTTAACCCCTTAAGATGTGAGGATTAACTGAACTCTAAGTCAACCAGATGCTTGGAACTTGTCAGGGAAGACCTCTTTCAAGAGTGAATTCAAACGTTCAGTGCACTGCCAGCTACCTCCTAGGCATGACGTGTTCAGTAGCTTCTCTCTCTGCTTTCCTTCTGAGTTTCTGGTGAGCATTGCTCAGGAGAACCCTTCATTGTGGCAAATAATAGCTCAGACTCTCCTTTCTTCCATAGATCATGTACAAAATGAAGAAAACTATGCACAAGTCCTTGATAAGTTTGGGAGTAATTTTTTAAGTCGTGACAACCCAGACCTCGGTACTGCTTTTGTCAAGTTCTCCACGCTTACGAAGGAACTGTCCACACTGCTGAAAAATCTGGTAAGCTATTTTATAAATGAGCTTGTTTCTTTAAAAAAATAAAATAACAACCTGTCAAACACATAATGAAATCGTGGAATGAAAACTGCTCCATAATCTCTTCCCCCGTACCTCGTTTAGGGGGATGATTGTAAAAGACAGCACCTTTCAGCCCTAGACCTAAGTACGGAATCTCTGTGGCCCTAAGGTAGGAACCTTGCCATTGATCTGTGTTACAAACAGCTAGTTTACAAATGAAATACGACCTGTTTGAAAAATCCAAACTAGCTTTCTCCAGCCCTGCTGCTGTTAGATGGTATCAAGCAAACAGAGCAAACCCAGCCCAGTCCTGCACCAGCTTCACAATAGTCACATGAATAAGTGAGCCTTCAGAATAGTACTTGTTTTTACCTACCACAGTAGATAAATGTATGTACATGTTGATTCCCTGGAAACTTGTTTCTAATTGGTCATAAGAATTAGATTTATACAGTTAATCCAGCTCACCTTAAAGAAAAGATAAGTTGGCAGTAGCTTCTCTTTTTCCTCCTCCATATATGGGAAAAGACCATTTTCAATTTGGGCCCACATATTCCTTAACATTTTGTTTTGTGTTTGACAAAGCCGTGATATTGCTGTAAATCATAAGATTATTCGGAGCCCTTTCCCTCTGAAGAGCTCATTCTGCCCACCTTCCTCAGGGGTTGCCTGTTCCTGGTGGCTGTGTACCCACAGTGTGGTGGGAGGAGAGGAAGTGACTCAGGACTGACATTCACTCACTTTGGTGCTTGCTGGGAAATGGGTGGAGAATGGGGGGCTTCTCGTTGCTTTGGAGTAGTTGAGTCCACGTGGTTCTCTTGCTGACTTGGTTTCCAGGAGACAAATGCATTTGGGTTAAATCAAGAGTCAACCCCAGCAAGCTTCCTAGACCAGTCCACTTCTGCCTCATTGCAGGATGGTGGGCTGTGTGTGTGTGTGTATGTGCATGCATACATACATTCATATAGGAGAGCACCCGCTAGTCCACATGAGTCAGGCCACTTCGCAAACATCCACTTTCAGCTTATCTCAAAACAGGCAAAGCTGTTATTTACTGACCACTTCTCATGTCCTCAGCAATGTGGTGGTTTGTGTAGATCATCTCATTTAACACCTGGCTCACCTGAGGGGCAGGTGAAAGAACCGAAGTACCTGAAGAATTAGTAACTTGTCCAGTCACACTGCTAGTTAGTAGGCTTGGACCCCAGCCTTCTGTCCCTGGGTTCATTGTCCTTAGTTTTCCCTACCGTCCCTGCACCTTACATCTGGCGGTGGCTTCCCTGAGGGGAGCTCTTGTGTGAAGCTGCAGGCCTCTGTGCCACCTCCCACCAAGAAACAGACATCTGAGGAAGCTCTGAGCCAGGCGTCCTCAACTACGGCCCGCGGGCCACATTCAGCCCACTGAGGACATGTATCCAGCCCGCCAGGTGTTTTTGCCCCGTTTGTTTTTTTACTTCAAAATAAGATATGTGCAGTGTGCATAGGAATTTGGTCATAGTTTTTTTTTTTAAACTATAGTCCAGCCCTCCAACGGGTCTGAGGGACAGTGAACTGGCCCCCTGTTTAAAAAGTTTGAGGACCCCTGCTCTAAGCTGAATGGCTGGAAGACCTCATTCATTAAACAAAACAAAATAAAAGCAAACTCTCCCCACTGAAGGTGGTGCCACCACATTCCTAAGGAAGAGAGGGCAGAGGAGTCTGTTCTGTCTCCTGCTTCCTTGGGGAAAGCTCTGCCAGGGCTGAGAAGAACAGGAGACCTACTGGCCTCCTTCTCTGGTCACCAGAAAAGGGACGATGAGCCAGGCAGGTGGGAACAGGCAGCAAGGTTTGGAGCAGACCCCCATGTGGCCAGGAGTTTGAGACTGCTTGTGCACCTCCTGTCCTGATTGTGTATTCAGGGGACCCTGTACCCTAACCAAGCTCTGCAGCATCCCTAGGGAGCTCCCAGAAGAGTCCTGACACTTCTCTTAAGTCAGTAAGGCTAGAAGCATGAATCAGTAATTGACACATTTGGAATTCAGAGAGCAAGGTAAAAGTAGGTACCCTAGAGGGTTTTGTTCTTGAAAAAAAAAAACAAACCAGAAGGCCCAGGCCCTTATCTATACAAAAAAATAAGAATCGTTTCTATTGGAGTCATTGAGAGGAACCCTGGTGGCGTAGTGGACTGTGAAGTGAGCTTTTAACCATTAGGTCAGTGGTTCTAACTCACCTGGCGCTCCTTGAAAGAACAATGAGTCTTCATAATCTTGTAACAATTACAGCCTTGGAAACCCAATGGGGCAGTTCTACCCTTTCCTACAGGGAAAGAATCAACTTGATATTGGTGGGTGAATATTGAAGTCATTGAAATCATAGACATCAGTTACTAAGTACAGCACCTGCCACATGGGATTTGTTTAGATACAAGTTTTTGTATTATTTGTTGCTGATGATTGGATCTTTCCAGTAACTCCCACCATCAAGTGCTACTCTCAGGTTGTATCCCATTTTACAGACCAGATCTCAAACATAATTGCATGCCTGGTAAGTGACCTCAGACCTCTGACAACAAGCCACACACTATTCGATGTGTGTGATCTTCCCAGGGTCACAGCTCTGAAGGTGAGGTGATTGATTCCTTCCTGGACAGCTGTCCTGTTAGAAAATGTGTAGGGAATGCTGACACCTAGTGGCGAGAAGCTGGAGAAACGACATGATCTACGTGTATTTTGTGTGGAACAGACTTGTGATGGTCATGGACTTTGAACTTTAAGGACACCTGGGTAAAAAGAATTCTTCAGTGACTTCTGATCTGTGTGGCTTTAGAAAGTTTCTTAGGATCTCTGAACTTTGGTTTCTCCTTTTTATGAGAGGAAATTATATACCTCCTGGGCATGTTCATTCCTGACTCATTCAAATGCTTGCTGCTTTTTCATGAGCACTGGTATTAAACAGTAAGAGTACAATGGTGAAGGACAGGTCAAGGACATTGTTCCTGTGGAGCTTACGTTCTAGAGGCCTTTTATTATGAGGGCTAGCAATAATTTACGTGACATTCTGGACCAATAGGCAGCATCATGATAAAAGATTAAAGGTAAAGGTTTCCGTTTACTTGGATCCACAATTAATGTGCATGGAAGGAGCATTCTAAAAATCAAAAGATGCATTGGGCAGATGCGTTGTTAAAGAGCAAATGCCACTGTGAGGACTAAGATGCACCTAACCCAAGCTGTCGCCTTTTATAGTCTTTTTAGTCACCTACGCACGTGAAAGCAGGACAGTGAATGAAGACAACTAGAAAAGTTAGTGCATTTGAGTTATGGTGTTGGCTAAGGACATCGATGATACCATGAGCTACCAGAAGAACAAACATTTAACTTGGAAGAAGTACATCAAGATGCTCTTTAGAACTGGGAATGGCAAAGACCTCATTGCATGTCCTGTGGACATGTCAGGTGAGACCAGTCCTTGGGAAAAGACACCATGCTTGGTGAAGTCGAGGATCAGTGAAAAAAAAAAGGAAGACATTCAGGGAGGTGTGGATTGGCATATTGGTTGCAACAATGAGCTCAAATATAACAATTGTGAGGTTGATGCAGGACTGGCAGTCTTTTGTTGTGTGGTACATAGATTGATATGAGTCAGAATCAAAACTCGAGTATACCTAGCACCACCACCACATACCCTAACTTCTAGCTCAACTTACGTGCTTAACAGAGATTCGAGGTTGGTTTGGTGGTGGTGTTTTTTTTTTTGCTGGGGGGGGTGTTCTTTTTCTTTTTTAAAAAAATCATTGTATTGGAGGCTCATACAACTTTTACCACAATCCATACATAGATCCATTGTGTAAAGTACATTTGCTCTCACCATGGGTCCTGAAGGGATCATCCATCCTGGATTCCCTGTGCTTCCAGTTCCTATCTGTACCAGTGTACATCCTCTGGTCTAGCCAGGTTTGTAAGGTAGGATTAGGATCATGGTAGTGGGAGGGGAGGAAACATTTAAGATAGAGGAAAGTTGTATGTTTCATTAGTGTTCCACTGCACCTTGACCATAGAGTAGTTTTTGTTTTTTTTTTAATTATGAAATATCATTTTCTGGGTTTCTTACCAGTCTCTCAGAACATCCTCCAGTGAAAGGTTCCTTGTGAATCAGCCAGCTCCAGGCATAAGCAGCAGTTCATTGTTCTGGAACATATGCTATTTCATACCTCCATGCCTGTACATATTCCCTTCGTAAAGGGTGCCCTTTAGCAGTTAATGTACTGAGGATAAAGTCTTTCTTTACAATGTAACTTGGTTGTTTTTGTTTCATGAAAAAGACAGGACACTCATGAATCCTTGATTTTTCTAAGTGTTTGTTGTTGTTTTGATTCACTTACCTGGCACCAAAATCACATTTGCCTTTCATTTGTAACCATTGCAAGGAAAGTAGCGAAATCATTGTTTGATGAGATCCTGGCAAAGAAGTTGCATCTCAACAGAGATTGGTACCCATTCAATTCCTTGGCCACAAAACGAGAGCAGGAAAAGAGTAACCCCTGGCTTCTAATTAGAGGGGAACTGTTTAAATGCCCTGATCCTGCAAGAGCACCAGTGGAGCAGCAGGTTTAGAAAATAATACGTTAAACCTTTTTAAAAATAATAGGAGGTGCCCAGTTAGGGCTTCTTACACATCTGGTTCCTTCTCCTCGCCTCGTAGCCGTCCTCAAGCTTGTGAAAGAGTTCTGTCTCATTGAACAGTTGGAGGGCGGTTATTGCTTCAGAGCTGTTGAAGCAAAGATTTCTCCAGCAGCCTAGCATTTCCTGTTTGCAGCCTCCAACTGCAGGGTATCCTGGGTTGGGTGGCAGCACAACTATGTAACATCTCAAAACCCACTGCCAAAAAAACCCCACTGCCATCCAATCGATTCCACTCACAGCGACCCTATGGACAGAGTAGAGCCGCCGTTGTGCCATTGTAACTCTTTACGGCAGTAGACAGCCTCAGCTGGCGGTTTGCAGCTGCTGACCTCGTGGTTAGCAACCCAGGGTGCAGCGACTGCAGAGGTACTAAAAGTGGGACAGCAGCACAGCTATGGAAAATAGTGCCCAGCAACTCATTTTACAGTGCTCAGTGACCTCTCTGAGCTGGCTGTGGAGACAGCCGTGGCCGGCAGAAGCTCCTTGCCCCCACCCCTCTTCCAGAACCCAAACCTGGTGCGCAGAGCTGCTGCTGCCTCACAGTGGCCCTATGCACTACAGCTCTGTAGGGTTTTCTTGGCTGAAATCTTTGTGGAAGCAGATCGCCATACCTTTCTTTTGCAGCACCATAGGGTAGATTCGAACCGTTGTTCAAACCAGTTACACCACCACATGAAATGATTTCCCCATGACTCACTGATTTAAAGGACCCTTTAAAGAAAACCTGGAACCAGTAGTTTCCCAGAAGTAGGAAAGAGGAGAGGAGGGGAAGGGAGGGAGAGAGAGTTGGGTTAGGTCCTGGGTGTCGGGGTGAAATCCTGGCAGGGGCCCAGAGGTTACTGTGGAGGCGCCAACAAGGAACTAATGTCATTTCTTTCCAAGTGTGAGGCCTAGCAGTAGGCTGTCTTAAAAGGCATGTGAACTTGACACCAAACCACAGGGGAAGAGTTTTATGAGGACGCTTCAAAAGGTTTGGGAAAATGGAATTAAAAGAAAATGCAATTTCTCACAAACTCTTTCCTAGTGTTTTTTTTTTCAGTCTTCTGATTAAGCAGAGGTCTCGGGTTGGTGGCTGCAATGAGAGCAGTGTGGGTGAGCACAGGCTCTGCTCCGCTACAGTGGCAGAGTGACCCCCAGTTATCGAGGACCTCATGTTGATAAAGGCTTACCTCACACAAAGGCACCAACCCACCTGACCTTGGACAAGTAGAGCCTGAAGCCAAGCTCTCCTCCGCTCATCAGCCCATGTTTCCTGGTGCAGGCCCCTTTTATGAAAGGATCCCCTAGAGCAGGGGCCCTTTGCTGGGCTGCCTTGCCCTGGTCGGAGGGCTGCCGCATGAAGAGATGCAAGGCTCCATTCTGCCTGGAACCAACCACACCCCTCCCCCTCAGGAGGGCGTTTCTGCTGCTGCTGCAGCTAGGCGGAAGGGAACTCCAGATAAGAGGCTGTGCATGAGACCGGAAGTGGGGGATCAAGGCAGGGAAGGGTCAAGGCCCAGTCCCCTCTATTCCCAGGTGCTTCTTTCATCAGAATTGGACGTCAGTCAGAACAGGTGCAGGTATCCTGTTTCCCCGAAAATAAGACAGTGTCTTATATTAATTTTTGCTTCCAGAGAGGTGCTAGGTCTTATTTTCAGGGCATATCTTATTTTTCCATGAAGAAGAATACGGTACACATTTATTGTTTATTGCTTTATTAAAAGAGACCTCGCACTTCCTGTCTGCTCCTACTGAGGAAGGCAGCTCCACAGAGTAGCTCAGGGACATGGGCAGGTGGAGCTCCCACCATCTCAACAGAGTCTACTTAGGGGGTGGGGGGTGTGTGTGTGTGTGTGTGTTGGGGTGTGTAGAGGGCAGAAACTGGAGAATCATATGAAGATTTTTCACAGTGCTTGGACACTAGGGGCCAGGGAAACATAAGGGAGCAAATGGCCGTGTGGCCAGCGCTGCTGTCTCTGCCTCACACAGCTAAAGCAGCACTTCTCAAATCAGTGGACCCGGCTCCTTGGACACAAGGCTAGCAAAACGACTTCTCCTATTCTCTGAACGTGTTATTAGGAAAGATCAGTCCTTGGAGAAGGGCATCATGCTTTGAAAGTAGAAATGAACAGAAAAGAAGGTCCTCAGGGAGTTGGGTTAACACAGCAATGGATCAACAACCCCGACGGCAGTCGTGAGGGTGCCTCAAGAGCGGGCAGTGCTTCATGCCCTTGTGCAGAGGGTAGCTATTGTCTCAGCACCAACACTACAAGCAGAGAACATAACTAACAGCATAGACACTGCTCAGTGGCGCCCCTGCTTCCCCCCTCAATTGTCCGCTGGTACAGTCCAGAGTTAAGGTAGCTTCAGGGGGCCTTATTTTCGGGGAGGTCTTATTTTCAGGGGGATGCTTTATATTTCAGCAAGAGGCAAAACTGTAAGTAGGTCTTATTTTCGGGGGATGTCTTGCTTTCGGGGAAACATGGTAGTACTTATTTAGGCCTCATTTAGTGCATGCAAAGGCTCAAAGCCTTTCCAGTCAATATTAGAGCTGCATGGGTGGTAAGTGAAGGTGTTCATGATACAGGATTTATTGCAAAGAGACATTGGTTCATCCATTTCAAAGTGAGGGCAAACAGACATTAACAAGGGCAAGTGTGAGCGGTCTCAAAGTTGGTTGTTCATAACCTGGGAACTACCTGTAATGAGGCTGAGGCAGCGCTTGGTTTAATTTTCTGAGTAAAGAAATACCTGCATTCGCTTTTCCCAGGGACACTCAGGTAGAGGTGGTGTCCTGGAGGGTCTGGGACAAGACTAGGCAGAATGGCGCCTTGCATCTCTTCATGCGGCAGCCCTCCGACCAGGGCACGGCAGCCCAGCAGAGGGCCCCTGCTCTAGGGGATCCTTTTGTAAAAGGGGGCCTGCACCAGGAAACATGGGCTGATGAGCGGAGGAGAGCTTAGCTTCAGGCTCTACTTGTCCAAGGTCAGGTGGGTTGGTGCCTTTGGTGAGCAGGCTGCCCAACCACACACAGTTTGCCGCGATGGACCCCATGGAAACAGGCTTTCTCGGATCTGGAACTGGCACTGTCAGAAAAGTGTGCGGTACTTTTCCCTAAGGGTTTCTTGAAAACACCAACCCCTTGTCTTGTTTGTCAAAAGAATTCTGCATTCAGAATGGATTGACAAATACCGCATGATATATCCTCCCCACCATACCACCGTCACACTTAAAGGTGTACATTGCACGTTGTACAGTAAGTCTTGAGGCGTACTACAGTAAAATCTGTTGAGTCAGTGTTGACCTAACCTAGGAGACAGATGTTTTGTATAAAGCATTAAAATCCATGGAAGCACTCGGAGAAATGCTGAGTCGGCTGTTCTGTGTATGAAGGGGGTGAGCCCTGGTGATGAAGTGGTTCCCCAGGCAGCTGCTAACCAGAAGGTCTGTGGTTCAGATCCACCATCTGCTCCGTGGAACAAAGATGTGGCCCATAAAGATGTCTGCGACTGGAGACCTTACAGAGCAATGCTGCTCTGTCCTGTCTGGGTGGCTGGTCTGAACTGACACAACAGCAGTGAATTTACTTTGGTGTTTGGCTTGTGGAGAGAGGCTGGATTGGGCGAACACTCCTTTTGTTTGGTTCTTTTCATTTTGTTTTTTCCTCCTCTTCAGAATTTTATTTCATTGTATTTTAATGTGTAGATTGTGGTAATTAAGCTGGCTGTTCCTCGGACTTGGGCATTGCTTTTTATTTCAGATGCACCATTTTTTGTGTCTTCTGTTAGATTTAACCCTGAGTAGCTAGCCTACTGATTCCTTCTTGAACTCATAGTATCCTAATACATCTTCCACTGAAAATCCAGTAGAAGGAAAAGGGTCCTGATGAGTCCTGATGGATGAAACGTAGCAGCATCTGAGGGCATTTCCAAGTCTCGAACAAATACCCGATCTCTAACCTTCCTTATCATCAGACAAGTCCTGACAGCTCTTGAGTGGAGGCTCTCCTGGGAGCAGTTCTCACCCAGACCTTTCCTGAATCCGTGCCCTCTGCCCGGCCTGTACTGGTGGTAAGCACTGTGAGACGGAACTGGTCGAGATCCTCTTTAACATATTGGGTTTCAGCTCTCCTGGTTTGGGGTTGGTATTTGATTATACGATTATACCTATTCGGTGAGCAAACATTTTGGCTGGTATTGTTAGCATGGCGGCACTGTGCTGTGGGCTTGTTGTGGCACAGTGGTGGGCAAACTAGTCATTGCCCTACCTTCAAGAAGCTGGCATGACCTGAAATACAGCAGAATGGCAAACGGGGCCCTTCAGGCAGATTGACAGAGCTGGGGCTAAACTGGAAGTTTGGATTTGAATCCAGTTTTATGGAAAGCTGTTGGTAGGTTTGGAGCAACAGAGTGATTTTAATCTGAGAATCACTTTAAAAGATCTCTGTAACCACCACTCAGCTTCCAGATCAGGGCCACAATGGCTGGATTCTGCTAGTAAGGAAGGAAGGTGTGAACTAGAACTTGACATTCTTGACATGCCAAACTTAGCGGACCCTGAGATACTCTGTTAACCTGCCACTGAAACTTCCTGAATTGACTTGTTTAGCTAAATAGCTGGTCGACTTATAAAGATTATTTGGAGTGTTGTGTTCTTTGTTTTCTTGTTAAAAAAAATCATCGATATGACCAAATGACCTAGAGTTAGTCCAAAGCATAGATTACAAATGTCATTGATTGATGTGTGGGTCCCAAAATGTGTGTCAATATACTTAACCCTATAATGCCGGGATTTTTAATTTCAGGAAAAAAAATTTGTTTTTATTCTTTACTTTTATAGTATACTTTCAATATATTAATTAAATTAATTATATTAATGAAATGTTAGGAAAACGTCATGCTCGGCGTTACAGGGTTAAGCATGAATCTAGCTGAGAGAAATTACTAAGCGGCAGAAGAAGAGCAGCGAGCGTGATGGTGGGGCAGGAGGAAGGTAAAAGGAAACAGGAAAGATTTAAGAATCAAAGTATGGATAGAGGTATAAATATAGGTGTGCACTTATGTAAACATATTCATAAAAACTAGAGGTGTTGCCCTATGTACATATATTTATATGGCAATACATTGAGGAAGTGGATGTACTTTGAACCTCTTCTGCACAAGCCCTGCCTCAACCCAAGAAAGCTTTGTTCTGACAACCTGGCATTCTGTGATGCTCACCCTTCCGACAAGATTGCTGAAGACTAAATGGGTGCATACGCAAATGTGGTAAAGAAAGCTCTTGGTGCTTGGCTATCAAAAGATAACATCAGAGGTCTTAAAGGCTTGAATTGAAGTTAAACAAGCGGTCATCTAGCAGAGAATCAACAAGCCCAAATGGAAGAAGCACACCAGCCTGTGTAATCATGAGGTATCGAAGGGATCAGGTAACAGGCATCAGAAGACCCAAAACAAACCCAAAAAAAATCATTAAAAGAAAAAACACATGTCATTGAGAATGAGGGGCATCAGAGCAGAGACCCAAAAATCCATCTGTAGACAATAGGACATCCCCTCACAGAAGGGTCACAGGGAAGGGATGAGCCAACCATAGTGCAATATAACATCTATGAAGCACACAATATTCCTCTGGTTCTTTGAAGCTTCTTCATCCCTTACTGTCATGACCCCAGTCCTGCCTTTCAGTTCTGGCCAGATGGGAGCATGTACAGTGGTACAAATAAGAGCTCCAGACACACACAATCCAGGTCAGATAAACCCCTCAGGAACAGAAATGGGAGTAGTGATACCAGGAGGGTAGGTGGAGGGAGGAGGGAAGGAAGGGCAACCAATCTCAATGATCAACACATCCCCACCCCACCCCTGAGGGGGACGAGTAGCAGAAACATGGGTGAAGGGAGATAGCGGGTTGGTGTAAGATATGAAAATAATAATTTGTAATGAGAGGGTTGAGGGGGAAAGGAGCTGATAACAAGGGCTCAAATAAAAAGTAAATGTTTAGAAAATGATGATGGCAACATATGTACAAATATGCTTGATACAATTGATGTATGGAATGTTATAAGAGTTGTGAGAGCCCCTGATAAAATGATTTAAAAATACACATGCACACACATTTAAGCATGATTCTTAGTGGTTTGGCAGTTGTGTAATGATGAAGTTTGTGTTTTTAATAATGTGGTTTGGCAGTTATTTTTTGCTGCAGTCACTCCCATGATGTGACCTGGTTTAACTTATCCTCCATTTGTGTGGTGTTGTCAACCCTGATCTCTGTATTGATGAGCAGGATTAGGGTGAGATGCTATACCCTCACTTACATTATAGCCAGTAGAGTTTCCTTTTTGGGTGGCCTGCATCTCCTTTTATCTTCTTACAAAAGATAAGGGAGAAGTGAGCATAGAAACAGGGACTTCTCAATATCACAAAAAAAAGCAAAGAACCAGGAGTGAAGTATGTTTTGGGACTCAGGGTCCCTTTGTTGAGAAACTCCTAGATCCAGGGGCAGATTTATGTCAAAACCCTGTGGAGATCTCCAAAGAAGCTACTCCACAAATGCTGAAAAGAGACAAGGATCTTCCCCAAGAGCTAACAGAGAGAAAGTAGTCCCCTAAAGTTGACACCCTGAATTTGGACTCGTAGCCTCAGGTAAACAGAATAAATGTCTGCCTTCCAGAGTCACCCGTGTAAGGATTGAGTATATGCACAGCTGTAAGGGGAAAGTCTTTCAAATCCCTGAGTAATGGGGGAGTTAGGAACATTGAACGAACCCCCAGTTGTCTTGAATTTGTAAGAGCCTTCAACCTATGAGCAAATTTTGTTTTCCTTAATGGATAAACAACTAAAGAAGATAAAGCATAGTTTGATTGGTCAGTATTGGCTTATATAATTGTCCATTGTATGCATAGAGTGTATTATTAGTTTACAGAGCAATCTGATTTCTGTAGATAATGGTTCTCAACCTTCCTAATGCTGCGGCCCTTTAATACACTTTCTGGTGTTGTGGTGACTCCCAACCATAAAATTATTTTCGTTGCTACTTCATAACTGTCATTTTGCTACTGTTGTGAATCGGGTGACCCCTGTGAAAGCGTTGTTCAGCCCCCAGAGGGGTCGCGACCCACAGGATGAGAACTGCTGCTGTAGATAGTCAGGCCTGGTGTATCTTTGAGCAGGTTTCCTAATAATAACCTCTTTGGTTGTTCAGAGCCTGGCATGAGAAGTGCATGTCAAAGTCTGTGGCCTGGTACTAAGTGGAAGCTCAAAAAAAGCCTGTTCCCCCTTGATCCACTCACAGCAAGATGGTGATCCATCATTTTTCAAGTAACACTGAGTCAGCAAGATGAATGCACTGGGCCAAGGTCACCCAGGCAGTAGTGATGAGTGGCCACATGCCTCCTGTGCGTCTAACAGCCTGAAGAATGGCATAATGACAGAGCACCTCCTTTAAATTGCCTTTTCAAGGCAGTAAGTAACACTGTGTAGGCCATGAAGGAGTTAACACATTAGACAGGCTGCCTCATTTCTACCAGGGAATCATCATTGCCTTAACTGCTGGGAGCTGGCTCATTATTTTAATTGGATTTTCCAATGTGTTGAGCAAGTCAGCAGATTTACATTATCCTTAACTTTCAGAGAAGGGGTTTCTGTCTGCCAAGGGGGAGCTGGGAGGGAGAGTGTGGGCAATGCGGAGGAGAGTCCGCATTAATGCAAGATGACAATTCAGGCCAGTGATACCCTGGTTCAGTAATGCTGCCCGCTCCCCTAAAAATGTACAGCCCCCCAAGCCCCAGAGAGAGCCACTGTGAGGCAGAACTGTCTGGATGGCAGTGGGCTGGGTGCTGGTGTTTGGTGCACCCATAGGTGTCCTGGAGGAGCCATTGGTACAGCTGGGCTAGTGTCCTCTCGGAAGAGCAGGCAGGCACTGCTGGCTCACCACCTGTCTGCCTCAGCCCCAGCCGAGCTGGTCAGGCATGCGGTCACCCAGGACACTCACCTCACAGACACCTCTGGCACAGAGCCTGGTTGGGCATGCCAGTACTGCTGGAAGCTTCTTTTGCATTCCTCTACTGTGAGCACGCGATAATGCCCTTCCCCTTTAAAAGCATGCCTGGTAGGCCCGGGAAAGAGCATTTCCTTTTGGGGTGAAGTTATAAAGGAGGGGGCTGTGCTTCGGCACAGCATGTAGAGAGAGAATTGTTCTCAAACTCAACCTCCA
>NW_022103896.1:10093619-10125037 GCF_000313985.2 Echinops telfairi
ATACCCCTTGGAGGCAACCAGTATCCGCAGCCTGGTCTGTACTCTGTTAGAAATAATTTACACATGTTGCTGCTGTTAGCAGCGTCTCTGCCTTGGATTTGCTTCCTGCAAGGACAGAGCACTCCTCCACAGGACTCCCCAGCCAGAAATCTACAGTAGCAAATCACCAAGCCTTTCCTCCCACCAAGGAGCCTGGTGGGGTAGCGGTTACATGTTGGGTGAGATCGCAAGGTCAGCAGTTCTAAACCACTAGCCACTCCAAGGGAGAAAGACAGGGCTTTTTACTCCCATCCACCGTTAAAATCCTGCGAAACTCATAGGGCCCATTCTACCCTGTTCTGTAGGGTCACTGTGAGTCCATGCCGACTCGATGGCGTGAGAGTTTCTCCCATGAAGCCACTAGTAGGTTCACACCACCGACTTGGCGGTTAGCAGCTGAGCATTTTAATCACCGTGCCACCAAGGCACCATAAGCACAGACATGTTTTTCGCCTTCTTGTCATCCCAATCCGTACACACTGTAAACACTGCTTCACACCTTGCTTTTTTCACAGTAGCAGTCTATCAAGGGGGTAGCTCCATATTTGGGCATAGAAAGACACTTGTGTTTATGGTGGTTTTTTTTTTTTAGAAATGCCATATTTTATTTAACCCTCCGATGCTGACAGGCACTGGACTTTCCATCAGTAAAAACATTCTTGGAGGAGAATTCCACACATGTGAGAAGACGTCAAAGAGTGTATAGGGGAAAATCTGTTATCTTTTCATTTCCATTTTTTGCAGGAGCTTTTTGAAGCCCCGTCTGTCATCCATGACTGTTTCTTTCATTCTGTGGATGTGTACTTCAGATCTACTCTTAGGCTCTGGGGGTGCAACGTGAGCCTGCAGACCCAACTCCCAGGGAGCTTCCCGTCACACAAGGGACCACACATACAGGGAGATTTTAGAAAAGGGTGATGATAAGGGCACAGCAGTATTGTCGAATTGTAAGTGTGGATGTGGTCTTATGAATGTTTTGTTGTGTGTACTTTCGCAGTTAAAGCTCAACACGCATGCATTTATGCATACGGGGGCAGGAAAATAAAATTAAAAGATCATGAAATTTTCCCTCACACTGTTTTGAAGTCCCCTCTTAACAACTGGTTATGGCTGGTGAAGGATTTACAGGACAACAAGGCAGGGGTCACAACTAGCGGCAGTCATGTAGAGCTGCCACCCCACCCCACCCCACTGGAGTCCACGCAGACGACTGAGATATCAGGACTGAGGCCTCCTGGGAGATTTGAATCCCAGGGATCAAATTGTTGGGGATTCTAAGCAAAATACTATTCCCGATATTTTTTGTGGGGTGGGGATGACTCTCCACGCGCGCACACCTTGCCAGCACCTGTTGCCTTCAAGTCCCCTCCAGTTCCTTACAGCCCCATGTGTCAGCAGAGCTGTGCTCCACCGACGTTTCAGTGACTGATACTTTCTGGAAGTAGATTGCCAGGCCTTTCTGCTGCAGCCCCTGTGGGTAGCTTTCAACATCCATCCTTTTTAGTTGGGAGTTGTGTGTTAACTAGCCATGTGTACCATGCAGGGAGTTGCACTCCCAAGATGAGTGTTTTGCAGACTTTTCCCCTGTTACTACTCACTTTTTTTTTCTTGCCCTGTACCTTTTTCCCGCTAAGTCACCCGTTTTTTCTTTCCCTGCACCTTCCCGCCCTCCCCCCAGCCTTACCCCCCAAATCATCCACTCCTAATGAATTTGTAAAACCACCGGTAGAACGTGTGTTTTGTTAGGGAGCCCTGTGGAGTAGACTAAGCGTTGGACTGCTAACCAGGGGGCTGGCATTGGAGAAGGCCCAGGCCGGCATCTTCTGTAAAGACTCACAGCCTCGAAAACCCTATGAAACAGCTCTGTTCTGCTCGACAGGATCTATGAGTGAATCAACTCACAGTGGGCTTGATTTATATGCTGCGACCCTCTGAGGGTCACCTGCCATTCTAGGATCTAAGATTCCCCACCCTCATAGAATGTGGTATCTCCCCCACGCTGGTTCTCTGTGTGGGTGCTGGTGAAATTAGTGACCATGATGTCTTGGGGGAATCTCTGAATTTGAAACCAGAGCAGAATTGGTTGTTACTGTCCCACTCCGTCTAGTGGCGTGTACTGGGAATCTTCTCTGCATGTAGAATTAGTTGGTGGTCAGGAGGTATGGTGATTGGAGAACAAGCTGTGAACAACAGGGGTTGGGGGCAAGGTGAGGGCCCAAAAGGAAGGCTCTTCTGTTCCCTGCCCTGCTCTACACTCCCGCAGTGCTGTCTTTTTCCTTAACATCCTGTCGATGTGACAAGACGTGTATTCCAGCACGGATGGGTGTCCGAAGGTAATGTTCTTCAGTCATTGACTGGTGCATCTTCGTAGCAGCCTTTCATGATCACTTACTTACCGCACATCATAGAAACGGTGCAGAGGGCCACCCACGCCCCTAAGGGTCAGTAGCCCTTCATATACCTCCTTCCCCTTGTACCATCATGTGTCAGAACCTCCCCACCCCAATGCCTCTGTGGGATGCATAATATCCCGAGGTGGCAGAGAGGGTTGCATCCTGGATGCCCTTCTCCCTAGAGGCTGAGCACTCTCGGGGCTTTGTCCTCACTGCCTGCCGGGTCCCCAGCGTGGCACATGGCCCAGGGTAGGGACTCAGCGACCCTTTGATGGAACAAAGGTTGATGGGATGATTAGACTGACAACAAATACACTTACACATGAGTGAGAGGACCTTAGGCCCCTCCTGTCTTCGGGATCTGCCCACTGCCCCCCTGTAGGTTCCAAATTGCTGAAGCTACTGCTCCCAAGGTCTTAGACATCACCCTAAAGGCAGACGATGTCATACTCTCCCAGCCTCCAACATGCTCTGCCCCCATTTCCCTCTGTCTCCTCATCCTGGGTGGGCCTCCTCTCCTGCACCGTCTTCACATTGTGTGAGAAAGTGTATGGGAAGCCCTGGGACGAGCCACAAGCAAGTGCTCCATCCGCATTGCTGTGCTGCTGCTGCTGCCTACTGAGCTGTTCCAACCCTTGGCGACCACATCTATAACAGAGCAGAGGACCTCTCTCCGGCCACCGACGGCGCATTCGAGGCTGCCGTTTTGGTTATTTGTGTCTGTTCATCTCCCGGAGGGCTACTCTCAAGCTTGGCTGACCCTCCACCATGACCATTCCCTTTTCTACCCATTGGTCTTTCCTGATGAATGGTCCAAAATAAGAGCCAAATCTCACCTGCCTCACTTGTGCGGAGAGTGCTGGTTGTGTTCTTACACTGATGGATGTATCCTCCATGGTATACTTCGCCAACACCACAGTGTGAATGCAGTGATCCTTCTGCCTCTGGATACCAAGTCTACATTCCCCATGCATTTGCTTTTTAACTGCCTCACATCTTGTCTTTGCTTTTCAGCTCCAGGGTCTGAGCCACAATGTGATCTTCACCTTGGATTCCTTGTTAAAAGGAGACTTAAAAGGAGTCAAAGGGGTAAGTGTTCAGAAATTTGGTTTTCATTTAAACTTGAAAGAATTTATTCTTTTCCTTTTAAGCACATAGTAGTGCTTGTAATCTAAAAGCACTCAACATTGTTGGCATTAAAGAACGATTCTTGGAAATAAATCATTCAGCAAATGAGCCATTTCTTGTATACTGACAGAGGACCTGGGGCCACAAGATTGCTGTGGGGTTGGGGCCAGGGAAAAGCTGAAGCCTGCCTGGGCTCCATGACTGGCGACCCTCGATACCGTGAACAAACCCCTTAGAGCAGCGGTTCTCAACCTGTGGGTCGTGACCCCTTTGGGGATCAAAGACCCTTTCACAGAGGGTGCCTGATTCATAACAGCAGCAAAATTACAGTGATGAAGTAGCAACAAAAATCATTTTATGCTTGGGGAGGTCACCACAACATGAGGAACTGTATGAAAGGGTCGCGGTTGAGAACCACTGTCTTAAGAGCTTTAAGGCCGGCGACAGGCTGCGATGCAGAGATGCATGTTGGTTAGAGTGTGACAGTCATCGCCCTCTCCTCGGGTTCACTGGCCCCTGGTCAACCCCAGTCTGAAGAGACTGACCGTGAATTGGGAGATATTCCGAGGAGAGTGATGGAATCTCAGGCCCAGCCGCTCAACCCCATAACCAGCTTCCTCCTCATTGGGGCGGGCACACCCAGAACACAGTGGGTGAGCAACTGCCCACCTGGCACAGCCTGGGACACGTGTGTGTAAGGAGAAACCTAGTATACAAGGAGGCTTCAAAAATTTTGTGGAAAATAGGAGTTTCAAAGCAAGTGGAATTCATTTCAAAACCTTTTTGAAACCCATTGGTTATTGGATTCAGTAGGTCAGTGTCAGGTGCCCACTAGGGGTCCTGAAAAGTAGTCCTTGTGGATGGATAATGGGGGAGCTGCTGTATTTCAAAATTATTGCATGACCTTAAGCCAAAGTGAATGCAGTTTCTCTTTTTCTTTACTAAGGATCTCAAGAAGCCATTTGACAAAGCATGGAAGGATTATGAGACAAAGTTGTAAGTGTGTTTGTTTGGCTTTTACTGTTACCATAATGAAGATTTAGCTCTTATACAACCACCTCATTGTCTTCTTTCCCTTATGCCCAAATGGTCACCACAACCCTGTGGGGTATCTTTTTTAAAAAAATTGTTGTATTAGGGGCTCATACAACTCTTATCACAATCCATACATACATACTTGTGTAAAGCACATTTGTACATTCATTGCCTTCATCATTCTCAAAACATTTGCTCCCCACCTAAGCCCGTGGCATCAGCTCCTCACCTTTTCCCCTCCCTCCCCGTTCCCCCCTCTCTCACAAACCCTTGATAATTTATAAATTGTTATTTTGTCATATCTTGCTCTATCCGACGTCTCCCCTAACCCACCCCTCCGTTGTCCGTCCCCCAGGGAGGAGGCCACATGCAGATCCCTGTAATCTGTTCTCCCTTTCCAACCCACCCTCCCTCCACCCTCTCAGTATTGCCACTCACACCACTGGTCTTGAAGGGATCAGCCTGGATTCCGTGTTTCCAGTTCCTATCTGTACCAGTGTACATCCTCTGGTCTAGCCATATTTGTAAGGTAGAATTGGGATCATGATAGTGGGGGAGGAGGAAGCATTTAGGAACTAGAGGAAAGTTGTATGTTTCATGGTTGCTACATCACACCCTGACTGGCAGGTCTCCTCCCCGAGACCCTTCTGTAAGGGCATGTCCAGTGGCCTACAAATGGGCTTTGGGTCTCCACTCCACACTCCCCCCTCTCATTCACTATGATATGATTTTTGTTCTGATGCCTGATATCTGATCCCTTCGACACCTCGTGATCGCACAGGCTGGTGTGCTTCTTCCATGTGGGCTTTGTTGCTTCTGATCTAGATGGCCGCTTGTTTACCTTTAAGCCTTTAAGACCTCTGTGGGGTACCTTTTCATGAGTGTAGAAATACACACCTGCGCCTCACTAGGTGACTGCCTCAGGAACAGATATTTCACAGCTTCCAATACGTGATCTTCAACCAAACCTACTGCCCTCAAATGATTGCAACTCAGAGTAACCCTATGCAGCAGTGCTTCCCAATGTGGATGTTATGCCCCCAGAGGATGGGAACTCTGGAGTGGTTCAGAGAGACTGCAAAAGCAGATACCTCCACGTTATCCTGGATGATGGGCTATATATAGCATGGACAGTTTTAATTGCCAGGGTGCACTAAATGATTTTTTTTTCCCCTGAAAGGGAGGTGGTAGGCCAATAAGTTTGGGAACCTATGCTATATAGTTTTCAAAACTAGAAACCTTTGTGAGAATGGACAGCGTAATCTTTCACAGAATTTAATAGTTGATGTGTTTGAACTGCCAACCTTGTGGTTAGCAACCTATCGCACCGCACACACCACCAAGGCTCCACAGTAAATAGTAGATTATACTGGTGGGGGGGGGGGGGAGTACCTGTCTGGTTTGCACATGAACCACACACAGCTGGCAGTAACAAACACCACAGTGCGAATGAGGAGGGCCATGGCAGTTGAGGTTGGGCCACGAATGACATCAGTGGTTTAGGAGTTAGGCAATGATGGATTTGGCAGTTGCACATTTGTGGCAGTCCTCTGTGTTGTGATTTGATGTGGTCATCCCCCATTTTCACGTGATTCCGATTTCCACATAACCCAGTCTTTGGAGTCCCTAACCATGTGATTCAGTGAGGAATGCATGTTCCTCATCAGCCAGAATGATGTCTTGGGATTTGTTCTTGTTGCTGCTTTTTCTTAACTGATTAATCACCGTGTTCCTTCACTTATTTAATTTTATGTGAATCTTTCATTAATTTCATCTATGACAGATGTTAAACACCTGCCAGTAATCGGTGTTTAGAAAAGGCATTATATGTGTCATGATAATGCTGTGTATGAATAGCATGTAGTAGCAGTTATATGTTTGTCACCATGACATTAGCCGTGGGGTCTGTTCTCTCCCAGAACACCCCCTGCTCCCCGCAGGACTGCCCCTTCTCTCTCTCTGTTGTAGATCTTGACTGCCTCTGTCCTGGTTTAGTTCTGTCCTGTGGGGGAACATTTTCCTCCGTAGTTTTCAGGGAACAGCTGTAAAAAAGGGGGGGCTGGGGAATTCAGGCCTTATTGTTGTTAGCTGCCATGGAGTTGATTTCCTGCTTAGTCACCCTGTGCACAAAAGAAGGAAACACTGCCTGATCCTGCACCATCCTCCGCTGTTTCGTTTGAAGCCATTGTAGCCACGGGTCTTAGAATGCCCAAAATGGCTACATTCTGCCACCACAGGAGAGGAGAGGCGAAGTAGAAAATACTGGGGTTTCTAATCATTTCTTGAAAATGTTGAAGGAATTGCTTCATGGTTTCTAAGGCTCCGTGCTGATGAAAATTCTTGTTCCCGTGTCTTTGTATGTGACTTGTTGGTTGGTTTCTTGTAGCAAGACAGCATTAGCTTCCCGACAGGCTCTGTGACGTCTCATCAGTGTGCCTGGGGTCTGCATTCCCCTTCAAGTCGCAGTTTCTGGGCTTGGAAAGTTTTCCTCCAGTTCCTCCCTTGTTTCCTTTTGTTTTCCTCTCCCTAAAACTCCTCATTGTATTAGTGGGACTTCTAATGAGTTCTCTGACCTGTGTTCTTGGTCTTGGTAATATTGTAGGTTATCTTTGGTGTGTTTTCCCGCACTGCAGTGAACTGTTGATTTGATGGTCTCACTCCACATTTCTCCATCAGGTTTTTGTATTGGTTTTTGTTGTTTGTGTTCCCACCATTTCTGTAGTTTCTTACTCTTATTTGAAGGATGCAGTATTTTATTTCTTAAAAATGTACAATACCCTCTTACTACATAGTCCCTGCTTCCAACCTTGGCTCGTCCAGAGCTGCCCTGTCCCTCAGCCCTGCGCAGTGACTGCGTGCGGTGGTGTTCTGGAAGCTACTAGGCAAGAGAAGGAAGGGGTAGGAAGTCCCAGAGTGCTCTTTCTCAGTCTCCTCCCCTCCAGCCCTCTGCTTGCAAATAGTTCTTAAATCTTCTCATCCATGTTTGTCTCCTAGCGGCCTCACCACTGGCATGTTATCCCTGCCGGATGCCTGTGCAACCCTTTTACTGGGATTGCTGTGGACAGAAGAAGTATAACGCAGGTGGTCTTGCCCCGTGTCAAACCCCAGCCATCTCGTTGTTATTGAGCGGTCCCTGCCTCCAGTACTTCTTCTCAAGCCGCTCTTCCTTCCCTCCCACAGTGAAGGAGCTCTGCTCCGACGGTGTTCTTCCCTTCCTGGCTAAACCCCTGCCATGTTGCCTCTTGGCCTACCAACGCGTCATGATTAAAGACTTGCTGAGCTATAGCATTAGGGGATTAGAGTGAATCCCAACCGCATTTGTCGTCGAATTTCCATTGGGCTGAGGGGCTGATTTTCCACAGTGCTTATGTAAAGACAAGGATGCTGTCTATATCTGGGGTTTAGTTCCCCACCACCACCACTTAAAAGAAGACTCGAAGGCTAGATCAATTCATTCTTGCAGTCACAACTAGAAATTACAGGGTGCTTTTGAAATTAGAAGTCTGTTTTCAAGTTAATGGACTCATGGAATGAGGGCTGTGATTATTGGTGTTATTACCACAGAGTATCAACTAGCCTGGCCAAGTCATAGCCTCAGGTGCTGTATGTTTCATGTGGGCTGGCCTTTTTCCTTCCCCCTTCCCTCCTGGCCCTTCCCCCAACTGAGAGGCCTTCCCATGGGAGCCCCAGGGCTGCCTGGAGATCTCTTTCAGTCCCTGTTTTGTACAGCTCACTGACACTCGGTTAAGGGTGAAGAGGTACTCCTGAGACTGCTGTCAGTCCCTGTGGCAGAGGGTGGTGTGCGATTGAGGACTGAGTATTAGAGGAGTATTGGAAATCACCTGTAACCAGATTCTAGGCTATGCATACCCACAAAAACACACTTTTTGCCATTATGGTCTTGAAATAATTGAGTCTCAAAATCAATACTCAAGGAATGTCTCAGATCCCTAACTTCTTGACGCTCCTTAATCACAGTGCTGCGCCCAGGAACAGGTCAATTAGCTGATTGTTTACGTGCCATCCAAAAAGCTGGGGAATTTATGTGAATCCATTGAAGTGTAAGATCAAAGTTAAAATGTCAGAAGTTTCCTAAATGAAAACCCATGAAATGAATTCCCTTTTGAACATAGATTTTGGCTTCTGAATGGTGCTGCCAAGTGCCCTTGTCTCATAACTGTAGTCATCAGGAAATCTATCGAGTGAGGCCTGGTTGGGGTAACCCATTAGCCCATCCAGTTGCTAACAGAAAGGTTGGTGGTTCACGCCTACCCAGATTCAGCCCAAAAGAAAGGCCTAGTGATGCCCGTCTGAAGAATCAGGCCCTGGACATCCTGTGGAGCCTCGTTCTCTCTCCAGACACACGGGGTCACCTAAGGGATTTGGTGCTGCAGCAGACCACGGGTCATTTGTCCCTTGGCTCTGGTTGGGACAGATGTGAGTGTGCGTGGGCGTGCGTGCCCGTGTGTATTGTGCTCTGACTGGCGGCTTCTTCCTTGGTTACAGCACAAAAATCGAGAAGGAGAAGAGGGAGCATGCGAAGCAGCACGGCATGATCCGCACCGAAATCACAGGTGCAGAGATAGCGGAGGAGATGGAGAAGGAGCGCCGCCTCTTCCAGCTGCAGATGTGCGAAGTAAGAGCGGGCTCCCCCTGCCAGCGCCCTGGTGGCTTAGCGCCTGTCTTCCGGGGCCTTCATTCATACCTACAAGCAGGCTGGGGATGACTGTTAGAGGAAGGGGCCGTTTCTTGACGATGCTAATCTCCCACTTCTCTCCATGCCTTTTGGGATCCACCATTTCACTGTTGTCTCATATCCAGTGCTTTGGTACCATGGGGCTCTTTAAGGCCAAACAGGATTTTTTGGTGAGAACCTTGATGTTGTTTGTGAGTGGTTTCGGGGTGGGGTGAGGGCTGGGAGGGGCTGATGGAGTGTAACTTGGTGACTATTAAGTTTTAGTGGTATCAGTTCAGAGCATGGGTTCTTTAATTTTGTTTTTAACCACATGTCCAGTTTGAATGGAAGCTCGAAATAAGTTGTTGTTGAGAAAGTGAATGTGTGGCTTTCATAGGAAAATGTGATGGAAAGTGTGGGAGCTTAAACCAAGCAGGTGGTTGGGCACCAGCTCTCCTTGACCTGAAGGCTCATTTGTTCTGGTGCTGAGACTTTGAGAAAAGGGTGGCACAGGTTTACTTAATGTTACGTGCTTGAACCCCTTCACACTGTCAAGCAAGTTAGCAAGAGGTAAAGAAGTCTGCAGAAAATGTTTTGTTAACCCCTCCCACTGATGAAGGGCTGTTTGTTTGTATTCTTCATCTTTCATTACCAAGAAGTAAAAATTCTCTAAAGATGTTTTAAAGAGCTCTCCAGAGTTGTCACTACTCCATGATAAGGGGAATGCGGTGCTCGTGGAGCATTTCACCACGTGAGCTTTGAAGTTTGAGATTCCCCTGCACCAGCCGAGACAAATCACGAACTGCAGAATGTTTTGCAGTGTTTTCCTTCTGCCTGTCTAGTAAGCTAACCTTACGGATTCCAATGCTGCTTAATACTCTTAACACATGAGCTTGTCTTGGGTGACTTTCTGCCCTGCTGAGCCTACCTGCCTTTAGACCACTCACACTGTCCAGGGGCCGTCCAGGCACACTCGCTCGTGCAAATTAACAGTCAGGGTTCTGCCTCCCATACCCGTGGCAGAAGAGCCTTGTGTTGAGTGAGCAACGGAATGTCCTTTTTTGTTTCCACAGTATCTCATTAAAGTCAATGAAATCAAGACCAAAAAGGGTGTGGATCTGCTGCAGAACCTAATCAAGTATTACCATGCACAGTGCAAGTAAGTAGAATGCCTTGACTTGCCTTACCCCACGGCCCTTCCCTCAGTTGCTCTTCTTCATTCTCTTCCTCCTGTTCTCCACCTGGTTTCTCTCTAGAGAGTCTGTGACCCATAAACACAGGCAGAAACAGGACTGCCCTCCATCTTCAGTGTGTGGTGCTAATCAGGAACTCCCACTATGGTGACTGCCTACTCTTTGAGAATGGTGTCTTACAACTACAACAGACTTGGCTGCCACAGCCTCTGAGCCCTTTGTGCAGGTGCATGAGTCTCTGTCATAAGGGACCTTCCTGGTGCTCCCCTCTCCTCCCTCACACATCCTGTAATTGGATTATTTATTCCCATGTGGAGTTGGTTTTTCATCAGCTGAATGAAACCGGAGACTTCAGGCCTTAAGAACATCTTACACTGGTACTTGGCTTCATGTGTACTTGGCGTCAGATTTAGAGACATGGTTCCAGGCGGCACCATTGTGGTTTGCTGCCGGGTCGATCCACCCAGGTTTCTGTGGCGCTCTGTTAGTTACCCACTTCTTAGTGTAGACCAGCAAGCTCAACGTCATCAGTCATTAAAGAAGGGCACAGTGAGATGCTGCTTAGCTCACATTAAGATTACTATAATTTAAAAAGACAAGATGTTAAGTTTTGACAAGGCTGTAGAGAAATTGGAACCCTTGGACACAACTGATAAATTGCTATGGTCACTTGAAAAGCAGTTTGGGGGTTCCTCAAAAAGTCAAACAGAGTTATCATATGACCTGACCTTTTCACTCTGAGGCATAGACCCAGGAGCAGGGGTCCTCAAACTATGGCCCGCGGGCCACATGTTGCCCGCCGAGGACATTTATCCAGCCCGCCGGGTGTTTTTGCCCCGTTTGTCTTTTTAACTTCAAAATAAGATATTTGCAGTGTGCATAGGAATTTGTTCAGTTTTTTTTTTTTAAACTATAGTCTGGCCTTCCCAATGGGTCTGAGGGACAGTGAACTGGCCCCTGTTTAAAAAGTTTGAGGACCCCTGCCCAGGAGAATTGAAAACATGTGTCCACATGAAATTTTATACATAATCTTCATCATAGATGCATTATTCATAACAACCCCAAAGTGGAAGCAACCTAAATCCCCATCTACCAGTACATGGATAAACAAAGGTGATATATCCAGAGAGTGGAATATTATTCAGCCATATAAAGGAAGTGCTAACTCAAACTATAACACCTAGCAATAAACCAGCAGTACTGGTGTTTGGGGTGGGTGGGAGGGGATGACACAACTGTTCTAGAATTAGGTTGTGGTGATAGCTAAACACCATTGTGATTACTACTAGAAACCACCAAATTGTGCACTTTAAAATGATGAGTATTGGTAACTTGAATTTTATCTGTTTCTTTAAAAAGCCAGACAACAGCATGGACCCAGTAAAGATCCAGGCTCCCAGAACTGATAGCTAGAAGGCGATGGAGCCAAGTCTTGAACGCTGATCTCTTTAACTGGAGTTCATGCTCTTTAAAATATGTGAGGTTTGATTGGTAAAAGCCTGCGTTTAGGCCTGGACATGTCTGCTTTGAAGAATCTTCATGTGTGAGCACAATACACCACACTCTGCCGGCTCTCTGACCTGAATTGCCAAGATATATTTGAAGTCAGTAACTTACACCAACCCCTGGCTGCTCAGGTGACTTGGACACACCAGGACGCATGGGATGTGGCATATACCCGAGAGGAAATGATTCCACATTGCCTGGAATCCTAGAATCAATAGCTAATTTAGTCAAAGCCTGGACCTTGCCAATCAGACTTTCAGACGAGGTTGATGGTTGATTTGTTGATGGGTCATGCTATTTATTTATTTATCTTGTGAATTTGCTTTATAGTTTGGAAAATAATCTCCGTGGTCCTCTAGGGCATTCTAACTTCTTTTGAAAATGATAGTCTGCGCTGAGCCTTCCAGCTTTTGGCCAAATAATGCCTCTTTCTAAGCCAAGCCAAGCAAAATATGTGATGGGGGATTCAGGAGACGCCCTGGTCTATCTGTTTCAAATTGAAAACAGAGCAAGCTACTCTGTCTCCCTTCCCGTGACCACTGAGGCAGAAGAGAGTGGGTGTCAAGATGAAGGGGAAGGCTGTCTGGACAGACCCACGTCTCCGGCTGCCTGGGCACCCCACTCGGGCTAGTGAGGATTCTGGGTCAGGCTGAGGAGGTCGTGTTGCCTTTTGGCTTAGTGATCTCGTTAGAGACACAGAGCTTGAACCTCGTTGTGGGTGTGCTACAGCTCGTCTCGACAGATGTGAAGGCTCCGATGCCTCCCCATTATCCTCGGATCCTGTGTCATTCCACTGTGGTAATTACGCCCTTGCGAGCTGTGTATCCAAAAGTGAAGCCGCTCCTGTGGTCACCAGGGTCTGCAGGATTAGACTCTGGTCCTCAGGTGCTAAATCCTCCCCATTGTCTGGCATCTTAAGGATGTATCCCCAGTGCTCCCAAGATTACCCAAAGGGACACGGACCATATTTCTCACAAATAACGTGCACGTGTGATTCACATGCCGACCCATACAACACAAGACAATTATAGCACGTTTACTAACGTGGTGCCTTGGGGAGGGGGTTTCAGGATTGGGCAAAAGCCATAGAACATGCATATTATTTACATAAGAATACAGTGTATGTATGAGGACACTGGGGCAGGAAATTAATAGATGGTGTGGTGATTAAGTAGTAGAACCAGAATCTGGCCAAGATCAGCTTGACTTTTTAATCACTTATGTGCTCCAGAGAGAGTACATTGATAGCCAAACTTAAACCCAGCTCCCAGCTCTGCCACTTGTTAGCTAAGTGGCCATTGCTCGATACACTCCTCAGGGGCTTCACCTTGCCCTTTGTCTGTCAGGGTTTATCATCATCATGGCATACTTGTTGGATTGAAATGGAACTTTCAAAAAGGTAGCCCATGAATTGTGCCCAGTCGTGAGTTGCATGCTAGCTTCCATTGTCGTCATTACTGTGACTATCATTGTCATATTCAGAAAATCTCCTTATATTCAGTAGTCACAGAGAAAGGAGAGTGGCCAGGGCACACAGGGGCTGTCAGAGAGGAGGCAGGAGAGCTAGCATGTCCACGCTAAGTAGCTAGCATGTCCACGTCCGTGTCATAGCTGGCATTTGTTCTCCCCATTCCCATTCCCGCTTCTTCAAACTCTGACATACAATGTTTAACTTTTCTGTGTCATCTCAAACGAAAAACTCCTTTTTCTTATTAAAGTATACCTTGTGTTTATGACATTGCTTAATTACACCACTCAAATTCCAGGTAGTTAATTCTTTCTCTGGAGCAAAGCGTTCCATTGGGATTTTCGGCAATACTGGTTGCATGCTCCTACTCGCTGCTGCTCAGTAAGGTCGCTGCTGACCACTGCAGCTACTGACCACTTGAAGTGTGACTAGTGAGACACTGGGAACTGCACTTCGTTTTGTTCATGTAAATACCTGCATGCAACTCGTTCCTGCCGTCTTAGAACGCCCAGACCTACAGCCAGTGCCATTGGAACTCCTGAGGTAGCTGAATTTCTCTTTAAAATGTGTGATTAAGCTCCCTTCACCTTGAAGGTCACCGTGAACCAAACTATGTGCCAAGGATTTGTGGCCCTCTGGGAAGGAAGAAACTTCTGTGGTGGACCCATCCCCCTGCAGCACACTGGAGCCCCTGAGAATTTCATAAGCGTTACCTGTGTGATGAGCCTTATTGTCCATAGGGCTGAGCTGAGACTGAGAGAAGTTGTGGGACTGGCCTAGGTAACTTCACTGAATGCTGATTCTAGGCCACCGCGCTCTGACCCCCAAACCCTGACAGCTTAGAAAAAGTCCTGGCGCAAGGTGTGCCCGGTCCCTTCCAAACCTTTCTCTGCACGTGATTGAAAATACAGGGTCAGGAGCCACAGGTGGTTTTTCTGAGGTTAACTTGGCTGCTGTACTCCTACCCCATTGGCAGCCTGTTTGTGCAAGATGCCAAGTCAGATCACACTTGTGAACAACCTGCTCTCTAAGGAGCGTTGCTGGCCACCCCAGGGCTGCCACTGAGGCCTGGGCACAGGCAAGTGAGGACCAAGCATTCCTGCTCCCTGACTGGTGGGCCAGGGAAGAGCTGCTTGGGGAGGTAGCACTGAGTCAAGTCTATCAGACAATCATGGGGGTGAGAACTTCCAGGCTGAGGGAATAGCATATGCAAAGGCTGGTGGGCATGGCGAGAAAGGAGGAGCAACCAGAAATTAGGGAGCATAACTACAGCACAGAGCTTTGAGGGAACGTGACAGAAAATAACTGGGAAGGTGTGTGAGCAGCTTGAACACGCAGGTTCTTTGACACTGAGCCCGAGGAGTTTGACTTCATCCTGATCAGTGGAGATGAAAACCTACTAGAAGATAACACTTTGCATGCTGTTTCCTAGTTAAATGAAGCTTTGCCCCAACACCCTCTTTCCTCCAACTTCCTGTTGCTAAAGATTCTGCAGGTTCCAATAAGTGCTCTGCTGAAGGGGTGAGCCTTGCCCAGTGGCAGAGCTTACAGGACCTCAGCGATCTCTCCGGTACCCAGTCCCTGTGGGCTATGTTGTTGCCATTGGGTTAACAGAGAAGCTTGAAAAAATGGGCCTCTCACAGTGTGCCCTTAGGGTTCATATATCAGCTTTGTTCAGAGCCATTTACCAGGCATCGCAGGCGAGGCTGTCAATGAGAAGCTGGTCCTGGAGGGAGGAAATAGCCTGGAGAGATGGCCTGCTCTGAGGACCTGGGTAGGGCAGCTGTTGGAATCGCAGAGGAATTCTCAATGGCAGCTTACCCAGAGGGCACTGTGTTTTTCTAGACTGATGTCCCAGATGGGGCTCCTGAGAGCAAGAGTTCAGCCTGAGGCAGACACTCCAAGCATGAGGCAGACCTGGATTGCACCCCTCAGGGTGGTTGTGAGAGTGAAATGGGGTGACCATGTGGAGGATGGAGCCATAGAGCTTGGGTTGAATGGATGGGTGGGTGGATGGATGCATGTTCCAGATAGCTCTTGTTTTTCAGGGTGAAATACCGCCACCTTAATGACGTGGTGGGATTGCTGCGCTTTCCAAATCCTTCAGTGCTGCTGATTTTAAATCCGTGTTTCAGGTTGAGTTGTTGGCAAACGGGACCATATTCAGATTCATGCCAACCCACTTATGTGCTCCTCCCTCCATTTCACATGTGACACTACTATTAGGGTAATTGTTCTGTGTGTAGATGGACATACACGTTCTAACTTGGCTGGGTTGAGACAGTAGCTATAATCTAAAACATCTGTGGTATCTGAAGATTCCCTGTTGGCACAGTGGGTTAAGTGGTGGACTGCTAATCCCAAGGTCAGAGCTTCGAACCCAGCAGCACCTCTGTTGTGGAAAGGTGAGGCTATCTGGTCCCATAAAGTATTTAGCATCTCAGAAATCTTTCTAAGGAGCAGTTCTACCACTGACTTGGAATCAACTCATCATGGTGGGTGGGATGTGTTACTTAAGAAGTTAATCATTGCAACGACTCAAACAACAATTGTGAGGATGCCACAGGCCAAGGCATTGTTTTCCTCATTTACACAGAAGGTCACCCTGAGTTGGAGCAGAATTGACAGCAATTAACCGCAATGTGGTACCCACTAGCTAGTGTAGTGTCAAAGGGTACCTAGAATGTCTTTGTTGGTACATCTTTATGTAGTGAAGTTAGTTTTGGAACTGTGTACATACAGGGGACACAGAAAGATAGCTTCAGATTTTGTAAGCTAATATGATTCCGGGTTTTGTTGTTTTGGTGTGTACACACACACACACATGGTAATTATCCTCTTGTTTTTCATTCTAGTTTCTTCCAGGATGGTTTGAAAACAGCTGATAAATTGAAACAGTACATTGAAAAACTGGCTGCTGATTTGTATAATGTAAGTTTTCCATCAACTACATACCTTCTAACCTGCTTTCACAGATCAATACACTTAATTACTAAAAGAATATTAAAGAAGTACATTTTTACATTGAAATAAGCCTTCTGAGAAGCCATCAGTGGCCAATATCCTGTAGCCTCCTTTGGCTCCGGGCAGGACAGGGAGGGACAGACACATAATCCTGGCTCTGGGTATTCATCTATTCAGGGTACAAGCATGCCCAATGTAAGTGCTCCCAAAGCAACTGTAGAAAGGATTGGATCCTAGGAGGGTAAAGATTAAGTGCGTCTCTCAAGTGAGAGAGGTTTATGGTTTGAGGGGTATTGGGGAGGCTTTTTTTATACAAGGGGGCTTGTAAAAGTTAATGGAAAAATTACATTATCTTTTAATTCCATTTTTTTACAAGCTTTTTGAAACCCCTTTTTCTTTTTCTCATTTCTTCTTTTTTTCCCTACCATGCAGGTTTCACAACTTGGTAATAGGAAAATCAAGTGTGAACTTATGGGGCACAGGGGGAGATGTATACGGAGAACTGATAGCTGTTTCCCATACACCACGTGGCATTGAATAATGAGTGTGCACTGTGACTGTAACAGCAGACTTTGATAGAGTGTTCCAATTACCTAATGTTACCACTAACAGTAATAATGATACCTATAGCATTTTTCATTTTTAATGTAACAGCATAGTTGAGAGTATAAGTGGCACCAGCTCCTTGTCTTCCTGGCATGCTTTGTAAACTTTCATGGATGCATTAGCATGCTAGAGTCCTCTCTCTCTCTCTCTCTCTCTCTCCTCTCTCTTCTCTCTCTTTTCTCTTTCTTCTTCTTCTTCTTCTTCTTCTTCTTCTCCTTCTCTCTCTCTCTCTCTCGTCAGTTGAGTGGAGGTTAACTGAGCAAACCAGTTCTCCATTCACTAACTCGTACACATCTCACTTCACACCATTGATGGCAGTGCCTACCACGCACCGTCACCCGTCCCACCCTTCCGTCGGGTCCCCCCTCCAGTGCTCTCTCCTAACATGTCTTGGCTTTGTCCCTGAGCAAGTGCTGTGCCCCTGTTCCCAAGTGGTGAAGGATTTAAAACATGTACCCACCCCCAACCCTCCAGATCTCCCTATTGCCTGCCCGAAAACTAAGCCACGGGACTGAGTTCAGGACCAGGCCTGAGGGTGGTTAAGGGCGGTAGTCTCGGGTTTCCACCAGATCGATCTTAAGGATTCGCTTCTGCCTGTGTCATCGCCTCATACTCTTCGCACGACCACCCTTTAAAGGCCTGGAAGCAAATGACTTCCTCGCCTTCTTTAGAACAATTTCCGAGTGGGTTTCCTAGCCCAGATGTGATATCATAAAGCCTAATGTGATTTCTCAGCTTACTGGTACTTTGATGAGGACATTGTGTCTCTCGTATAGGGGGAGGGTCTCTTGTAAGAACATCCGCTACAGAATTGACTTGCTGTTGAATTAATCTCCGCTCATAGAATTGTGAAAGATAAGTAATAGCTTTTTTTTCTTTCACAGATCAAACAGACCCAGGATGAGGAAAAGAAACAGCTCACTGCACTCCGAGACTTAATAAAATCCTCTCTCCAACTTGATCAGAAAGAAGTAGGTGATCTCTGTGTTTGCGCCAGCGCTGCGCTTTGTGCTGCTGGCTTCCTGTGAGGATGGCCGTGGGGTGAGGAAGATACAAGATGCGATTGTGGCCAGTGCAGAACCTGTGAGCCTCTGCCGTAGGCATTAGTCCAGCTTCCCACCTCCAGTCCAGGACTCTAGCCTTTCCTTCCCGACTTCTGCTGCACAAAGGACAAACTGTGACATGTGCCCATAGTTATTCTCTTTAGACTCTCCTTTTCGGGAAGCTAGAAAGGACTCGTTATTCTGCCAGGGAGATAAGGGAACCTGTTGATGCAGACTCCTCTTGAACTTGGAAAATAAAGTGAGATGGTCCCTGGACATGGAAGTGGGGTAAATAATGAACAGTAGATGTTAGCTGAGTGCAGTGTAAATCCTTAGAAAAGTTCATGTGTGCAACTAGTAACTGCTGTGTGACAAGGGGAAGGTGGAGCAGTGCTTAAGCACTCGGCTGCGAATCCCGGGAGAAGGATGTGACCCTCTGCTTCTGTAAAGATAACAGCCTTGAAGGCCCTGTATGGCACTTCTCCTGTCATGTGGACACCGAGTCAGACTCGTATCCGTGACAGTGGTGTTGTGAGGGCCCGGCACTGCTGTGTTGGTGGTATGAAGCCGACCAAGCACAGGAGCTTGCTAACATGTTGAGGCAGCCCTACGAACACCAAATAGAGCGCAGCGCCGACCCATAAGGGTTCTATTGGGAGGTGGTGTGAAGAGCAGACGGCTAAGAACGAGGGAGCAGGCATTCCTGGCCGAGAAGAGACTGAAGGGGGTTCTTAGGGAAAGTGGCCTGGGCCCGGAGGGTAGAAGTTTTCGTGATGAATTCAGACCAGCTGTCAAGGGCCTAGGAGGTCACCCGAAGAACCGGGACTTGCTCCTAAGGGATACTAATCCGTGAGCAGTTGTTAGATGACAGAGTCACAAGTGTGCCATGACAGATGACATTTAAACCATTTTTAAAACGCAGTATTTAATAGTAACCACATAAAATAGAGCATTTTTGTTACATTATCAGGTCTTAGGATTTTGTCTCACTCTGTCAAACTAAATCTTCTTTTACATCTTTCAGTGTTCTGAAAGGGTTTTATGAGCCTAAAACACGAAACCAGACCTCCTGTAGGAACTCCCACCAGCTGTGCCGCTTCGTTAGTGCTGCCTTGGAAGCTCTCACGGCTGAGCAACTGTAGCCCAGCGCATATATACACACACACTGGGCGTTCATACCGTATGAGGCTGGGGCCTGGACCACTGGTTACCCTGCCCGGTGGAAGGGGGCATCCCTGATCAAAGCCCACCCCTACCTTGTCGAAGTCATAACTGGAGCCTGCACCTGTGTTCTGAGGCCTCAGGCTGTATTTAGAACAACTTCTGAGTGTCAGACCCATCAGACCACAGACTAAACTCAGATCTGCTATACTCTGGAAGGTGTGTACCGCCAGATTACAAACCCCAGAAGTGGCCACCTCCATCAATGAGCAATAAAACCACAAGCCCAGTTGACCACACCTTCCTTCCAAGGTGTCACCGAATGGGCTAGAACCTCCAACCCTCCAGAGAGCAGCTGAGCACACTAACCATTTTCATCACCCAGGCACTCCTGTATAAGCAGTCTCAGAAGGCACTGCCATTGTGTCAGTTTCCACTCACAGTGGTCCTATGTGGCACAGCCCCTGGGGGGAGGGGAGGGTTCCAAGGCTACCAATCTACAGGAGCTGAAAGCCTGATCCTTCTCCAGGTACAAGCAGTAGAAACATCCAAATGGAGGGGTTAGGTGGGGGCTTTCTATCTTGGAAGAAATTTGTTAGGTTTTATGCTCCTGCCTGGTATTCAACCCCTACCTTTGTTTTGCCACATGAATTACCTCCTCCTACCTGCAAGTGGCCTTAAATCCCTCTTTGCTTTTCATCGATGAGGGAGTGTTCTGCTCATGGGTGCTCCGAAGGTGGAGGTATACAGAATGTGATTTAGTTTGACTCCACCCAAATTAATAAATGTTGAGTATTCATTAGCACCGTTTCTGGAGTATCTTACAGTAAAATTGACTTTTCACAGCCTGCCTTGCCCTCTCTCCAGCTCAGTTCCTGTCTCGCAGTGCAGTGGATCTCAAAGGAAGAGATGGTTAAGAAGAACTTGGGATAGATAGGAGAGGAGATGATCTATCAGAGTGCTGGCCACAGTGCTACTCCTTAAGGAGATTGTGGTGTAACGTAGGGAATGACAAATTAAAAGCACCAATGGCCCAAGTCGCCCACTGCCACACCAGTTCTGCCGGAAGCGTTGAGATTTGTCATTGTAGGTGGGATCCCAGGCTGCTCGGCAGACCCGTTTATTTTCTCGTCAAAATCAAATTAGGTCTCTTTGTTGTCTTTTGACAGAAGATGCATGCATTTCATTATTTTAATCTTTTATAACAGCCTAGCCTCCCCCAAAGAATTATTTGCTGCAAAGAAAGCTATGTTTATGGGAGAGAGTATGTTCTCCTCAATAATAATATCCATAGATCTTATTTAGGATATAGTAATCATTTCAGAATTCCAGCTCTGGCTCCACGTCCATGGATGGGACATCCGAGTAACCCATCCCAGTGCAGTTTGCCAGTTGTTTGAAAGCAGACACTCTCGTCTTCACAGTCTCTGTAAAGCTGCTTCATAAATATTTAGTGAGGTCAAATGAGATAAAGGGATTCTTGGCCCCCTCCCCATACCTTCCATTAGAAGTCGAAGCTTCTCTAACAGTGGCCTACTGTCAGTGCCAGAAACACTCATAACTGTGTTAGACCCATATGTGTAATTGCTTGCCGTTTAAAAAGATCCGAGACTTTACTCTTTAATAATACATTTCGTATGTTAATAAGGTTTTCTAATAAGAAAGCCAGGCAATTTGTACTGCTAATAGAGAATGGAACATTGAAATTAAAAACTAATGGCATGCTTTCACTGTATAGTTTTGTCTTTGGCTCACATGATGAAATTTCCCCCAAGGTTTTATTTTAAATCTGTTGTTTAGTCTTATATTTTTGCCTGAGTGAGTTTCCCATTTGCATTTCTCCTTCGAGAAAACAGTTCGATAACCATTTTGTGCTATCAAAAGATTTAGGGCCTATTTAGTTTTTTCTGTTGTGGGTTTTTTGTTTGTTTGTTTGTATGTTTTATTAGTTGCTAATAATTCTTCCAGGTCTACCTTCATAAAAAGGAAAATCCTCCTTTCATTTTTCTGGTGTCTTCCCCCCACCCACAAGAAAGCTGAATGGTTGTCATGTCTCCAATAATAGTGTCTTAGGCCAGAAAACTCATTCGTGGTGAATTGAGGAAGCTTGATGTTAGACTTGTGAAACCTGTTTTTTTTCCTGCTCGTTTAATGGAATGCATTTGTAAAGTCAAAGCCTAATGTTCACCCACCTTAATCATCTCGGAAAGTGTTACAAAGCATCTTCAAAAGCTTGTTTTGCCTAGTGATAAATACAAGCACATGTAAGGAATGCCTAATAGTAATTTTATAGATAATAATGTTTTTATAAGTTACCTGCTTCTGAACCCTTTTATTAAAAATCCTAGCAAGCAATTAGGTTCAGGCTGGTGGTAACAGATTCTCAACCTTGGAGTCTCGTGATTGTGTGAGGAAGCTTGGTTCCACGGAAAGGGTTCTAAGGAAGAAGGGTAATTCTTTCAACACCCAAGGGCATTTCAGATCCTGACTCCATCGCTGAGTACCTGTCACCCGGTGTCACCAGGTCAAGGCAGAAAGATTTGTGGATTTCGTTTCTCCCTGCCCCTGGTTGCCTTCCACAGCTCAGCTCCGCTTTTCTGCCCTCCTCCTCCCTTATGAGGGTTGCAGACACATTGCCTTCTTTAAACACACACAGCTCTGTGAGTGCTGTGGAGCATCGGCAGGAGGGCACCTGCAGTTAGAGGAAGCCTGCTCCTCTGAGTAGCTGGGATTCTGACAGCCCTCAGTTGTATCACCATCCAGAAGTCCAGGAAGGTCCAATCAGAAATGAAGGACCCCATGAGCCAGGTGATGGTAGAAATACAGATCCAGACTGGGTACCCTGCCCAAAGTTACCATGTAGGGAACTTTACGAGGAATTCCTCCCTTTAAGCCCACTCTTCCTACCTCTGGGTATAGTCTTAACATAGGTGAGTCAGCAGGCAGGACTGTGGCAGATTAAAGAGAGAAAATATTGGAAGTCAGAAAATGGTAGGGTTTGTCACCTCTAATGGGATTAAGTGTATCATCCTCTCTCACCTGCACAGGACAGACCAGTGATGTCACACTGCGAGCACCCACCTCAGAGATGGGCAGACGCTGCATTCTGGCTTCTTTCCTTAGTGCCTTTCCCTTTTAGAAGAACCTTACAAAGGTTTGCCTTTTGCTGCTGTGACATATACATTCACTGGGCACATGCTGTGTGGCCCAGAAGGACACAGAATGTCAGAAAGGAGCCGCCACTACCTAAGAGGCACACTGAGCACAAACCACGCGAGCAGGTGGTGGAGTCTCTTCAGCACCGGATTTCTCGTGTTACTTGAAATGTCAAGTCGATCCCAAGTCTTCGGGACCCTCCTGGACAGCGCTGAACTTGCCCGGAGGGTTTCCAAGACTAGTCTTCTTGCTAGGGAGCAGTGTGGGGTGGGTTGTACCACCGACCTTTCTGTCCGTTAGCAGATGAGTGCTTAACCACTGCACCACCAGGGCTCCTCTGCATATTTTTTGTATGTTCTCTTAGAGAAAAGACGGAGTCCGCCTGTAATTTGTGATTCTTCATCAACCTCTTTCTTCAGCAAAGTTCTACTTTGTGGGTTTCACGGATGTGCCAGCTCCCTGTGCACACACAGGAGCCTTGTCATTTCATCTGGGGAGACATCTGCCTCATGTGCTGCCAGTCAGCCCTTTTTCTGCTCTCACCCAACCTGACCTGAAATACCCATATTGTATTATGACATATGTATTATGAGCAGTACACATATTTCTTCCTGTTAGATCCCCCCAAGTTTATTGCTGATTCCTGAGAGAGAGAGTGTGTGTTTGTGTATGTGGGTGTGGGTGGGTGTTTTGTCTGTTATTAGCTTTATAGTGATGTTCTCTACATGTGTTTTATATTAAACTGTTTAAGTAGTCGGGAGTAGTGCTTTCCAGTGGAATTAACTATGTTTTCAAATGTTCTGCCTCTCTCCTCTGCTCCCTTTGCCCTTCCCGATCGAAGTCTAGGAGAGTAAGTCCATGCTTTTTCTCAGACTATCTTCCTCCCACTGACTGAGCTCTATGAAGGCCTGTGTTCTTACTCCCCAGCGCCCCCATGTGCATTTCTTTCCCATATGTAGCGGCTCCTTCTTGCCACGCAGTCTCTAGGACTCTGGTGAGGAGCTAGCCCAGTGCTCCTGCTCAGCCCAGCTCATTTGCATCTGTGTTCGTGGTCTGGTCCTCCCCACCCCTTTCATCACACTTCAATGTCAGCATGACCCTTGTCATTCCCCTTCAATCACCTTTTCTCAGTGAAAGGTCTGCTTAGAAGTCCTGGTGACAGAGCACTTTTAGAAGATTGTGTAGTCATTCTCCACACTTACCCCCCTCCCCCCCCAGGGGTAGGGGGTGGGATTCAGGCCGAGTGTGTAAAGGGTGGGGAAGCGTAGCCAAAAGGAGGAGCATGCCCAGGCTGCATGCACTACATTTCATGGTCCACTTGAACCTCACCGGTATTGTCCATGTCTGCCTCTGAGCCAGTTTGCCTCCTGCAATGGTCTCCCCACATAGTGAGTGTGAGCCCAGGGCAGGAGAGCCGGCGCCCTGGGCCCTGGCTCTGTCTCTGCCCTGCTGGAAGACTTTGGCCCTTGCTCCTTTGTGTGCTCACAGTGCTGTGAGTGTCTTGGACCAGTGGGCAGGGGCTCGGGGCAGAATGGCGTCCAGCGTGGGAGAGTGGTCTCCGGTTCTTGTTCACTCAGCCCTTCTGTCCTAGGACTCCCAGAGCCGGCAAGGAGGGTACAGCATGCACCAGCTGCAGGGCAACAAGGAATACGGCAGTGAGAAGAGGGGCTACCTGCTCAAGAAAAGCGACGGGTATGTATTGGCATGTGCCCTGTGGTCCGGGGACTGGGGGCTTCCTCGGCCTGTCCAACAGGAGAGCATGCTACAAGGTTTTCTCAGGTGCTGGCTGGTCTGCACATCAGTCTGAGATGCTCCCTGCTGTCTTAGAAGTAGCAGTCATTCTTCTGTGGGGTACTAAGTAGGACAGATGCAAGCCCCTCCCCGCCTCATTTCAGACCTCATCCTGCGGGTCATCCATGATTCCTTTCCATTCCCTTTTATGACCACTGATCTAGCAACAAGCCCTTTCTTTTTAACTCCAAGCCCTGGAGTAGAGGAAGCTCGCTAGGGGCTCAGAAGAGGAGTCTAAGGGGCAGGCTGTGAAGTCAGGCTCCCTCCTGAGGCTGATCTGAAGTCGCTGCTCTTGTCTGAAGGAGATGGAGAGTCACTGGAGGGCTGGAGCAGAGGAGTGTGCCGCTGGCTGGCCCGGGAGGAGTGACCATGCCAGGTCTGAGCAGAAAGCGGGGGGAGTCAGAGATGGTGGCTGGGCTGGGAGTCGGTGACAGGTAGTGAGAAGTGACCAATTCTGGACAGTGCAGGGAGCAGGCCAGCAGGAGTGTCGAGAGAGCCCTTGGCACACACCTGGCTGGCCGTGCAGTGTCAGGAAGTACTGACATGTTGACAGTTTACTGGGTTCATTCTGCTGAAAAGAAAATCAACAAAGGCTGAAGTTACCAGCACCCATCACTTGATGCTGGCTCCTTAGAACTAGCCCAGGGAGCAAACCCTGGCCCAGCCTGCAGGGTGTGAAGCAACTGATACTTAGTGTGTAGCCCTATCAGAACCTCAGGCCCAGCACTCTTCCTGGCCCTAGTTACCTGCCTCCTGGTCAGCCTGGTCACCCGGTGTTGTGCTGGTACCAGGAAGGCAGGTTTGTGTTCCGTCACGGGCAACAATAAACTGATAGAGGTCTTTTGAAGAAGTATAGAACAGTTATGTTTTGGTCGTTTGGGGGGTTTTTTTTGTAACACTTCTCACCAAAAGCCACAGAGGTTTATTGAAACTGGCATAAGTTGAAGCAGCTAACCTCTCTACCTGAGAGCTTCCAAAAAATTCATGGGAAAATGGAATTAGAGGATGCTGGAATTTTTCCATGAGCTCTATAAAGCCCCATCGTATGTGTCAAGGAAGGTCAGCTGCGTTGTCCCAAAGGTGAATGTTTAGTTGAAACCCTAAAATGCTCAATGAGCTGACCAATGGTAGTCAGCTGCTGGGTGTGCCTGCCTCAGGCAGCCACGACCTTCCCTGTGTCCCGTCAGCCCTTTCACACACATTCCCAGAGATCAGACACTGGACTAAAATATACGACCAGTAAAGTCTGAAAGACCAGCCTCCACCTGGGCCTTCTGACATTAATGCTGCTTCTCTTCCCTTTATTTTCAGCAAGGTGCACACCCTTGGGGCACACAGGACAAAAACTGGCATAATGACCCTTACACACATGCACACACGCGCCTGGTTCCCCGTTCCCGTTCCTTTGGTCTATTCTCTCCTGCAGTCATCTCACACCTTTGTGTGAGCCCTCTGCCCTCTGAGGCAGTCTCCCAGAGGGTGAGTGAGACACATGGTGCTCACCCCCTGCCTTGCTCGCAATCTGCTGGGGAGAGAGAATGGAAAAGTCGTTGATGTTAAGAGTCAGCCTCCCCATAACGGCACAGGCAGCAGAACTGAGCAATGGGAGCCCACATTGTTGGTGTGTGTTCTCTGCGGAAGAGGGAAAGTTGAGGGGCTTACACATGAAGTCCAAAAAAGGCAGGAAAATTAAGTCTTAGTGACAAGTTTATCTCAAACAAACCAAAAAAAAGACATTCACTCGCTAGCTGCTGTGTTTCGTGATCATCTACGGAGGAACATTTGTGGTCGTAATTCTTAGCCCTTGCTTCGCAGTACTATTTTAATTATTTAAAAACTCTTGTTAATGCATTATGGCCCAAAAGCATTTACTGGGAGGCAAAGGAGCAATTTTCTTTTTAACTTAGGTTTTCTGGAACGGCTCCAAGAAAGGAAAGAAACACAACTCACTGCTACAAAATCTGTCCCCACTTATAGCTACCCCACAGGACAGAACAGACCAGCCCCTGTGGGTTTCTGAGCCTGTAAACCTTTATGAGCCAACAGCCTCATCTTCCTCCCTCGGAACAGCTGTTAGGTTCAAACTACTGACCTTGCAGTCAGCAACTCACCTGGTAACCCACCCACTGTGCCACAGGGCTCGGGGAAGAGGCATTCTGATCTTCGTGGCCATGTGAGGTGCCCCATGACAGTCACACAGCAGAGGGGGTGATGGCCCTGAGACAGAAACCCAGGGTGATGCATCTTCAAAGTCGGTGGGCCTTCATCACACTGGGCCACATTCTGATAGAAAGCTCCTCTTCTGGACCTCTGAGCTTCTGGCCTCCTAACTGGTGATTCTGTGAGCACCAAGTGGTGAAAGTCCTTGGTGTGTCCGTAGCCACATAGACAGAGCTCGGCACAAGAGACCACCATGGTGAGCCAGTCCCTAGACCAGTAAACCCATCCCACTGTTGTGGGGTCCATCCCGACTCAGTGACCCTGTAGGATGGAGCGGGTGGCTCCATCGGGTTTCTTAGACAGAAAACCTTCACAGGGACAGGCAACCTCATTTTCTTCTGAGGTGTCCCTGGTGGCTTTGAAACACCAGCCTTGCAGTTAGCACCCTAGTGCCTAAGGCACAGCACCACCAGGACCTCTGACTCCATAGCAGCCTCAGAAATAAAGGCTATCCAAGTCTTGACAAAGATTAGGCATGGCTGCTCTCCTTCCTGTAGCGATGGGGTGGTACCTTGTTAGTCTCAGGTCGGTGAAGGTCAGCATGCTACAGTGTTCCTTCCCTTGGCTTTCTTATCAGCAGAGCAAGAGACTATGTGTCCATGTGCACCAAGGCAGCTAATGAGTAAAGGCTTTGCTAAGTGGACTGACTGAGGGACACTTTGCTTTAGTCTGGTTAATGGAGTTTAACTAGCCTGGGGACAGAGGAGGCAGACACTGGTCTTGGGCTACCAATACCTGGAGCAACTCACCTAGATGCACAGGAAAGGTAGGAGCAGACAGCTTGTTCCCGTAACCAAGTGCAGGTGTGCATATTTGGCAGAAATCACCAAGAATCCTGCGTTTCCCTAGTTGGTAATCCCAGGAGGAGATGTGTGTGTGAGCTGTCATTGGCAGGTGACTTGTCACTGAGCAGCTGGAAACGACCTCCGGGGGAGCCTGGCCATGAGCGCAGTGTGCTGGCCAGGACATCTGGTGAGACGGTGCCACGGTCTTACTGCCTTCCCTGGAGCTGGCTTCCGAGTAAGCTCTGTTTCCAGCCGTCAAGGAACGACAGGATGTGTGTTTAGTGGTGGTTTCAAATCCGTGCTGCCACGGGCTGCTTGCAGGACTAAGTTAAAGAGGAAAAGGAAACACAAGATGATGCTATTTCAGATGCCTCAGAAAGCTGCAGCCAGCTCCTGTTATGTCACCTGTTCCCATGGCAACTCTAAGGCCTGAGCTAGCCTGGGGAGATACCTTGGCCTGCCCATCCTAGTGAGGATGCTCATGATCTCAGCTAGAGTGTGTGCGTAGCTGTCCACCTCATCCATGCAGTTGCTCACCTGTACCTGAGGGTTCACAAGCACACCCCCTCCACGGGGACATTGGTTTTATTTGGCTTTTTCCTCCCTCGGCCTCATCAAATCCAGCTGTCCAAAGTGCCCACCGCTTAGTAACCCTCAGATGGTTTTTCCACAGCTTTCTCCCAGGGCTCAGAGCCCTGCCATGGTTTGAAAGGTTGCTACAGGGGAAAAAATGATACGGAAGAAAGAAAGGCTGCTACAGGAGTGGCGACCAAGTTTCCAATGATGACGGTGACACATTCATGAGTCCCAGGCCCCGAGCTACTACTTCTCTATCCAGAGGCTGCTGTCCCGATCCCATCTCCCCTGAGCTAGTACTTTCTTAAATTTCTTAAAATCTCATTTTAATTACATCTTTCTCCCTTGGATCAGCGGGTGAATTTGCGATGCTGACCTTGCAGATAGCAGTCCAGCACTGACTGGACTGAGGCGCCTCTGAATTACACAAGAAATAGATGCAGCAAAGACGTGGTTATTACTTAGCAGTAGGAACCTCCAGTGCCCACCGGCCCCTCATCTCAGAGGCTCTGCCTCTCTCTGGGCCCTCAGGCATTTCTCTATGCCGCTGCACTGAAGAAAACAGCCCCCACTCATTTAGACAGCGGAATGGTGTTGAGTTGGGGTTGGTTGGTGGTTTTTGTTTTTTAACATTAGTAGACCTTATTTGAATATCATTCCTTAGTCATTATCCAACTTTCACATGCGCGTGGGGTGATTGAAAGTACCAGGGCTTAGGTCAGGCACACCCTAGCCCTCAAAGTGGCATCCTTACTCTTCAACACTAGAGAGGTCTTCTACAGCAGATGTTACTGAGAGGCCAGTCCCTGGAAAAGGACATCAGGCTTAGTAAAGCAGAAGTCAGTGAAAGAGAGGAAAACCTGACTGACACAGGGCTTCAACAGTGGGCTCAGACAGTGATGGAGAGGAGGATGGCACAAGGCCGGCCACTGTTTTGCTGTGTTGTGTTGTGCATACCTGACTCCAGAGCACCTTATGATCGCTTGCTTCGGCCAGTCAGTGCTGTGCTTTAGAAGTGAGTGTACCGCAGCACAGACGCATCATCCGTTCTTCTAAACCAGTGTTTTCCAGAGTGGCAAAGCCACCCCTGCAACAATGTGGGGGGTGGGGGGAGACTGCAGAAGCAGATATCTACACTATCGTGGATTATGGGCTATAGTACAAAAGTTCTTCATGCCAGGGAAAAGCTGACTGACTTTTTCCTGAAAAGGGGAATAGGCCAAATAAGTTCAGGACCCATGTTCCAGATTCTTCTATGGTACTCTGATGCATGAGTTTAATGGAACCATTTTCCTGCCTCGAGATTTCTGTTGTTTGCAATGTTCAGTCCCAAAAGCAGAATCATCGTGCGTGTCTTTGCACCTGCCTTCTTGTCCGAGATCATAAGCGATGACCAGAGTGACCGGCTTTGTGGGCTGGTTGTGTGGTTGTGCCTTGCGGCCGGGTGGTCACCTTTGCGCTCTCAGGTTGTTTGCCTCATTCCACAGGCTCCGGAAGGTGTGGCAGAGGAGGAAGTGCGCTGTCAAGAACGGGATTCTGACCATCTCACACGCCACAGTAAGTGTCAGCACCGGCATCTCCCAAATATGCTGGGTCAAGTGGACTGGGCCTTCTTTGTCCCAGCAAGCCCCCTCTCTCCCCCGCGGTAGTGCCCTGCAGCCTGTCTTTCTGTTGCGCCACAAGAACTCTTGGTTTGGGTTTTGCTCTTGCTCTGTCAGACTTGAGTCAGGTAAGGTTTTGTCACCTTACCTTTTGGCAGCTTTGTTTGAGTGTGTGGTGATCTGATTTGGGGGTGGGGGGCAGTAAGCACAACCCGTAAGTCCACCTGTCATTAAGCTACTTACTGTGTGCGGCCTCTGGTAAGTGACTTCAGTTGCACTCACTGTCAGTGTTCTGAGAATTGAAGGGAGACGATGCTTGTAAAGCTTCCTAGAACCTCAACGAAGCATCTCTGGTGGCATACTGGGTTATATGCTGGGCTGCTACCCACAAGGTCAGCAGTTCGAACCCACCAGCCCACTACTTATGAGAGAAAGATGAGGCTTTCTACTCTTGTCTTAGAGGATCGTTATGAATCTACTTGGTGGCAGTGAGTTGTTTTTCGAGGCCTAGACCCAGAGCGCTGGAGGTGCCATGGTTAGGTGCTTGGCTGCTAACTGCAAGGTCAGTGGTTCAAACTCACCAACCACACCCCTGCCTACTTCTGTACAGATGACAGCTTTGAACACCTGATGGGGCAGTTCTTCTCCACCCCACAGAGTGACTCCACAGCAGGTTTGGTTTCGTGAGAGCCCAGCGAGAGTCGGAGCTGTTACTACCTTGGTTATTCTTGCCATCTTGGGTGCTGTCGGGAGCCACGTCACCTGGGTTTCAATTCCTCCTCTAACACTCGATCCCTGGTGGCCATTTGTCCCTCAAAATAAAATGGGCCCTCACTCACGGCTGGTTATGAAGATGAAATAAGCTCACTGACAGTGAGTCACCAGAGCAGGGTGCAGGGCCGAATGAGTGCTCAGTGAACGTCCGCTGGCGTTCCTACTGTTCCTGCCCAATGAGTTGCTGCCGCACTTTGAACTGGGGCTTCCTGGAATGTACCAGTCTCTGTCTTGAAGGTCTACCGAAGCACATTTGGGTGCCTGTGTTTCCAGAGAAACTGCCTGTTGGGTTTTCAGCAGCTGTGTCCCCATCAGCAGTATTCACCAAGGCACGCATTTGTCACCTTCCTGTCCTCAAGGAGCCCTGGTGGCGTTGGACTACTAGCCTCCAGGTCAGGACTCAGAGAGCTGAGGCTGCCCACGTTTGTGAAGATGGCAAAGATGCCTTTGGACTCTGGGTCTCCTTTCCTTTATGCGCTTGGACTCTGGTTTTCCAGTCAACCCTGGGGCCCTGGAGATAGCCTCCAGCAGAGAGGGCCTTACAGGAGTATGACACGCCACACCCACAGCAGCCCTCGGACAGAGCTCTCCGAGACAGGACTCTTCACCAAAGCAGAGACCGCCACATCCTCCTCCTAGAGCAGCCGGGGGTCTGAGCCGGGTTCACAGCCGATCACTTTAACCACCAGAGCTCGCTCACTCCCGGAGCAGAGAGGCCTGCGGTGTACTAACAACCAAGTTGCCGTGGCTCAGCCTTCATGGCTTTCGGGGGGTAGGGCTGGGGCCAGAGATGATACGGAGCACTGAGGATCGCAGAGCGGCCAGATTCCAAGCTGGTCAGACTCCACACAGGCCAGTGACAGAAGGGCCTGGGTGCAGTGACAGGGTTGCAGCCTGGCTTTCCTCGCTTGTAAAATGGTGGTGGCATGCCAGCTTCTGAGGATTTTTATTGATTCCTTTGTAAGACAGACCTGGGGCTAGCCACCCAGGTGCAGGGTGACCAGTGGCCCTTGAAATAGAGGGTAGGCAACATGAAAGAAGAGAGCAGGCTACCATGATCGGGAGCAAACAGCACCTCTGGTGTGGCCGGGCTAGCTTACCCAGGCAGCAGACAGAAAGCTAGAAGAGGTGCCTTCCACGGAGGGGAGGAGGGCCCTGTGCTGAGTCTCGGGGGTGGAAATCCTGGCTTTCCTAGGCCTTGTGAAGACTCACTGGGACACCGCTGTTTGGTTTAACAGGTTCCAGCTGAGCACGGACCAGAGAAAGCTTTTGCTGATTAATTCCCCACCTGGCTCACTCACTCT